>NC_049235.1:58466853-59127270 GCF_011100685.1 Canis lupus familiaris | reverse complement strand
CTCGTAGCGTGGCCGCTGCATCAGCGAGGAACAGGCGAGACAAGTAAGGAGGCTCGGCATCGGCTGGCTTCAGTGCCTGCAGCAGCCTCTGGAGTACGGGGCTGTCCCTGTTGTCTGGGACCCGGAGCTTGGGGGGGCGGCGGCAGGTGTAGAGTGGCCCAGAGTGAGGGTGTGCAGTGGGACAGGCGGTCGGGGTGTGGGCTCTGGGTCCGTTGGTTGGTATTTGCAAACGAAAAGTGTGAACCTGGAAGAAGGACCCCTCCCAAGGGTGATGAGGGCAGGCAGCCGAGGCAGGGTGGCTCGGGCTCCGTGTCCGTGTGTTAGGGTGTGTCCGGCGTGACCATGTGGAACAGATGTTAAAGCCTCAGAGTCACAGAAGCCAGAAGCGTGATTAATAAACCGTGGCTGACCCACGGGGGCGCTTTTATTAGGTTTCCACGCTGTTTTTATTCCCACAAGAAATGAGGAGAGGAAAAACGGGCCTTACCCTTCTCTGAACCGTGGTCTCCGGGTCCTTACTGTGCTGCCGGCCGGGCCCCCTGAGACTCTGCTCACCCAAGACCGCCCTAGGGGGCCCCTACAGACCGCCCCCCACGCCAGCCCGCCCCTTTTAAAATAAGAACCCCGCGTGCTGTGCTGCTGCGCGGCCGGCTCCTCACTGGGGAAATTAATATGCTTCTCTCTAAGCTCGGAAGGCGGTTAGTGACTAAGCCTAAAGCTCCAAAGACCAGGCTTGGATTTGAGTCCCTGCTCTGCCATTTACAGTCTCCGAGACCGTGAACAGATTCCTTCATTTTTCTGTGCTTTATGGGACTTTCTGAGGTCTGTAATTACCTGCCTTATCTATTTTTTTCTTGTGCCCCACAAAAGGCTCACAGAGGCTGGGATCTAGCATCTCTTACTCATTGTCGGGTCTCCAAATCTAGCACAGACACTATGAGGTGTCGGAAAAATATTTGCAACTGAATGAGGAAGGAGCAAATCCACTGGCGGGTTTTCCAAGCAGGTAGCCCTACTCCACTACCCAAGAGGTCCCAGAGCGCGGCCTCTTCTGTTTGCCTTGGAGCCTTCATCCAGAAAGCATTTTCATGACCACTGTCTGGGTCGGTACGGACTCATTCCGATCTGGTATATTCATTATTTCTGTATTTAAAGCTGAATCTCTAATGTACAATGGTGAGTGAGGTCCGTCCATTAAGATGCCAGAAATTAAAAAAAAAAAGAAAGCTGCCAGAAATTACTAAAAGACAAATTCAAGGTAAATGATGTCCTTGAGCATAAGGCACACTTTAGGGAAATCTCCATCTAAATAGGAAGGACCCTCAGAACCTAGGGGTTAACTTTCAAATATTTGAAGAGCTCTCAGGAAGACTTGTTCTATATGTTTGCTTTAACAAAAGTTTTTAAAGAAATTATGGACAATGTAAAACATATATATAAGGATCCTTAAAAAAAACCCTTCATACTATTGTCATACCTCAAACAATAATTTCTTAACATTTTCAAGTATCCAGTCATGTGAAACTATTCCCTGTCATCTCATAAATATCTGTTTGTTTTTGATTGAATCAGCATCCAAATCAGGTCACCATATTGCACTGGGTTGTCTCTTAAAATTTTTTTTAACTTATAGTAGTTTCTTCTTCCTCCCTCTTTTTTTTCCCACATTAGCCAGTTGTGTTTTTTTTTTTTTTTTTTTTTTTTTTTTAAGGAAACCAGATCATTTGTCCTGTGAAATTTCTCATATTCTCAATTCTGCTGATTGCAGCCCCACCCCATGGTGGCATTTAATGAGTTCCAATGTCTTCCCTGTATTTCCTAGACACTGAAAAGTAGAGCTGGAGGCTTGGTGAGATTCAGGTTTGACTTTTTGGTAAAAATACTTCAAAGGTATCTCTGGGTACTTCTGATTGCATCACCGTGGGGGACACATTATCTCTTCTTGTGATACTAAAGCTAATCAGAGGGGTCTGGTATTTCCCTTCAGCCTGGTGTCTCCACCCTGGGAGTTAGTCTTGCACGTCCCGCATTTGTTGGCCCTGACTACACATTAGAACATCTGCGGAGCCTTTACATATTTCTCATGCCTCATGTCTTTGCGGTGTCTTTTTCTTAGGAGGGAGGGAGGAGGAGGGCGGGAGGGAGGGAGGGAGAAGGGAGCGAGAGAGAGCGCAAGAAGAAAGAAAGAAAGAGGGAGGGGGGGGGGTGGGGGGGGGGAGGGAGGTGGGGGGGGAGGAGGGAGTGGGGGAGGTAGGAGGGAGGGCGGCGGGGAGGGAGGAGGGAGGGAGGGGGAGGGGGAGGGGGGAGGGAAGGAGGGCGCTGGAGGAGAGGGAGCCGCGGCGCTTCCCGAGGGAGGGAGGGGAGGGGCGGTCGTGTTGGGGTCTTTCTTTTCTTTTTTTTTTCTTTTTTTTTGTCTTTCTTTTTTTCTTTCTTTTTTCTTTGCTTCCTTTCTTTCTTTCTTTCTTCTTTCCTTTCTTTCTTTCTTTCTTTCTTTCTTTTCTTCCTTTCTTCTTTTCTTCTTTTTCTTTCTCCTTAAGATTTTATTTATTTATTTGAGAGAGAGAGAAAGGGAAAGAGAGCATGAGCAGGGCTGGGGGTGGAGGGAGAGGGTGAAGCCGACTAGCAGGCTCCCCCCAGATCTCCATCTGGGTCCCTGGATCATTACCTGAGCCAAAGGCAGATGCTGAACTGACTGAGCCCCCAGGCGCCCCATCTCAGCCCTACTTTCAAGAATTCATCCAGGGTGAATCTGGGCTCAATAACTTTTTTTTTTTTTTTTTTTTTTAATTAAAGAGTCCTACATGATTTTGATGCACAGACAGGACTGGGAACTACTGACCTAGTAATCTGGGCAGTCGCTGAGGATCTTTGCCTAGAGATCCGTTATTTCAGAAGGGCTTGTGAGATAGTGATACTCTCATGCTTCCTGCATGTATTAACACAAATTCTATAAAAACTTTCATGAAGCCATTGGTTCTTTCTTTAGTTTGCATAGGAAAGGTAGGATAAAAATTGGATTCCTACCAGTTTTCTGAATAATGAGTTGAATATCCACTGTCCTACAAAGGGTTGACAAGTGAGTTTTAAGTATCATTGTAAATTCATAGATTTTAGAATATTTGATATTTCAGACCATTGCATTTTATCATCATCATCATCATCATCATCATCATTACTCTGATGTTGTAATTGACCTTTAGCCAATGGAAGCACTTTCAAGTTAGCTCCTGTGACTTTTGTGGGAACATCAGTAGAATAGATTTGACTGCTTCTTTGCTGTTATATATGACATGTTTTAGGCTCATCTTGTACAACTGATAATTTTGTCGTTCTGTGGCCTCTTCATCTTCTTCAATTCCTGTCTTTTTTTTTTTTTTGCATAATTCCTGTCTTGAACCTGAAATCAGTCACTTAACAGTTTAGCTCTCTGTGTCCTATTTGGTGACATTCTATTTAGTGGCTATGATGGGATTACAAAACAAAATGGCAGATATTCCTAGGAATAGTGAATTTCTACACAGTTCTTGGGAAAAAGCATAATGATTATGTAACAGAAGAAATCTTTAATTGTTTTAATGATTAATCCCACGGAAAATGTTGTATAAATCTTTGATCACCAATTTGTATTTTTTTTTCTTTCCAGTTAATGTCCATCAGTGTGTTGGCAGTTTCTGCTTGGCTGAGGGACTACCTAAATAATGTTCTGACTTTAACTGCGGAAACAAGGTAGGCTTTGTAACTAATGATTGATTTCTTTCATCAGGTTTCCTTAGACCCTACTTTCTAAGTAACTTTGCCCTCAGCCGTTTAGATGATAATGCTCTTCCACAATCAATAACCTTTGTTGCAGACACTTGCATGTACGGCACTTGCCCTGGAGAACGTTTCCGGGAATGGTAACACCAAGTTGCCTGTCCTCTGGACAGTGTGTCAGCTGTGTCATATTTGTGCATAAAGGACACCATAGCTACTTTTCTATAAGAAAGTGACTTCTTATCTTCATATTCCCCCTCTAAGGAAAACCAAAGTCCACATTGCCATGTTCTTCTCAAATTTCAGAAGGCTGATCCACTAATATCACGAGGGGCAAAATTACTTAACTTCTCACAGCCTCAATTTCTGCATCTCTGAATGGGGACTGTCACATAGACTCCTCGAGATGTCTGAAGGGTTGACTGAGGTACATGTTTGTAAAGTCCTCGATACAGTAGAGCTCAGTAAACAGTAATGGCTAATTTATTATTATTATTATTATTATTATTATTGTTACTAGTATGGTTCTAGTTAATGATTTTTTCATATAGTATTTCAGCAAAAATCATCTCCCTTCCTCTTTCTTTTAACATAGACCAATTTCCTTTTATAGAGCGATCTTTTGCATTTGGGGGAAGGGTCAGTCGGGTGGGCAGAAAGAGTGCTACCTATGGAGTCCCAGACCAGAGAAAAGGAGGGAGACTCTTCTCAGCTGGGCAACAGCAGGACCTGTTTCTTTTCCTCAGGCCGAGGCTACAAAGCTAATAGTAGATGGACGTCTTATTGAGGACCCCCATCTTATAAGATATTTTAAATGAGTTGAGGTAGAAATGCTACCACTTGCATATAAAAACAAAAACTAAACATGACAAAACAAAAATAAGACCAGCAAGCAAGTTGCTGATAGCGCAGTGATTTTGTAAAGAGCTACACAGTCATCGGGTTGAGGCGTGATGCTTTAAAGGATTATTAACATGAACCTCAGTTGTGTCTTGTACTATGTCTGAGGTGCATTTTGGTTATATTTTATGTATAATATGACATCATTGTTCTTCTTTCAGGGTGGAGGAGGCTGTCATCTTGACTTACTTTCCTGTGGTTCATCCAGTCATGATCGCTGTTTGCTGTTTCCTCATCATTGTGGGGATGTTAGGATACTGTGGAACAGTGAAAAGGAATCTGTTGCTTCTTGCATGGGTATGGTGTTTACATCTTCTCTTTATTATGGCTAAAAAGACCAACTGGCACTGTGTTATTTTTTTTCATCAGTGCACAAGATTACGTGCTTAGGGACCCGTGATAGCAGGTCTGTAATCTGTGGTAATTGTTCAACATCCTGTGAGAAGGGAAGCGTTCTTTCCATGAGAGATGATTTCAGCACAAGTATTTGTTGTGCTCAAATGATGAGGTATGGAAATATGTGCGGCCTTTAATTATTTCACTCAGGCTAGGTGTTGGCATTTCATTTGAAAGTATGAGCTGTTTCTTCGTGTCATGGGCCTTATTACCACCCAAACGGACCCCTTGGTACTGGAACAAAGAAGTTGTAACAGAATTCTGGTTCTCTCTCTTCTTTTATAAACAAACTTGCCATAAAACCTATGTGGAAATTCAGGTGGTGAAGAAGCAAATAGATACTAAAATCCCAGCACTGGGTTTACACAGGTTAGTGGGTAAAAGTGAGTCTTGGCTTCCATAATCTTAGTGGTTTTTGTTGTGTTTTGTTTTGATTCTGAAAGTGTTGAACTAGATTGCTTCTTAAGTTCTATGATTCTAAAATGTATGACTTGACTTCTAACTCAAAAATTAGCAAACTCTCTTAACATTAAAAATCTGAGTCAATTTAAATAATAACATATATATATATATATATGTTTTTTTAGCACACTGAGTGTTTAAAGTATTGCCTATTAGTGGCAGCAGATAGTGAGGCTGCTACCGTAATTGCAGACATCTCAGATTCTGTAAGAATTAATTCATTGGATATATTCCTTTCTTTGCAGCAGTTCTCAATGCTAGCTATGCATTAATTTCTTGTAGGGAATGTAAAAAAAATGAATGGGGTGCTAATATGCTGAATATCTGAGCAGAAGAAAAAATCCTGCTTTGTAGCATTTGAAGATTTCCATGGGGTAAATATTTGCAGCATGGTCGACTTCAGGCTACCAAAGTGGTATCACTGAACGCAGAGTTGGGGAGAGATGAGCACAAATTGGCTCTCAGGAGTCAACTCCTGCACACCGGTGCTTGACTGACTCCCAGCCCAAGCCAATTAAAACAGAATCTTGGTGTGAAACTGAACTACAGCTTTGACTTTCACAGGAATGACCTGTGTTAATGTATTAGTTGGCTTTTTGGAGGACTGTTGGCTTCATGGACTCTTCAGGTCTATGATTGGGAGGCAGGAAGTAGACTACACTCACAGAAGGGGGACCATGCCCATTACTTTGCTTCTCTCCACCTTGGTGTACAGTGAGGAAGATGGTAGAAGGGTTTGGAATCTTATTTTGCCATTTAAGATATGTAGACAATGATTTAAACATAAACTCAAGGACTTACTTTATATGAAACTTAGAGTTTATAGGACAGAGAAGGTATTTTGAACTTAAAAAAAAACCCCGGAATCCTTGTTTTTCTTAAGATTTTATTTATTTATTGGAGACAGATGGGGTGAGAGACAGTGTGTGCGCAAGTGCATGAGTGGGGGTGGGGTGGGGTGGGGAGAGGGGCAGAGGGAGAGGGAGAGAATCCCAAGCACACTCTGCACTCAATGTGGAACCTGACTCGGGGCTCCATCCCATGACCTTGAAGTCACCATTTGATAAATAAAATCTTAAAAAAAGGTGACAATCTTAGAATGCTGTCCCATTTACACAGCAATTTAACAATAACTAGCCTTCCCCCTCTCCCCAACTTGTGTGACTCTGGACGGTGCCTGGACTGTGGGTTTGGGTGGAATGGGATAGCATATTTCATGGAACCTCAAAGACTTAGGAACATGTTTTGAGAACCATTTATACATTCCATTAGGGCTGCTTGAATGCTAGTAAAGCAAGCTGGTGAAGAACCAAGCAATTTGGTCTCTGCTTGAGGCAGGAAGAGTCACTGAGACCTGTGATGAGAGGCTAATCTGTGAAGCTGGAAAGAACCGTATGATGTAAAGATGACATGGGGGAATGAAATCATAATGACAAAGATGATGATAAAGTAGTTGATATGAAGACTTTTATATGAATTAATTTTGTGTCCTCCACCATGCTAATGAGATAGATATTTTATCCCCATAATATAGATGAGGAAATGAGGCACAGATTGGCTGATATGCCTGAGTCTGCATGGCTAGGAAGTGGAGAATCTGCTCTTCAGACCATGGCAGCCCACTACGATATATCTTAGCAGCTTCCCTATTTTACTCTATAGCTGCTGACTTTTCCTGCGTGCTCATAAATGTTTCTCACGTGATATAAAACATTTTCCCTAGGGTCTTTCTTTTTTTCAACCTGATAACAATCATCTAAAGTAGATAATTATGAATGAGGTTCACAGAGGTTCAGGGATTTGTCCAAAATCACTCAGCAATAATGGGTTGGAGTTTTGACTCAGACCTCAGTGTTCCTGACTGCCAAGCCCATTCTCATTGGGCCTTTACTGACATCTCTAGTAGATGCTTCTCAACCTTTGAAGTCCAGCATATTTCCCTAAATATAATTTTTTTTTGTAACCAGTTCCAACCAGCAGCCTACAAACAACTTGATAGTATGAACTATTCACCTCACCTATAGCTTTAATTAAACTGGAGTTGAAGCAGATCTTCATTTCGGCACAAGAAATAAACTACCATCCTCACCACCATATCTTGGATGTTATTTGAACACCAGGGTTGATTCCAAGTAGGTTTATTGTTTGAATTTATATTTGAAATTGTTAGAATCCCAAATGAAAACGATCATCTTTAAGAGAAATAAAATGAAAAAAAAAAAGAGAAATGAAATGAAATGAAATGAAATAAAATATGAGCCTATTAGATAGGATTCCACTACAAGGAGAATGGCTTCTTTTTTTTTTCCCCCAAATTTTTATATAAATTCTAGTTAGTTAACATATAGTGTAATATTGCTTTCAGGAGCAGAATTTTGTGATTCATTTACATATAAAACCCAGTACTCCTCATAACAGGGACCCTCCTTACTCCCCATCACCCCTTTAGCCCATCCCCCAACCACCTCCCTCCCTCAACCCTCCATTTGTTCTCTGTCCTTATGGGGGAAATGGCTTCTTAAAAGGAGCAGAGGGGCATTGATGCAAAATAAGACAGGATGTTAGGTCTTTGGTGAATATTTGCGATGCAACTCTCATGTTTTCTTCCTTTGTGCACCTTTTTAGCTTTTTATCCTAATTAATATTTAAAGAAGTTCAATGCATTCAATTCAACTGATTCGTTTCCCTGTATTTGAAGTCTTGTTTCACTTTTAAGACCTGTAAATGAGATTGGCAGGAAGCGGCTTTGTTTTTTTTTTTTGTTTTTTTTTTTTTTTTTTGTGAAGACAACCAGTATATAAAAAAAGACAACCACTGATAGTTGCCATATCTTTTGCATGATTACCAGAAAAAAAAAAAAAAAAAAAAAGAGCTGGCCATTGGGCTCTGTGCTGCTCAAGCAAAAGTCAGAACACCCATTCTGGGTGTGGGAAAAAGTGGGAGACTCTTAAAACAGATCTTTCTAACCCAACTTGTGCTCCCCTCACACCACTCCCCCAAAATACCACAACTGGGCAGGCTAAGAGGCCACCCATAGGAAAACATTTCTGGTGAACTTTGGTCATGAACTTTGACCTTTCTATGGAATTATAGCTGCAAGTTGTTAAAATACCTTAATTTAAGTTCCCATTTAAGGTACCCATGTTGGATGCAGGACATCCAATTAAATTTGGATTTCAGATAAGCAACACATAATATTTTAGTAGAAGTATGTCCCCTGCAGTATTTAGGATGCACATCTACAAAACATCATGCACTGTTTGTCTGAAACTCAGATGTAAATGGGCATCCAGGCGTCTTGTTGGCTTAATCTGTCAACCCTACTCTAATGAGATTTGTTCTTAATAAAGGTGAAATCGTCATGGCACAGAAACATTTGTGTATTTATAGGAATATATTTTTTTATATCTATAAGAATAGTTAAATCCTAACTGTATTAGGGAAACAAGCCAAAAACGACTAGGAAAATAAACGTGAATATGCCATGACTTTCAAAGTGATTTTAGTAGCAGAGATTCCTTCTCTTTTTTTTAAAAGAGAAATTGAAGCTAAATGGAAATTGGTTTTAAGCCTTAGGTGGGTACTCCCGAGGCTTTTAGCTGTAGACTAAATGAAATTCATTTGTTATTGCAATTCTACTTTGCTATTAACATAGGCATTAGGAAAGCAGGGCCGGCTCGGGAATGTAAACATCAGCAGGCGTGTTTACAGTATCCACAGCCCACAGCCCCCCATGTCACCATCAGGAGACCCGCACTCCTCAGAGCCCGATGCTAATAGACCTCATTCTACCTCCCGCAAACCGCCGCAGTCAAGCACTGGTCACAACTTACCTGGAAGCACTGCACATGCTTAGGACCAAGGACCATGTGTTTCAGAGGGAAGGTTTTTTTTTTCCCCTCCCATTTTCATTATTCCAGAACATTTGCATATGGTTAACGATTATACGGAGGTACTGGTAAAGCTTTCTTAAAATATGCAGTGATTGAATCAGATGTGAAATGATTCTCTTAATGGAAATCAAGTAAATTTTTAATGGCCATGAAGAAATTAACCATCCTCTGGCTTTTTCTGTGGGTTGAAATCATAATGCAAAGCGGGAATATCTTTAAATAGTGATTTTCTACAGACTCTCTTAAGGCCTTCTTCCGAGGAGTTGTACGTTTTATGACTATATAGCTAGTCATGAGCGACTCAGTTCACGTTAAACTATTACATTGAATATTTTTATTTTTTTCTGCTTATGATTTTGGTCGATAGCCTAGCAACTGTGTTTGTCGGTCAAGGTCCAGCATGTGGTTGATCGCGGTTTCAGCCTCTGCTCACCGGTTTACCCCGTTTTCTCAGAAGATACGGCGACTTTCTGTGGTTGGCCGTACTGTACCGAGAGGCGAGGGCGCCCCGAGATACGCGGCGGCCCGTTGCCGTCGCCAGCGTGCCGGTACCGTCCTTGCCGGAGCCCGGGCCTGTGTCCCTGTCCCTCCACCACACTCCTGCTCCAGCGCATTTGACTCATCACCAGGAGTATCTCCGTGAGACTTAAATATGCACCATTTGTCATTGCAAGGCATTCGCTAGTCATTTAGCCCTGAAAAATATAATCTTTTAATGTCCTTATCGTAAAGGGAACTCTAAAAATTCTGCCTTAGTTCCCTCTTCTTTTGCCAAAGAACCGAAACCGGTTCCCATTCCTTTCTCCCTTTCCCCCCTTCCCATCCCCATCGCCCCCCACGCCGAAGCCACGTGCCCATCAGTGCTAGCCACGGGACGTACGAAGAGGAAAGGGAAGGAGCCAGACAAATAAAGCGAACTGCAGTATTGAAGTTATACGTAAAAAAAGTGTGGGGACACAGAATAAGGAGCGGTTGGAAACTTCTGGCAGGTTTCGAAGGAGGGTCCGTATGAGCTGTTTCGAAAAGGTGTTGAAAATGTGTCCGAGGCTGTGGCGGAGAAGGGCAGCCAGGGGCTTTCGAACAACACGAAGCGCGTGCAGCGACACAGGGAGGGCCCCGAGAGCTGGGTGCTGTGGTGTCCCGGCGGGTGAGACGGGCACAAAGTAGCGCGGTTGTGAAGGCGTTTGTGGGAGAGCCTGCGGGGTCCTCGGGCTGCGAACAGCCGATGGGCTGGTCTAGCACGGGGGTGGGGGGCTGGGGGCCGTGAGCCCCGCTGGGGGCCACTCAGTGGTCCTCGGAGCCCCGGCTGGGGTCCCGACCCAGACTGTGGGGACCGGCTCAAGGTGGCTGATCCGGAGGCCCTGCTGGACGGGAGGTCTGGACAAACGTGACTGCACGCGGAGTAGCGCTCGCAGTACTTGACATCAGCCATGAGGGCTTATTCTAGGGGGAGGCACCTTTCCTGTGCTCGGGTCGCGGCTCTCCGATCCACGCGGGTTCTCGTGCCACGAGACCCAGAATTCTTTGGAAGCTCCGGTTTCACATTTAGTCCTCGAATTCGCAGAGGTGTCCGGCAGAGGGAACGGAAGGCGATGGGGACCTCCCTGGCCCCAGAGGCCGGGTTCCACAGCCGCTCCCGTGCGCGGCGGGCCGGGCCGGGTCCCAGGGCCCCGTCGGTTTCCCGGTCCCGGTGCCTTGGCGCCCGGCAGGTGTCTTGTCTTTCTGGAACCGAAGCGCGTCCGAGTCGGGGCCCTCGGGACGGGATGCTGAGTGTCCTGGACTCTGTGCTTCACGGTTCGAAGCAGAAGAGTCCGAGCCTTTGTACTGCTGACCGTAGCGTTCCTAAGCTCTGTCGTCTGGTGTTTCCTCCGTAGACATTTCCATGCGCTGCTTCACCGAACACCGTGCGAGCCCGCGGCCGGCGGGTGCGGCGGGGCCAGCTGGTCGCCGGCGCAGCAGGTGCACCTCGGAGGCGAAGCCAAGGGGTGGGCCTCGTCACCCCCCCCCCATTGGTTGGCTTCCTCTGGCAAACGTGAAACAGCCGATGTTCATTTAAGCCGCATAGCCGTCTAGGCCTCCGCGAGTACGGGGATAAAGCAGGAGGGCAGAGGAACACGGGTACAAAGTGAGAGAGTTGTCATTTCGGCCAATGAGGGAAGTAGCTTTTAGAGACACTTTCTAGAAAAAATGATGTTTGATACTTTATATGCAGTGTCTCGTGAAGTCCACGATGAAATAATAGTCTGTGAATCAAAGTTACGGCGTATTTCATGAAATCGCATAAATTCAAAACACTTTTTCAGGATCGCGATCCATATATTTTTCCCTTTTTTCCGATAAAGGGTGATAACAGGCCCTGGTGATGTGCTCGGGTTAAAACGAATCTCCTCAGCTCACAGGACAGAAACGCTAATTTAAATTTTATTTGAAATGTAGAAACACGGCCGTCCTATCACTTAGTACCTCCGTTGAGCAACGTATCTGAGTCATTCTAAAATAAGTGGTTATCGCTGCATTTTCTTCAGATCACCGCTGTTTTAGTTTTCAAACTTTAGAATTTCAAAACTACAAATTTCCTCAAAATGATGACCACTATAAAGACATTTTTGAAATACTGTCCTTAACAAAGGTAAGATTGTTCTTAGATGATACTTACCAGCGTAGGAATTGTTTCTCATTAAGTGAAAATATGACTTTTTTTCCGTGGCTCTTCTGGGAAGCAAGCATTCAAAATATTTTAAGATTGCCAGTTCTGTGCAGGGTTTACACCTGAGTGGACCCTGTGGATGGAGCATTTAGTGAAACCGTGAAAGGTTTGCCTTCATAATTAGAATATCTTAATTCTAAAAGTTTTCTTTTTGTGCTATGAAAGTATTTTAAAGG
Source organism: Canis lupus familiaris (assembly GCF_011100685.1). Taxonomy (NCBI): domain Eukaryota; kingdom Metazoa; phylum Chordata; class Mammalia; order Carnivora; family Canidae; genus Canis; species Canis lupus. Next base: position 59,114,983 of record NC_049235.1, on the reverse strand, counting down.
CTGGAAGGCTGGTGGAGAGGGCAACCGTGCCAAGACTCGGAAGCCCCCAATGTGTTTGGAGCGGGGCACGCGGGCTGGGCACTGTCTGTGTGAGCGTGTCGTGCACACTGTGAGCCTAAGAGTCATGGGGTCTGTCTTTTGCTCCCTAACGCTGGTGGCACATCTGTCCTTGCCAGTTGCTGAGCCTCCTGCCCATTTACCTGGGAGAAAATCGCTGCCTGGTGTCACCACTCTGGGCTCAAGCAGCTTCACATTTACAGAAACGTTTTGTTTGTTTGTTTGTTTTAAAGATTTTATTTATTTATTTAGAGCACATGCGCAGGGGTGGGGGGAAGAAAGAGAGAGAGAGAGAGAGAGAATCTCAAGCAGACTCCACCCTGAGCGAGGAGCCCGACATGGGGCTCGATCTCACGACTCTGACATCACGACCTGAGCAGAAATCAGGAGTCTGATGCCTAACCGACTGAGCCACCCTAAGGGCCCCTCGGAGAACCTCTTTTAAATGATATGAGACAGTATAGGACATGCTTGATTCTAATAGTGTGTTTTTCACTGATGAATAAATAAAGGTGCTCAGGTGGGGAAGTCTTATCTTAGGTCTTAGAATTTTTTTCAGGTGTCTATCATTAAAAAAAAAGGAAAATGTTTGTTAATGTGGACAATGTTTGGTTGAGGTGTCACAGCAAAAATACGGTGATCACGCTGACGTGGGCACCGGGGAAGCAGGGTGCTGGGCGAAGGTGCCCCTAGGGGGACAGGCCAGGTTCAAGGATCCCTGAGCCAAAAGGATAGAAGGTAGTTCTGCGGAGGACGGGCAGCCCCAGTTTTCCAGCCTCGGGGGTGGGGGGGGGGTGTGGGGAGGTTCCATGAACGACTGAGTCATTAACTTGGTCGAGAACAAACTTTTCAAGCCTATGAAGCATCTACCCACCGATAATGGATGTGCTCCCTTCCCATAATCATCGGTCTGTTGATAAGCAGGTCTTGGGGGATCTCTACTCTCCAGCGCCGCTACAGCTCAGATAGTTCTTGTTTAAAATCGTTCGTGATTCATGCTATTGAATCCAAACTATTCCTTCTATCAGTTAGACTGAACTATGGATGTTCGAACGACTTTGGTGAGAGCGGAAAGATTTTATCATGTTTCACAGGGTTTTCTTTCCCTGAACATTGAGCGTGGCTGTGAATGGAGGTATGTTCATCTACTTTCTTCTTTTAAGGAAGAAGATATATTTTTCGCTCAAGAAGAAAGTGCTTTTACTTGAATAGATTTATCAAAACAGGAGAAAAAAAACAGCAACAAACCTCTGTACTTGTAATAAATATTTTTATACATGGATTTGTACCCTTTCAAGGAAACACTTTATTTTCATTCTCTTTTTAACAAATAGGGTTTGTGGTTATTCTGGAGAACCTACCATTTCAAGGAAACACTTTATTTTCATTCTTTTTATCAAATAGCATTTGTGGTTATTCTGGAGAACCTACAAAAATAAGTTACAGCGCCTATCTGAAAATAAGGGTCAAATGATTGAAAGACTGGGATTTAGAAGGAGATACTTTTGCAGACGTTAGAGTTAAAGTTAGGTCCAAAAGTTACTGGGTGATGTTAATGTATAAATTCTCTTCCCAACCAATAAAACATCGTCTCTTAAAATCTCCAGTTTCCTAACCTGTTGTCTTGTAAACGACGTTGTCATACAGGTGTCTGCTATAATGAACCCCTGCCCCTCTTGTTTTGGGGAGGCATCTGGCTGCATTTGGTCAGGTCTGAGTGAGAGGCACAGCCTGGGTGAGAATGGAGGTTGGTGTTCTTTTGGCTCTTTTTGCTTAGGGTATTTCCAAGGCTCCTTCCGTTTTTTGTTTTTTGTTTTTTTTTTTTTAAGATTTCATTTATTTATCCATGAGAGACACAGAGAGAGGGAGAGAGGCAGAGACCCAGGCAGAGGGAGAAGCAGGCTCCATGCAAGGAGCCCGACGTGGGACTCGATCCCAGGACCCCGGGGTCACAGCTCGGGCCGAAGGCGGCCCTAAGCGCTGAGCTGCCCCCAAGGCTCCTTCCTAGTTGCACTTTGCAGCCGGGGGTCTGGTGATGGGACCCGCTGTCTCGAATTCAGGGGATGGGCCCCGTGCTACGTACAAGGCCTGGTCAGGCCGGTACCCCCGCGCACGTTGGGAGACAGCCGGGCCTGCGGCCCCCGGCTGACCCTTCGCCGCCTGCCCCTTAGCGCCTCCCCTGCGGAGGTGTAGCCGTGGGCCCCGGCGCTGGCTCCCACTCCGGAGGGGCCCCTTCTCCTTCTCCGGCACCTCGGACAGGGCCTGAGGCCACACGTACAGACTGGCACTTCGGCCACATCCTTGATGGAGACACCGGCCCGAGCTTGCGGCGTCGGCAAAATCGAAGGGGAGCGTGAATCAAGATGTGTGATTAGAGACGTTCTTCTCTATTTATTCAAACATAAACACGAACAGGGGCCATTAGCGTGCCCGGGTCTTCAGACCTTGCCTGGAATCTCTGCTCGGGCTCAGGAGTTACTGGCCTGTGTTTCTTTAAAGACTGGTTTGTGGTTCTGGCTTCTTCCCAAGGTAGACCGATCTCGTTCCATTTGTGATTCTGAAAAGGATATTTAGCGTTGCCTTTTCTTTGAAGGATTTGTAGAAAGACGCGGGACACGGCGAATAATGAATGGGCCGTCAGAAAGTACCGGGCCCGTGACACGGTGCCGGGCCCAGGCTGAAAGAGCGGCTTTGTGCGGGGGTGTATTTTAAGCAGCAAGTACTCTTGGACTGTTGGTCGTTTAGTCCCAGTGGATTCTTAACAGAATGTCGGCTGTTCCATTATCTTGTACAAATATTTGGCACTGGAATTCTCTTATTTACTAACTATAAGTAATATAATATTTTTAAACCTCCAATCACCAGGAAAGGAAAAATAAACAACTGACATAGAGACACTTAGCACTGAAGGCTTGCAGAGTTTAGTATTTGACAGGGTAGAGACTGGAGTTTATCATCTATCATTTCACGAATGCAGGCTTTTAATCAGACTTTTTGTTTATTAAAAGTGCTGAGTATGTAGCACGTAGATGGGAGTCAGAAGGCACCGTGTTTTAAAAAAACATTAAAACGTCCCATAAAGTATGTTACATCTTGAAATCATTTTTATTTGGAGGGAGGTGAATCTCAGGTTGTACTAATTTTCCAAGATAAGCGAATATGACTTTTCTGGCCTCAAATTATTTTGACTGTTCCTTATGATAGAACGACCTGGGTTTTTAGTTATAAATTAAGAGAGCAGCAGGTTAAACTAACTTCCACAGTGTTTATGATTTTTACTTTTCTCTTGTTGAAATATATTTTTACTAAAAGTATTCTGTGATGCTTGTGTGACTGTTTGCTTGCTTCTACGGGGAAAGTTACATAAAAACATCACATTTTGTTTCAGTGTAAAAATTATTTTCCAGTTGGCGTGTATATAGAAAAGCAGGTTGGAAAATAGGTACCTGGTCTATTTGTGGTAGGTTGGGTTTTAGGGTTTTTTGTTTCTTTTACATGCTACGTATCTGAGTCCTCTCTCTGTAAAGCTGGATAAAATGAAGATGGAAGTTTTGTATTCAGATAATATATTTTCTATAAAAATGCTCTTATTTTCATACATTATTTCATATAATAAAAAAGATTTTTTCATATATTTCTCAACTATTTATAAAATTTAACACGCTCCAAATTTAAGCACTCAGTACATTGACAGGCTTTGTCAGGACAGATTGCTTTTATGTTTTTATTAAGCAGGCTGATAAATGTTAGAAATGAAAAATTTAGAATTAATCTGTTTTCCCAAAAGTGAAGATCATTCGATCTTTTATACAAAAACAAATATCACTTTCTCAGAAATCTTATTCCTTTTGGTTATGAAGAGCAAAGCGTTAGAGATGTAACAGGAAAATAGAGCACTTTCATTTATAAGAGCTTTTGTCTAAGTTCTGTTTAATGAACAGTTAAGTACTCATTGGCTGCATGACACCAGACTTCATTATAAAATTGTAAAATGTGAATAAGGAGAAAAATTAATTTCACTACTGGAAAGAAGCTGATCTTACTGACTTAAGGGAAATTCAAAACATAAAAAGAAAAGATGGAATTTTTAATATAACCTGTCAAGGATTTTAGGTAGCAATTGAAGCAGTATTTGTGCCTTTAACCAGCCATCCTAGGTGGGAAGACATTTTTTTTTGCCATCCTTGAAGTTTTTATATTATTGGTGGTCTTTTTTTTCTTTTCTCCCAACTAGGAAAGATCAAAGATAGGAACATAAGGTTTTAAGTCATTCCCCATCAGCTCGAAGATAAGAAGGGTTTTGTGTACACACATGTGAGTGTGTTCAGAAGCTGGGGACCCAGTGATAGTAGATGAGGTAACGCGAACACCAGCAGCACCATCCCTGAGAGAGCGCGTACCACATGCCGGCCACTGGCATGTGTTTCACATTGTCCTGACTCCTTAAATTCTGCGAACCACGCTATGGGGGGGGGGGGGGGCGGGCACTGCGGTCATCCTCGTTTGACAGAGGAGGACACTGAAATGCAGAAAAGTTAAGTGGTGGTGAGAGGCGTAAAGCTGGGGCCGAATCCAGGATGTGTGGCTTCAGAGCCTGCGCTCTGGAAAACATACTGGTCTGCTGCCTGTCAGCTGTGCGTGAATGTACCTGTGGCTCCATTTTCTCTTTCTAAAAAGTAGAGTTAATGATGCTTTTGTAATATTTTAAAAAATATTTTATTAATTATTCGTGAGAGACACAGAGGGAGGCAGAGACACAGGCAGAGGGAGAAGCAGGCTGGCTCCCTGCAGGGAGCCTGACGTGGGACTCGATCCCAGGACCCCGTCAGGGAGCCCTAAGGCAGATGCTCAACCCCTGAGCCACCCGGGCGCCCCAACTTTTGTAATATTTTTTTAAGGAGTAAATTATATAGTGCACGTAAATCTCTGCCACAGTAAATTACCTGTGCGAGCATATCTGTGCGTGTATGCACTCACATACACATTTGCATATATAGTTATATGAGTGTACCAGGTCTTTTTTTTTTTTTTTTAAAGATTTTATTTATTTATTCATGATAGTCACAGAGAGAGAGAGAGAGAGGCTCAGAGACACAGGCAGAGGGAGAAGCAGGCTCCGTGCACCGGGAGCCCGACGTGGGATTCGATCCCGGGTCTCCAGGATCGCGCCCTGGGCCAAAGGCAGGCGCCAAACCGCTGCGCCACCCAGGGATCCCTGTACCAGGTCTTTTACACACTTTCAATACACTTTTTTTAAAAAAGATTTTATTTATTTATTCCTGAGAGACAGAGAGAGAGAGAGAGAGAGGCAAAGACACGGCAGAGGGAGAAGCAGGCTCCCTGGGGGAGCCCGACGTGGGACTCCATCCTGGGTCTCTAGGATCCTGGCCCCCAGCCGAAGGCAGCGCTAAACCGCTGAGCCCCCCCGGGCCGCCCTCAGTACACTTTTATATGCTCTGATGTCATATACTCACCAGACCTGAATGTACCAACGTATATATCTCTCCGCAAAGGGAGCGAGACCCAGGCCCCCGTCATGAATGAAATTGTCCGAAACAGTTCTAAGCTTCGTAATTTTGTGACCGAAATGAACTGTCATGGAAAATAATGCAACCTAAACGGATTTAGGCGGACCGTATGCGTGGTTCTAATGAGCAGCGCCGCAGGAGAGATCTAAATTGCCAAACGGGGCCTAGTGAAAAAGGAGGCCCCTGGCTGGGCCCGTCAGTCCCGTTTCAGGATACACCTTCGGTATTTCGCCGTAGCACTCCGATTCCAGCTACTGGAGGTGCCTCTAGCAAAGGACGACAGCACCTGAGCACGATGTTTCCAGTTGCCACCCACCCCTCTTAATTCCAGTAACCACGAAGTATAATTGGGCTGCTTATAATTTTCAGCCTTTTGAATAACCTTTTCTGTATGAAATATAGATAATCCTTCCACCTCCAGCCTCCTTCTCTTTGGTGTCAAGGCGTCAGGGGGACTGTTGCTTGTTCTAATTTTGCTTTTACTTTTACCAGAGTGCCTCATAATTCACAGCTAATTTAATTCTTGAAGCCTTCTTAGGAGAAACAGTAGTCCCTCACCCTCCCATTTTCCACTCTGAGAGGCAGCGCTTTCAATTTTGTTTTAGCCGATTCCCTTGGAATTTGCTTCCCCATCTCGAAGTCTCATATTTATGTAACTCTTCTCATTCTTTTCGGGTTGAGTTTTAAGCGCTGTCCGTTGACTTCTTGTGATGAAGAACTTAGGAAATTGGACCCTTTCCTGCTTCCATGCCCCCTCCTCGGGTGCAGGCTTCCCATCACACCTCAATACGGAAATGTCCTCATTCTGGAGAGATCGGTCTTTAAGATTATAACTATGTAAATACTATTCACAGCTGGGCCAGGGAAAGTACTGGGTTTGATTTTTCTTTCTGGAATAATACTTTATTTTTCTTGGAATCAGTAACTATTTTCTATGTATTTCTGTCTGATTCAACTCTACACTCACTCTGGTGTTCTCTTTATAAATTCAAATGTTTGGGGCATTCTATTGATTTTTTTTTTTTTAAGAAATATGTCTCAGAACATTCTAGACCCACTCCAGTCCAGGCTGGCTGAAGCCCTTGCCATCACGAACTATCCCATTGCTACCATTCTGGGGTTTCCTCTTGCCTCTCTCTTGTTTTAGATTCCTTGTTTTCTGGATCCCAAGTCATAGTCCTTTTCTGTTGGGTCTCACACTCTAGGGAGCCCGTCTTCCAGTAGTTCTCTGAAGAAGTGTACGGCGGGGATGGATCCTTAAAAGCCCATGTGGCTAAACGTGGCTTTGTTGGCCTTTCCATGGGGATTTTAATTGCTATGGAATCTTAGGTTAGAAATCATTTTTTCCCTCCAGATATTGAAGACATTCCTCCCTGGCCTTTAGCTTCTAGGATTCGGCTAGAAATCCAGTGCTTATTTTGTTTCGGCTGGAGTTTTGAATCTTTGTGGCAAAGCTCTGTACATCTGACCTCTGACTTGGTTTCCCGGGACGTCCTTTACCGTTTCTAGCGTCCCCAGTCCCGAGACTCTGTTTTCCTGTCTCCAGAGGACAGATGCCCGACTTGCGTATCGGTGGCCCGGGAAGGGCCCCTGGCTGGCGGCAGGTGCTTCTGTTTTCAGCCCTCGCTCGTCCTCATCCGGAGGTATCCCAGCTGCCAGGGCCCGAGCGTCTGGGGCGTTCTGGGGTTTGCCACTTTTCCCACGACTGCTTAAGCCTTCAGCTTTTGAGGGACTGTGGAGAAATTTGCGCCTTCCAAACTATACTTGTCTCCTTTTCCTTTACCCCGAGGCTGAGGCCTTTAAAAAACACAAACAAACAAACAAACAAAAAAAACCCTTTATTTTTGTTTTAGCGAAATTTCAGGAGGGAAAAGGGATAGGGGCATATGTTTATTAATCTGCTTTCTTTAGGAGGAAATCCTGGGGTGGGTAGTATCAGGGAACCAACTCACTTTTATAAATAAATGTCTCTTTAGGAAAAGCCTTCCTTGAGATTTTACTGTTTGGTCTGTATACATATCACGAGACGCAATTCCCTTTACTAGTGGGGACTACCCCCCCTCCCGCCGTGTCTCCGGGGGTGGGGGGGGATGCATTTACCTCCAAGTCTCCAAGGTCTTGAATAGGAAGGTGGGATTCCATGTCCCCCTCTTCCTCCTCAAATACTTTCCAGCGGACACAGGGAGTGGTTAACCGACGCCTTCTTACCATTTTGTGGCCAGTCTTAGCGTAAAATAACACACTGATCTTCTTTTGAAAAAGAAGTTGGGCTCCCCACCCACCACTTCCTGCTTCGCTTCCTAATAAAGATGTTTGGAAAGATACCAGCCATATCCTGACTGGGTAGGGATAGTGAGGCTTTTATCAAATAGCTGGTGGGACTGGATGTCCTTAGCGGGAGTGCCACTGGCTGAAGGAGACACACAGCGGTTCTTGCCTCATCCTCTGGGCGCGGCACACCTATTCTAGAACTTGGCCTCAGGTACGTGGCCCATGCCTGTCAGCATGGTGAGTGTTTAGGCCACAAGGATGCCTCTCGTCCTCGGTGACTTTATTCCGACAGATGCTACAACATAGTTCCTACTAGTGCTTACTCCACAGCAGCACTCCTCCTGATTGAATCCTTAGCACCGCACCGCAAGGTGATTTTTAACATTCCCATGTTACAGATTAGGAGCCTGAGGCTCCTAATGTTTGCCCGAGTTCATCCAACTGATATGTACGGGAGCCAGAATCTGTAAGCCACGGCTGCTTTGTTTCAGAGCCCATGTTCTTCTCATCTGTCCAGTTTATTTCTTTTTTTAAGATTTTATTTGTTTATTCATGAGAGACACAGAGAGAGGCAGAGACCCAGGCAGAGGGAGAAGCAGGCTCGGTGCAGGGAGCCCGATGAGGGACTCGATCCCAGGACCCCGGGGTCATGGCCTGAGCCAAAGGCAGATGCTCCACCGTTGAGCCCCCCAGGGGCCCCTCATCTGTCTGGTTTAAAAAGAGCCAATTTCACATACAGCTTTTTTTTTTTTTTAAGATTTTTTTATTTGTTTATTAATGGGAGATGGAGAGAGAGAAAGAGGCGGAGACACAGACACAGGCAGAGGCAGAGGCAGAGGGAGAGGGAGAAGCAGGCTCCATGCAGGGAACCCAATGTGGGACTCAATTCCAGGTCTCCAAGATCAGGCCCTGGGCTGAAGGCGGTGCTAAACCGCTGAGCCACCCAGGCTGCCCTACATACAGCATTTTATCTGATCTTTTATCCAACCCAGTGAGGGCTCTCATTTTTTTAACTGAAGGTAATTACTCTCAGCTTGAGAGATTTTGTGGAAAAAAAAATCACTAATTAATTGCATCGCTTGGGAGGTGTGTCCTATTGTCTCCTTGCTTTATTTGACGCAGTTTTTTTTCATGACTGTGTGCTTAAAGATAACATGGATTTGTAGGACGCAAATTTTAGTTTAACTATAGTAGAGGAACTTAGCTATTTTAAGGAACTGAGTATTGAACAATTTTTAAAGCAAATAAAATAGTTCATCATGCAAATGATCACATTCTCATTTCCTTGTATAAACACACAGTTTCTCATTCTTCATTTGTTTGAAATGTTTAGTCGTTAGTAGCCAGGGAAAGGCAGGGTAGGGGGAGTCTGCATTGCTCCTTTTCTTTAGCTTGGTTAGGTTGTCCCAAGTGTTTAAAGACACACTGAATTATCATAGAATGATCCACGAGGAAGACAATAGTAAAACACAGTGTTTAAATTTCTTTAAATATATAAGCAGAAGTCAGAGGGAGTCAAGTGTTAGAAAGTCAGCTCAAATTTGAGAATCTCAAGGAAATTTGAAATGGGTCTTTTTAGTTGGTAAACTGGTCGTTATATCCACCAGACATTTATTGCTGGCTTGCTGTGCGATCTGTCCCGCCTAGGGATGGGTACTTCCTGGGGATAAAATAATGTTTATGGACAGGATCCCAGGCAGCCAGAACCGGTGGTCTGGCAGTGTGTGAGGCAGCCAGCGAGCGGGGTGCAAGGCCAGAGTCTCGGAGGCCCGGTGCACAGCAGGCGGGGGCACCTGGCTGCCCGCAGAAGGAAGGAGTGGGGAAGGAGGGGGAAGGAGGGGAGAAGAATGGGGGAAGGATGGAGGAAAGGGGGGGAAGGCAGGAGGAAGGAGGAGAAAGAAGGGGGAAGGAGGGAGGAAGGAGGAAAGAAGGGGGAAGGAGGGGAAAGGAGGGGGGAAGGAAGGGGGAAGGCAGGAGGAAGGAGGAGGAAGGAGGGAGAAGGAGAGGGGAAGGAGGGAGGAAGAAGGGGGAAAGATGGAGGAAGGAAGGGAGAAGGAGGGAGAAGGAGGGGGAAGGAAGGGGGAAGGCAGGAGGAAGGAGGAAGAAGGAGGGTGAATGAGGGGGGAAAGGGGAGGGGGAAAAGAGGGGGAAAGAAGAAGGGGGGAAGGAGGGAAGAAGGGGGAAGGTTGGAGGAAGGAAGAGGGAAGGTGGGAGGAAGGAGGAGGAAGGAGGGGGAAGGAGGGGGGAAGGAGGGAGGAAGGGCTGCAGGACTGTGATAAGGATGCAGCTCACGGGCCCTGCCGGGGGAGACCGCCGGCTGGCGGCGGGAGACACTGTTGCTGATGGTTCGGGACAACTTTCGTGTGTGTCATACGAACTTGAAATTCAAAGAGCATTCAGACCGCTTCCCCACGTATCACCTGAGCCTTGATGGTGACAGCGAAGAAGGCTCTTTGTGTCTCCCGTTCAGAGGAGCAGACAGACGGGGAGCGATTTGCCAGAGGTCACAGATTGCCTTCACGAGGGGGTCTGACTTCAGTCCTCAGAGTCTGAGCTCTTCGTAAGGGAGGACGGCACCGAGGAGGCGGGCTGCATGTGTGCATGTCGGGTGGGCACACACCTCTCCCCAGCGGGGGTGTGCGGGCTGCGCGGCAGGGCCATTTGCACACCTGTTCCTGTGCTCCCAGGCTCCCCCCCCCCCCCATGGCCTCCCGCTGCAGCAGGACGCGTGCATGCACTTTGTCATAGCAGATGTCGGTGGCACCTGTTTCTTATTCTTCGCCAGCTTTGTCCTGTTGAAACTACTCATTAGCAGATGCCTTCACGCAGGTCCAGCCCTTAAGCGAAATAGTGGTAGAGTGATTCCCTGGACAATAGTCAATATGAGGATGACCATTGAGGACTTGGAGCTCGCCGGAAAAGAAAAAGTAGGGGTAAATGATCTCCGTGTGTTGTGTTAACAATGCATTTTGGCATTTTGTGTCTTCCCTGGAATTGGAAGACTGGATGCATGAAGCCCACACCATGGTAACAAAGCCATGGCAGCTGACCACAAAGCTGCTGCATTGTTTGCGAGAATATAAATTCCAGACTTACTTTGACCCAAGAAAGTTTTAGAATGTTGATGAAACTTTATTTTCAATTCAAAGGTCAAATAAAATCTGTGCTCTTGAGTATAAGTAGGATAAAGACAGAAGAACCATTTTATATGGAAGGACATGCCTCAAACGACATCACTGGACATCTGCAGATAAAAAAAAACATTTTAGCCTTTCCCCAGAGTTAAAAAGAGTGTCCAACATATATGGACACCCTCCTTCCCAAAATGGATCATCTCAGTTTTGAGTTTCTGGTTTTTTGGAGTTTTCTTTGTTTTAGATTGATTTATTAGAGAGAGAGAGAGAGAGAGAGAGAGAGAGAGGAAGAGAGGGAGGAGGGATGGAGAGAGAGAATCTCCAGCAGACTCCACCCTGGGCACGGAGTCTTACGCGCACGACGTGATCTCACGACGCTGAGCTGAAGTCAAGAGTCGGATGCTCACCTGACTGTGCCACTCAGGTGCCCCTCAGTTTTGAGGTTTTTTTTTTTTTTTTTTTTAATTTTTATTTATTTATGATAGTCACACACAGAGAGAGAGAGAGAGAGGCAGAGACACAGGCAGAGGGAGAAGCAGGCTCCATGCACCGGGAGCCCGATGTGGGATTCGATCCCGGGTCTCCAGGATCGCGCCCTGGGCCAAACGCAGGCGCTAAACCTCTGCGCCACCCAGGGATCCCCAGTTTTGAGTTTTTAATGAGAGATTGCTTTAGTTCCATGTATTTTATGCATTCCTGGGGTTGCCTAAGCTCTGGTGTCACTGACCCGTTGCAAATCTGGCTGTAAGAAGTCGGAGGGGCTCTCACGCATTGGCTACTGCACCTCTTGGATCCATAGGCCTGGCGGTTACTCAGGTGTTGCGAGTACTGCTCACATCTGGGCACTTTGCCCTTGGCTCTGTGCTTGGGGCCTTTCTGCTGCTGCAGTACAGACATCATTAACTGGCCAGTGACTCCAGGAGGCACGAAACAAGAGAGGTGACTCAAGTGGGACTTACAGGGATATGGAATCAACCCAGAACACCTGCCTGGTGATCCCCAAGGCCACGGAAAGTTACCTTCTGACCAGCCCCAGCGGCCACATCTATGTTTTACTTTGGGATGTCTTGCCTTTCCAGGTCTGCTTTGGTGTTCATCGTAACCAGACGTCAGTGTTGGAAGTAACTTAGGTTAGGGATTTGAGAAAACAAAAATATCCCATAGTGTAATGTTTCTTGGGAGCTTTACTCTCTCGTAGGATCTTATCAAAGGTAGGAAAACATTGATCCAGCTTATGATGATTGTTTGGTCTCTTTGTATAGTATTGCTCATGTCTAGAAATCTCTTCAACAAGCCACTAAAGAGAGTTTGCAGAAAACCTGACCTGGAGTACTGTGTTCACAATATTTCTTCTGGTCATCATTTTAGGCCTAAGATCTTTAAGGCAATGAGATTTGAGTAGACTGAAACTGACCAGGAGTACTGCACATATTGAAAATAAAAGCGCTTGTCAAATGTGCTTCCCTTAAGAAAATATTACTTTATCTTCTAATCCAATTTTTATTGTCAAACTGTGTTATTATCCGAGACATTGTGTAGCTATATATATTATTAATTTTTTTATATGAAGGAATCCAATTAACACTAATAGCAGTGATTTATACTTTTAAGTCATAGGGATAGAGCCTGGAAGTAGTGGAAAAAGCCCAATTTTCTACATCTTTTATTTCCTCCTCTCCTTTCTTGGCAAACGTCAGGAGCAGAGCAGCTCAGCGTTCACGTTTTGATGGCTCACCAGCCTCCATCAATCTATTTCCCCGCCCCCCCATTTCCCTGCTGCCACCCTAGTCCTAGACCAATTTTTTATTTAGATGCCCGATCACATCTTTGCTCGCCTACAGGTTTTTTTTGTTTGTTTGTTTGTTTTTAATAAAACAGCCAGAATCGTGTTTTTATAATGTTGTCAGACCGTGTGGCATGCTGCTGGATTTTTATCACACTTAGAATGAAACCCGAAATCCTTTCTGCCACCCCTGGAGAGCTGGCTCGTCATACTGTGGTCCTCGCCCACATATGCTGCCCGTGCCCAGTGCACCCCCTCCCGCGCTCCTGGCTTCCCGGGAAGGCAGCCTTGCACCTGGCATTATTGACTCACCCTAAAAATGACCTTGGTGAAGGTGGCCTGCCCAAGGCAGCCCCTGGCGCCCAGCCTCTCCCTGTGGCATCACTCCGCTCTGCTTTCGGCTGTTGTTTTCTGGGCCAGGTGTGTGTGGAGCACCTGCTAGGTACGGAGGGGCACAGTCAGCTGCTGCCCTTGGGGAGCGGCCCCTCTGGCAGAAGGGTTTGGTCAGGGAGCTCGAGCCCAGGGCCCCCACGCTGACCCAGCGACCCCTGAGAAGCGAGGAACCTGAAAGCAGGGGCTTGTTTCTGCTGGAATTAGTGCAGAGCCCGTGCCTCTCACACTTTGCCTTCTGCAGAGGCACATGCGCCTCAGGACGGGCCCAGGGTACAGCGCCCCCCCCCAGCCCCCCACCCATGCACAGTGCACGGTCTTGAGCAGCTCACGTGGTCTGGGCTCACCCTGTCACCTGTAAGAGGAGGTGCCCCATCCCTTCGCGAGGCCCCGGACGAGCTGGCGAGTCATCAGTCCCATGGGCCTCTAAGGGACCATCCGTCCCGTAGCCTCTGGGGGACCGCTGGTAGCCTCTGGGGGACCGCCGGTCCCATGGGCCTCTGGGGGACCACTGGTAGCCTCTGGGGGACCACCGGTCCCATGGGCCTCTGGGGGACCGTCTGTCCCGTGGGCCTCTGGGGGACCATCCGTCCCGTAGCCTCTGGGGGACCGCCCGTCCTGTGGGCCTCTGGGGCACCGTCCGTCCCGTGGGCCTCTGGGGGACCGCCTGTCCTGTGGGCCTCTGGGGCACCGTCTGTCCCGTGGCCTCTGGGGAGACCGTCTGTCCCGTGGCCTTTGGGGTACCGCCGGTCCCGTGGGCCTCTGGGGGACCGCCCGTCCTGTGGGCCTCTGGGGCACCGTCAGTCCCGTGGCCTCTGGGGGACCGCCCGTTCCGTGGGCCTCTGGGGGACCGTCTGTCCCGTGGGCCTCTGGGGCACTGTCTGTCCCGTGGGCCTCTAGGGGACCGCCCGTCCCGTGGGCCTCTGGGGCACTGTCTGTCCTGTGGGCCTCTAGGGGACCGCCCGTCCTGTGGGCCTCTGGGGCACTGTCCGTCCTGTGGGCCTCTAGGGGACCGCCCGTCCTGTGGGCCTCTGGGGGACCGCCCGTCCCGTGGGCCTCTGGGGAGACCGTCTGTCCCGTAGCCTTTGGGGGACCGCCGGTCCCGTGGGCCTCTAGGGCACCGTCAGTCCCGTGGCGTCTGGGGGACCGTCTGTCCCGTAGCCTTTGGGGGACCGCCGGTCCCGTGCCGTCTGCACACGGCTCAGTCCCGTGGCGTCTGGGGGACCGGCAGGTGCCGTCTGCACACGGCTCTCAGGTTGCCGCCGCTTGCCACGCGGCCGAGGGCGCCTCCTAGGTAGTGCCTCTGGCTCCTGGCGGCCGCGTCACGGTGACCCCTTCTCTCCACTCTCTAACAGCCCGTTGCTCTGTTCCCCGCAGTACTTCGGAAGTTTGCTGGTCATCTTCTGTGTGGAACTGGCGTGTGGCGTTTGGACCTACGAGCAGGAGATCATGGTGAGCTCAAGGGGCCGGAGTCCGACCCGGGGCCACGTCGGGCTCGGCCTGTGGGACGGGGACTTTGGGTCATCGGGGCACGCGGCCACTCACCCGAATGGGGTCCCTGGGCCGTGTGCGCGGTCGCACCGAGTGGGGCTGCGGCTCGGGCGGGGCAGGGGCAGACCCGGGCCTGGTCAGGGCCCGCCGCCCGGCGCCCCCCAGCCGCCGCCCCTTACCTCGAGCGCCGACATGTGCTTCCTGCGTGAGGAGCGCCGGTGGCCGCGGCGACTGCGGCGTTCTGCGCGCTGCACCCGGTCCGGTCCGGTCCGGTCCGCGGGGCGGCGGGTGGCCCACAGCACGGCTCCTCGCCTGGCGGCGCCCTGCGGCCTGAGGAGGCGGGGGGAGGGGGGCCTGGCGGGGGGCGGGGCCTGGGGCCTGGCGGGGGGCGGAGCCTGGGGCCTGGCGGGGCGGAGCCTGGGGCCTGGCGGGGGGCGGAGCCTGCGGCCTGGCGGGGCGGGGGGTGGAGCCTGAGGCCTAGGGCCTGGAGGGGGCTGGAGCCTGGGGCCTGGCGGGGAGGGGGGCGGAGCCTGGGACGGGGCGGGGCCTGGGACGGGGCAGGGCCTGGGGCCTAGGGCCTGGCGGGGGGGCGGAGCCTGGGGCCTGGCGGAGGGCGGAGCCTGGGGCCTGGTGGGGCAGGGCCTGAGGCCTTGGGCCTGGAGGGGGCGGAGCCTGGGGCCTGGCGGGGCGGGGGGCGGAGCCTGGGGCCTGGCGGGGGGCGGAGCCTGGGGCCTGGCGGGGTGGGGGCGGAGCCTGGGACCTGGCGGGGCGGGGGGTGGAGCCTGAGGCCTAGGGCCTGGAGGGGGCTGGAGCCTGGGGCCTGGCGGGGAGGGGGGCGGAGCCTGGGACGGGGCGGGGCCTGGGGCCTAGGGCCTGGCGGGGGGGCGGAGCCTGGGGCCTGGCGGGGGGCGGAGCCTGGGGCCCGGCGGAGGGCGGAGCCTGGGGCCTGGGGGGGCAGGGCCTGAGGCCTTGGGCCTGGAGGGGGCGGAGCCTGGGGCCTGGCGGGGCGGGGGGCGGAGCCTGGGGCCTGGCGGGGGGCGGAGCCTGGCGGGGCGGGGGGCGGAGCCTGGGGCCTAAGGTCCGGAGAGGGGCGGAGCCTGGGGCCTGGCGGGGAGCCCAGGGCAGCGGGGCCGTCCCTTGGGCGCGGCTGCACCGCTGCTGCGCGCTTACCTCAGCCGGCGGCGCCCGGGGCGGAGGCTCGGCCCGGGACGGCTCCTCCGCGCTCGGCCCGCCTGCGCCTCACGACTGGGGGTGGGCGCGTGGGGCTGCGTGGGGCCGAGGCGCCGAGGCTTCCCGCCTGGAGGGTCGCCGTCGCGCGGCGGCTGCACGTGCCCCCCGGGGTCGCCCACGCGGGGCCTCCGTCCGCGTCACGCCCGCCGTCCTGGCCGCCGCCGCCTCCTGGGCCCGGGCTGCGGGGGACGCTGGCGCGGCCGGGATAGGGTCGGGGGGGTGGGGGGGGGTTCGGGCGGCCGTGAGGGGCGGGCCTGGGCCTCCGCCGCCCGCCCAGTGTCCCGGGTACTTGAACACGTAGGAGCTTCGAAGAGGTGAGTCTAGGAGCTTGCTTTCTTTTTTTTTTTCTTTTTTTAAGATTTTATTTATTTATTCATGAGAGACCCAGAGACAGAGGGACCCAGAGGCCGAGACCCCGGCAGACGGAGGAGCAGGAGCGGGCTCCCTGCTGGATCCGGGACCCGAGGTCGCGGCCTGGCCCGAGGCGGCGCTTAACCGCTGAGCCACCGGGGATCCCCATTTTATTTTATTTTATTTTATTTTATTTTATTTTATTTTATTTTATTTTATTTCATTTATTTTATTTTATTTTATTTTATTTTATTTTTTATTTATTTTATTATTTATTTATTTATTTAATTTATTTATTTGTTTATTTTTTTAGACTTTATTTGTTCTGAGCCACCGGGGATCTTTATTTATTTTATTTATTTATTTATTTATTATTTATTTATTTATTTATAAAAGACTTTATTCGTTCATGAGAGACCCAGAGGCCGAGACCCAGGCGGAGGGAGGGGACCC
This sequence comes from Canis lupus familiaris, assembly GCF_011100685.1. Taxonomy (NCBI): domain Eukaryota; kingdom Metazoa; phylum Chordata; class Mammalia; order Carnivora; family Canidae; genus Canis; species Canis lupus. Next base: position 59,098,295 of record NC_049235.1, on the reverse strand, counting down.
GGGGTCGCGCCTGGGCCGCGGCGTCCGCTCAGCGCAGGCCCCGCCCGCGCGCGGACTCCAGGGGCCCGAGGAGCGCTCAGTCAGCCCGCGTCCGTCGGGGGGGTCGCTGGGGGCGGGAAGGTTCTGGAAGGGCTGGGGAGTCCGCCGCCGTCGGGCCGGGTCTGAATTCTGGGCGGAGAGGACAGACCGCCGGGGGCTGCGCGCTCTGCCGGTCCACGCTCCGCGAGCCAGAGAGAACTGACGGCGATTTCCTTCTCCCACAAGCTGGAAAGTCAGGGCGAGCTCTGACTCGCTTCACAAAAAAGTCGGAGACTTGGGAAGTCTCCTGTTCAAGGGGCGATGCATGTTGCTGTCTCCGAGAATCCCGGGTCCATCCATCCCTAGGAACATGGTACACTCCGGGGGGTGAAGAGGAGTTGGTTCCACACTCGGCTGCTGTGTTTTATTGATAAAGAGGTGGTCGCTTCTGATTTTTTCTTGTTTCCAGAAAATACATGTATCTCCTTGACATTCAAGCAATAGATCGTAGGCATTTAATTGATGACTTTTTTTTTTTTAATTTTTATTTATTTATGATAGGCACACAGTGAGAGAGAGAGAGAGGCAGAGACCCAGGCAGAGGGAGCGGCAGCCTCCACGCAGGGAGCCCGATGCGGGACTCGATCCCAGGTCCCAGGGTCACGCCCCGGGCCAAAGGCGGCGCTAAACCGCTGAGCCATCCGGCCGCCCTAATTAATGACCTTTGATCATGTTCCTTTTGATAAATAAAAGGGTTTAGGAATGAGTTTATTTTCTGTGGGTTTTAAAACGGTTTGTATAGTTTTTATGCCATCCTGTTCTCTGATGAATCTCCTAAGTTATAACAAGTAGATGAATTAATTTAAGGTATTGAAAGGAAATGCCTTGATTCTCATATAAACATAAATCCAGAAGATACTTCTATTCCGTTAGGGGCAGTCTGCAAACGTCTTCCTGGTCACACGGTGGTACTAAGTGGGTGCACGGTGCCAGCCCTTTGGAGTGGGTGCCTAGGCCACTGTAGGCGTAGGAACCTAGTAACCTAGGATACTGATGTAAATCTTCCCCCATTAAGTCACCAGGATAATGCAAGAGCTGTTGGAGCTGTTTCGAGAGTGAAATGTGGAAAATGGTCCTTTGGAAAAAAAGTTGGTCAGGGATTTTTTTTTTTTTTTTTTTTATTGCTTTTGCACTAATAGCAGTGTGAATGAAAAGTGCCATTAAAGTTTATTAGCTGCCAAATTTTGCAGAACCCAGCCTTTGCATAGAATGGGCTTTGTGTTCTTAGCTGTTCCATGCAAGAAGCCAGTAAGTGTGTTTTCCCTTATGGCCAAATCACAGGATTTTGTGCCAGAACCTCAACCATCTCCTCTGTGTCTTGCCATATTTGGTCTCCCATGGATTGTGGTTACAAGAGGGAAACAACTCATATTTGTTTTGTAAAATACAATCTGAAATCAGACTGTTCTAATAACCAAATCAGGAGATTGGACATCAGTCTGTTTCCCCCTTCTGTCGTTTATACATCCTCACCTCCTGTTCATTATTCCTTCTTTAGAAAAATTTGCCAGTAATGTTAGCTGTTCTGGATGATAAATTTTTAGAGATTTACTTTGTTTCTATTTATTTCATACTCAAAAGAATATGAGTGATAATTTATAGTGAGTAGCTTGAGTTTTGATTTAGTTCCCAGAACTTGATTGAAACTATGTGAACACGACCATTTTGAGGGCAACAAAGTTGGGTGCCCAAGGGTCGGCATGGCATGTTTTCTTTTGTAGGTACATTTCCAAGTAGTAGAGAAGAAAATGAACAACCGAAAACAACGAAGACCTTGTGTGCTCAAATTTTTAAACTACTTCTATTGATACTATTTTTTTAAGGATTTTTATTTATTTATTCATGAGAGACCCAGAGAGAGAGGCAGAGACACAGGTAGAGGGAGAAGCAGGCTCCCTGTGGGGCGCCCAGCGGGGGACTTGATCCCGGGACCCCGGGGCCACACCCTGAGCTGAAGGCCAAGGCTGCACTGCGGAGCCCCCCAGACGCCCCGATACTGCAGTTTTTTTTTTTTCTTAAAGATTTCATTTATTCATGAGAGGCACAGAGAGAGAGACACACACAGGCAGAGGGAGAAGCAGGCTCCATGCAGGAACCTCGATGTGGGACTCGATCCCGGGTCTCCAGTATCACACCCTGGATTAAAGGTGGCACTAAACCGCTGAGTCACCGGGAATGCCCCAATACTGCAGTTTTTAAAATAAGCTCACAGAATAGTCCTGATCTTGAGTTGGTGCCAGCTTGCTTGGCTAAGCGTGTCTGTGTTACTGCGCAGGTCAGAGGTTACGCGCCCTGAACCTGGTTCCACATGTGCGTCAGTTCCCCCGGGCACCATAGATGAAGCTGCTCAATAGGATGACGGGGTTTCGGGCCGGCTGTTGTGTCATGTACCTGAAGCTCTGTCATGATTAAGGGACACCGTGCTAGGTGACTTGAGACCGGAAGCACAAAATGTGCTTTAATTCGAGAGGTATTCCTCCTAAAATTCCAGCATGCGTCCAGGGTCCAATTTGGGGGAAGATAGTTACATATTCTGGAGCAAGGCTTGACCTGAGTTGAGTTCTTTCCCTTCTTAAGTCTCATCCCTTTATCTTAGTCCTACTGTCTGCAGTCAATTCAAAGACCAGCTCCATAGCGTTATGAAATCAAATCCAAGGGCATTTCTGGGCGGGGATCGTGTGTTACAAGGAGCCCGTCAGCTGGATCTGCAGGATGCACAGTAAACTGCTTGTTTTGTGGGTTCCTTCAGCTGGATCTTGGCATTCACTGATGTTGCTTTTTTTTTTGCTTCATGTAAAGAACTTCCTCCTTTACTGTAAACATCTGCACACAGAGATTGGCTAATCAATAGCTAATAACCTTGAAGCTTAATTAGGCCACACACAAATATAAATTTAGAATAGTATTTGCTAATTGCGGTACATTCCCAGTAGGTGTATGAGCGTGTGCGCCGTTGACGTTTGTGTGTTGGTGGGTTCCAGTTGTTGATGTTTCGTTGGTTGTCTCCAGGTGCCAGTGCAGTGGTCCGACATGGTCACCTTGAAAGCCAGAATGACAAATTATGGCTTACCTCGATACCGGTGGCTTACTCACGCTTGGAATTTTTTCCAGAGAGAGGTAAGTGCTACAATTTCTGAGGTAGAGGGGATGGAATAAATGGCGCACTCTCAAAACAAATGTTCAGAGCTTTGGCGTTGGTCATTTTCTCTGTGCTGAAAAGGTAAGCCTGTGATTCGGTTAGCACTGGTGTAATTCTTTATTGAGAAATTCCCTGAGTGACTCCATGCCCTGCTTTTCCTCCTGTGTCTACCATTTCCCCTACATTTCGCATGGTTCACGTATATTTTAAGAATTTCTTAAAAGCCATTTTGCTAAACTACTGTGAGATTTCCTTTTTATGAGTGTTTCTTGATAAATCGCCAACTCTTACTTGAATAGATAATTTTTCATGACTTCTAGAGCTGTCTTTGTTTTAAACAGTTTTTTTTTTCTTTTTTTTTAAATAATGGCTCTCTTGTGGGAATGAAGCGTCAGTGTATCATTATGAGCTTTCTAGTCAGAAGGATCTTGGTTCAAATTCTGGGTCTGCTACTTGCTATTACATGAGCTTCTATAATTTACTTAGCCTCTTTCAGCCTCAGTCTCCTGGCCTGTAAAATAGGCATAATAAAAGTACCCTGCCTCCTTGGGTTGTTGAGCAGATTAAATGGGATCATGAGTTTGAGCTCAGTTAGCTCCTGGTTATTACAAAGCATAGGTGCTTTTAGCTTTTCTTACCTGATGTCCACATAGCCCCGCGTCCAGTTGTCTTCTCAAACACAGACTATAAGTACATGTTTAAAACCTGGTGATTTGAAGGTCACCACTGGTCTTGCTTCACACCACGCTCTTCTTCCAAGCTATTTCCTGTGGTCAGAGATTCCCGGGTGACCAAGTATACCCGTTTCATTTCTTTTCGAGCTGGCCGCGAAGCCTGTGAGAATCAGTGTCTCACCTGATGGATGTCCAGCTCTCTGCGCAGTTACTCTGTCTGGGATGCGGGCAGAAATTTAAGTCCAGGATAATCTCCAAATCTGGCTCTTTGTGTTAGATGGTGAAAATTATCATTGTAACACAGATTTCCTATTTATTTAAATGCTTCCTGGCTTTGTTTGTTTACCATTCATTTGTACTAAAAACAACATAGAGGGAAAATAGGTGAGACGTTAGGGAATTTATAGTAAGCTGTGTTCAGCTACTGGCCTGGGTTGAAGCTGCCCAGAGCTCTTTATTTTCTGGGATTTCTGATGTGGACCATGATAATCCAGGTTAAAAAAACAAAGCAAGTTTTTCCCCAGTGGTATGAAGAGGGGTTCCATCCAGATGGACAGCGTACAGAACAGCAAACAATACCACATATTTTTTAGCTTTGTTGCATAGTTAAGTTCCCTCCTCCATATCACAGGCCTGTTTCATACAAAAGGAGGGTGGAGACCTCTGGTCACCCTGAAAGAGTCTTTTTTAAAACCCCTTGTGTCAGTCTGTTAGGGCTGTGACGGTAATAAATGATCACAGACTGGGTGGCTGAAACAATAGAAGTGTATCGTCTCATAATTTGGGAAGCTGCAAGTCTGAGATCAAGGTGAGCAGGGTTGATTTCTTTGGAGGCTCTTCTCCTGGGCTTGTAGACAAGTCTCAACCCTGTGTCTTCACGTCATCTTCCTTTTATATGTTTCTGTGTTCAAATTTCTTCTTCTTATAAGGAGGACATCCCTTATATGGGACTAGAACCCACCCTAGTGACCCTGGTGACCTTGTTTTCATTTAATTCCCTCTGTAAAGATCCTATCTCCAAATATGGGGGTTAGAATTTCAACATGAACTTTGGAAGGGGGGAAACACAGATCAGCCCATAACACCCCACCCCCCAAATAAATTGTGGAGCTAAGAGTGACCTCGTCAGGCCCCAGTTGTCCTGACGACCCGTTCAGTGCAGTTCTGTGCATGTATGTACCTCACTGTAGTGGGCTCTCACTTAAGCCCTAGAGATCTTTATTTAATATCTTTTTAAAAAGTGATTTTTAAAAAAATATTTTATTTATTTATTCATGAGAGACACCAGAAGAGAGGCAGAGACACAGGCAGAGGGAGAAGCAGGCTCCTTATGGGGAGCCCGATGTGGGATTTGATCCTGGGACCCCGGGGTCACGACCTGAGCCGAAGGCAGACGCTCAGCCGCTGAGCCACCCAGGTGCCCCATAAAACTGATTCTTAAAAATGCATGTACTTACTTATTTTAACTTAATGGTTGGGAAACAGGCTTTGGAATAAGTAGGCTGTGCAACACACTGGTCTGTGGTCTCCACAGGTCATTCAACCTGTGAGAACCTCACCTTCCACTTATGTAAAATAGTGGTGGTATTTTTCAGTTTGACTGGATGCAGGCAAAAGTGGCTTTATCTCACACTGTGATTTTAATGGTGGGAAACTGCAAGGAGATGTAGATCTAGTCATGTGCATGCCATAATGACGTAGGGGAGTTTCCAGGAAAACATTCAGTTCCAATTTAGTATCTTCTGTTGACACAGAGAAACAACTATGTAAAAAGAAAAAAAATATCTCAGTGACTTATTAAAATTAAAAAAATACATCTGGCACTGAACATGGTATGCTCAAGTTATTTGGAAAAGTCATTTCTATGGAGCACCTCATTTCCTGACAAGGCCAGATAAATGGGCTGTTCTATTGTGGATGGAGTTTGAGTTCCAAGAACTGTACTTTTGTCCTCAATGTAGAAAAACACATGTCCTTAGGAAATGAGAGAAGTAGGTTTTCTCTGAGTGCAAGGATTTAAAAAGCCTGACTTCGAAATGTAGTACTTTATGATTTTTAGAAGGTGAAACCTTTTTACTACATATGTTTTCAATGGATTCATTGACTTATGTAGAATACATGATGTCAAATTATGTTTGACTTAATTTGTGATGTTTGTGGTACCTCTGTAGCTTTTACAACAAGTTTACAAAAGATATTTAAGAAATGTTTCTCAGAAAATTGTAGTATATTAATTGTAACATGAGCAATTCCTCATTTAGGATGATTTTTTTAAAGTTAGATATGTAGGCAAATGAATGCAAAATCATTTTTAGTATTTTCCTTGTTTCTTTTTACATGAGAAGTTCAGAAATCTTCATAGTTAGATTTTTGTCGGATTTTGAAATGGTAGATTGTGATATGGTGTTAATCCTGGGCACAGATTGGTCTGTTGTGCTACATAATTTGCAGAGCCAGTCACTCTTGGCAAAATTCTTCTCAGTGATTGCCCAGAGTCCTTGTTTTTGACTATAGGGAAGAGGAACTCCTTCTACCCAAGGGCAGAAAATTATCATAGCTAATTATTCTTAACCTAATCTACATATGTCCCTTAAGCAGTATTTCTAAACTTTGAGCAGAGAAAGTTTTTGCTAATCCCTGGTGAAATGAGACAAAAAAAGACCAAAAGACAACGTAGCTTTTCTTAAATCCAATTTTTTTCAAGCTGCAGGCACATCATTTCTTCTGCATTGATGGTGCTAGAATACGATACTTTATTTCAAGACTCTAGTTCATTTACATAAACATTTGTTGGCCCAACCTGAGTTTATATCTCAAAAACTTTTTGAAAATCTACTGGCTAATGAATTCAAGTCGGGTGATTTTTGTGATGTGCGCTTTTGGTCAACAACTCTTTCTACCAAGATTATGGAAACTTTTACTTTAATATTTGGATTTGTTAAGCAGTTAAATTGGTATTAGGTGATACACGAATAGACTGATCAACTGTTCTGTAGTGGCTAGAGGTTAAATGATGGATATAAGATTCCAGCTAGTAGTTTGGTTACTGTGCATTTTGGATTTATTGCTACGTGATCACCTGTAGAAGATCTAGAGCTGGGGAAAGACTCAGCCGTGCCTGATCTGACTGCTTGTGTTATAAGCATTACTGTTCAGAATTGTTCCACTGTGGAGTCCTTCACTACATTTCTGTCGTCAGCTTAGAATGTACATATAGCATTAGGTGATGACAGGAATGAGTGTAGCTCTGGGCACAAAAATGTAAGAAATCTAACGTTTAGTCTTCTGTAAGTTAAGAAAATATTTTTGTAGTTTCTGAGCCTGACCAGTCTTTTTTTTTTTTCTTTTTTTCTTTTTCTTTTTCTTTTTCTTTTTCTTTCTTTCTTTCTTTCTTCTTCTTCTTCTTCTTCTTCTTCTTCTTCTTCTTCTTCTTTTTTTTTTTTTTTCAGTTTAAATGCTGTGGAGTGGTGTACTTCACTGACTGGCTGGAGATGACAGAGATGGACTGGCCCCCAGATTCCTGTTGTGTTAGGGAATTCCCAGGATGTTCCAAACAGGCCCACCAGGAAGATCTCAGTGACCTTTACCAAGAGGTAAGGCCCTGTGTGGTTAACTTAACATGCATACAAGTTTTCTCATAATGCTTTTCAAGTAAAGAATCAACGACATACCAATGAAATTTTCCTCTTCTGTCTAAATATAAAGGCCCTTAAGATTTTTCTCTGGTATGTGGAGAAGTAAGGTAAAGCTAAAAATCAATATGGAAATCTGAACCTTATCACATGTTAACAAAGGAAATTGGGAAAGACTAGGTGTAGAATCAGTTAGATTTTCAACTGTATCTTCTAGAACCAATTTCTATTGCCTCCTAGGGATTCTTTGATAACAGGTGCATGCAGTGTGTGTAAAGACCTCTGGATGTTCGAGAAGGCAAGGTTTGGAGTTCCCGAACATGAATATTTATTTTAGGGCCCCGACATAGACTAAAAACATGTGTAGGAAAAAAAGTAATAAATCCCACTCTCCAGGGAAAATGCTGTCTTCTACTCTTCAGTTCCCCCTACTGGCTAATGATCAGCGATGTTAGTTCTAGTTGGCAGATTTAATGGAGCTACATACTCGCTGGGTTTAAGATCATTCGTCACATGCCCCAGAAAGTTGCACGTCTGTGTTTTCTGGGAGAATTTATCCGAATCATCAATTATTCCTTTATTAGCAGAAGTTTCCTACTCTGCTAGTTTTTAGCAGTGATTTTCAAACTTTGTTAGCAGAATCTAAATTCAAAATAAAATCTAGAACTATGCCATCCAGTATAGTAGCCAATAGCTACATGTGGCCATTTAAATAAAAATTAAATAAAAATAAAAATGTCATTTCCTTTGTTGAAATAGCTGCATTTCCACTTGAGACTAGCAGCTTCTGTATTAGACAATGCAGATATAAGACATTTCCACATTACAGAAAATTTTATTGTAGTCTTGATCTACAATGGAAGCTCAAAATGTAAATCAGATGGAAGGGAGGCTGCCTAGGCTGAAGGGCTGGGCTCATTTCCCAGAAATATCTTCAGTCAAGCGTCTGGGCATCGAAAGCACTATTAAAAACCTCTGGCTTATCATAAAGTAACAACTCATGCTATTCATAACATATTACACATGTGTATAGTGTAGCTATAAAGTGAAACTTTAAAACGGAATATCCTGATTTATAAAACATGCATTTTTATATGTATTTCAAGATAGTTACCTTAGGAGGTTATACCTTTTTTTCCCTAGAAATACTGTTACTGTTCAGAACATCCTTTAGGCTGCCAAAGTCCGTTGTAGAGATGCACAAAAATCAGTTTCATTAATTTATGGTTGTAAATTAGCCTATTTGAAAACGATGGTGGATTGCCTATGCAAATGATCCATCATATTTATATCTGAGACATGAATAGCTTTTGGCTGTTAAAAATTTCATCTCAGAGGTCAAGACTATGCCACATTAAGCACATCCAGAGCAAAGTGCTTTGGAAGATGTTCCACAAAGAAACGTGCCAAGTATGTTTTAAGAGATTCAGAACAGTATTAGTATTAGGGCTGCTGTAACAAAGCACCACAAAAGGAGCAGCTTAAGCCGCAGATGCGTATTGCTCCATAGTGCTGAAGGCTGGAGAGCTTGAGATCAAGGTGTCAGCAAGTGTGGTTCCTTCCAGGAGTGTTAGGACAAAATCTGTTCCGTGCCCGTCATGCAGCTTCTGGTGGCTTGATGGCAATCTTTGGTGTTTGCTGGTTGTGGAAGCATCACCCCATCTCTGGCTTCGTCTTCACATGGCGTTGTCCCTGTGTGTGTATATCCCCAGATACCACCTTGTTCATAAAGGCACCAGTCATACTGCTTTAGAGGCCCACCCTTCTTCAGTATGACTTTACCTTACCTAATTATATTGGCGATGAGTCTATTTCCAAATAAGATCACATTCTGAGATTCTGGGGCTTGGGACCTCAACATATGCATTTGGAAGGAACACAACTCATAACACAAATTGTCGAAACAACTGAATTACTCTGGTTGTTTATTTGAAAAGATAATCAAAGAATTACTGGGTCAATGTCTCTGCGTTTTCCGTGATGATGCTACATCTCCCCCCCCCCCCCCAACCCCCGGGGGAAAGTCTGAAATAAGGATGGTCAACCACCAAGTTCAACAGTTAAAGCCCTGTTCGTTCCATGAAACAGAAAACAGTGCTTAATATTTCCGAGATATTATTCAATCAGACATCATCATGGATATTCCAGTATGTTATAGCTCACCACTAGTTTTTGAAGACACAGATGATTACAGTGTAGATTGTAAGTGTAGATGTGGATTGAAACCCATCAACTCTCCTCGTGGGAACTTAATCCATTTGTTAGTTTTTAGGAGTGGCAGGTCAATATGGGAAAACATTGGGCTGCAACACTGTGTATAATGATCTCTACCTTCATTAGTGATTGGTACTGATAGTATGATCATAGCCATTGATACTGTGACAGTATGATCATAACCAACCATATTGATCCTAAGAATGGCAAAACAGGAATCCACTTACCAGATCTTCCCATAAAGTCTGAATATGGACAGAGTCACTTCAGTTGTGCTTTGCTTACCTGGAAAGCATTCAGTAAGCATTTGATAAAATTTTCTTGCTATAAAAATGCAATTCGTGTTTACTACTTTGTCTTAGATTATTTCCACTAGTGGTGTTTATAGCGGAATGAATGCCTGACGTTCGGGCTGCCTATAATTGCTTATTCCATGAATTTTGAGATCGAAAGAAGCCACCTGACTGTGCGTGTGCAAGTTGAGGAGCCAGATTATTTTAAAGGCTTTTTCATATTTTCATCAAAAGACTTTCAGGAGCAAGCTGGCATTGTCACTTATGAGATGTTCTTTAGACTTCCCATGGAGATGGAGGCTCATTATATCAGAGTGAATCTGCTTTTACATTTTATAATTAATAACAGATGCTGGTATTGGTAATGATATACTGTATAATTATATGCATAGTTGACTTACAAAAGTGGATCACTTAGTAGCTTTATGGCACAAGCACAATTAAATCCATCATTAAAAATAAGACTTAATTCCACTTTGCCCTGGAGAACATATGTTTCCTAATTGAAGAGTGCCCAGAGACCATCCACCTGGAAGACGAGGGGTCTTACAGGGAGGAACAAGTGAGGGACAGCTAGAGTTATTTATGTTGCTTATTCTGAAGCAGCAGATAGTAGGGGGAGATATTGCAGATGTCTTCAAATATTTCAAAGTTCATCATTCAGAGCAGGAACTAGACTTACTCATTGTTGCTCCAAGGGCCAGACGTTACAGGAAGGAAATTTTGAATCAATAGAAGGAAGACCTTGCTCATCAAAATCCGTCCAATTGTGACACAGCTTCTTTTGTAAAATAATGAGTGTCTCATCACTAAAAATATTAAAGCCAAGGTCAGATAACCATGTCATTGGTGGGTAGAATAGGTTTTTAAATTAAGAGTGGATCTGGACTAGATGAACTTCAAGGTCCCTTTTATCTTTCATAAATTCTGTAAGCTCAGAGATAAGAACTGCCTTTTTTTTTTTTCCTGCAGTCTTTCTTCAGTAGTCTGAAATCAAGGAAATAAATCATTCTCAACCATCTGGTGGCCTGCATGGTCCCTGACCCAGTAATATTTTATGACACATTTGAAATCTGTGAAAAAGGACAGAGCAGAAAGATAGCAACAATTGCACAATACCCCATCAGAGGTATTGTCAGGTTTGGTACACAGGTCCTCCAGTGCCTGTAGTGAGCTACACACTTGTGTAAAAGTGTAGGCATAAACATCACGGGTGCAGGTGTCTGTCGTCATCGGTTCAGTTCCATCACGTTGGTTAATGCACCGTGTTTTGTGAGTGCCTCCCAGGCTCCAGGTGCTATTGTGAAGGCCGGGGACACAGCAGAGAATGTCACAGACCAAAACCTCTCCCGTATAGCTCCTATTCCAGTTGGGAATGCAGACATTTAGCGAGATCAAAACAGCAATAACAAATAATTTCAGGTGGTGGTGAAAGCATTTTGAAGACTCTGAATAGGGTCATGTGCTAGAGAACGGCTTTCCTGGTGAGGGAGCTGCTTAGGATGGCTGGGAACCTGCTCTTGGAGGAAGGACATTTGAGCAGAGAACAGTCGACGAGAAGGAGGTGGCCATGCAAAGATCCGCTGAAGAATTTTTTTTTTTAACCTAAGGAACTACAAGTGGCAAAGCTCACCCAGAGGTGGCCTAGTCCAGTGAGTACTGACTGCTTAATCTCATGGGGTCGTTGGTGTAAACACAATCTCCAAACACAAGGTGTGAGACATGGCCACAGCCAGATTTCAGACTCAGAGTGTAAGTTGACGGGATGCAGGACTGGGCTGCGTCTCTTCCCTCTCTTACTTGCTGAGCTCTCTACCGTACCATTACTGAAGTTCTCTGTCTACACCTGACCTGGAAGAGAAAAACCAGAGAGACAGAAAAACAAAGAAGGCTGGCAGAGGAAAGGGCTTCATGGCGAGGGACCCCCAACCTCTTGCCCTGAACCTGTGCTCTTCTTGGGTGGCTTCAAGAGAAACGTGACTCTGCTCAAATGGTTTCCAGTGTTTGATAGGCATGTTTTTCAGTGACTAGGATCCATAGGTGTCATCAGCTTTGCTTGGGAAGTGTGAAGAACCACGGTTGTGGAGATGGCTGCAGGGTTCGCTACCCCAGATACCAAATCTCAAGGGGACTGAAATGCCATTTTTCTCCTCCGTTTGCCACCTCAAGAAAAGTGCATGGAAGCCAGTAGGTTGACAGCAGGCCCTGCTGCAGATGGACCAACTCAAAACGTAAAGACAAAGAGGAACAGAGGACACAGTAAGATGCACCCCAAAGACCCCTTTCTTCCTTCTGTAGTTAGAAGAAACAGCACTATGAAAAGAGATTGGGTGCTGCTTCAGAGAAATGGCCTTCACGGCAGATTATAGGAGGGCCGGACAGAGAGATGGTTTCCACACGGCCTTTGGAACCCTTTCCTCTCAGACCTTCCGTCTGTGTCTGTTCATGCTATGTTGGGTTTGAATAGCAAATATTCTTTATGATTCCCTTTGGGACAAGTAATTTAGCCCCAAACCATTTCTGCCTCTTTGAGTGTTTTTTTAAAATTTCTTCTCTGAGTAACAGAAAACATCTACAAACAGGATGATGGGGGGGGGGGCAGGGAGCGTGGGAAGTGGCGGGATGTGGTCTCCCTAAGCCCCCGTTGACCAGACGAATAGCCCCGATAGTGACAAGTGCGTGCGGGTCTGTAGTGCTAACGGAAAGCACCAGGCATATTGGGAGGCTCCCCCCGGTATCCTCCCAGTAAAAGGTGGGGGTAGCCCACAGTGAACTATGTGGGGTGGCTCTTGTACCTTGTTTAAGATTTACTTATTTATTTTAGAGGACGAGCAAGCGAGTGAGCGTGAAGGCACAAGGGGGAGGGGCAGAGGGAGAGGGAATCTCCAGCGGACTCCACACTGAGTGCAGAGCCCTACGTGGGGCTCCATCCCACGACCCCAAGATCAAGAGCCGAGGCGATACCCTTAACCACGGTTCATCTGAAGTGTTTGTTCTCCATGTTGTGTGTTGACTGCCGTGTGAGCTGAGAGTCGTGAGCTCGTGCTGTCGTCCCTCACAGATGGGGGGCCCGTCCTCCTCGCCTCCTCTGTGCCCCTTGTTATCGGCAGGTGGCATTTGCTTTATGATCTACGCCCTTCTTGTTGGGGGGCATCTCTGCCCTCACATTCTTGTCCTGTCGCCACTTAGGCAAGTCGAGGCCGTATTTCTGTGTTGACAAATTGACACGACTTTGACTTTGTAATTTGCTCGCACAGCACTGTCAAGGCCTAAGTGTTGGCCTAGTGGTTCTCCGGTGGCAGCAACACGACAGCGTGTGGGCAGGGGCATGGCAGGCGGAGGTGCTGGCAGGGCGAGCGGGTGCGGAACGAAGGGCCCTGTCTGCCCTGCTGCTGCACGCGTGTCATGCGTGTCACGCTGAGGCCTGTGAGCAGTTCGCCAGACAGGCCAACATGTCTATGGCTTGAGGTATTGCAATGAACAGAAGGCTTCGCGAGTAAGGAGCCTGCTCTCAGGGACATGAGCCCAGAGCCGCCTGCCCGGACCCTGGGCCGTAGGTAGCTCCCAGGCCCAGTGGTCACTTGGTTGGAATGTCCCCAGGAGGTTCTGTCTGCGAGTCGGAGATGCTCCCCCCTCTCCGCTGACACTTTACCTCCTCTGCAGCAGCCGGCAGCGCCTGGCCCACAACCCGCGGTGGTCCCTGTGCCTCCCCCGGCCCGTGGGACCAGTCTGCTGTGTGGGCCCAGCACCCCTGCGATCGTCAGGCTGCTTGAGCTGACGGAGCTTCCAGCCGCCCAGCGGGATTGGCCTCAGGCCCGCACATGTGTCCCTCTTTTCCTTTCCTCTCTCCGACGCAGCTCAGGTGTGGTTCCCTGTTACCTGTTCACTGTTCAGCTCCCCTTCCCGTGCTTTGTTAAGGAAGCCTTGCACACTTGGCCTTTAGGGCGTTACTCCCAGGAGAGCCATTAGAATATTTTGACCTGAAAGGAGGGCAACAGTTTTGGATTCGGGCTTCAAGGTCATTATGTTGGCACGAGGAGGAGGCGTGGAGGTGAGGACCGGGCCTCGGGCCTCGAGGCGGGGAGCACGGGGAGGAAGCTGCTGTTGGGGAGCCCATGGGGCACCATGTGGCTGCGCTCAGTAGACCTGATGCAGGCAGAGATGCGGATTCAGTGAGGCCTGCACAGGGAGGCGCTGATGCTGCACGCAAGGACTGGGTGAGGTGGGAGCCCCTCTATCTCCGATGAACCCGTCGGGGGGCTCAGGCTGCGAGACACCGGGGCTTCATAGGTTGCTCCTGTTTTCTCTCCAGTTCTAAGCAGTGGGAGGAAGGAGGGCACGGGCAGGGGAACACCCAGCGCCTTCCACCCTGCACGCACCACCGGCTCACATCCGCCCTGCTTAGCTGCAAAGGAGGCTGGGCAGCGTGGTCTCTGGCTGGGAGCAGGTGCAGAAATGGAGAACAGCCTGGAGCAGGTGGGGGCACTGCGGTCTACAGGTGCTGTCCGTGAGGGGAGGCAGTGAGCGCGTGGCGGGAGACGAGATCTCACGAAGAGATGGGGTGATTACGCGGCAGGGGACAGAAATCGGGGAATGGCACCATGGAGTTCAGAGGACGAGACCCACCTGTTGGAGCCCGAGGAGAAATGGAAAGCAGTGTCCTGGAAGTCTCAGGGAAGGACAGGGGCCCAGGAATGTGTTTTCTATAGAGGGAAGAAGCATGATCCAGAAGTTAGCGGGACTCGGGAGGTTACATCTTTGCTCCGCCCTTTACCTGCTGTGTGACTTCGGGCAAGGTTTTCCTGTCTCTGGGCTTCATTTTTCTCACCTGGAGAATGCGGGTGACCAAAGAAGCCCCATCAGGCTTGTCTGGAGAGTGAATTCACATCTGTAACAGTACCTGCTTACAGCAAATACTACCATAGTGGAGACGTCAAGTAAATTAGGGATTGGTGAGTATACCTGGGAAGTTTTTCAAATAAGATACACAAGTATAAAGCTCCGTGAACACACATGACCTTGTTTAAGCCCTAAAATATTTCCATGAAGGCATATATTATTATCTCCATTCTCCAGATAAGAAAAGTGAGGCGCAAGGGGGCTGCGCATGACCTAACCTGGTGGATCTCTTTGATTCCAAAGCCCATGGTTTCAGACACTAAAATTTTGAGATGTGGAGCACATGGTGAGGAGCAAGCCGCGTGTTTGTAGATTTTTTTTCACTTGTGAACCTCCACGTCTTTATTTGTATAATGAGAAAATGACAGTACCTACCTCATTCTACTATTACACAGACGAGTCGAGCTTCCTAATGAGAAACCCTTTGCCAACCACGCGGCATGTAATAAACACAAATGTTCTGTATGTGGTGGTTGCTAATGACAGGAATGACAGTAATAATTGTAATTTATTAACATATTTATTAAAGGAAATAGAACAATTAACGATCTAGGATTGATTGGATTTTTAACTAGCCAAAGCGTGCCCAGTCTTGGTCGTAAACACAAGAAAGTATGCATTTGCTGGTGTTCTGTATCTGTGCTGCTGAAAGGAGATGTTCAGGTCAGGGTTTCAGGGACGAAATGGAGGTGGCCAGGGGCCCAACGAGAGCGTGTGAAGGAGCAGCTTGTGTGTACTACTGCCCCCTTGGCCATGGAATGCCTCCTGCTGGAGCTGACCTGGCAAGGGAGGACCGCATTGTCTGGGCTCCTGACTAGGGTCTCTTTTCAACCACATCTTTCTGTAAAGGTGAAAAATGTCCCATAGATGCAATCTTTTGAATTTGGTGATTGTCTACCCAGTGAGGATATTGAGAGAACCAGATGAGATATGAGGGACTGGCATTAAGAAATAGGGCTTGGGGCCCTGGGTGGCCCCGTCGGTTAAGTGCCTTCAGTGCGGGTCATGATCGCGGCGTCCTGGGTGGATGGTTGGAGCCTGGCACTAGGTGCCCTGCTCGGCGGGGAGCCTGCTTCACCCTCTCCTTTTGTCCCTCCCCACTGCTCTTGTGAGCTCTCTCTCTCTCTCTGCTCTTTCTCTCAAAATAAGAAAATAAAAATAAATAAAATTTTAAAAAAGAAATAGGAAGACTTTCTCTACTGCATTTCCTATGCATGGGTTTGGTTAGCCTTACTCCTAAGAGAACAGGGAGTCCTATGGTGAATTTTATTACTTGCTATTTAAATTTTTTTTTTTTTTTAAGGAAGCATTTCTTACCTCACAGCAACGTAGGTTTATCAGTGGGGAACGTCTGTTCCACCTGTGTAAAGCTCGTGGACTCATGAGCTGCATTCAGTTTTTTAATTTTTGAAGAAATAAGGCTGAAGATTTTATCTGTGTAACTGATAATTAACGCAGTCATTTCAAACTTGGAGAGTCATGTTTATTACCAAACATCCATTAGAAAAATATCAATACTCACATGGATTGGCACCAAGATTTTATTTATACTTCATCTTCATAAGCTGATTAGAAGTCTGCCTAATTTTTTATGTGGCCTGTGAATAGTGAGTACTAAAAGACCAAGGGGTTCTTCTAATTTTAGAAAATCATTCTGGAGCTAGATCAGAGCATAATTTCAAGTATATCATTTCCTCAAGTGACATCAGGCATCCTGACATGCCTTCCAATAGATCCTACGAGATGTAGGGATTAGTGATTTTTTTTTCTCTGATAAAAATCGTGTTATTATTTGCAGTTAATAGTTGAGCAGAATTTTAATCCTGCGGCGAGCAAAGTAGGTGAGCCAATATACTTAATCATACCTCTGAATTTTCTGAAGTTATTAATGTAGGACTAACATAGCTTTATTTAAGAAGAAAAAATATTCAACGTAAATCAACTGTAAGAGTATTTCATGTGTAATTCAGTTCTTTCCAATTCTGAATCAAACACCCTCTGTGAAATGGAATGCAGTTTTGAACTCTAACATTTCTGTTTCCTCTTTGACTCACTCAACAGAAATGTTTGTTTATGCAACTAAGTCTCTATGAATAGTACAATAGAGGATATAGAGATACATCTGTATTTTTTTTCCTTCCCTAGACTTAGGGTCTTGTTTTTCAATAAAAGTCCACATTTACACTGAAAAGTGTAAACCTCACGCATGATTATCTGAGTGGCTGAAAATAAGCTCACAACTTGCGTTCAGAGTGAATTACTTCACTGAGGGCCATGGAGCATGGGCCATCAGCCCTGAGCTGTTTCTGTGAAGAGTTGAGAGTGGCCGAAGAGGACAGTGCTTGCACAGGGATCTGAAAAATACCATCCTCAGGAAGAGGGATGTTCTTTTGGAAAGTTAATCCCTCACTTTTAAGTAATTGTGTAAGTGATGCACGAATATTCAGAGTGACGCTGGATATGCTGCAAGTTGCTACAGAACCATCTGGGTCATCATCAAACAAAATTAAATTATGTACAATACAGAGAGATTTGTTGTTAATGAATTCTCTTTTTTTTTTAAGATTTTTTATTTATTTATTTAGAGAGAGAGGGAGCAAGAGAGCACCAGCAGGAGGGACGGGGGTCGCAGTGCAGAAGGAGAGGGGGAAGCAGGATCTTCGCTGAGCAGGGAGCCTGACCTGGGGGTCCTGGAAGCAGGGCTCTATCCTCGACCCGAGCCTAAGGCCAAGGCTGACCGACCCACCCAGGCACCCCTGTATTTAATGAACTCTGATAACAAACTTAAGTCTTAAAATTCTGAAAAAGAAAGTCTTAAAATTCTGTCTTGTTTGAGGGGTTACCTACGTACTTTGTAAACTAAACAAGGTAGCGTTAGGGCTGCCATATTGGTATAAAAACTGAGGGATCTCGGCCTTTGCTTTGAATAAGCAACCCTTGCCCACCTGGACACAGTGTCAGATCATCCCCGAGATCCGGAAGGAGGCCAGGTCCTGACCCTGTATCATGTGATACAATCCCATGTCCACACTTCTAGGGAACCTTGAAAAACTGTTTGCCCAGGATCCAAACATTCACAACAGCCTTGGTTGTCTTAATACTTTTCCTGCATTTTCTAGTTTCTTAAAGTTAAAAATCAGTGTTATTTTCAGAGAAAGATTGACCAAATCAGCACAATCCAGAAAGAGCTCAATAGATCTGAGGAAGTGTATGTATTTAGAAAACTTGAGGGAATTAGGAGTATTTAGCTTGGAGAATAGTTCCAGAGAAAGTGATGGCTCTTCAGATCCGGCTGTCTACCTTATGGAAAAGAGATCATCTGAGAGCAGAACCAGGACCAACACATCTCATTTAAGAAGACAGGTTCCAAGAAGGAAAAGTTGAAGAATTAGTGTTATTCAAGGGTGGACAGGATTGTCTAGTGAGGGAATTCCTTTCATTAGAAGGGCATTTTCTTGAAGGCTCTTTGTGTGTGTATATGAGCCATCTTTTTTTCTTTCTCTGCACGTCTTATAACTTTTGTTATTGTTGTTGAGAACTAGACATTTTAAACCATATAATGTGGCAACTCTGGAAACCAGACTCTCCTCCCCCTCGCAAAGTCTTTTGTTTGCTTGCTCATTAATAACTTCCTGAACGAATTCTGTGAAGCCTGTATTCTTTGTCATGTGTGGCCACTGAGGTCTGCTCAGTTAATTCAGGGATCAGTTAATGAATCAACAGAGATTTCCATTAGAGGCCTGAAACCAGAAAGCCTCCCAGTCCCTGTCATGGGTTCCCAGAGCTCCAAGTTAGCCAGAGGTAAGACCTGACTGCCTTCCTTTCTTCCCTTAGCATGTCCACAGCCCTGGGCAGCACTGCCCTACTCCCGTGCGTGTCACTTGTGAGATCTCCAGATCTCCCAGAGCTTGGCCAAGGTCCCTGTGGGCTACTCATGCCCCCAGATTTTCCTCTTCGGCTTTTTGACTAGCTCAGTGTGTGCAATTATTATGCACTGCCTCGGGCAGCCTCAGTGTTTGTCTGGTTGCTTCTGACAAACACCCTCAGGGAAAAGGCTGTTGCCCCGGCAGAGCTCCAAATCAGGTTCAAAGAAAAACAGCCTTGCCAGTGAGGTCTTCCAGGGCACCAGCAGATAGGACAAATAGTGACAGCTCTCTGAGAATGGCGCTTTGAAGGCACTCCAATGCTGTTTGTTGCCTCTGGCTTCCAGGCCACCGGTTTCCCTGTAATTATGGGCTGTTGATTTTCAAGGCTACTGCAGAGCTGGGGAGAGGAGATGCGGTAGGGCTAATTAAAATGTGACAGAGCTTGCTGTTCTGACTGGGCCTCTGGTACTTTTCTTGAATAAGGCTCCGCAGATTGCTACAAGGTTTGGTTGATTTTCAGAGTCTAAAAAAGTCGATTGTGACTATTTTTGCTAGTTCTTTCATTGCTTATATGGAAGAGAGAATAGTGAGAGGTCCTTTCCCTGCCAGTTTTGCTGATGTTGTGCTGGAAGTGCTTTTTAGCCCTATTTTTAAAGGTTAAGAAGTTGAACTCATTAATTTCCAAAGTCCCCTCCCACTCAAGCGTATTCAATGTCAACTAGGGTATCACATGCCCCAGACCATCCTGGATGATGTGATGTACCGTAGCACCTTAATAGGTGTGGTTGTTTGAAATATAATTAGAGCAGACTTTCCCTGAAACTGAAATATGAAATACAGCAGACTTTAGTTTAGTTTTCAGTCTCTGCTTGCTTTTACTCACGTATTTGAAAAAGAAACATTACCTTTCCTGCAGTTTTTTTAAGTTTGGAATGAATTAGTCAAAAGGGTAGGAGACCTTATGCCAATAAGAAGTGTCCATCATGGGATCCCTGGGTGGCGCAGCGGTTTGGCGCCTGCCTTTGGCCCAGGGCGTGATCCTGGAGACCCGGGATCGAATCCCACATCAGGCTCCCGGTGCATGGAGCCTGCTTCTCCCTCTGCCTGTGTCTCTGCCTCTCTCTCTCACTGTGTGCCTATCATAAATAAATAAAATAAAAAAAAATTTAAAAAAAAGTGTACATCATGATAAAGCTGCCTCATTCATCACGTGGTCCCACAGAAAAAGAACAACTATCGAGGTAGAATTTAAGTAGCAGTGACTCCCGAAAAGGTAAAAATCAAATGCTAATTGACTTAAAGCTTTTCATGGGATTGAGGCATCACCATATGCGTTTCTTGAATGGTTCATATTTAATTCTGAAGTTCGTTTTAATTATTATTACCGAGTTATTGATATATCCATTCTAACGAATCATTTATTTGCATTTTATAAGTACTGAGACTGTAGGTAAGGAGCTAACTACATATAATCCACAGCCATTTTATGTCAGTTTCTTTTCTCTATAGATGGATATGGTGATCTGGAACTGGCAATGATGTTAAATACTGTATCCATATAAGTTAATTTTCCAGATGTTTGAAGCTAAACCTTTTAAATTTAACTGTCTTTGATGTGACCCTTTCCAAACTATATTAAACACTTCTCTGCTTCATAAGAAGGTGGTGAGTGAATGTCTCGTGGCACATAGTCATTTTAGATACTTACTTCACTATCTTCAAAAACAGTGTCAGCCACCAAGGCTCTTATGAGCAAGGGTTGTTGTATCATGACTCAGGGGTGGCACAATGCTGCGATTTGGGTATTTTCATACTCTTTTGAAAAGTGTAGTACCTTGCACTTGCTCATCCATACTTGATTTTCATAGAGTTTCTATTTCAATTTGAGCTTTCTAATCTTCTGTGGGCAGACGCACCAGATCCGAGCTGACACCACTCTTACCATGTACTAGACCCCACTCTAAGTAGTGTGTTTATTCATTTAATTTCCCCAATTACCCAAGTAGGTCAACACTATTATTATCTTTTTCAGATGGCAAAACCGAAGCGGAGAAAGAGTAAGTAACTTGCCCAAAGTCATGTAGCTTACAAGTAGGAGAGCAGGGACCTGAAATTCAGAATTCTGGTTCTGTGGTCCATGATCTTAACCATTATTCTATCCAGTGTCATACAAAAATGCTTGTTGGAATTACACATAAACCTAACAATGAGTTGGCTCTGATAGACTAGCCTAATGGACTCCTTAGAAAGTATTTGAACTTTGGTGAATTTTCTTTGTGACACACAGAACATGTGTGTATGTGGGGTGTGTTCATGATGCACCTGCACATTTGTGTAAGTATTAAAAAATATGGCCAGAGAAGTGATTTTAATGAACCAGTGTTAATTAGTATTAAATTATAAATATTTTAATCTCATTTTTGGTAAAATTGATGATATTTTGCTAATCTCTTGCTGTCAATTTGCATTACATGATTTACCATAAAAAGCTCTTGAAATAGGTCTATGACGGGTTTTACATAATCTTTTGTTTCTGAGAATAATGATTTACTGGAGTAAAGTCACTGATCAGTGTCTTTGGAAGTCTAAGAATTATGTATTGTTCATTCTTCTCCTCCAATATCATGTGCCAATTAACAACTGACTCAGTTAGTCTTGCTCTCCTTGATTTAGTTGAGTTCTCTGTGGAATCTGGAAAAGAAAACAAGGAGGCAATTTTCTAAGTTTATTATCAATTCATTTTTATTCAAGTAGCTGCCTCCACAGGGTAAGCGGACTGAGTGACTGTTAACACAAACTCCGAAGAAAAGCTTTGAAAAGTTGGGTTCTTCACTGGGAGATAAATTTCCCATGGGTCTCTTGCATTTCTGCATGTCTTGTGCATAGAAGCACTGGATGCTTTTGTTCTGGACTATCTTTTCAAGGTGTTGCCTTTTTTTTTTTTTTTTTTTTAAGATTTTGTTTGTTTATTTGAGGGAGAGAGTATGAGCAGCGGGGAGGAGCAAAGGGAGAGGGACAAGTAGACTCCGTGCTGAGCTTGGAGCCCGGCTCAGAACTCGATCCCAGAACCCTGAGATCATGACCTGAGCCAAAATCAAGAGTCAGACGCCTAACTGACTGAGGCACTCAGGCCCCCCTCTTTTCAAGGGTTTTTGCACACAAAACAGCCTTGACGGTAGAGATAGTGTCTCCCTCCAGAGCAAAGGGTGGGTGTATTTACTCTCCAGTCTAATAAAGATAATGTCTTTCTCCAAAGCAAAGGGCAAGTATGCGTACCGCCCATCATGAAAGATTCGGGTTGCCTCAGCTTGAGGTTTCTCTTTGATAATGGCACCCACTGTGTGCACAGGCGGCGTCTGGCTGTCTGACTCTGCGTTGCCCTTCGGTCTCCAGGAGCTGGCACATGCTCTGGCCATTGCTGTCGCTATGAGTAATAGAGGCCTTGGTCTCCGTCCTCTGCCAGAAGCCCATAAAACTGTGGCAGGCTGATTTGTTTGTTCCCAAATAGAGGGAAATCGTAGAATCTTCAAAGTTCTTGAAATCTATTATTAAAAAATTATTTCCTAGACTTTCCTTTAGAATAAGCTTCCTTTTAGAAGAGTGAATTACCATTTCCATGTTGTGGAGGCAGCAGAGACATGGCCTGTTCTCTGTGCTTTGCTCACCGGAGACGTGACTTATGCCAGCAGTTACTCCCATTCTCCCTCCTTTCCCCTGTCCCATCCCTTCCATTATCCTTGGTTATTGTTTATCTTTCTTTCCCCTTCTCTCCTTCTAGAATTCTGTTCTTTCACAGGCACCCCTTAGCCTTTTATGTGTAACACTAAACACAAACAAAAACCTTGCTTATCTTTTGAAGTCGGGTGTCTTTGGCACATAGGGGCGCTGAAGACTCTTTCCGACCCTTACCCAGTAGAAGTAGAACCTGATGTCAGGCCAGATAGTCCTCCACGTGTATTTCTTGGCAGTGGGCAGAAGCGCGTGCGTGCAGGGGGGTGGGGTTGGGGAAAGAGAATAGAGGGACTTCCACCCACCAGCATATTTCAGCAGTGGACTGGGCAAGCATCTCTGATCTTTGGGGTGGGGGGGCGGAATCTCTCACCAAATGAGCTATCATTGAACAGCGAATACAAATAATAATAAGGAAACATTACTTTTGAAAAATTTGGATTGGTCTCTACCAGGGGTCAGCAATCTATGGCCCATGCCCCGAATCTGGCCTGCTGCTTTTTTGTTGTTCACAAGGTCTCATTGGAATGTAGCCACGTGTGTTCGTGTACCTCCTGTCTGTGGTGGCTTTCTGGTTAACACTGGCAGAGATCAGCGGTTGCCACGGAGACAATATGGCCAGCAAAGCCTAAAAGATTTACTGTCTGGCCCTTTCCAAAAAAAAAATAAAATAAAATAAAATCACCAACCCCCTGCTCTAGTTGTGTTTTATACCAGTGGCTCTCAATTTCAGGTTGTGAGGAAGACGGAAGAAGGGGAAAGCTCATCAGAATCACCTGGGCAGGCTTTTCACAAAGTGCTCACTTCCATCTGCCCTTTGGTTTCTCATCGGTGCTCCCTGCTGAGAATCACCGTATTCAGCTTCTAGGATTCGAGTTGTTTGGTTCCATTAACTCATACACGTCACTTGTTTTCATTACTTTGGACCCTCTGTAACACATCGAACCTAATGCCGCGCTATTCCTTTTACAGGGTTGCGGGAAGAAAATGTATTCCTTTCTGAGAGGAACCAAGCAACTGCAGGTGCTGAGGTTTCTGGGAATTTCCATTGGAGTGACACAGATCTTGGCCATGATTCTCACCATCACTCTACTCTGGGCTCTCTACTATGATAGAAGGGAGCCCGGGACAGACCAAATGATGTCCCTGAAGAATGACACGTCTCAGCATCTGTCCTGTCACTCAGTGGAACTGCTGAAACCGAGCCTGTCGAGGATCTTTGAACACACGTCAATGGCAAACAGCTTTACCACACACTTTGAGATGGAGGAATTATAGAAGAATGTCAACGGAGGAGACCGCAGAGTTGTTTTATTGGACTTGTGAATTTTTGAGTGCACACTTATCTGTTTCAGAAAAGCGTAGAGATAAAGATGTCGCCATCAAGGAATGCCGGAGCGTGTAGTTTTCTACCCTTTCAAGTGAAGAGGGACAAGTTTCATTTTGTAAGTCGCCACCTGGGCAGTGGTTGGCGCCCTTTATGATGCTGAGGGCAGATGTCATACCCACTTTATAGCCTGCATGAGATGTTTCCTGAACACAGTTATGCTCCGAGGCTTATGCTGTGGCACAGCGTGACCAGCATCTCTGCATCCACGTAAACATGCCGTGCTATGACGGCGCGGGGGCTGCAGTCGAGCTGGACGCTCCGCTGGCCTCCATAAGCTTGCTAGTGTATCAGGTACCAGTGGACTCCTGACGCAGGAAACTAGGCAGGGTTATGTAGTGAGTCGTATTACTTGGTGGCCTGTTCTTTTGAAAGTGGGTAGATTTTACATATGAAAACCCTGCAGCTGGGTGACTACCTAAATGTGATTTTTTTCTGGTTACTGAAATATTCTTACTACTTATAAGAGCAAATTACCACGTTGTCTTAAACTGATCAGGGATCTATGTGTATATAAGAGTCTGTGCTGAGTCTGTGTAATTCAGTAGATTTCAGTTTCTATAACGTTAAGAATAATCATTGTGAGTGAAAAGGATAAATTTGTCCTGTATAGCACCATTATTTTTAACCTTTCCTGTTGATAGAGCTTTAAAATTCCGTTTCGGGCTCATATTACGTACATAACCGTTAATTTAAATACTTAACCACTAATTTTGAAAAATTGCCTGTGTGATGCGTTGGAATCGTTGTAATTCAGAATAGTCGTCTGGTCTCTAGGAAGTATTAACAAGAACGCTTGCACATAATGTCGCTCATTCAGCAAAATCTCGGTTGCTACCTTTCTCCCAAACTAAGGCTCTTTTGAGGCTCGACACTTTTTAAAATGAGCTTACTTTTTTTGTCTTCTCCAAACAAGAGGCAATAGTCCGCGAGTCTGAATATAATTCTACAGAGAACAGTGTTCCTTTTCTCCAGCAAAATGCCATGAGAATCATTAAAATAAGTGACAATTTAACTAGAGATTTTCTTTGTTTTATTTCACTGATTAAGATACTGTGGTGAATGACACAGATTATTAAATTTTTTACAAGAGTAAAATATATTTATTTGAAATGGGGAGCGTGCATTTTACTGTATTTTGTGTGTTACGTTTATCTCTCAGAAATGGAAAGAAAATTAAAATGTGTCAATAAATATTTTCTAGAGAGTAATAATTAGTCTGTGTCTAATTTCTATACATTATAAGCACTTTTACCTCTCAACATGTTGAGCAAAAAGAGAAATATGAGAAAAAATCATTAACAATAATAATTTCCAAACTCTGGACCTAATGTGTAAGAGGATGGGAGGAAAGACAAAAAGATGCCCGTGGACCTTTCAGGTTTGTTTCTCAGCTAAATGAGAAATAACATGGTTGTTCGTTATAATATAAAATATGTACATTCGTGCTACTTTGTCTTTTCAGTGCGCTTTCACGTCCCCATTTCTTAACGTAATTTTTTAGGAGAAAATGAATCTAAGAAATGCAATGTTTGAAATCAACTGCCCAATTTTATCTCTTCCATCGAGTCGATGGAAAACTGAGTAAATCCTTTGCTCAATCGAAACCAGAAGCATCCCTTTTTATAATCTCAACACCCACCTCCCTGTAATTTCACCTAAATTTGAGACAGCTATGAGTGTTATTTGAGTTATTTGGATAATGATCAAATTATCCCAATGCCTGCTTTTTCGTTAATGTGTCTCAGTCACAGAAAGAACAAGCATATATTGTGTTGACCTCAGTTAAAAGAAATCCTCAAATTATAAATAAAAGTCAATTTCTACATTTTTAGACTTGGCTGCTTTGATATATGACCTGATTTAGTACCCTAAAATAGCCAACATAAACAGAGGCCGTCATCTTCTCTACACTACACTGGCTAATGGGAACAAATGACATTTACAGCGAGGTCTACACACGCCTCTTGTGGTGCAGTGCACTTGGAATAGTAAGACTGCAAGAGACCTGAAAGCGTGTCTTTAAGCTGGGAGGGCTGAGGGAGCTCACTGTTCGGGTGAGCTGCAAACAAAATTGCTAAGTATTTGGGAGTTTTCAAAAGCTTTCTTTTCTAGAAGTCCCCACTTTTGGAAGTCAACATTGAAGATGATTTTCAGTCTAGTTAACAGCCCATTCAGAATGCCTGGAAGGTTCAGAAATGGCACTAGGTGGGGACACCTGGGTGGCTCAGTGGTTTAGCACCTGCCTTCAGCCTGGGGTATGATCCTGGAGACCTGGGATCGAGTCCCACGTCAGGCTCCCTGCATGGAGCCTGCTTCTCCCTCTGCCTCTCTCTCTCTCTCTCTCTCTCATGAATAAAATCTTAAAAAAAAAAAAAAAGGGGGGAAAAAAAAAAAAGGAAAAGAAATGACGCTAGGAGATGGTGTCTGTTTTCAAGCCCTGCTTGAGGGACACTGAGCTAGCCACACGTAGAACGAGGAAGAGAAGATGCAGTGAGCGGGGTCATGGTCACGGTGCGGGCAGGAGACAAGAAGGGGTGGGGGCTTAGGGCCACTGCACCGAAGACGTGGCCTGGAGAGCCCTCCGTGACTCTGCAGTTCAAACTGGGTGTCACCCGGGGCGGAGCTGGGCCCCTGATGTGGTGGGACGGCACGGGGTGCTGGGGAGGAACCAGGGCAACAGAAATGGAACTTCAGGTTTTCCGACTTCATTTCGTAAGGCAACTGGGGAGTCATGCAGGCAGCTTCAGAAGGTGGAGTGATGCGCATCTCAGAAATCTAACCGGATGAACCAGTGATGAGGCGGTGCCGGTGAGGGGGGCGCGGCGACGACGCCACCTCCACGGGCGGCCACTCCTTACCTTGGGTAGGTACCGGGCACCGCGCAGTTCTAGAACCCTCCAGGCTGTGGCAGGGCGGCTGGGCTGCTGTGGCTGGGCCCGGAGAGAGGATCCTCACCAGGAAGAGAGAAGTGAGAAAAGGGGGATGCATGTGCCCGATGACAACAGGGCGAATCCACAAGAACTGGCAGCAGATGGGGGAGCGAGAGGCAGCAGAGGTGAAGGCTGGCTGGGGCAAGTGGGGGGCCCTCCCCAGAGAGCGGCCGCAGGGGAGCGGCTGGGGCAGGTGGGGGAGCCATACCTGGAGACCTGCTGCAGGGCAGCGGGTGGGGCAGCAGGTGGGGGGCCCTCCCTGGAGAGCGGCTGCAGGGCAGTGGCTGGGGCAGGTGGGGGGGCCCTACCTGGAGACCTGCCACAGGGCAGCGGCTGGGGCAGGTGGGGGGGCCCTACCTGGAGACCTGCTGCAGGGCAGCGGCTGGGGCAGCCCAGGCCGGGCCGGCCGTGCACACCAAGGCATTGGGGCGGCGGGGATCCCAAGGGGCTCGCGGGCCCACAGGCCCCAGATTCCGCAGCATGGCCTGCGGCCCAGGGAGCCTCACGGGATCGGGCTGAGGCCGAAGCCAGGAGGAGGAGAAGCGCATGCAGAGCTCCCCTTTGTCTGAACCCCCCCCTCCGCCAGTGAGTCGACCCAGCCTCCTGCCCGTCCTCCGCCTGTCACTTCCAAGCAGGCTCCTCCGACCGGACCCGTGAGCTACTGAGCTCCCATTTGCTGCCTCCACGCGCCTCCCAGGAACACGTCTGGCAGAGGCTGTCGGCCCGTCTTGAAAACTCACTTACTTTCTCTTAGGGCACGTTACCGCATCCTTCTCCATCTCGTGCATTCACGGGCGCCCGCTGGGCGCCGGGCCACGGGGTCCATGGGGTCCTACGGCGATTTCCTCGGCTCTTTGCAACTTCTTTGCACCCTGTGTGCGTCGTGACCCCATCTCACGACAGAAGAGTAATTCAGAGAAGTGTAGGAGATGCATCGAACCAGCAGGTGGCGGGGCTCTAACCCCTCCAACCCCGGGGACAGGGCACCTCAGCTGCGACCTTACAGGGAAAACCCAAATCCTCCTCCATCACTCAGTAGCTCCAGGCCCAATCTGCCTCCAAATCCTGTTATTTTTTCCCTTCAAAATGAGTATTTTTTCTATCTAATTTTGTTCTTCCTACTATTTCCCAGAACAAGTCCAAATAATCAGAAACTTTGATTGAAGTCATACATTTCTGTCTTTTCCCACCTCTTGTTCCCTCTCATTGGCCTATCTTGCACACACACAGCCAAATTCATTTTTTTAAAAGATTTTATTATTTATTTATCTATTTATTTGTTTTGGAGTGGGAGAGAGCAGAGGGAGGGGCAGAAGGAGAAGGAGAGAGCGAATCTCAAGCAGACTCTGGGCTCCGTGGGGAGCCCAACACAGGGCTCCGTCTCCTGAGCCCGAGACCATGACCTGAGCCAAAACCAAGAGTCAGGTACATAGCCAACTGAGCTGCCCAGTCTCTTTCATCGACACATGTATCTCACGTATTTTAAGTACTAGTTTTGACAAATATATATACACCTATAACTACAACCACAGCTGAGATACAGAGCATTTCATCATTTCTAAAAGTTTCAACGTGTGCCTTTACTGTAGATCCCTAAATCCCCACTCCAGCCCCGGGCAGCACTGACTCGCTCTGCATCACTCACGTCCTATAAAACACAATTCCTATCATGCCACTTCCTTATCCAAACCCTGCAGCAGCTCTCTTAAGGCAGAGCTTTCCAGCTCACACGTGTATTGTCATGGATGTGGCACGTTGGGCTAAATGAAGGTCGGAAGTGAGTAGCCATCCCAGACCTTGTCTAAGTGTGGACTGTGGGGAAGCAACAGCTCAGCACCCAGGTGTGGCTGCAATACAGGGTTTAAGCAAAATAGAAGCGAGTTTGTGTTTCATAAAACATATCTGTGTGAGTAGCCCAAGGAGTCAAGCCCTTGTCTCCTGCGACTGCTGTGCTACGGCATGTCCCTCGCTCATGTGGTCCCAAATGGCTCACTCTATTCCTCATATGGGCTGAAGAAAGGGGGAAGTAGAAGGGGGGCGGGCACACTTCTCCCCTTTAAGGGCTTACCCAGAAGCACACATCACTGCCGCTCACGTCTCACAGCTATGAGAGGGAGGGGAGAGAGTTCTTGTTCCAGAAACCCAAGTATCTAGTTAAAGCAGGAGATTCTATGACCATAGGAGAAGGGGAAATCAAGAGAGGTGTCAGCTAGCAATCTTGGCCACATTCCTCAGTGCTTGCAGAATAAAATACTGAATTTGAACTTATTTTTCCAGACCTATCCCCATTTACTCTCCCACAGGTTAATCTATACTAGCCATGTGGGCCGACCACCATCCACTCATTGCCGCTAATGTAGTGGCATGAATCTCAGGCATCCTTGATTTTGCTCACATCATAGTGCTCCTCTGACATATCTTCATGTCCCATAGGCTCACCTTGCACTCAGCCTTTTTTGTTTTATTTTTTAAAAGATTTATTTATTTTTTTCAGAGAGAAAGAGAGAGAGAGAGAGAGAGAGAGAGAAAGAGAGAACAAATGAGGGGAGGTGCAGAGGGAGAGGGAGAGAGAATCCTTAAGCAGACTCCCTGCTCAGTGAGGAGCCCAAGACAAGGCTCCATCCCTGGACCCTGAGATCATGACCTGAGCCAAAATCAAGAGTTGGACGCCTAACCCAGTGGAGCCATCCAGGTAGTCCTACACTCAGTCTGGAAACCCCAGCTCAGCAATCACCTCCCCTGTGCAGCTTCCCCTGACCACACCGGCCCACGGCAGACCTCCCTCGTCTGAGCCCAGCATTTATTTGTCATGATACCTACTTTGATTCTTGTGTTTTCTATTTTATAACACTATTTTTCATTTATTTTATTGTTTTTTTTTTCTCTTTGTACGTCCATTTTTTCTTGAGAACAAATATGCTATTTTGTATCCCACTCAACACTTTGCATACAGCTGGGTAGTGTTTCCTTAGGTGTCAGTGCATATCTATTCACTCTATGTGTGAGTTAACACATGCATGGATTATGAGTTAGTTAAATGAGTCAAAAACTATTGTCCGAAATGATTCCAATAAGGAGAAACTACTCTAAAGGAGGCCATCTGTTCTTGACTGGGATGGAGGACACTGGATTATCATGGGCTAAGTACTCATTTAGCTCTAAGTGGATATAGATTGAATCTGCAGATTGCAGTTAGAGCTCAGGTCTTATAAATATCTGAGTGAACTATCAAATTGTACTTGTGGTCTAATAATATAATAGTGTGTTAGATTTATAAAATGCTTTTATGCCTGACCCTTAACCTTTTAACTTTGAATCCACATTTGTTAAACTGGGAGTGTACAGAGTCAAAGCTGAGTTCACATCACCGAAAAAAATCTCCGTGGAGAGTTAAGGATGGTAGCTGATCACTAATTTTGCAATTCTCATGCAATTCTAGAAAGTAACTAAAAAAAGAGAATCTGTGGCACCCAAAACTTCTTTGCTGAGTGTATCAAATACAATATTTCCTTTGCTCTTCTCATAGTACCAATGAGGGAAGTTTCATCAAAAAGAAAAGGTACCTATGCATCAGAGATCTTAAGAAACATACCCCAAATTACACAGCAAGTAAGTGTGATTTTAACAAGGTTTGTCTAAATTCAAAGTCCATGCTCTTAACTACTTTATAAGAAAGCTGCTATATTAACAGATTTCCTAAACTATTCTTAATTTCTTTGTCATGACATGTTATTTTAATATATTGCTGAATTTCTCTAATCAGTTATTTCTTTAGTAATCTTTTTGGTATATATTCAAAAGTTATATTAATTTATTTTGTGTGTGAACTCATTTATCTTTGATAGATATTGTATTGAGGACAGGCTAGAGTCTTACAAATATATTTATTTTCAATTTCATTTTAGTCTAAGAACTTAGAAGGTCTTGTCTTTAATTCCATGAGAAAAAAATTGTCAATCTATGTGTTTATTATCAACAGTAAAAATGCAAAATAGGGTTTCTACTTCCAGCCAAGTTGAAATAATGGAGTTGGAATGTATCCTTCTGCTTGAAATATGCAATAACAGCAAAGTGTTTGAAACAATGATTTTTTTTTTAAGACACCGAATATTAGGCAATAAAGACAGTGGTCTTCAAGAGGCTGATAACAAATGAAGTGAGCCCTGTGGGTTCCCCAGCTTATTTCCTTGAGAGAGCTACCAGAATGTGGTGAACGGACACAATCTAAGTAGAGCCTGGATTCCATATTTAGAAGAGATGAAGCTCAGAAAACGGAGTGTTGAGTATGAAATGGAGAAGAGAAATGCATAAAGAGCTCAACAGATATATAAGATATCCTCTTTGAGTGTTCAGAAAAGTTCTGAGTAACCCACTCAAAAGAATTAGAGCAAACGATATCTAGTACCCACAACAGGCTGGAAATAGTGCTGTTCTCACCAGCCAGACTAGAAACCCCATAATTTATAGGGCAGTGGGTGGAGTACAGAAAGTCCCATCTCAGTAGTGAGAGATAATTAGCCATAGAATAAATATGGCTCTACAGGCATCCAAGCAAATCATTAAAGCAAGACCCTAGATTATCCTACTCTTTCTATGTAATATAAATGCATCCAGAACAAAGCTCAAGAATATTTAATGCAAGACAAAGTAACCAGCCCTCAACAAGGGAAAATTTGCAGTGTCTAACATCCAATCAAAGATTACCAGTCATGCTGAAAAGCAAGAAAATGTGAAAATTTTTCAGAGTGAAAAAATACATCGCTTGGAATAGATCCAGAACTGGCACAGATACATTAGCAAAGATTATCTTTGTAATTATAGTGGTATTCCACATTTAAAAAAATTAAGTGGGGACAGGAAAGATATTTTTAAAACAATGAAATCAAACTTTTAGGGATAAAAACTACGAAGCATGACATGAAAAATACGCTGCATGGAATAAACAGCAAATAAGCCATTGAGGAAGAAAAGATTAATGAGTCTCGAGACACAGCAACATGAATTCTACAAAAGAAACCTGAGACAGAAAAATAAATTAGAACCAGTGGAGAAAGCATCACTGAGCTGTGACAAATCAAGTGGACTAATACACAGGTAATTAGGGTTCTCAAGCGATAGGAGCAAAAGAAAGATTTGAAGAAATCACATTAGAAAATTTTCCAACCTTGAATGTAAAAGGTCCAGGAATATAATAGGGCCTCAACCACAAACACATGAAGAAAACTACACCATGGCACAGTATAATCACTTTGCTCAAAACCAGTGATATGTAGGAAATCTTTAAAGCAGTCAGAGGAATAAATAAATAAATAAATAAATAAATAAATAAATAAATAAAGCAGTCAGAGGAGAAAAGTCATATTGTACAGAGGAACAAGCATCAAGATAACAACCAATGTCCTGGAAAAAGCGATGCATGTACTACCTGCACAGAAAGGGAAAAAAAGTGTCAAATGAATTTTCTATCCAGTGAAAATATCTTCCAATGAAGGTAATACAAAGATTGTTCAAACACACAAAAGCTGAAAAGCATTCATCACCAGCAGATTATATGACAAGAAATGTTAAAGGATAATGGAGGGCCTACCACTTGGGTAAATATATACTACTTTTTTCCTCATTATACAAAGTAAGAGAATGAAATAAAAAACACCCAGTCTGTCTTTATTTGTAGACCATATTATTGTCTATGCAGAAAATGCAATAGAATTTACAAAAGCACTACTAGGACTAGTGATTTTTAGTAAAAATGAAAAATACAAAGTCAAAAGCAAAAGATAAATTGTTTTCTATACACTAGCAACTGACAATCAGAAATTGAAATTAAACAGCACAATTTACAGCTACATTAAAAATACTAAATACCTGGGCTCTCTGGGTGGCTCAGTCAGTTGAGCATCTGCCTTCAGCTTAGGTCATGATCTTGGGGTCCTGGGATCGAGCCCCACATTGGACTCCCTGCTCAGCGGGGTCCTGCTTCTCCCTTTTCCTCCACCTGCCACTCTGCCTACTTGTGTTCTTGCTCTCTGTCAAATAAAAAAATAAAATCTTAAAAAAAAATACTAAATACCTAGGAATGTATCTTGGAAAAAAAAGATATGTAAGACGTGTACATTGAAAATCATGAAATATGACTGAGAGAAATTAAAGAATACTTACTAAGAAATGAAGATTATAGCATGTTCATGGATCAAAATGCTTAATATGAAGATGATGATTTACCCCAAATCGGTCTTTGGGTTCCAATTCCAATCAAAATCCCAGCAGGTGTTTTTTTAGAAAATGGCAGGCTAATTCCAAAATTCATATGAAAATGTCAAAGACCGAAAGTATATTTAAGAAGTTGAAAAGTAAGCACAAAGTTGGAGCGCTAATACTACTGGATTTCAAGATCGTGTGTTACTGATGTCAAGATAGACAAATAAGGAACAAAACACGAGAGAGTCCAGGAAAAAAAAAACCTTACATATATGGACAACTGACTCACAAAGAAGACGTGCAGATGAAGAATAAGCACATGAAAGAAATGTTAAATCCCAACATTCATCAGAAAAGTGTTAGATAAGACCACAATGTGTCATTTACTATAAAGGCTAAAGTTGAAAAGTCTGACAATACTAGGTGTTGATGGGGACGTGGAGGAACTGGAACTCGCATACGCTGCAGGTGCAAACGTCAAATGGCTCAATCACTTCAGAAATCAGTTCGACAGTTCCTTAAATTCCTAAACGTACACCTAACCTTTGATTCCCTGTTCCTCTCCTAGGTATCTTATTTACTAAGGAGAGAGCAAAGCTCTTTGTACATATTTCTGTACCGAGTCTTATGCACCAATGTTTATGGCAGCTTCGTTAGCAATAGCCCCAAGTTGGCAACACGGCAAACGTCCACGAACAAGTGAACAGGCAAATTGCATTATACCCATATCGTGGAATATTACTCAACAAGGAAAAAAAAAGAATGGCTTATTGATGCCTGCAACAACATGGGTAAGTCTCAAAATAATCATGCCTAGAGAAAGCAGCTTATCAACAAAAGGAATGACCTACAGATACGTACAGCAACATGGGTGGAAAGCAAAGTAGTTATGTCGAGCGAGAAAAGCCAAACAATAAATAATGCATATTGCGTGATTCCATTTATGTAAAACTCTAGAAGATTCAAATGAATCGATAGTGACGAAAGCAGATCAGTGGTTGCGTCAAGAAGGAAAGGGGGGCAGGAAATGTGAAAACGATCGTGGGGATGACAGGTAATTGAAGGTCTGTCTCGAACTCTGACCCTGGCGCCGCTCGGGTAGGTCCCTCCTTGCCTGTTTGGACCATGGTCACGTCTTGCCTTGCTTCTACTCCACCTGGGTGTTCTCAGCCCTGGCTCGAGCTCTGCTGATCTCGGTTCTTCATTAACCATTTGAGCAATTTCCTAACCTCACGGTCTAGTGGTTAATACTTTGTTCATTAGGACTTGACTAAAGTTCTTCTGTTTGGTGTAAGGAAATCTCACCCCAACAGAGCCGAGCGCATCGAACGCTGAGCCTGCTCTTACAACTGACCTGTTAAAACAAAACAAAACAAAACAAAACAAAACAAAACAAAACAAAACAACAAAAACTGACCTGTTAGAGCCTTGCAAGGACCCCACGAGCTGGGCAACCGGACGCAACACCTCTTTCACTTCATTACTCCAGCCCACGGCATCTCCACTGTGCTTCTGGGACGTTTTTTTTTTTCCTCTTCTTCCTAAAAGAAGATTTTAACAAAATAGGCCTAGAAATAATGACCTTTGATTGATCTAGTAAGAAAGATGGCAGGCGTCTGTTCCTACCGGAGCAGGAGAAAGTCCTCTTTGTTTTATAATTCATTGCTCAAATGCTTGTCAAAAGGGCAGGATCCTGAAGCTCGACCAGTGAAGGAGGAGGGGAAAAAGAGTTGTATTTTCCAGAATTAAAAACTAAGCTTTGGACGATTACCTTTTATATATTATGGACCAAGCGTGTGGGATTTTAACTGCCCTTGTGTTGCTAAGTTCTTCACACATGCATAGCTTAAAAATCTATTTCCCTCTGGAAAGCTGTGCTGCAGCAAAATGGGAGAAGAAATTTGCTGTGATGAAGGTCTGACGTGCGATCACGGTGCTTAAGTTTCCATATGAATCAGTCTGACACTCAGCTTTCTAATTCTCTCCTATTTTTCTGAGTTTTCCTTGGAATTCATCTTGTTTTGTCTTGCCAAGTTTGAGACCAATTCAATTCAATTTAGTAAGATTCACTGAACATCTACTGTGGAATAGGTTGGGCTGGACACCAGGAAAATCAGAAAAAAAAAAAAAAAAAACCCACAAAAATCCCAACTAGAATCCCTACTTCAGGAAACTCACAATGTAATTGGAGAGATGAGACAAACGGATGGGGAGCACTTAGCCAGCGCCTGGTGCAACCTCTGCCAGCCACAGGTACTCATCAGGGTGGCAAGTGCCTCGACACTGACACTCTGGTCCGCACAAGTGCCTGGCGCAGGCTGAGGATATCAGAGAAGCAAGATGTCAAAGCAGGCTGAGGGTTTGGCCCATCCTGGGAACACTGTGGGGCAGATTTTTAATGAGAAAAAAACACGAAGCATATTTCCGGTGAGGGTCCTTGTAAAGAAGGTGAAGGGATGGGCCTTGGCGGGGTGCGCCCACCGCAGGAAGGAGCCCCTGGGCCTGCAGAAGCAGGGTGGGGGCAGGTAGGGGAGGGCCTCGCAGGAATCTGGGACCTGATGCGGAGGCCATGAGAGCCTCCTGTGGGTCTGCACCAGCAGGGTCCTGGCCCCCCCCACCCCATGGGTCTGCACCAGCAGGGCCCTGCACCACCCCACCGTGGATCTGTACCAGCAGGGCCCTAGCACCCCCCCTCCGTGGGTCTGCGCCAGCAGGGCCCTGACCCCCACCGTGGGTCTGCACCAGCAGGGCCCTGGCCCCCACCCCTTGAGTCTGCACCAGCAGGGCCCTAGGCCCTCCACCCCCACCCCTTGAGTCTGCAGCAGCAGGGCCCTAAAACCCCACACCCTGTGGGTCTGCACCAGCAGAGCCCTAGTCCCCCCTCCCCATGGGGTCTGCACCAGTAGTGCCCTGGCCCCACCCCGTGGGTCTGCACCAGCAGGGCCCTGCCTCCACCACGGGGTCTGCACCAGCAGGGCCCTGCCCCCTGCCCCCACGGGGTCTGCAGCAGCAGTAGGGCCCTACTCCTGAAGTCTACGTTGGCACCAGGTGGAGAAGGGCTTGAGGCACAGGGGAGGAAGGTGGCGAGGGCAGGCCCGGCGACAGCAGCAGGCGCTGTGGGGTAGCGCGTGGGTGAGGGGCACCCGGGAGGCAGGGGCAGCTCAGGCGCGTGCACAGGGCGGGAAGGCTGAGCCCCCGGTTTCCTAGGCAGATTGGCAGAAGCGCGGTGCCAGGGGCCAAAGAGGCGCCTGCAGAGCAGAGATGCTGTAAGGAAGCTGTGGCTCTGGATCCGAGGGCGCGCGTGTCACGGCCCAGAGGGGACACTGCGGGGATCTGAAGGACAAGCTCCGACCCGGCGTAGAGGTCTGAGGCTGGTGGTGTCCCGCGTCCCCGCAGCGCTTCTGGAGTCCCTGTGGGAGCTGCCCCGTGGGCCCGGCAGGAGCCTTCGTGTGCTGCCGCAGCCCGGGCCCACAACCCCGTGTGTCAGCGTGCACACCCACCGCTTGGCTCGCGCGGCCCGGCGCAGAGTGGTTGTGCGTTGCATGACGGGGCCCGATGAGTGCGTGCAGCTTCGGTGGTGCGCGTGTCAGAGGCAGGGCCGGGGAGCTGACAGGCCGGGAACGGCCAGAGGAGTCGGGGGACAGCGAGCACGCCCTGTAGGAGAAGTGATTTAGGGGGAAGTTGGGGTGTCACTTTCCTTCTCTTTATGGGGTAAAGGGATGAGCCCGGAGCGTGAGAGCTCAGGCTGAGGACAAGGTGTCACGCATGGCCACCGTACCCCATACGTGTCACCCCCGGGGCGGCCAGCATCGCCTGGGGGCCGGGACAGCGAGACGGTCCAGGCCCCTGCCGGGGGGACCCTGCGGGGGCACAGGCTCCAAAGCAGCCGGCTGATGCAGGGGACAGGGAGGCACGTGGCCCGGGTGGCCTGGCCAACCGGCCAGAGGAAAAGCACCTGCCAGTCCCGGGGGTCGGCCGGGGACCCTCCCGTGACCACATGCGCTGAGGTGACACCACTGAGTGGCTTCTACGATAGCCTGCTTAGTTGCACGAGATCACCTGTCCCTGGCGCAGACCCAGCAGGTGAACCAGCCAGGACAAGTGACAAGACACCCACCCCGTATCTGAAACTGGGGGATTTCTCTATTTTCGAAGGGACGGCCATCACAGCCAACTTCCTTTGACCCCTCCCGCCGTGTTGTCCTCAGTCTAGAGGCCAAAGAGCTGACATGGGGACACGGCCCGACGTGGGGGGACCCAGTTGCCCCCAGAAGCTGTGGCCGAGACCCAAGTGAGCGGCAGGCCCGCCTGGGTCACCGCAACGGCCCCACGTGGCCAGCCCTGCTTCCCGCGGCGGGCCTGCGGCCTCCGGGCACCCTGGAGTGCAGCTCAGCGACCTCCCAGGCCCCCGCTCTGACTCCTGAACCCGCGTGAGCTCCTGCCTGGCCCCCCAATCCCCACAACGTCCGAGGGCAACTGCCCAGCACACGGCCGCGCCAGTCAGCGTGAGCTTCTGGCGGGAGCATCGTCCCGGGGTGCTGGTCCTCCTCACCTAAAGGGCGCCTGTCTACAACCCGGCTCAAGCATGGGTGCTGGGTGACACGTCGGGACCCCAGAGTCAACTAAAGTCAAGACTGGTCACGAGAATTAAAGACGACGATCGTTATTTCTTGGTGCGCCAACTCTGCGCACACACTTCCCAGAGGGCCTTGGTGACCGTTGGCTCGGGCACAGATCGCAGGGCCGAAAGCCTTGCTCGCGGCCCTCGTGCTGCTGCTGCCCGTGCGGCGTCGCTCAGGGTCACCGTGGCCTTGAAGCCCCCGGGCCTCCCAGGGTGTAGGTCCCTTCGTTACCTGCGTAGGCTCAGTGCCTGGGTCACCGTAGTGTTTTCCGGGAACTTCCTTAAGACGGAGTTATCGGCCGGGTGAGGGGTCGCACCTGGTAAAAGCATTCCTAATTCCTGTCCCCACCTTACAACCCCTTCGTCTATGATAAACCGAAGACTTTCGGGGATCTGGAATCTCCGCTCCACTTAGCGAGCGTGCGCACATATATAGAATAATCACCAGAACATGAATGGACAAGGTAACGTACAAACCTAAGGCTGTCGGCTTTGTGCACGGAGGGGCCGGAAGGGGGTTAGAACCTGGACAGCTTCGCCTGCCGTCTTAACTCTTGTTTTCTTAAAAATAATAGAAATATCTGAAACAAACAAGTCAAAATATTCACGTTTGTTGGGTCTCGGTGGTGAGAATGTAGCATTTGTTTATTTTTCCTACTTTTTAGCATCCTCAAAATATTTCGTAATAAAGATTTTAGCATCTCAAACAATGGAGATGAAGCCAACGGTGGTGAGCAAGTATGTTTTGTAGTACAGATCGCATTGCAGAACATTTGCTAAAGTTCAGAAAAGTGATTCTTACAATAAAGCCTCTTTAGAAGAATTGACTACAAAAAATTAGCTTCTGGGGCACCCAGAAGCAACAGAAGTTTGTCAGTGGTTGAGTGTCCACCTTGGGCTCAGGGCGTGATCCTGGGGTCCTGGGATCGAGTCCCACATTGGTCTCCCTGCAGGGAGCCTGCTTCTCTCTCTGTCTGTGTCTCTGCCTCTCTTTCTCTCTGTGTCTCTCATGAATAAATAAATAAAATCTTTAAAAAAGATTAACTTCTAAGAAGATAGAAACAAAAATAGATGAAACTTATGTTCTAACTTGAAATTTTTTTTTTTTGAAGAGATGCCAATTCTGCATTTTTCTTTGACTAGTTAGGTAGATCCATCCATCACTATGGTGGTTTTATTCATTTATTCCTGGAGACCAGCAGTTTCCCCTATGAATGCCCTTCTCCTTTATGTTAAACGTTAGGAAAGGAGAAAAGGAGAAAGTGAAGAAAAAGAAGAAGAAGAAGAAGAAGAAGAAGAAGAAGAAGAAGAAGAAGAAGAAGGAGGAGCGTTCTTCTTCTTCTTCCTTCTTCTTCTCGTCTTGTTCCTTCTCTTCCCTCCTCCTCTCCTCCTCCTCCCCCTCCTCCTCATCCTCCTCCTCCTCCTCCTCCTCCTCCTCCTCCTCTTCCTCCCTCCTCCTTCTTCTTCTTCTTCTTTTGCTGCTTTCTTCTTTCTTCTCCCCTCCTTCTCCTCCATCCCCCTCTACTCCTCCTCCTTCTTCTTCTCGTCTTCCTCTTCTTATTGGCCTTTCTTCTTCTCCCCTCCTCATTCTTCTTCTTCTTCTATTCTCTTTCTTCCTCTTCCTCTTACTCCTCTTCTCATCCTCACTGTCTTCCTCCTCCCTTCTCTTCTCTTCCTCTTCTTCTCCTTCTTTTCGTCTTCTTCTCCTTCCTTTTTCTCTCCTTCTTCTCCTCCTCCTCCTCCTCCTCCTCCTCCCCTCCTCCTCCCCGCACTCCTCCTCCTCCTCCTCTCTCCTCCTCCTTCTTCTTCTTCTTCTTCTTCTTCTTCTTCCGTTCTTCTTCTTCTCTTCTTTCTTCTTTCTTCTTCTTCTTCTTTCTTCCTCCCTCGTCTTTTCTTCTTACTTCTTCTCCTCCTCCCTCCTTCTTCTTCTTCTTCGAGGAGGAGGAGCAGTGAAGTCCGGTGCACACTCCTCTTAATACCCAGCCAGGAGCCCGGATGTTCTGAGCACCCACGTTTCACCTGTAGGGACTCGTGGAAGCGCGGGTCTGCTGACGGTGGGCCCGGGTCACCTGCCGCCGGCCGCCGTGAGCAGCTCGGTTCTCTTCAAGGGTCTCAACGCAGGGACAGAGCGTAGAGCCCGAGGCCCAGGGGGTCAGCCACGCTCACTTGGAATCTATTCCCTGAGATGTCCCGGGTCTTTAATGCGCGTAAAAGGCTCCTGCCAAGAATGATGGAAGAGGGCAAGGAACAGGTCCTAAGGCTGCCCGGGAGGAGGGCCGAGCTCCACAGGGCACGCCCACCCGCAGGCGGGAGCACGCAGGGTCCCCGCGAGCCCGGGACCTCTCTCCAGCTGTTCCGGGAACCCCCACGAGTGGGGAGTGGACAGGGCTGGCCTGCGGTCAACCTCAAGCCTCGGCGTTAAAGGGGCGCCCTTGCACGAGTGTCACTGCCCCGACCATCCCGTGAGGCGGCAGCAGTTCCTTTCAGAGACGCAGACGGTGAGGCTCGAGGCCCGGGTCAGGGGCGCCTGGTGCCTTGTCCGTGGGCACCTGCCTTCTGCTCGGTCCCCGGGCCAGGCCCCCCGGGCCCCTGCTCACAGGGACTCTGCGTCTCCCTCGCCACCTCCCCACCCCGCCCCGCTCGTGCTCTTTCTCTCAAATAAATTAAAACCAAACCAAAAGGCCTGGCTACACCTCCGCGGCCCCGCCGACAGGTGCAGGTGCAGGTGCAGGTGCAGGGCGAGGCCGAGCTGCGCCTTCCTGCACACCCCGGCCACTCGTCACCCCCGGACCCTCCGTGTGTCCTGGGCTCGGCCTTGCAACGGCGGGGCGCCGAGGAGGCTCCAAAGTGATTCTTTGGGGGGCACTTTGCAAAATCCACGGCACGTTGACACTGACCCCCAGAGACCACGGTTCATCCCCGGGAGCCCGACGGAGTTGGCGGTTCTTTGGCCAAAACGGCCGAATTCGGACGACGTTCCCCACCCGAGGGTTCGTGCCACACGCGCTCGCTCCTTGGTGCAGAAGTGAGGACACCGGTTCTGGTCTCTCCAAACACACGAGCAGGTTGGGTTTTTTTTTTTTTTCCTTAGAGATAAAATGAGAAAACATCAGAGGGGAAACTTAATAGACACGGTTCCACAGCACTTGTCGCCACCGGGCCAGGGATTGGTCGCCCGCTGCTGCGGCACCTGTGACCCCAAAGCTCGGCGCCTCCAAACACCTCGGATTCTCTCCCGGGTCCCGACGGCAGCTGGGGGCCCGGCGCCCCTGGGCTCAGCCTTCGGCCGAGTTCTCCCTCCTTCCTGCCCCTCCTCTCGGCCCAGGTGGCGGGGGCCCGGGTCCCCAGGGAGGGCGCTTCGTGTGCACACCCACCCACCAGGTACCCCTGGGGGCTGCTTCTCCGTGTGCACGCTCACCCCCCAGGTCCCCGCAGACGCTGTTCTCCGTGTGCACACTCACCCGCCAGGTCTCCACGGACACTGCTTCTTCATGTGCACACTCACCTGCCCCCGTTCCCGTGGACGCTGCTTCTCCGTGTGCACGCTCACCCGCCAGGTCCCTGTAGATGCTGCTTCTCCGTGTGCACACCCGCCTGCTGACGTCCCATGCTGTCGAGCTTTGTGCACCCTCTTTATCTTTGCACCTCTTATACTTGTGTGAGGCCTTGACCCTCCCCACTACCTAGGGTTCTTAGTCGCCACCCCTGTGCACCCCGCCTCCCCTGGGCACCCGCCTCCCCTTGGCACCCCTCCTCTCCTGGGCACCTCGCTCCTCCTGGGCACCCTGCCTCCCTTGGGCACCTGCCTTCCCTGGGATCCTGCCTTCCCTGGGCACCCCTCCTCTCCTGGGCACCTTGCTCCTCCTGGGCACCCTGCCTCCTCTGGGCACCCCGCCTCCTCTGGGCACCCCACTCCTCTGGAGCACCCCGCCTCCACTGGCACCCTGCCTCTCCTGGGCACCCTGCTCCTCCTGGGCACCTCGCTCCTCCTGGGCACGCTGCCTCCCCTGGGTACCCTGCTCCTCCTGGGCACCCTGCCTCCCCTGGGCACCCTGCCACTTCTGGGTACCCCATTCCTCCTCCTGGGCACTGTACTGCTGCTCTTGGGCACCCCACTGCTCCTCCTGGGCACCTCGCTGCCCCTGGGCACCCCATGGAGGTCACATGCACTGAAATGTTCGCTGGCCGGGGGAGCTGGAGCCCCCACTTCTCTCCCGCCTCCCTTTCTCAGGAAGTCTCCCTGTCTAAGCTCCTCCGTGGCTTCCGTGTCGTCCTCCAGCAGGTCCTGCCGGCACTTCCTTTGTCACCTTTCCTGCACCTCCCGGACTTTCTTGGTCCCGCTGTTCCTGCTCCAGTGCAGCTCCCCGACGTCCTCGCCGGCCCACTCCACTCGCCCCTTAATGGTTTGTTGTGTGGGGTGTGTCTGCTCTCAGTTCTTTGGTCCTGGTAAGTGTTCTCCGCTGAACACCGGGGAGGGGGGCAGTTGGAGCAAAATCAGTTCCTGTTACTCCTCCGTTTAAACCTCTTTGTTTCTATTTGCTTTTTTTTTTCCTGAGCATTTTTATTTTATTTTAAATTTATT
The DNA here is from genome assembly GCF_011100685.1 of Canis lupus familiaris. Taxonomy (NCBI): domain Eukaryota; kingdom Metazoa; phylum Chordata; class Mammalia; order Carnivora; family Canidae; genus Canis; species Canis lupus. The sequence goes on along the minus strand of NC_049235.1, from coordinate 59,056,050 downwards.
TTTTATTGGTGTTCAATTTGCCAACATACAGAATAACACCCAGTGCTCATCCTGTCAAGTTCCCCCCTCAGTGCCCGTCACCCAGTTGCCCGCACCCCCCCATCCCCTTCCTCCACCCCTAGTTCGTTTCCCAGAGTTAGGAGTCTTTATGTTCTGTCTCCCTTTCTGATATTTCCCACTCATTTTCCCTCCTTTCCCCTTTATTCCCTTTCACTGTTATTTATATTCCCCAAATGAATGAGACCATATAATGTTTGTCCTTCTCCGGTTGACTCACTTCACTCAGCATAATACCCTCCAGTTCCATCCACGTTGAAGCACATGGTGGGTATTTGTCTTTTCTAATAGCTGAGTAATATTCCATTGTATACATAAACCACAGCTTCTTTATCCATTCATCTGTCTGAGGACACCGAGGCTCCTTCCACAGTTTGGCTATCGAGGCCATTGCTGCTAGAAACATCGGGGTGCAGGTGTCCCGGCGTTTCACTGCATCTGTATCTTTGGGGTAAATCCCCAGCAGTGCAATTGCTGGGTCGTAGGGCAGGTATATTTTTTACTCTTTGAGGAACCTGCACACAGTTTTCCAGAGTGGCTGCACCAGGTCACATTCCCACCAACAGTGCAGGAGGGTCCCCTTTCTCCACATCCTCTCCAACATTTGTGGTTTCCTGCCTTGTTAATTTTCCCCATTCTCACTAGTGTAAGATGGTATCTCAACGTAGTTTGGATTTGTATTTCCCTGATGGCAAGTGATGCAGAGCATTTTTTCTTGTGCTTATTGGCCATGTCCATGTCTTCTTCTGTGAGATTTCTGTTCATGTCTTTTGCCCATTTCATGATTGGATTGTTTGTTTCTTTGGTGTTGAGTTTAATAAGTTTTTCATAGATCTTGGAAACTAGCCCTTTATCTGATACGTCATTTGCAAATATCCTCTCCCATTCTGTAGGTTGTCTTTTAGATTTGTTGACTGTATCCTTTGCTGTGCAGAAGCTTCTTATCTTGATGAAGTCCCAATAGTTCATTTTTGCTTTTGTTTCTTTTGCCTTCGTGGATGTATCTTGCAAGAAGTTACTGTGGCCGAGTTCAAAAAGGGTGTTGCCTGTGTTCTCCTCTAGGATTTTGATGGACTCTTGGATCTCACATTTAGATCTTTCAAACTGGCAAAGAAGAAGTCAAACTCTCCCTCTTCGCCGATGACATGATACTCTACATAGATAACCCAAAAGCCTCCACCCCAAGATTGCTAGAACTCATACAGCAATTCGGCAGCGTGGCAGGATACAAAATCAATGCCCAGAAGTCAGTGGCATTTCTATACATGAACAATGAGACTGAAGAAAGAGAAATTAAGGAGTCAATCCCATGTACAATTGCACCCAAAAGCATAAGATACTTAGGAATAAACCTAACCAAAGAAGTAAAGGATCTATACCCTAAAAACTACAGAACACTCTGAAAGAAATTGAGGAAGACACAAAGAGATGGAAAAATATTCCATGCTCATGGATTGGAAGAATTAACATAGTGAAACTGTCAATGTTACCCAGGGCAATGTACACGTTCAGTGCAATCCCTATCAAAATACCATGGACTTTCTTCAGAGAGTTGGAACAAATCATCTTAAGATTTGTGTAGAAGCAGAAAAGACCCCGAATAGCCAGGGGAATATTGAAAAAGAAAACCATATCTGGGGGCATCACAATGCCAGATTTCAGGTTGTCCTACAAAGCTGTGGTCATCAAGACAGTGTGGTACTGGCACAAAAGCAGACACATAGATCAATGGAACAGAATAGAGAACCCAGAAGTGGACCCTGAACTCTATGGTCAACTAATATTCGACAAAGGAGGAAAGACTATCCATTGGAAGAAAGACAGTCTCTTCAATAAATGGTGCTGGGAACATTGGACAGCCACGTGCAGAAGAATGAATCTATTTGCTTTCTATTCCCTGAGAATAATGGACCCCAACTCTTTGCTCTGACTTGGAATTGTCCGTGCCCACGGGCCAGCCACACCGATCACGTGCTCTCACACCTACCATCTACACCATTGGGGCGGGGAGGGCTAACTGGAATTTAAATCTTATTTCAATTGTCACTAAAAAATTAGAACGTTTAGTTTGAGTAGTAATGATGGGAAACAATTGAACAGAACACCCGGGGTCAGAAGTATCACTATAGAAGTGACAGAGACTCGCCATTTGTGCACGTTCTATAGAAAAAGTCCCCCCGCCCCCGACAACAAAACATAATGAGGAGGATTGGGATCACTAAGTGGGCACACCAGTGCGTCAGGAGCTCTAAGTTAGTGAATGCCAAGCTGAAAGAGATGGCCTATGAGTGCTATTAATAAAGATCTATTCCCTGGAAAGAAAATGCCTGCTACTTAATACATACCATGTGCACAGGTGCATCTGCGTTGTGTGTGTGCACAGGTGTATCTGCACTGTGTGCGTGTGGATGTGCACGCTGCGTGGGCTAGTCTGATGTACATGTGTCTCATCGTGTTACTGTGAGCCTGAGTCTACGCACACGCATGTCTGCAGGCGGGGGCTTGGCTACCTGCTGTGGTAGGTTTCTACACGAGCAGGTGGGTCTCTGCACAAGCATATGGGTCTCTGCACAGGCAGGTGGGTCTCTGCATAAGCAGGTAGGTGTCTGCACGGGCAAGTGGGTCTCTGCACAAGCAGGCAGGTGTCTGCACAGGCAGGTAGGTGTCTGCACAAGCAGATGGGTCTCTGCATAGGCAGGCAGGTCTCTGCACAGGCAGGTAAGTATCTGCATAGGCAGGTAGGTGTCTGCACAGGCAGGTGGGTCTCTGCACAGCAGGTGGGTGTCTGCACAAGCAGGGCCACCGTGATTGAGAAGCAGATGGGGCCAAACAGCTTCCCTGAGCCGGAGGTCCCTGGAGCTTTGGCATCCTTGGCTTCCAAGCTTAAGCTTGGTCCCTTAAGCTTCCAGGCTTTGGCATCGATTTCTGGGGTTCAATGCCAATTTTGCAACTCATTTGCCGGGTGACCCTGTGTACATTGTGCCACATTTCACAGGCCTCTGCTTCTTTATAAACCAGAGAAGCCACGTATAGAGCCCACAGGGTTTTTCCGGTGATAAATGAAGTAATACACTTAAAGCACTCAAAAACTGCATCTGGCCTGTAGTCAGCATTTAATAAATATTTACTAATTCTTCTTCATTTTGTTATTTTTCTCCCACTCCTCTCAGACGATTCACGGGCACGTGGAGCAGAGCTCCTGACCATCTTGGCAGATGACACTGTCCTCGGCTCACCTTCCCGAATCAGAAGTCGACTGCGTTCCTAGGATCTGCTCATGCCACGCTCAGTGACCCCGGCCTCCTAGGCCTCAGCTCCAGCCCGCTCCCTAAGTCACCCCTCCTCCCAGGCCCCTAACGCCGCCCTCCCCATCCGGCCATCCCTCGTCACTCCCTTGAGTCACCCAGAGGGTTTGCTCATCAGGCTCCTGGCTTCCTTTCCTGCCTTTTCTCCGTCGCATCCTCCCGCATCAAGCAACTGCGGTGATCTCTAAAAAGCACGCTCTGCCCAGAAGTCTTCGTGGGCTCGGGCTGGAGCGAGGACGTGGGGTCGCCCCATTTGTGCCCATCGCGCCCCCATGCCTGCCTGTGGGGCTTAAAAGGCCCACGAGAGCTCCTCTAGCTTGTGGACGGAGGCGCAGCGTCTAGGGAGGTTGGTCTCCCCCTTGGGTAATGCCCCCTCTCCCTTGGCCCCCAGAGGTGCCCCTTCCTCGCACAGACCTTTTCTGAACTTGGGTCTGTCCCGGGACCTGCGCGTGACCCCTTCAGGAGCACCCCCCGTTCCCACAGGGCCCTTGTGCCTGGTGTGCCAGCTGGGTCCTGGCTAGCCTCACGCTCCACTTTTCAAAGAGATCCAAAAGCTATGACGACAGCGGTCGGATTTGTCACTTCAGTGATGAAAACGCAGTAAGAGAAATATAAGCCAGTCACTCGATGTTCCTCAACGTCTCGCCTGTAAGTGAAGTGCAGGGCGGTGGGCCGCGCTCAGATGGGGTCCGAGTGCATATTAGTGTCGACAAATGGGATGTTGGAGGCGGAAATGCACAGACATGTGGGGTGTAGATGTGCACGAGCATGTGGGGTGTGGATGTGCATGGGTGCGTGGGGTGTGGACATGCACAGGCGCGTGGGGTATATATGCGCACAGGTGTGTGGGGTGTAGATATGCACGAGCATGTGGGGGTGGGTGTACATGAGCATGTGGGGTGTGGATGTGCACGGGCACGTCTCCCCCTCGCCCTCCGTGCGTCCTCACCCGGCGCTGAGCCGCGAGCTGTGAAGGGCAGACGGAGCTGCTTGGTCCGGGGGAGCCACAAGGCCCGACCTGGTGCCGGGCGCCCCCGGTCTGCGCGGTCTGCAGTAGCGGCCTTGACCTGGGGGTCACGGGCTCGCAGCACCTGGGCAGCCGCACCTCGCCGGGGTGGAGCCGGGGCCTGGGACCGGACTGGCCTCCCCTGGACGGTGCGGTGCCCACGGAGGGCGCAGGGTCCCCTGAGGGCGGAGGGTCCCCAAGCGCAGGGAGGGGCCTGGGTGGCCGGCAAGGCGGGGTCGGTCCCTAGCAGCCCAGGGCACCCCCAGAACTCCAGGTTCCCCCCGCTGCCCTTTTACCTTCAGGCAATAAAACCAGATGGTTTTCCACGTTTCCACTAACAGATACAATCACCTCCCAATTTAAAGGAGATTTGGAGAAGAAATGGAGCACATTTTCCGGAAGGCCATCCACCACTTTAGGTACAAGTGACCCCAGGGCACGACCCCCCATGGTCCGCAGGTTCCTGGGCCCTGCCCATCCCTGTGCCATCAGGCACCTCCGGGCGCTCACACCCCAACTTCAAAGCGAAGCTGATGCTGTTCAGTAATCCCGAGAATACTATTTTTGATCCACCTTTTCAGGAAGATTCATTTAAAAGCCTAGACATAGCTACATGATGATTTTCTACCATCCACAGAGGAAAACAACAACAACAATGCGCCCAAGATACAATGATTACTGGCAAGAAAGAATGCTTTCCAAAATTTCCTTAAAATACTATTATTTCATCCGGTAGGGAAAGAAACGAATTGTACATTGTGCCTGTTCCAGCGCGAGTGTGGGCCCTGCCCTCTCACACCTCTGTCCTGACTTTTATCTGAGACATAAAAGAGATTTCATAACAGAACCACTACATAAATTACACGGCGATCTATGATTAAACATAGAAATGCACACGCAAGACATTTCTTCAGAACTTCTCTTTTTACAGTCACCTCTTACATGCTGTACATATGTCTATCAGGAAAGATGCCCCAGATGCTTACATGCAGCTATCTGTTTGGCTCTTTTCTCCCGCAGGAGCCCGTTGGGCGGCTCTGCTCCTATATACGGGTTGGGCATCAGACCTAGTCTCTGATACGAGGAAGGGCAACCCAGGCCGTTACAAATCAACAATCATAATTTTAAGGTTCATTTGTCTTTAAATCTTGCCTAGAGTCAGGAATTATTACGGAAATATATTTAATTGGAATCAGAGATACTCAGACACGTACACTAGGGGCATTTATATTCTCACTTTTTTTTTTATATATATTCTCACTTTTTAACGGACTTTGAGTTTATTGCAATTATTCTAGCATTCAGTCTAAATGTACGTTCAGATACTTATTATAATTTGAGGCTACAGGTGATGAGGGAAGTCACGTGGATTAATTTCAGATAGGCCTACAAAATTCCTAATCTACGTCTAATAGAAAATAAATGCGGACTAATCAAACTGCCCTCTCACAATGTTGACCAGGGAAGGGAACACTCGGTGAGCAGCCAAGGAAGCAGACGTGGTGTCTGACGTACCTGGTCTTTTCAAACTCTGCATCTTCCAAACAGCATGTGGTTTCAAATTCCTCTAGTCACAAATGGCTCCTTATCTTTTAGCCTCTCGTTAGTGGGTCCCCCCACCCTTGGATAGATAAAGCTTTTCATTTTAGATACTACTGGAGCCATCTCATAGTATATCTAGGTGTCTCCTTTTCCAAAATATAGTCTGGCTTTTTTTTTTTTTTTTTTTTTTTTTAGAGGGAGAAGCAGGCTCCATGCACCGGGAGCCCGATGTGGGATTCGATCCCGGGTCTCCAGGATCGCGCCCTGGGCCAAAGGCAGGCGCTAAACCGCTGCGCCACCCAGGGATCCCTAGTCTGGCTTTTTAATATTAGGGTTTACCTGCTGCATATTCCTACTTTGGAAAAAAAAACAAACAAGCAGACGTGAGAATTTCGACCCTTCATTATCATCTTCAGTAGGATTTGACAGTGATAAGCCTTCGTAATATTAAATTTTCTATACATTTCTTTTTAATCATAGTTCCAAACTAAGTTTCCACGGAAAAGGAGTTTTGGACACAATGTTAATACTTATGATGACTAACACATTCACCTGTTGAGAAGTAGGAAAGGAAAGATGGAGGTGGAAGGTAAGGAGATATTATTAATAGCCCGGTGTTATTTTGGAGCATAAAACAAGCAAACGATGAAGCCCAAAGAAGAAGTTTTATGACAAGTAGTTATATCCCAAGTACCATTTTAAAAGGTACATTAAATTTTCTACAGTTCTATATAAATCAAATGTCGGTGTTTACACCTTTATTGAAGCTCTCTATTTTATTAGGAGCAAAAAAAAAAAAATATCAAGGACCTAGAGAAAATTTTTGGAATTCTTTGAGAGAATGTGGAACTCCAAGGATATTTTAACTTGTCTCATACTAATTTGGGATACTGACTCGTGCAGTTACTTTGCCTACCCAAGTCTCTCTGCACCTTAGTTTGCACATGGCATTAAATGTCAATAGGCACCCCACTGCCACCCCCTGGAAGTTTTGCAAGAATCTGAGGAAGACGCAGAAATGAAGGATGGGAACTGCAGTTATTGACATTAATTCCAGAATATCTCTGTTCCATTACGAGCACTACAGCCCTGAGCAGCAACCATGAAAATATTCACAGGCTTTGTTCAAAAAGGGGAGCAAGCAGGAGATAATGGATGTTCTGCTGTTTTTGAAAAATATTTATTTATTTATTAGAGAGAGAGAGAGAGAGAGAAAGAGCACAAGTGGGAGGGGCAGAGGCCGAGGGAGAGGGAATCTCAAGCAGACGCTGTGCTGAGCACAGAGCCTGATGTGGGGCTCGGTCTCATGACCCCAAGATCACGACCTGAGCCGAAACCAAGAGTCAGACGCTTAGCCTACCGTGCCACCCAGGTGCCCCGATAATGGATGTTCTGGCACATAATTCACTCTGTTATGGGAAAGTCGTCTACCCAAGGTCCAGGACTATGCCAACTTGATCAAAGTCAAGAGGGTCGAACGTAGAATCAGAGCCCAAGGATGACGCTTGAGCACCCGGCAGCCCTGTCAACACCCTCTGTCTTTGCTCTGGGGTTTCTCCGTGTCTCTCTCCACGTCTTTGGTACCCACCTTTCAATACCCTTGGCCGGCCAGCCCCATCCCTTGGAAAGGACGCAGACCACGTGGGCCCACACTTCTGGTGAGTGCTGCTGACTACGCACTCACCCTTCTTTCTACACTTACTGCTCTGCCGTCTGAGAATCTTTCAGATATTTCAATGCGATCAATCAGATGACTAGCTTTGACGTGGAGCGACAGGATTCACAGCAGGCTTATGTATACTCTTTCTGCAAAACTATTTTAGCGGCTTCCTTTCTATCCCCTGAAACCATGGTGGGAAGGACAGAGTGGAAACTTGGGGAAGCCTAGTTTTTTACCACATTCAAAATGTAAATGTCAAGTTTCTGCTTCCTTCCCGTTTTATCTTGCCTTGTCTTGTTACCTGATCTTTTTCCAAGCAGGGAGGTAGGGATTCATCTGCCCTTCCCTTACACCCCCAGAGAGAAGACCCTGGCCTACGGAAAAAGGACTTTAATCATATGATGCGAGGGTTTTAGAAAGTCCTTTTAAGAATACCACCTCGATGTAGCCTCTGTTGAAAACACGTTTCAGGAGATTGAAGTAGAAAAATGACTGTTAATGTGGCAGAAAGAAAAATACTTGTAGTGTAAGATTATGAATAACAGTGTACAGCAGAGAGAAGGCCAAGCTATTTTCCAGCATGTAACTCCTTGAGGAGGATTTGGTTTGGATGTTTGAGCTCCGTCTCTCTGACACCTATCACAGTGTCTGGCCCATTCAATGCACTCAAGAATTTGAATTATATGTAGAATGGACAGTAGTTACCTAGTGGATTTCCGTGTAAAAAAGAGGGAAAGAGGGGATCCCTGGGTGGCTCAGCGGTTTGGCGCCTGCCTTTGGCCCAGGGTGTGATCCTGGAGTCCCGGGATCGAGTCCCACGTCGGGCTCCTGGCATGGAGCCTGTTTCTCCCTCTGCCTGTGTCTCTGCCTCTCTCTCTCTCTCTATGTCTATCATAAATAAATAAATAAATAAAATATTTTTAAAAAACCAAAACAAATAAAAGTTTAAAAAAAAGAGGGAAAGATGATTAGGGAAAGGGAGAGAATGATCTAGTAAAGGAGTGATTAGTTTGAAGAGAAAGCTGGGAAAAGGTAAAGTGGACAGTAAAGAACAGAGAATTAGAAAGTATGGATGTAATATCATTCCCACTAAAAGCTTTTTGTAATAAATATATTTTATAATCGTCTTAAGCAAATGCGCTGTTGAAAAGTAATAATTTCTGAAAAGTAAAATACCTGACTCTTTCAAGAATGTTTTACTGCCCCAAACACGACCAGGTGACGTACAGCCAACGTAAGCTCTTCTTTTCTCAGGAAATGCAGTGTGTCTATGCAGGCGTGTTGAAAATGCTGATGAAATCTACGCAGTGCAGAGCAATAACCATTTTTGTACCTGTGAGTTAATAAAACAAACACCTAATAGCACTCCGGGGAAGAGGAGATGCCTTTCTTATGAAACTCTGAGGAGTCATGTATTTGATATCAAGAATCCTTTCTATTCTGTTGAGTAATGGTGCCAGCAGCCGGTGATAGAACTCCCTGGAGGCTATTTCCAAGCCAATGGTGTCACTCGGCTGAAGGAATAGGGAGATGTGTTAGACCTTTTTAACACAGGATGGGAATCTCAATAAATCAAGGACTCTAAAGGAAAAGAATTAACAAGGAAAAAAAAAAAAAGGAGACTGTTCACCAAGAAGAACACTAGTGATTGCTCTTTGAAATCTCTCTTGGAACTAAATGATTTACTCTGTGTTTCTCCCTTTTCTAATAAGCTTTAAACTTTTCCTGGCTTTTTGTTTCCTACTAAAGAGAAACCATCAGATGAACGTTTTTTTTTTTTTTTTTTTTTTTTAAAAGAATAAAAATCTAGGTATGTGTCTCAGAATAAATACATGTAAATGTACATATATACACATACCTAGAGCTAGAGAAATAAACCACCTTGTTTCCCCAACTAGAAAAGAATCTTTGAGATTCTGACGGAGTTCTGACCAAAGTCCTCACCTCGGAGCTCGTTTGCTGGACGGGAAGTATATGAGGCTCACGCGCCAGCCTTACTCTCTCTGCCCACGCCGTCCAAGAGGCACGCGGCAGGTGGGGTTCCGGCTCATTGACCGGGTCTAGACACACTGCAGAGAGCATCCCACCTAAAAGTATTGCACATACAAAAACAACTGATTGTAACCATCCTACCTTTTTTTGGGGGGGGGGGCGGTGACCAACAAGACCTTGTTACTTGAATTAGGCAGTAGCTACAGAGTTGTAGGTACCAAGGTATCTCCAAAAAGGATCATCTGAAGCAGTGGGCACTCTTTTATCGTTAAACAGTATTAAACCGTTCCTTTAAAACGTCTCCTCCTAAATCCCCTTTGTGGGCAGCAATCTACTGCCTCTACCGATTTAGACGAGATTTAGGTGTAACTGACAATCAACGGGTTCTTTGAGTTCCTACACATTACAAGGTTCTCCCAAGTACGGGTGCGGCACGTCCTAGATCTTGGAAAGGAAGGAAGCCCAGGAAAAAAAGAGCAACGGTCAACCACGTGGTCCTGTTCAAGCATGCACATGTTTTATTTAAGTATTCTCCAAAGGTCTATTTTTTTTTTCCAGCATAATGCAGATATTATGCTATCCTTTGAAATAAGATATATGAATTTCAAACAAAATTGTCAAAAACAATGACCTCGGTTACTCCATATGGTACACAGAAATAATTACATTTCACTTACAATACAGATGCACTTAACACAGTCATCAATAGTCATTCACCACCAACACAGTATATTTTTTAAATCACCTAAAACACCAAAAAGTTTTTTTTTTTAATTTTCCAAAAATCTAAAGAAATTAAGAGTTTGGGATAAATGAGAAGTCGAAAAGGAGGCAGAACTGTCAACTAAAATAGCCTAACTGCTTTTTTTTTTTTTTTAATGTAGTATTAAGAACATGAAAATAGAACTTTTCATTGGGAATCAGAAGACCTAAGTATTCCCGACTGCGGTTTCCTTAGTCTACTTTTTAAAAAGTTTTTCAACAAATGCCATCACAGAAGTTTCACTATATTTGCTCTAGAAGCATAAAGTGATATGAGGCAGGTGTTAATATAATTGTTAATATTCACGCTCCAGGAAGATTAGTAACTTTTTAAAAGACGTACTAGAAATGAAGCCAGTTCTTCCCTAGAGATAGTAGAGCGGATCTTACTTTTATTCAGCGAATTATTTATTAAGATCTACCATGTGCACAGCACTGTTCTAGAAGCTATTCTAGAAATGGGAAGCAAGGATCTCTGGCTTTACTTGAAAATGGTTGGATTAATTCCTTTTTATGATAAATTATGATAAGCATTTTTAAAATCTTCTATAGTAGAGGGATAATTATTAATTCTTTCCGTGTACGGAGGCTAAACTTTATTTCTTACAGTGGTGGTTTGGAATGAACAAAACTTTTCATTCGACGTAAAACTTTTTTACACTGTCACGCGCAGACACGTCTGCTGATATATCTCAAAGGTGAAAAGCTGTAGAGACTTTTCACTTAAATGTACACAGAGATCGACGTTGCATCATCAAACTCCTGTCCTGATTTAGTGGAGAAAATCGCTCCTCGCAGGACACAGGAACCTGTCTCAGATACATTTGTGCCGCCTTCTCCACGGGTGTAGAAAGCGTGCTCTCGTCCAATACTGCTACGTAAAGCACTCTAGTTTATCTCTGCCTTCCAATTCACATTGGTTGTTCTCAAAGTGTATTCAAGATCTAAAGTAAAATAAATAATACATCAAGTGAAGTTCTGGGATTACGGATTTTGTGACATCAATCCCAGCCTACTCTTTGCCTGAAACCCATAGCGATACGTCCAGTGTCTGGGCTTTTTCCCTAACAGCAAAGAGGTTAGAGAGATCATTCACGGATGTCAACTCCTTTCTCCTAATTTTTGACAAGGGGATTGACGATAGCGATCTACTTACAAGGTAATATGCTGGGGACTACAAAAGTAGGAAAGTCATTTGAACTACAAAACGTCAGTCCGGTTGATGACGACAAACCCAATAGAAAGGCGCTATAGAAGTCCAAGAACAGATAATGCACCGTCACGGGGGGGTACAGTGGACCAGAGAATGTTACCGAAAGACATTTATGGCACAATAGTTTTGGATTAAAAAGTTCTCTAAAACCCGGCCACACCGCAAGTTTCTCTACGAGCGTGGCTCTTACTGTATCTATGAAGATCTGGAAGGTACAACAACAACAACAAAAAAAATCCTGATTCCTGATACAACAGGTGTACAATGAATTATTGCGGTTGTAACAGTATCTAGGTGCAAGGTCAAACGATAATTAATACTGAACTATCTGAACGCGTTAGATTTACTAATGAGCATCCCCATGAGAAATACCGCAGCTCTAAAAGGAGTTTATTTGCACAGCCCACCATGGAACATGAACAATCAGCTTGTTGTAAGTGCACAGAAATTCCCCCTTTCTACAATTATAGTTTATCATGCCTATTCTGAAGACAACAGAAGGACACTGAAATCACTGCTCCAAAGAATTCTAGCATGCATTATGATGGTTTCCTTCAGTCAATACAAATGTGTCGTAGGAGTTTCTTTTCTTTTTTTTTAAATACGTAATAATCTTCATCATAGCCAATGTTCATGGTTTTAACAGGAAAAATTTTTATCAAAATGTTTTCCATATTTTTTTTGTTTTGCATTCAACTGGAACATTATGTTCAAAGATTTGTTTTATTTATTTTTATTAAAAAAGAGTTCAGATCATAAGAAGCATCGATAGGCGGCATTTCATTGTGCTCATTCACAAAGTCAAAGGGTCACAGACTCTTCCTCTGCATGACAGGTCAAACTCTGCCCAGAAATGCCATTTGGTGGTTTCCTTTCCATCCTCAAGTTTGGAAGCTTTGTTTTTTTCACTTCACTGCCAACCTTCTCGCTTTGCTGTTCTCATCTGCAAAACGTGTATTGTTTCTTCTTCTTTCGCATGGGATTCTTTGCCCAGCCAGAGCTCCAGTTCTCTTAGACCTGATTCCAATTGTCTTACAAAGCAGACACTCTGACAATATTGCCTCCTGAGTACTCTGGAGACTCTGGCCTGTCGTCTCCTTCCGGGGTGGTCACTGGAGGTGTTGGGATGCTTATTATTGCTGTAGTCACATATGGTTGTTCACAGTTTAGTTTAACACATTCTTCCATCTTGGCGTTTAAACTGGACCGGCTGATGAGGAAGAGAGAGATTTTTTTAAAGGTAAGCTGTTAACGGAAACCCTGTTTTCCCTACCACCGAGGAATGTGTTTTCACGTTTGTCCGTCACGTTTTAAGTATCTCTAGAACAGTCACCGTGATTTTTTTTAAAACAACGAAGGACCAAGCCTAGTATATGTGGAGGTGAACGTCAGCCAGGTCACTGGCATTAAGTAAGTGTCTAGAAGGCACCTCGAGCTGGTTCCATCAAGTGTGTCTCAAAGTGTGTTCTACAAAAGTGCAAGGAAGAGACTTGGGTTGGTTTTGGAAAGTCTGGGTTGGGCAAAGTAAGATCGTTTTCAGATGGGACCCCTGAGAGCTTTGCGATGCTCACGGAAGGGATGTACCTCAACGACCCAAGAACGTGTCTCAGTTCTTTTGGCCACGGGGGTAAAGATGCCCTTAAAGCTCTCAACTTAGTGACAAGTAGTTCTAAGAACCCCGTCCCCCCTCCAAGTTAGCCATTACCAGAAATTCAAGATTTTCCCCCGTGGTATTCTCGCACGAGCTGTATACTCCATCTGGCTGGAGGGAAAAGGGGAGAGGAACAAGGAGGGTGCACGTAGGATGCTAATTACTCAAACCTAATTACCTTATTTTCATGGAAATCTCACTCAACATGTGTATGTCCTAAAATTTTCTTTCTGATCACTTCTCCGCCTTCTAGTTAATTTTGGAACGGATGGAGAACAATGCGGAGGTAGAAAATGTGAGAGACGGAAATCTTCCATCATTCCAAAATTTAATATTCTGGTCCCAGAGACATCTGATTTATGTAAATCAACACAGCCCGAATTCAGAATCTCATCCAGCTTTTTCACAAAGATTGTTGAATGAGAACAAAGGAGCAGCCCTGGACTAATAGACTGTTAATATAAAAACACAGCTATTTAATTTGAAGGACAAAGCAAAATTATGTTGGCAGAAACTGGTCGTTCTTAATCAGTTGTATCGTTTAAATGGGTTACCTTTTATTACACATACATGTTTGTGGTAAAAACAAGTAACCAATAAAGAGAAGCAAAGGGAAATCCCAGTAGGAAAATTCCACTTAAATCGTCCACGAAGGAACCAGAGGTGAACAATTTTAGCATTTCACTTATATATATTTTTTTGTAACGGATTGATTTCTGTGTTCATTGTGGCCCCAAATATCTTTATGATCAAAATCATATGTTGACTCGAGACACTCATGTACACATGGTTTTATTTTTCACTCTTACATGGAAGGTGTCTGTGTAGGTGGCGCTGAGCACTTTCCAATGATGTCAGCATCAGTCTAATTCGTCTCTGCTAGTGGTGTTGCCTCGCTATCGTCTCAGGCTCTTTGGGGCTCCCGAGTAGAAAGGTATCTGCTCCCCTAAGCCAACGTGGTGGAGGTAGAGAGGCGGGAGCCGCGCTGCGTGCATGCCTGGCCACCGCAGCTTCTTTCTACTCTTCATACTGTACACCTGCTACTTCCAAGCCTGGGATGGTCGCAGCAGGTCCACTTTCCTACTTGTTACCCTATTAGTTTCTGTCTCATTTTAAACCCTAGGAACCAGGATTTAGATGCCACGGTGCTTCTCAGGTGTATTTGTTTAAATAAATAAATAAATAAATAAATAAATAAATAAATAAATAAATACCCTTCGCCCCCCACCCACCGCCCCAAAGATTGCCCAGCACGCCCAGCAGCAGGGGGCCTGCAGGATCACCCTGGGTACCTGTTCGACAGCGGGGTCCTCTCCACGCATCTGATCTGGATCGTGCTGAGCTCTTGCACACTGCCTCGGTGGCTTCCTGACACATTGGCATTTGGGATGCGGAAGGTTTTCTTGTGTCGTCGTGAACAGCAAGTGCTGGTGACTCCGTGTTGTGAAGACAGAGAGGGGCTGTGACTGGAAGGCCGGTTGCCAGGCGCCACTTCCATGCAGCTCTCCTCGAAGACCTGCTCATCCACAAACTCATGATTCTGCTCCGCGGTCACGAGGGCGAGAGAAGGGGGCAGAGAAACACGTCATCACTTTAGGAAAGGCAACGGCTGGCTTTGCTTTTTTTTTTTTTTTTTTTTTTTCTTTTTTATTTTTGGCTTTGCTTTTTAAGACTCAAACGCACTCCTACCCTGAGACCCCCGGGTGGCAACTGATGCCACATCCCTAGAGACGGGAACCTGGCCGCCGGGCTCCGGGTTGGCCCTGCACACGGGCACCTGCAGGCTCACCGAGGGTCTCTCTAGGGACTACCTGTATCCTCAGATATCACTTGTTAGGGGCGCCCGGGGGGCTCGACGGGGGGGGGGGTGTCTCCTTGGGCCCAGGCCAAGGTCCCGGGATCGAGTTCCGTGTGGAGCTCCCTTCAGGGAGCCTGCTTCTCCCTCTGCATGGGTCTCTGCCTCTCTCTCTCTCTGGGTCTCTCATGAATAAATAAGTAACATCTTTTTAAAAAAAAAAACAAGTAAAAAAAAGAAATATCACTTGTGAATTTAAACATCACTTCTGGAACGGAAGAAACAAAGAGAAAAAAAAAAACCCTCTTGAAAACGCTGTAAGACAGCGGTCACGGCGAATGTGTAAGTTCACACTGACTTTTCTTTTTTGAACAGATTGGAATTATGGAAAAGACACAATTCCGATAGGATGCCTCATATTAGACGGCCTGTTGGATGTCAGCAAATATTTTCACGTGGGATTGAAAACATTTTTTAATCAGAAAGGGAGATCTTGGAGATACTTTCTATTTCTTGCGATGCTCCTCTAAAACTCCCAGCGTACGGACAAGTGACTTGTTAGGTAAGTCGGTAAAATACTGCCAAACGGGCCACTCTGTGACCCAGAAGGGGACAGCCTGCCCTCTGAGCTCCTTCCTTACCCGGTGACGCGTCCCCGGCTGCACGCATCGCCTCCGCCCGGATGCAGAGCGGCCCTAGCCACGGGGCGCACAGTGATGGGCATCACTCACACACCACAATTTAGAAAAACCACAGCGCAAATTTTGCTTTTTTAGAGTACTTAATGCAGAATCACTTCCTAACATGCCTATGTAAGAATTTCGCTTCCGAACTATAAGGGAAAACATCTGGGTCTGAACGGCCGGGGGAATGACTTCGATGAGTATTTTCTTCTTGTCTTTGTGTAGGTGGGAATGATCCTGTACCGGGAGGCTCCGCTCATGCCAGGTTCCGCAGAACCATCTCTCATCCTAAAATATTAGTGAAACAATCGAAGCAACTCAGTGGCCAACAGCAAATAGATTGTTTTCGTTACCCATTTTGTCATTTCTTTGCTGAGACAAGCGTGTTGAAGTGAATGAATCTCAGGACTCCACTGTTTAAGGTCCAGAGAATAATATGACCGGATAGGACAGGATTTCATGAAGAAATGAATTTCAGTATCAAATTTTCTGGGGAAAAGCAGAGCTCATGAGGGATGTGCAGTCTGTTTTCTTCCTTCACCGTGCGCATCCCACACACGTGCTACAAGCACCCAATGCGTGAGGTCCTACGTTGTCACCTCGGTGACGGAAGTGAGGTCAAGTCCTCTGGCTGCTGGTTATTGTTGTGGGCAGCTTTATTTGAATGATATGAATCGGTGTTAGTTTTTTTATTTTATTTATTTAAGAGGTAAAACGGTAAAAATAGAAGTTAAGATAGTGAAAAATGAAAAGAGAAAAATCCTGGAAATAAATAGATCTATTAATGTCACCATTTACCTTTCAAAGAGTTATCCTCAGCTACAGACCTTCTCCTGTAAGTTATGGATCTTTAGTTACAAATGCAAATACCATCCGGTAACTACCGTGTTTTAAGCCCTCAAATAATTCCCCATTTATAAAGAGACAGGGATCGGGAGTCTCCACAGGCCTCCTGGGTCTCGCCAGTCCCTAGACTTCCTCTGCCTCCCACTGGGTCTGCCTAGGCCCTGCCTTCCGATGGCCCCCGCGCTCTCTGGGCTCCTCTGGGGCCACCTGCGGCCTGCCTCTGCGGCCTGCGTCACCTTGGGGCCCTCTCCCTTCCTTGCCTAGCCAGCTCCTGGTCGTCCCCGCAGGTGTGCATGCAAGTACCCCGGGAAGCCTCGCTGCCCTGTCCCGTCAAGGCTCCTCCGGCTTTGCACCCCTCACTGTGGCCCCGATTTCCCTTTGGCAGGTGCTGACGCTCCTCCAGGAACCCCGGGTTTGTCCCCGCTGCGGAGGCGGGATGGGGGCCACCCAGGCTGCGCCCCGCCGGCCACCACGCGGGAGGCGAGCGATGTGAATTCGTCGAATGACCGTCCGGGGACCCGGGCCAGCGTCCGGCCGGTGCCCGAGGTGCGAGGACAGGTGCGGGCATCTGGGGAGCCGGGGAGCAGACCCGAGGGGGCAGTTTCCATCAGCTCTGTGCTCACAGACCGTGACCCCCCGACAAGCCAGCGAGGGAAGGGGTGCGGAGCTTCCTAGCAGACCCCCTCCGCGCCAAGGGGCCGCCCCGGATTAAAGGTGTCATTGCCCTACGGGGACACACAGTTTTTTGTTACCTTTCTTGTTCATTACAACCTGTTAATGAAAGACACGCTTCTACCTGGTTACTCTCCACTTTTTCCTGCTCCGGCTATCGGAATGGCCCTTACCTCGATGTCAGGATCGCCTGAACGACACTGTTTTTTGATTAATCAGCATTCCAATAATCAGGGAGAAAATGGTATTTTATAGGGCCTGCAGTCGGCCGTCGGGAAGCAGCTTTCCACCTGCGGTAAACCGGCATTTCAGACTAAAGATAACCACGAAAGACGCACACACTTTAAATAACTCTCCGAAATACTTTCCAAGTTGAAATGTCACTATAGTCTTTCAAAGCCATTTCAAATATTGTGGGTTGGGGTTTTTTCTTTTTTTTTTTCTTCATCTTTTATGTATTTTCCAGTACCGTAGAGAGTGAACTCATCCTTGGAAGCACGGAGTCTGCACAAAGGCGACCGGGGTTCGTGTCCCAGCACAGGGCGGCCGGTCGCGCCTTTTCCTTACCGTGGTTTTCTCCAGGCAGTGAAGCAGGTGGTGGTGCTGGGTTTCAAAGCTGGAGCCGGATTTGCTAACAAAGGCCTGCTCTTCCTCGGAGGACTGTCAACACACAGAAGACAGAAGCGCTTCCTATTTTATTTGCAAACAATGAGAACCTCAGCCACACATTTCCCCCGGGAGAGCTAGCCTATCTCCTGAGATTCAATGGCAGCATTTTAATTTCTTTTTTTAACTAAAAAGGGACAAATGCGCAGTTGCTTGTCATTTCGGTAACGAGCGTGTACGTGTGAGCCGAATTAGCGCTGCGGTCTTTGTCCACCTGCCTCCCTGAATTGCAAATCGGAATCGTCTTACTCACCTGCCACCTACCTTGGGAAGCCTGCGAGCCCTTCTCTGTGGCTGGTGAAGCGGGATCCAGGCCCTCAGGACCCGCTCGCCTACAGCGAAGCTATTCTGATGGCCAGAGGCCTGGGGCCCGTGGACCCCGGAGGGCGCTCCCCCCATCAGGAGCCAGACGAGCCCTCCTGACCGCACTCAGAGGAATTTTAAGGAAATAAGTCGTTTTGAAACAAAAATGGGTATTCGAGCCGAGGCTTCCTGACCTTCCCCTTGTGCACATAAGCCAGCAAAGCAGGTCACCAGCCGAGGTGCTGATTCTCGGGCGACACGGGGTCAGCAGCCCCGGGGCAGGACCCAGGGGTCGCTGCTGGCTAACAGTATTCTTTGTAAATACGGTGTAAACATTTTAAGCTCTTCTTAAGCAGCTATTTGAATGAATCCAGAGGCAAAACAGCCCTAAAATGAGTAACCAAGTTCTCCCTTTAAATTAAAAAATAATTGGAAATTTTGTTAAAAAAAAAAAAATGTCCCCAGCCAGAGGGGGCATTTACAGAGGGCGCTTGGGTGGCTGGAGGAGCCAGCGTCCGAGTACCCCCAGGCCATGGAAGGCCGGACACGAGCAAATCCCCATCACGCGAGGAAAGTGGCCACGAGCAAGTGACACGCGGCCCGTACCTGCAGCTGGTTGGTGAGTAAGCCGTTGCGCTTGCTCTGCATGTAGGCGTTGGCGCTCCCGCTCTTGGCCGCCCGGATCCTGGCCAGCCTGGCTTTCTAGAAGCCGGAAGAGAAAGAAGTGGCGGGTTAATAGCCAGGAGCTGTTTCCTTACCGCAGTCAGCGCGCCCTGGGGTCACACGCACGTGGGCACCCGGGCGGTGAGGCCCGGCGAGCTGTCCCCGCGCGGGGCTGAGAATGACACCTGCACGCTTCGTTCCCTGCACTTCTCCAGGGCCACGCAGTCCCCCCGGCCGCTGGGTCACCCCCTCCACTCGGGGCCCTGAGTCTCCAAGGTAAGATCAGGTTCTCGCATTGTTGTCTCCGTCCCTCGCGTTCGGAGAAAAATGCCAGTATTGCTTCACTTATGTTCCCACTTACCCCAGGCGGAGTAGCTCAACGAGGTGAAGACATTGCAAAGCAGCTTCCAACTCACCTTCATCTACACTCGCCCCCTTTTAAAAATAGCAAACACGTTCCAGGAACCAACCGCCTGCCCGCCCGCCTGCCGTCCTTGCTTCCCTCCTTTTTGCCTTCTTGCCTTTTTAAAGGTTTTTTTCTAAAAAAAAAAAAACAAAACAAAACCCTGCACTCTCAACTATTAAACATTTTCTTGCGATTATTTTGTTAAATCCGGCAATGTTGACCTCGTGCCGAGTAACATGGAGTCTCAAGAAAAAATAAAAATCCCTAATCCACCCATCTTTTCTACTGACACTGGTCCACACTAGAGCACACTTATCTGATTTCTGTTTCTCTCCTGAATTTGTTGAAACGAGAGCACAGTGAGCCACTCCAAGGAGATTTATGACATTACTTTTTAATTTTAAAATATTCATGCATAGAGAGTGTTCTTCGATTTAGAGGGCTTTGGGGTGGTTCCTTCAAGTGTTCACACTTACAGAGAGATCACCAAAGCGATATTGCTGGGCAAACTGACTGCTTAGCCAGATTTCTGATATTCCGCTCTCCTTTGGAACTGCTGTTGTATCTGGAATGAGCCATGGAACGAGTCTGGTTTTCACCTCCTGGAGGACACTATTTGGGTGAATGTGCTGTTTGCACGATGTGTATCTAGCAAGCGTATACAGGAAAGCGACTGGAACGGCGTGGTGCAGTTCCTATAGAACGACTCCCTAAAGATCCCTTCTTTTTCCTTTCTAAACAACCCAGATAAATCCTATCTGTGGTCTCCAGCCCCGGGATGTTCTTTTTAATAAAAAAATCTAAAAATCATCTAGATTTTTTTTAATGGAAAATGAATATACACATATGACCAAAAATTCTATTCATACAAAAGTGCATCAAAAATAAGTAAGTCTCTCTGGACCTTGGAGCTGCCCTATTTTTATGCTTCAGAGGAACCACTGGTCATATTTCTAAAGAATCTTGCCAGAAATTTTCTAGGCATATAAATTAAGAGTGTGTGTGTGTGTAATTACATATACATGTGTATATTGACGTGTGATCACATCAATACGTCATACATCAATATACACATATTTTTACTCATTTGGGACAATATGCCTCCCACTCCTTTGCACTCAGCTGTTCTCGTTTAACAGATCGGAACTCCCTCCGTATCTACATATATAGATCCACCTCATTCTTTATAAATACCTAATAGGCCAATGAATAAAGCATCGCTTACGCAGCCAGCCGGCTACCACTAATTTTTAAGGCACCTTTTGCTGCTACAAGCAATGGTGCCTGCCTTGGACATCAGGACGAACTTATCTGCAAGACAGATTTCCAGAAGGAGAACTATTCCTAGATCAAAGGGTGCACGTTGGATAGGTTTTACCAGACTTCCCTCCAAGGCTGTACCAAGATGCCCTTTCACGCCCAGGGTCTGAGGGTAGCACTGGGACGCTGAAGCTCTCAAAATAGCATTGAGATATCATCCGGCTTCAACTCCACCCCTTCTCCCTTCCTCTGTGAATTTACTCTTCCTGTTTGCTGATTCCAGGTTAAAATAATACTTTGTACGAAGATCATATTCATAAATGATGGGAAAAAAATAGACAAATGTCACTCTTGGTTGGCGGTATACTGTTTAGATCGCTCAAAGTACTGAGACAATGCTAGAGAATGAGGTTGGGAGGTAGGAAATTTTTAACTTCAAAAGCTGTGCTGCGCAGCCAGGATTTCAGGACTTGATAAAACAATGGGACGTGACAAGCACTTTTGGAAATGACTTTGAATTGATGTAATAATTCAGAAATAAGTAACCTAAGTATACGTTTGGTTTCCAGAAAAGGATTATTGCTGAAATTTGAGTCCTAACGTCTCATTGGTCTCCTGAAACACTTAATGCCTTTTCTGGTCTCACTCCGATCCCACCCTACCCCTTCCTCCCACCCTCCCTCTCTCCATTCCCCCCTTCTTTCCTTTCTTCCATCTCCCCTCCTTCCTTCCCTCCCGCCTTCCTTCCTCCTTTCCTTCCTCTGTCAACTACTGCACGTAGTCACATGGTTTCTGTCACGGTTACTAGCCTCACCTGTGTCATTCTCCAAGCACTTAGCAGCTGTATCAGAAAACATTATTTTTTTTTTCCATAAATGAGACACTTATTTACATTAACCAAAACCACTGTCCAGCAAAGGAAAATGACATGTCTTTCCCGCTGTGGAAAGCCTACATGTGGTGGCAACCAGTACAAGAGAAGTGGCTCTACGCTTCAGGGAAAAAGAAGCAGTTGTTTTAGACACAGAATAGCCATTTTGCTAAGCCAAGTACTATGATTAGAAAAAAAACCTCCCATCTCAATTTCAATCACGACTTTTCTTTCATTTTACAACGATATCCTATGAGTTAATTGGTTTAATTGGTCTTGTGGAGCGCCACACCAAATGTCTGTTGGATAGTGCTAGCTTTTATGACCTGTGATTACATCTTTGCTTTCAGTAGGTAATTGAGGAAATTTCTTTTACAAAGATATTTTAGAAAAATCACTTTACTTCTGACCCAGTCAGTATGACAATCTTGGCAACGGTGGCCGTGCAAATGGGAGGTCAAACAAAAACCATCCACCGGTAAGAGGAAGTGTATTCCTTGCGGCCCCCACCCTCAGTTTTGTAGGAAATACAACTTCTTGGCATGGCCAAGTACCAGCAAATATTATGGAATGAGAATAAAGCTTCAGTAAATACTTAAGCCTATTTGGAAAAGAGGAGGCTTCCAAATTTTTAATTAGACAAAAAAAAGGTTTATATTGTCTTTGTAAAAAAAAAAAAAAGAAAGAGCTTTGAAGTTATTTTTGATAGTCTTTATCTGTCTTGAGAAACACCGATGGTGTTGGAAAAAATAAATTGTCCCATAAGCACATTTCCCCCGTGCATCTCAATTCTTCATAAATTCAGCTTTCTTCTTAATTCTCTAAATTAAGACAAATTTCAATCCTCAGCAGGATTTCTCAAAGTTGGGTTCCAAGGAACTAGTAAGTGTTATGGGTAGAATCCAAACCAACCAAATGAAACCAACGACGGGTTCTGTGGTCAAGAAAAGTTTGGGAAACGCTGAGAGGTTAAAAGGGTTTCTTTGCCGTTGGATTCCTTACCATGTATTGTAGATGTTCATTGTGAAGACAAAAGGGGGGATACAAGTATATAATTTTTTCTCATACTCATCTGACCAGAACCCTTTTACTGTGGAGTAGTCGGAGGCCCAGTATGCAGTGGTTTCAACACGCAGATTGTCTTTTAATTGCACCAAGTGACATTACATAAACTTTACAATGTATCCTCTGGAACAGAGGCCGGGGACCCAGTTGGAGAAAGATATACAGGATAAGCCAAAAACCATTGAGACGGCAATGTTCTTAAATGCCATCGATCTTCTAAATGAGGTCTGAGGTAGATTGTGGGAAGTTACTGGACCACGTTACTGGCAAATCACAAAATGTTTTCAATACTTTTGAAGAACAAGGGCATCCTAGGCAGCTTTAAAAGTGAGGCATCGAAGGCCTTCCTCCTTTGCAGTGTGAGGCAATTCCTCACTCCTCAAACATCAGCCCACATGCAGCATATGCCATTTATTCTGGAAATCCTTCCTTCGACTTGTTACCTTCACTTAAAGTTTAGTAAAATGTCTCATGTCGGGGTAGCACATTAAGCTTTATCAGCTTTTACAAATTTAAGGAATTTATTGGCATCTTTCCATTGGTTAAGGTAAATATTCCCCTAGAAATGAGACAAGTTAGTGCCAAATACTAATAAAGAGAGAGGGGGGCGGGTGGGGGGAAGTCAGTGGGAGATAGTCTAGGATTCCCAGCCAGCTCTGGAGTTTGATGAATCGTGGTGATGGCAGGGCTGGGTAGAGATGGTGCCGGCATTGGGGTCAGTGGAAGGGACACCAGACCCGTGGCCCCAAGAGTAGTGAAAGTTCTCTAAGTAGGAAGAGGTAAGAACGGAAAGAAGATACAGGCAGGTACTAGAGATGAGAATGGTGCTTCCCAATATTGTTTCCAACTGGTTCTAGGAATACCCATCCTACGCCGGGGATGGAGGACATTGTCAAGGTGAACGACACCTCATTGTTTATTCTTTCACTTCCTACCCAAGTGTCAAGAGCCTATCGTATGCCCGGCACTGAACTCAGAACAGCAGAGAAGGAGAATACAGTGTGATACACGGTAACAGAGCGTGCATGATATTGTGGGGGAAGAGAGGATGGAGCAATTAATGGTGTCCACATCCGTTAGGAACATTTTCACTAAGTGGGTGATATGGGAGCTGAGTACCGCGCCCTGAGCGGGGTGGGTACATTAGGTGGTGTGGGGATGGAACGGAGACTTAAGGGCAGAAGTAGTTAATTCCATAAGGGCTGAAACAGAGTGGATTTCAAGAAGTATGAAACCTCCAGATTCTTACGTGTGTTCGTGATGGGGCTTCTTAAACTACAGACCAAAAAATCTGGTTATCCACAGAGGCCTGGCGTAGGGCCTGAGTGATAGGTTTTAATATTGGCTAATAATCTAAGAGAGATCATACTCGGGCTTTAGCAGGGTGTTATTTATTTTAATTATTCTAGAATGCTATAGAAATAATCCAATTTGATCATCAATGAATGTCCTAGACAAATGGCTCTAGAGTATGGTTCTCAGGCCAGCGGTATCGCTCCTCTCACTTGGGAACTCGTTAGAAATGCAGATTTGCAGACTGTAATCCCACGCGACGGAATCAAATGCTTCGGGGGTGGGTCTAACCATCTGTGTTTTAACAAGCTCTTTAGATGATTCCAATGTGTCTGAAGTTTGAGAATCACCAAAGCACGATCAATGAGCACCGGTAACTTCTTTCTGTATCAATGTCAGCATCTTTACGCGACAAGTAAAACATTTACTTCCATTGCACATTGGCTGTACATCG
Organism: Canis lupus familiaris; assembly: GCF_011100685.1. Lineage (NCBI taxonomy): Eukaryota > Metazoa > Chordata > Mammalia > Carnivora > Canidae > Canis > Canis lupus. The sequence goes on along the minus strand of NC_049235.1, from coordinate 59,031,885 downwards.
GCCCATTGATTCAAAACTTCTCACTGCATTTAGAATTATCTATAGGAAAATCCCTAAAGATACACGGCTTTAACGATGACAGAATTTTCTCCTCTTGGACTTTAATCAATAAGTGTATAAGCATAAGCAAGTCATCTGTAAAATGGAAATAATAACACTTCTTTTGCAAATTGATTGTGAAAATATAAATAACAGATATAAAGCACCTGGGATATACTAGAAAATCTAGAGAGAGTTGTTGTTTTTGCTATTAGCCTATTAAATTTTATAATTACTATTACTATTATACATGATAATTACTTACAAGTTAGTCTTATAGATCGACCCGTGTGATTTGTATTGAAGCAGGGTAGGTTCCAAATGTCATTGCATCAACCTGGCTTTATTTTAACAAACACCTTCTACTCCATAAATACTTTTTGAATAACCGAGTGATTAAATAAATCTATTAAAATAGAATTACCTGTGGTGAGAGTGAAGGAGAGATGTCACAGTTCGTCTAGACTCACCCACGGGTTAGTGTTTGGTCAAGAAATGATCAAGGATTGCTAGAAACGGGTAAATGATGCAATCCTTTTAAGAGTGGGGAGAGGGAGTGAAAGTAGAAAGGATCCTTGCTGAGGGGAGAACCTAGAAGAAGGAAAGTATCCCTAAGTGCCCAGGGGAATGTTCTCAAACTTGTATATATTTCATGCTCTCGCTTGAGCTTGGAGCTGAAGATGGGACCAAACACCAAAAAATATGATCTGAAAAACAGTTTGTAATACTTCTTATTTTTAGCCTGACTCTTATTTTTACTGAATGGAATGTTTGCTTGACTGAATTAACTGGCTATTTTTTCGTGACTGATATTTGTCAAATCATCCGGTTCCAGATAAACGCAAACTCCCTTAACCACACACTTTTAAGGAACGTTTATTCCGTTTCTTTTTTTGAATCTTCTGGGAAGGAACATAGGAAATATTCCTTACTTACTTCCATACGCATTATTCTTTCATAGATAACTCTGGTCGGTTTATTGATCACAGACTCTTTACTGGACATATCACATTAGGTTATTATATTTGGCTTGATTAATTTCTCTAGCAGCCACACAAAATTCACCACACTACGGCAGAAACTTAGAAGAGAGGAAATATTTTAAAGATACCGAAAATCATTCCTAAAGCACGCTTTTCAATTTAGTGTACTTAAAAAATACTTATTCGTTTATTTTTTGCATTCTGAATTTATTTATGCAAAAAGGCTTCTAAATTATTCTAAGATTTTCCTTACTGATTCGCTTGTTGCAGATGACAAAGTCTGAAGAAAATGCAGATATTTTGGGGTTCGGCCTTTTTGAAAATCAGATTTATTCTTCCTACAGTTTCCATATGGGTGGGGCTTTTGTTTTTGTTTTTGCATTGAGAAAATGAATCACAGGTAGCTCTTATATCAAAGAAGGCATTTCTAGAATGGAGATGGATGGGTCCTGGGGAACTAGGCTTTTTGTAGGATTTTTGTTATTTTGAACAGTGTACACGTAAGCCCAGGAGAAATATTGTAACGTGCGGGCAGAGACACAGTCGTGTGCACGGAAGTCGCTGGTGAGGCGGCCAACTGTGGCTAAAATTTCTCCCTTTCTACTTGCCAAATGTGTGCCCTACATGAGACTACACCTGGTCAGAGGGTGCCTTTGTCTAACCTCTGTTTATCGAATTATCAGTTTCATAGATTGATATTAACCGGACTATCCTACTCTCTACAATAACTAGTTAAAGGGTAGGTACCTGTCCAAAAATGGGGGATTCTCTGAAGCTACAAAAGACACGGCTGACAAAGTGGTTCTTTGCAAACGGATCTGTGCTGGTGGACACGACCGTGTTCTCAGGACAATATGCTCTGTGACTATACTGATTAGCTTAAACTTTCCCAAGAGTTACCTTATGAGATTTTTATACCCTACTAAAAGACTAACATTGTTCAAAAGCTTACTTAAAAGCCTGTTCCAGAATTACCTACAAAGCCAGTTATAAATGGCACCCAAACCTCTCATGATATTTTATAGTCATACTACAGGATTGGGCATCCACAGTCATGGTTATGAATAGTTTTTGGAAATTAACTAAAATAAAATTATCCATAAAGGACCATGAGACGGTGTCCACGAGGAGTACTGGGGATCCAGCACCACAGTCCTGAGGAAACTATAAAAGAGATTTACAGGGATCCCTGGGTGGCGCAGTGGTTTAGCGCCTGCCTTTGGCCCAGGGCACGATCTTGGAGACCCGGGATCGAGTCCCACGTCGGGCTCCCTGCAGGGAGCCCACTTCTCCCTCTGCCTGTGTCTCTGCCTCTCTCTCTCTCTCCGTGTGACTATCACAAATAAATAAAAAATTAAAAAAAAAAGAGATTTACAAAATTATTTCTAAGAAGCAAGGGCCCTGACTCTAAAGGTGACTATTTTGACAAAATCGAGGAAGGGAAGTGTACTGACATTTAGTTTTTCTGAGAAGCAGTCTCCTATAGTGTTTGAGGGTATGAACCTGGGAGCCTCGTGGGCTTGGATTGAATGGTGGTTCTTAAATTTATGGAGTATGTGCCCCTAGAACTTCTCAACTTCTGGATACCTTAGGATCCTCATTTGAAAAATAAGAATAATTATGACGACTCACTCCCAGACCCATGAAGACAACATGAATCATTTTTCAAAGACACCAAACCAGTACCTGGGACATAGTAAACCAGCAATAAATGTTACCTATCGTTAGCATTATATCGATTTCTATACATGTGTGTATGTTCTTCACCTCCCTGTGAGGTAGGTTTGTCTTCTCCTTGTACAGTGGTGTATGCATCCTGCTTCCTTGTAGAGGGATTAATACCTGGCACGAAGTTCAGAGAATCAGTCAACTGCTGGGCCAGGAATAAAACTCCGCTACCAATGATCAGATTTCTCCTACTTCCTGGGTCAACTATTGAAAATATCTGAGACGTATCTTAGTTCCTTTTAATAGTCCTTGTCTACTGGAACCAGCTTGACCCCTGATGGATCAAGAGACTAAATGAATCGGGTCTAGAAATCTGACTCTGATAAAATTTGCCAGGAGTCTATCTTTGATTTTACTACCATCATTAGTGCTGTTTACTCCATGATTCCTTCTCTCTGCTCCGATTGCACAGTAGGATTATATTTCCCAGCCCACTTTGAAGTCACACATGGCTGTGTGCTTACTTTGGCTAGCGCGGTACAAGTGGAAGGGGGCCTGGCCTACTTCCCGGAGGAGGTTTTAGGACTCATTGTGATTCATCATGTCCTGCTACCCCTGCTTCAGTGATTGCAGAGGCACCTCGTCAAGATGGGAGTCCCCACGGCCGTCCCAGTCGTGGACCTGCAGCATGACTGAGAAATATTCCTTCTTGTTTTAAGACACTGAGATATTAAGGTCGTTTTCTTGGTCTTCGTTCGTCTTCTTTTTTTTTTTGGTTCCAGAGAGAGCGATAGAGAGCAGCAGATAGCTGTAGGGAGGGCGGTGAGTGGGCAGGGGAGTCGAGAAGACAGAAAAACGACTGCCCAAAGAAGACAGGAAGGACCGTCGTGAACTTGCATTCCTACTGCAGTCATTCCTACCCTACTTTTTTTCTTCATCCCTCCCTCCCTTCCTCCCTTCCTTCCTTCCCCCCCCTTGTTTTTTTGTTTTAACGTGTAGTGTACTAACCTCCTGGATCTTGTAAGCAATCCGATTAGTATAACCTAGCATGTGCTGACTGATGCAACTACCGATGCCATCTGGAACACCGAATAGCCTGTAAAGGATTTTCAAGCTCACTCTAAAAAGTGGGAGATGCTAAATCATGGTTGCAAGAGCTGAATACACACCTTCTGTGCCCTCCGTTTGTCTGCTCGTTGATTTTGGTGGTAGATTCGACTGAAGTTAGATACAATCACCGGAACCGGCAGAGCAATGACCAAGACCCCGCTCAGCGAACAGATGGAGCCAAAAATCTTCCCCGCTATGGTTTTTGGTACCATGTCACCATACCTGGGTTAGAGGGGAAAACAAAACAAAACAAAACACATAGTTGTAAGTCACGGAATGTGGTTTCTGCCTGCTGCAAGTAGCTTTCTCCCTTAACTCAAATGAATGGGACCAGTCGATCTACTTCATGACAACAATAGACATGGGTTAAGACTGTAATAAAGCAGAAATCATTAAAATTGCCTCTCACTCTTGCAGGAATTGATTCTAACATTTAGAGATCTCTTGACTGGAAAATATGTCAAGCCACATGACGTAATGATAGTTCTTCCATGTGTCCTTCAAATAATATGACAAAGTTCTTTATATTTATTTATAGCCCGTACTTCCAAGCTGAATTTTGTAATCTAGATAACATCCTTTCCCACTTAATTCTTTCAGCATTAGATTGGTTATGAAATTCAAGTAGAAAAAGTGGTATGGCGCATTCCTTTTATCAGATGTAATCACTTAAAAAACAAACTTTCCAAGGTCTCATTAACCTTCGCTTGTTAAATCCAATGGCCATCTCTCCCTGATGATCTTATTCCGTCTCTCATTTGTATTTAATTAGTTTTCTCTCTCTCTGGAACACTTGCTGTTGGCTTCAGTGTTGGAAAATTCCCCTTGTGGTCCTCCTACCTCATTGGCTGCTTCTCCATCTTCTTTTCTGGCTTCTCCCCTCTCTTCTGATTACTAGACCTTGGGGTGCCTCAGTTCGCAGACTCTCACTGTCTCCATTGAAACCCTTTCCTACATGATTTCAGCCAGTCTCCCAGCTGGCGGTCACCTATATGCTGCTGATACCTCAATTTATATTGACAGCCCTGATGTCTATATTGGAAATCAGACTCATATCTTCAGTGGTCTGGTCTGCTTGGTCCTACCCCTGGATTTTGAAGAACTGATTAAGAGCCAACTAAGACAAATTAGCCAAATAGGAACTCTTATTTCTGCCATCCCCAAGTCTGTTCCTCCCACGGTCTATCACGTCCGATTGTACAGAACTGCAAACCACCCAGGTGCTCACACCAAAATCAAAAGAGTTTACCCCAATCCTCAGTCCCTGCGTCTCGTTTCTGAGCCAGTCCCATTATCATTGACCCAACCAAATTATATCCTGTTCAGGTCACTTTCCTCAACCTCCATTTTACCACAAGAACCCAACCTGTCAGCATCCCCTGCCTGAGCTGTGGGTAGATACAACTTCTCACCTTCTTACCTCCTTATAGCTTCTTACCTCTTTCATATTCAACATATTCATATTCAACACGGCAGCCAAGTTGTGGTTTTTATTTTATTTTATTTTATTTTATTTTATTTATTTTATTTTATTATTATTTTATTTTATTTTATTATTTTATTTTTTTATACATTTATTTTTTATTGGTGTTCCATTTGTCAACATATAGAATAACACCCAGTGCTCATCCCATCAAGTGCCCCCCTCAGTGCCCGTCACCCAGTCACCGCCACCCCCCGCCCTCCTCCCCTTCCACCACCCCTAGTTTGTTTCCCAGAGTTAGGAGTCTCTCATGGTCTGTCTCCCTTTCTGATATTTCCCACTCATTTTTTCTCCTTTCCCCTTTATTCCCTGTCACTATTTTTTATATTCCCCAAATGAATGAGACCATATAATGTTTGTCCTTCTCTGATTGACTTAGTTCACTCAGCATCATACCCTCCAGGTCCATCCACATCGAAGCGGTTTTAGAATGGAGATCGCACTGCTGCTACTTTGCTTAAACCTTCTAATAGGCCTGGAGCTAAAATAAATCCAAAGTGCCCACTTTCATCTCCGAGGGCCCGTCTTGTTTAATTACTGCCTGTATTTCACGCCCCCTCCCACCCAGGGCGCTGTCCTCCGGCCACACTGGCCACCTGGCTTCCTGCCCACATGTGCGGCCACCAGATTGTCATTGCGCAGGTTGAGACTTAAATGTGTCCATTCCATAAGTACTTTCCTGGCCACCTTAACCATATTGATCTTCTCTCCCCTAGTCATTCTCTGTAACATTTCCCCTTTGGGTGAACTCACAGTACTAGGAACACATGATATTTTATGATTAGCAGATTTATTTTTTGACTACCCACCTGCCCTGCTGGCATCAGAATATAACCCTGACTGAGCAGGATCTGCTCCAACTAGCGTCTCACCAGCACACAGCAGGCTCCTACTAAAGAGGAGTTGGAGAATCCGTTCTCCCTACCACACCGATACAGAGATCTTCTAGGATCCACTTTTGGGGAGGGGGAAAGAAGGTCTTTTGATCACATGACTGCAGAAGTGACCCAGCTATGCCTATGGAGCCCCAGCTACTCCATGCTCAGTTTGGGGCTCGCTGGGGGGGGGCTCCCCACTCTGAGAGGAGCTCAGGGGTTGGAATCCAGACTCCGGGAGGTTTAGGAGGACTTGGCGTTGCATGATATCTTGAAGGGTGGCCTAGGAAATGATCACTCTGAATAACGCTGTTTTGTAGGAAAACATTTGTGTGTCAGTACGGAAAGGCAAGTTGTGGAGGGACAGGCCCGGGAAAGGCGAGAGCGACAGCAGGCCCCACTGACTGGCACATGTGGCGACCCGGGTCCAGGCTCTGGGCCTTGCTTCGAAGGCTCAGTTGTTCACTCCTGTCAGTGTTGGCGGGGGTCAGCAGTTGAGCTAATTCCCTGCAAGTAAAATTCCCACAAGATTCTGGCATCGGGACGACAGGATTAATTTATAGTAAAACCAACAAACAAAAGAAAACATTAGAAAAAAACCCAGGAATTGGAATGCCGTGTCCAGATGAAACAGGGTCCGTCAGGGAGGTTAAATCATAATCTGAGGTTTATGTTAGTAAGGAAACAGCCACACATCAAAGAATTTATAAGGTGGACCAAAAAGTCTTGGGGACTTTCTTACTATAGGATCTGTCCACGGATTGGAGGACGGACCCCGTGGACCATGCCGTGTGCCCGCGAGCCAGTCCGGCCGCCGCGGCTCACGCTGTGCCCAGCCACATCTTATAGGCCTCTTTTCACTCATGATGCAGAAGGTCCTGGAAAAGTCTAAAACTCACACACGTACGAGCTGCTTTTCCAGAAAGCGATTTGATTTTAATGTCTACCCGTCAGGATCCAGAAAGTGTTTCCCAAAGGGGGGAAAATAAATAAAACCCAACTATATTTGTGCTGGCCAGAATAGATGAGCCCTGGGTCCGTGCAACTCAAATAAACTTTGTGGGATATAAATACGTAAAATAAAACAAATGAGATAGAGGAATGAATCCAGAATACTTTCCTGCCCCCGTCTCTCTCAGAGATTTTTAAAAATTATTATTTATCTGCTACTTTTGGTATCGGGGGCCCGTTGCATCACACTAGCGGCCGCGGCCTGCGCTCTTGGAGTTGAGTGAAAATTGAGGGTGAGACTGTGCGGCTGGGACCCAGAGCTCAGGGGGGCTGAGGGGGCAGGTGCCGCAGGGTGGGGGCAGCAGCTGCTCAGAAAGCCGCCCCTAAAAGAAGCCTCCGGGGGCTGTGAGCCAGCGGGTGAAGCAGGCTGTGCTGGGAGGCCGCTCGCTGGGGCATCAGCGCTGCCCCTTTCTGCATGTGGACAGCGGGCAGGTGGGCATCGCGGGGCAGGCGGGCATCGCCGGCGGACGGGGGACCTGCTGCTTGTTGCTCAGGGGGCGGAAACCGGGAAAGCGGACTTTCTTGTTCCTTTGGTGACAAAAGGGCACAAAGGAAGGAGATGCGCCAGCTTGCGGAAGGGCAGAAGTTGGCAGTTCTAGAAGGTTCCTAAGGGATGTGTGGAGAGGGGGCCGGACCCAGGGCTGCGGGGGCCGGGGCGGGGGGGGCAGAGGCTGCCACTGGGTGCCCAGGATGCTCCGTGGGCGCCTCAGGGGACCCCGGGGACACGCCCCCGCCTGTACCCACTGCTCCTTGGGGTCCGCCCTCCCCCCTGCCCTCCACCCCTCTGCTCTGTGGCGTCTCCGCCCCCTCCCCCTGCCCTTTGGAGTCCCCCGCCCCCTCCCCCCTGCCCCTTGGGGGCCCCCTGCCCCCCGCTCCTTGGGGTCCCCCCACCCCCTGCTCCGTGGGGTCCCCTGCCCCGTCTCCCCTGCCCCTTGGGGTCCCCCGCCCCCTCCCCCTGCCCCTTGGGGTCCCCCTGCCCCCCGCTCCTTGGGGCCCCCCCACCCTCTGCTCCGTGGAGTCCCCCGCCCCCCTCCCCCCTGCCCCTTGGGGGCCCCACCCCTTGCGCCTTGGGGTCCCCCTCCCCCTGCTCCGTGGGGTCCCCCCGCTCCCTCCCCCCTGCTCCTTGGGGTCCCCCTCCCCCCTGCTCCGTGGGGTCCCCCGCCCCCTGCCCCTTGGGGTCCCCGCCCCCTTGCACCCCTCCCCTGGGGGCACCCTGGGGGTTCGCAGCAGGAGGCGGCGCCCGGCGCGGCGGGTGTGCCCGGGGCAGGGGTCGCGGCCGAGGCCCACCGACCCGCTGTCTACACCGCGCGGACTGTGCCTCCCGGGCTGCGGGCTGCTCCGGGTCGTGCTGCTTTTATTCCAAGTGAAAGACGCGCCTCATCTCTCCTGCCTCCCGGTCCTTAAATTGACGCTAAGCCCGGGGCACATACTCTAGTCTCTGTTTTCTTCAGGATGTCGCATTATGTCCCCAGTCTTTAAAAAGCGGTTCCCAGGGGCCCCCTTGGGCCCAGGCCGTGACCCCGGGTCCCGGGATCGAGTCCCGCGTCGGGAACCCCAGGGATCCTGCTCCTCCCTCTGCCTGGGCCTCTCCTGAATAAATACATAAAATCTTCCTAAAAAGCCCCCCCAAACCCCAAAATCCATTTCCCCAAAAGATTGACCCAGAAACATTATATAGATGTGGCTTTGTTTTGAGAGATATTTTTTTCTTTATTTAAAGAAAATTTGTTAAAAGATTATAAGGACTTGTACCATCTACTAGGATCAATACTGAATTCCTGAAAGATAGGAGGAAGCAGGAGGAAGGCCAGCAGGACAGAGCATCCCTCTCCAGAAGCAGGCCCACCTGGACGGTGCTGTGGGCAGGAAGCCCCCCCCCCCCCCCACTGCTTCTCACCTTTCTCACTTTGGCCCATGTTCACCTGAGAAATCAGTCCCGTTTCTTTCTGCAGTTTTTTTTTTTTTTTTTCCACCCTGGACATCTGCCAAACCTTACGTTTATTGCCTCTTTCCCTCCTCCTGTCAGTTAAAAAGGTACGACGTGGAGGTATCATTCACATAAGAGATATTAATCCTAAATTTGCACATACTGCCCAAAACACTTGGCTAAAATGACATCTTTCGCCACATGTTAAAGGTCATATTGAACGGAAGATCAATTCCCCAGAAGAAATTCAATGATTGGTTCTTGAAGATTTTGATCTCAAATGTCAACCCAAAGCTTCTGCAAAGTACTTAAATGGTGGCATGGCCCGAGTGACAGAAAACTGGCTAAATCTGGTTAATTCAGACAAACAAGTAGAATGCTTAAATCATCCATCCACCTCTCCATCTTAGTTTATCGAGTAATATGAAAATAGTTTAGAAAGTATGTGCGATTTTTAGACACAATACAATGTAAACCAAGTTTTATTAACATCCACTCCATTTTCCCCTTTTTCCCCAAAAACCAAAATGCCTAAAGTGCAGTTGTCTTCAGGTCTCACACGGAGAAATATTTCCTGGAATTTTCTTATGCAGTGTTCAAACACAATACTGTTAGCTTCCTAGTCCTATTCATATCATTTCTATTTTTTTTCTTCTTTTTTATTTGAAGAGTATAAATGTAGCCTCGTTTTATAAAGGAGAGATGTTATATAAGCAAACCTCCCCAGCTAAGGGATGACTTTTCATCTGTGAAACTATTTCCCATGGATACTCAGAAAGAAAACAAAGCCATGTATTTTATAAACACTCCTGGAAGGTGGAAAAGATCTTCATATGGCAGGAAGGAAAGGCTGATTTAAATATAAACAGTGCCTACTGTAGCTCAAGCTCTCGCTCTCCCTTTTTTCCTCTTCTCAGTGAAAACGTCTTAAATTGCTACGTATAAGGAATCGAGTGGAGGGATCCCATGCAGCTGCGTGGAACTCCGGGAGCATCCTGTCCATTGCACAGGGCAGGTGCTGGTTCAATAAGCCCGGCACAGTAGGTTAAAACACACACACACACACCCCAAAACCCTGCGCCTTCACATGGTACATTAATCTGTATTTGGGAACAGAAGTATTTGAAAAAAAACGTAAGTAAATGGCTATGATGTGTCTGAACGCGTCTCCCCCCAGATTCTTACCCTGAAATCCTAATGCTTAATAGGAGGTGGAGGCTTTGGGAGGCGATTCGGTCAGGAGAGCAGAGCGCTCAGGAACGGGACTGGTGCTCTTATAAAAGGAGATCCTACAGGAGATCCTACAGGCCCTTCCCCAGGTGGGTTCACGGCCCGCAGGGCAGCGTATGGCCCGGGAAGAGACCCTCACCGAACCTGTTGGTAACGTGACCCTGAACGTCTCAGCCTCCAGGACGGTGAGAAATACACTTTTTAAATATATATAAACTACCGAGGCTGTGGTAGCTTGTTATAGCAGCCTGACTGGACTGAGACAGTATCCTTAAAAAATTAAATGAAAGTGGAATGTGCAAGAATAACCTGGTAAAAGCTATTAACTGATGCACGTGTGTGTGTGTGTGTGTGTGTGTGTGTGTGTATTTGAATCACTGATTTTGTGCTTGAATTTTCTCCTAGACACACCTACTGGCCAGAGAGGTCTGCAAAATCCTTTCTTCTGACCCGAAGGCTGGGTCACCCCTCAGCTCATGAGTCTACCCCGTAGGGTCTCAGGAGCTAGTCATTCATGGATTTTCTGCTATCGGTTTGGCGTTCTGGAAGGATCACAGCTTGATGGCTGATTGTTATAGTAGCTGCAACGCTAACAAACAGCAAATGACTTTTTCTTTTTTTAAGTGCTGCTCTGAAACACCTGCTCGTGGCTCACACCTTGTTTGCCAGAGGGGCCCTCGGATTACTTCAACAGTAGGAAGATTTCTCTTTGACATTTTAAAATCAATGTTTGCCTAAAAAGCTGCTTTGATTTTCCTTCTGCCTCTCTGGCCTGTAGGATTAATCCTACACGATCCTAGCTGTGTGGAAAGCTTGAGAATTTTTTTGGGGGGATTATCTCACATGTATAGTTATTTAAAGTATTCTGTGTTCTCTCTTGTTTTGTTAAGTCTAAGCCAAACTGTTAGCTACTCTTCTTTTAAAAGTGTATGCTTCCTTTTCCCTTTTTCTACTCTTCTCAACTTCAATGATTTTAGCATCTGCTAGAAGAAAGGAGCGGCCAGAGGATGTCCCACCTGAGTTGGAGGATCTTAACCAGGAACCGACGGGTTCTTAAGGAATTCATGGATAAAATTCAAGTGGGTCAGAGAATCCCATGATAGCGCGTCTTCCTAGGCATTTTCCTAAACGTTTTCGGAGCTTTTATTAAATTATAAAAAGGTTTCGGTTCAACTAATGTCAAACGCTTTGGCTTGCGTAGGTAAGGGTATGTCAATCAACGTCACCTGTTGTTGATAGAGATGTTTGAACACACACAGCACAACGCAGACGCTGTAAACATCACCATCATTTTACAACTGCAGAAATCCCAAATACCCACTAGGGGGCATAAAAACCTAAATGAAACTTTGGAAACCAACCAGGATCTTTTTTGGGTTTTGTAAGCTGAGAGAAAAGTATTTCCAGTAAGTCGCCTGTACCAACTCCTTATCTTTGCCCACACACATCCAATATTTAGGATATATTTTGGGCATCTTATTTCTCTGGAAATAGTCGAACAGGACAAAACCTCACCCATTTCATAGATTATCTATTTTCATGGTGTTTCCAGAAAGGATGCAAAATAATTCTGACAGCATTTTCTATTTCTTTCAGAGAGATGAGGTACATTTGTGTAACAGGAGATATCACTAAAGCATAGTTTTGAACAAGAAGCCCTTTAGCCAAGACCCTTCGTGTGAAAATTAAGGGAAATGAACGAACGGACGGGGTTTGCATCTAGAGAAGTGGAAAACTGAGGAAAGGGCCAAAATGCTTTTAGCACATCGGCTCCCATTTCTACGCCAACCTCTCAACATTAGAGTTGAGTCTGGCTTCCTTACTGTCTGCCTCCAGCTTGTGCCTTTTTCTAAAACAAATTCTTTTCTGACTCATGTTTCTTCTCTTGTTTTTTTTTTTTTTTTTTTTTTGGTTGTTGTTTTGTGCCTATTATATGATCCGATGAGGTTTTACAGGTTATAAATGCAACATACGACTAGGAGACTAGGACCTAATATCCTAATGAAGTGCTTTTTTTTTTTTTCTAAGTGAGTCTCATCAGTGAAAGGCTTTATACTCTCCTTTAAAAAGAGTGTTTTCTTATTTTCAAAGTATGCTAATCAGGGCCTACATTTGCGACATTTACTTCCTCTTCATTTTCACTAAAGTTTTAAAAATGCAGGAACAATTGGTTATTGTGAGGCGCAGCATTATAAAAACCCTGGGAGCTGACTGTCCCAGCTGTAGGACCACCGGAAGTGCTTTCTCCCGCTTTGGGTTTTTGAGTCTTTGCTGCCTGGAGCGATCCTTTCACCCTTACATAGCTTAGCGTCTGCTCCTGTCATCCTCCCGCATAAAAGCCTTCGTTGTTGCTCTATCACCTGCAGGAAAAAGCTCCAGCTCCTTAGCATGACACACACGGCTCTTCACGCCTTGGCCATCTCCTCCTCCTCTGCTCACCCAGCACACCCCACCCCGTGTTCCAATGAGAACAAACCACTTCCAGTTGCTGCAGTGTGTTATGTCCTCCCATTCCTCCATGCCTTTGTATAGACTGTCCTTTCTAGAATATCCCTCTCGGCATACATCCTCTGGGTGGCCTCCCAAGGTACATTGATAGAGCTCAAGGATCGGTTCTTATTTGAAGAACTTCTTGACCCGCTTTATCTTTGTCCAATCAGAGTCCTGTCTTCCCTCCCTGCTGCCTCCAATGCTGCTTTTGCAACTAATGAAGGAAAATTAGTTTTTTTTTCAAGGTCTGTGTTCTCTCTCTAAATGAGGAGGTCCACGAGGTCAAGGATCATGTCATCGTTATGAGCCCTAGTCTAGCACAGACCTTGCCCAGAGCTGAGCAAACAGTGGAGACCCAGTAAATGTTTACTGCTTTAATAAATCCTCCAGGGAGAGGTCTGATGGTAAACCATACGTACGGGAGGGAGTGAAGGGGAATACGCTTCCCCTGCTCTTGCCCTTCTCACGGATTTCCTTTCTTTCTCTAAACCTGGCACCATCTCTTTTCCTCAGTGTGTCTAAATTCCTCCTTGGATACTTAGATGATATGCCCAGAATAACCTAGTTCTACACTGTCAATTAATCTCACCTTTTACACCCAGAGAAATCATTTTTATTTAACTTAACATGATTTTAAATGAACAGAGAAGGCGAGAGAACTGACAATTTTCCAATTCCTACTTGTTTTCCATCATCACATGCTTGACCAACACGTACCCTGCTACAATTTCAAAATACCTCCCAAATTTGACAGATTTTGCAATCCTCAAATGCCCAGCGATGTGAATGAACAGGACTTATGGTTCCCTCAATCTCACATATCATCCTGGGAAATAGCCGGGTCTTCCCATATCTCTCTAATCTCGAAGATGCTGCTAATCTTAGATAGTGAACACTATCAATTCTCTGAGAATTCCACTGTTTGGTGTCCATTTTTCTTAACTTGATCCTTTGCAGTTATGCCCCGGGAGTATATTGGAGGAGGTCTGCTTGTCTTCCCTCAGATGAAAGTTAATCCATCAGGCACCTCAACGTGCTGGTGAATGGCTGGTTGTTTCGGCTTGGAGCCCATGACACCAGCTTCCAGAGGATGCCTGTCGTGGCTTTGCATCTCAGGGGGTTTCATCTTCGACCCTACCAGAGCTGCTCCCACACTGAGGCCTCTCTTACCCACCACGGTCACTTCCTCCCTTCCTGTCCTTTGAAAGGTTACTTGTGGGAGGAAGCTCCCTGCGCTGTGTGAGTCCAAGTCACTGCTGCTGCCCTGCAGGCGGTCATCCAAGGAGCCAGGGTGACCCAGGGCCATTTCCACAGTTCTGTTCATAAGTTTGTTTTCTTATAACCAGCCACCTATGGTGCTTGCTGATACCATCAACATTATTAATCGCCTACAATCCATCCTATGACTACTAAGCGCCTTTGCCATGGGAAGAAGGAGGAGAAGGTCCCCAGAGTCATGCCTGCAGTGCCGGTCTTATGGAGGAAGTCAGTTAGGCAGCAGAAGAGCATGAAGTGGAGATGTTTATCCTGAAAGTTTTCATTTCTTTCCACCTGAGTTTACACAGTCTCAAACCTATTAGCACATTATAGGCCTCATGACGCCTTTAAGATGTCTTTAAGTATTTACCTATTTTATTTCGGACTGTACTTTTTAAATTACTTATAGATTATCTAGTAATGGCCTAACACATCTCTTGTTTCTAATTCTGCCCAGGAAGGCCTGATAGTTTTGCCACCTCTTGCCTAGTGGAGCTTTACAGAAGAGAATGCGGAAGATTCTGCTGCCCTGGAGGGAAGATCTGCCCTCTTTGAGGGCAGGGAATTAGGCTCTGTTTTGACAGTAGCAGTGTCTGGCCGAGACCCAAATGCAGGTTGTGTCCGTCCTGTAGAGCTGGGCGCTGGGAGATCCAAGGTCAAGGCACTGTGGGGTTAGTGTCTACCGAGAACCCTCTTCCTAGTTCATAGGGGACTGTCCTTTCGCTATGTTCTCACACGGTGCAGGGGCAAGGGAGCTCTCTGGGCATTAATCCCACTCATGAAGGCTCCACCTCATGACCTGATCACTGCCCCACCCCCAAGGCTCCATTTCCTAAGATCACTACACTGGTAGGATTCAACATATGAATCTGGGGGGACCCAAACATTCAGTCGATAGCACGATCTAATCGCAACCCCATGAATGTCCTGGTGCCCGTCACTCAGCTGACCACCCTGGGCACGATCTAGGCTCCTGTTATCTATCTTGTGGCAGAGGTGAGGATCGGGTCTGTAGCTCACCATCCAAGGCCATTTCTCACAAGTCATACAGCCAGGTGGTGGTAGGCCTGCCTTGCTCCTTCTTCACTTGTGCATGGCTCCGCCTCCTCACTCACTCGGGACTTCTTCCCTGCTAAAAATCCCAAAATTCTTTAGGCGTAAATAATTTAATATGACTATGCTTCGTGTAGAGAGTCACAGCTGTTTAAATACAAAAGGAAAGCAGAACAGAGAAGCTGTGATTTAACCTCCCGAAGACAGCCAGGTACTTCTACTATAATTCAAGTCTTCAGTTTAACCTAGAAACTCTCTATATCCTTAAACAAACTGTTTTTGATGAGAATTCAATGGCCTGTATTTACATTAGAGATGCTTTTGGAGAACAATTCTATTCTGTTCAATGTGAGACAAGGTTATTCCCGAAAATTAAATGAAGATATTGCATGCATTTCGTGTTTAGATTCTTTTGCCTCTTCTTCTTAGGCAATTAAAGCATTGATTGAATGGCCATTCTTTCTATTAATTATGTAAGTTAGGGTGTATCCCAAATAAGCATAAATGAAGAGGGTCTTGAATAAATTCGTATCTCTACCTCTACAGGTCTAAGTGGTCAGATTCCTATATGAAAATGCTCCTGCGTTTGCATTCTGATTTTAGCTAGGTAAAAAAATGGTAATAATAAGATAAAATAAGTAAAAATGAAACAAAAAAGTACACCTGCCTAAACATAAATGGACTAAAGAGAACCTTCTATAAAGCAAGTCATTTTCCGGGTGCCTGACTGCAACTCTTGATCTTGGGGTTGTAAGTTTGAGCCCCACTTCGGGTGTGAGATCACTTAAAAATTAAGCCTTAAAACACATTAGTTTCCTGATGTTTCAATTTTAAGGAAAAAAAAAAAGGAAACAAAGGAAGTGCAAATAAGCTGAAATCGGACGCTGAAGGTGAACCATTCCAGAACACATAGCACCTTCCAGCACATAAAAGGCCTAATTTCTTACATCTCCTTGTATGTTCCTATTGACACTTCATTTTTCTGGAAATGAGGTTAGAGCATAGACACGATAGCTTACTTCTAAGGTCACTGAGGTCATGGGACTGTGTGTACCCAGGGTCTGGGCGTGGAGCCACCGCAAGGGTTCCCAGCAGCGGGGCCCTGCGAGGAGGCCGAGGGGCTGGGGTGGCTGAGAAGCGGTGGCCACCGCCGGAGCTGCGGCAGAAGGCCCAGGACCTCCCCCTCCAGGCTGGGGGGCGACGGAGGACATGGCCCTGGGAGCCCGCGGCGGACGCCTGCCTTGGGGAAGCCTGGGAGGGGTCGGCTGCTGCCTTAGAAGAAGCCAAGGAGGCCCAATAGCCCGGCCCTCGGCCTGCCCGTGCCCCCCACCGGCCACTGCTCCTGCCGCCCCAGTGGGTCGGGGCGCCCAGAGGCGACACGGAGGGCACCCAGGGCTCCCGGGCCGGCCTGCCCACCTGGCGCAGCTCAGCCCCGGGGCCTTCTCTCCAAGGGCTGGCACTGGGCTCCAGCACCCCCCCCCCCCCCCCGCCCCGGAGCGGAGAACCACATGTGGCCAGAATCCAGTCCCCAGGTGCCCGGGCCTCCAGGGTGGGCGGCTGCCTTGGGCCCAGGGCCTGACCCCAGGTCGTGGCATCGGGTCCCGCACGGGGCTCAGCTCCCTCTGCCCGTCTCTCTGTCTCTCTGTGTCTCTCTCATGAATAAATAAATAACATCTTTAAAAAAATAAATTAAACACAAGGAGGGATCTTGTGGCTCCACCGTGGATGCCATTCACAGGTGTGGCAGGGATTCTCTTTTCTTTCTTTTTTTTTTTTTTTTTTTAGATTTTATTTATTTATTCATGAGAGACACAGAGAGAGAGGCAGAGACCCAGGCAGAGGGAGAAGGAGGCTCCCTGTGGGGAGCCCGATGCGGGACTCGATCCCGGGACCCAGGGTCACAGCCTGGGCCCAAGGCAGCCGCTCAACCACCCAGATGTTGAGCCACCCAGGCGTCCCTGGGATTCTCTTCGAAAATGTGTTTCACAACTTGATGTTTCTCCCACTAATGGGAGCGTGTGACCCGGGATGTTGGCGGCTGTGGGGTGAAGCCTCAAGGCTTAACGTTGAAACAGCAGAAGAAACATCCTGAGACATTCCTCAGAACATTGGCTGGTTTTATAAATACACATACGGTTGCCTGCTGGAATGAAAGCCCCGAAAGTGGTGAACTTCCACACAGAATAAAAGAAAGGAGCCTAAGGCTTAAAGCAAGTATATTCCTCTGAAATATATCTTCCTTCCTTCTTTTCTCTTTCCCTTCTTTCTTTCCTCAAAATTGTATCTGGTTCTAATAAGGAGTGAGGTACTTCCACACTGATAAGAGATCTAATACTTGGTTCTTTCCCCCCTCTCCCCCCTGAAAAGGTCTCCCAGTGAAGGGAGGTCGGTAGAGTAATAAATAATTGAACTCTCAGGATCTCAGGTTTCTATATATTTATGGCTTTTTTCCTCCTCTCTCCCAGGTGCCCAAGGTTATTGCTTGCGTTG
Source organism: Canis lupus familiaris (assembly GCF_011100685.1). Taxonomy (NCBI): domain Eukaryota; kingdom Metazoa; phylum Chordata; class Mammalia; order Carnivora; family Canidae; genus Canis; species Canis lupus. The sequence continues at coordinate 59,014,269 of NC_049235.1, read as the reverse complement.
TGCTCTCTATGATCCCACTTCTACTAGAAATAATTAATTATCTCGTTTTCGGGGCTGGGATCCGCGGGAAGGAGGAGCGCACCTACAGGCCTACTCTCTTCCACCCTGAGCGAATCTCCTCTCCTCGGGCCCAGTTCTATCCGGACTGTTTTTTAAAAGAGAGGTGAACAAAGTCATAGGTTGCCTTTGTTGTTCCTGATAAGCTCAGTTAGAGCACTTTCTTTTTTTGGGTGAAGGGCAAGATGGGAATCCTTTAGGCTTGGTCGCAGGACCGAGGGCCTCTGCGACAACTACTCTGCTTTGTCGTTACAACGCAAAAATAGCCCTGGATAATCCATAAATGAGCGAGGGGGATTACAACCCAGTAAACATTTCAGTGTGCATAAATAAATAAAAAAACTGTGGACACTGAAATTTGAATTTCATATGGTGTTATGTGTCAAGAAACATTCTTCTGGGGTTTTTTTCCTGACCATTTGCACACGGGAATGGTCTCCTGCGATCTCCAGCTGTGTTAGAGCAGGAGACGGGCTGTCTTTGATCTGGGGCTCCCAGGTTCCCCACCTCCAACTAAGGGGGCTCATTCTGGGGATAATCAACCCCCTTGGGAAAGCCTGAGAGCTGCCCTCCTGCGGGAGCCTTCGAGGCCTTCCGGCAAAGCCTGGCTCAGGACCGTTGCTCAGTGCTAGGTGTTCACTGCAGGAGCTGCACATCCTGGGGGAGAGGGCAGGCTGGGGAGCCCCTGCCCCCACCCACCACCCACCACCCACCTCCACCAGGGCCCTCCTGCCGTGACCAGGCCTGCAGAGGGGGCACATGGTAGGGGTAGGGGAGCCGGGAGGGCGCGGGTCACCCAGGCCGGGCCCCTAGCCGTGTGACTTTGGTTCGGGGCTAGGGGAGGGATGGGTTATGTGCCCAGCTCGGTGGCCCTCCTCTCGGGGCCACTGCCGGCAGGAAGGGACAGGGACGCAGCAGGGGACAGTGGGAGCACTGGCTCCGGGACGGCAGTGCTCGTGGGGCCGCTGCGGGCTGAGTGCACGTGGACAACGGCTCCACCAGGAGGCAAGATCTGAAGAGACCCCGGGAGGCTACAAGGGACGTGGCCGCAGCGAGAAGAAGGAGGCCTTCGGGGCCCCTGTGGCGGTGCCTGGTCGCCTGGGGTGGGGCGGCTCCCCCAAGCCACTGCCTGGTGACCCTCTCCCCGACTGGAGACCGACCCTGCCTGAGAGTCCTCGCCCCTGCTGAGGCACAGCCCCCAGAGCCCTAACCCCTCAGGCCTCTGAACTCTGCAGTCTCTCGTTGGGATTGACTTCCTACGGCAGATTATTTTCTCGAAGGCAGGTTTGAGAGGTTGGCGAGGTCACGTCCAGAGCAGGCCAGAGGGCCCAGAAACGCAGCCCGCAGCCCTGAGACGCAAACCTGGACGGTTTAAAAAGTTTTACTCGGGGCGAGGTTGTGCCTAGAAAAAGCTTTTCTTCGTGAACTGACTTTTAAAAGGGCCTTGGCTTGCGTAGCAGGGGAGGCCGGACGCTGTATTGATCGCCGCAGACGGAGCCCTAAACGGGACTCGACTGCTGCACGGCGGGGGCTTAATTCTCCTTTCCACATCAGCCTGCAGTGGCCGCGTCAATGTGCATTTATGAAGCCGCCCTCTGTGTAAGGCGGGAGCCCAGGAGCTAATAAACAAATTAGTGTAGGGGAGTCAAAAGGGGAATGTGGCCAACAGGTTTTCTTTTCCATATATTAAAACTCTATTGAATGACACCGGAAGACAAACAAGGTTTTATATAATTTCCTAACTTTACTCATAGTCTTTTTGATTTACTGCCTATGCCTAGCCTGATGCTAATTATTTTTGTATGGTGCTGATTATTTTATATTTTAGAATCAATAAACTGTAAACAAAAATTTTTTTTTGACTTTGTGAGGCTTTCTTTTTTTAAAATTTTTTTTGATTTATTTATGATAGTCACAGAGAGAGAGAGAGAGAGAGGCAGAGACATAGGCAGAGGGAGAAGCAGGCTCCATGCACCGGGAGCCCAACGTGGGATTCGATCCCGGGTCTCCAGGATCGCGCCCTGGGCCAAAGGCAGGCGCTAAACCGCTGCGCCACCCAGGGATCCCCTTTGTGAGGCTTTCTTGTTGAAAGACCCCAAAAGATTATTCTAGATTTGAAATGAGTGAATCATTTCTGATTATGAGCTCTTGCTGTCCTAGAAACATGTGAATTTTGAGTGGAATTTTGCTCAGACTTACCACAGTAAGAAAGTAGGAGAGTTCTCTTAGCTGATTATTTGTCTGAATGATCTCAAACGCATTGCACATTTGAGAAAAGTAGGTCTTTTTCTTTTTCTTTCTTTCCTTTTTTTTTTTTTACCAGACTGGTTAGGTATGGATACAAGTTTAACTCCCTCATTATTGATTAATGACAAAAGTCCAATGAACCCACAAGTGGTTTCTAGGAAAGACAGCAAGAAAGAACTTAGATGGAAAGTTACCTGTTGGATTTAATATAAAGTGAGAGAATTTTTTGGCTCCTCTGAAGAGTTGCCACTATACACTTAGTGAAAAAGGGTGCCATTGCTTAAAGAGGAAGTGGGACCGTGATGATATGTGTTCATTTCAAGCCCAATGATCTTTCTCATGATGTATGATGTGCTGTCTCAGTTTTCCTACTCAAAACCAAAAGTAATCTTGCACTAATTATAATTCTAGGGTACTAACATAGTAAGTGACTTCGAGGATAATTTAGAAGAGTTTGCTTTAGTTGTTTTCACACCTGTGTATATATAGAACATCCACCCTTCACGTCTTCTGAGAGCAGGAACATCTCACTCTCAGAGAGGAATGGGTTCAGATAAGAAGAGCAGCCAGCAGCTAAGGGTTATTAACTGGAAGCAAAGAAAGAAGTATGGAAATATTTTCCACGCTTTCATAAATTAGATATGTCAAGTCCAAGTAGTTTTATTTTATTTATTTTTTTAAAGATTTATTTATTTATTTATGATAGACACAGAGGGGAGAGAGAGAGAGAGAGAGAGAGAGGCAGAGAGAGAAGCAGGCTCCATGCAGGGAGCCCAACGCAGGACTCGATCCTGGGACTCCAGGATCGCGCCCTGGGCCAAAGGCAGGCACCAAACCGCTGAGCCACCCAGGGATCCCCCAAGTCCAAGCAGTTTTAAAGGAGCAAAATCACCCTTGAACAATTTCTTACCTTACCCTTTATGCAACTATCATTTTTCTTTCTTTTTTTTTTTTTCCCAAGACTCATCTTAGAACATCTCTAAAACAAAATAAAACAAAACAACTCTTGGGGGACATCAGAGACAATCTTATTTTAAGCAGAGATCTGAGTCACCCACAGCAACTGCCTCTACCAGGCAAGATCTTTTTTAATCAGTCAAGTTTGATCAGCAATATCAGTGCTCTCTCTCTCTCTCTCTAATGCCTCAGAGGACGAACACCAAGGAAAGCCAGAGAAATGCGTGGAGCTATACTGGGGATACTTGGTCTGCACTATTTTGAGGCTCTTAGCTCTTGATTCACAACCATCAATTGCTGGTATTCCAATAAGTCTTTAATTATCTCAAGGGCTATTGACTATTTCCAAGAAAGTTTTTTTTTGTCATCTAATTTACATTTAATTCACCTGAAAAGTATGTATGTGGAATTCTCCCCTCTAATTAAAAATGGGTGCATTGTTATAAAATCAAAACATGAAAAGAAGGACGTCTCAACTCCCAAAGGCTAGGGATGACTACTATAATGAGATTTTCCATTTTTACGCTCTATTTCATTATGCCGTATTGCCCCCCATGGGAAGGTAAATGCCATAAATATTAAATGTGAGCAAACAGGATGATACAGAAAGAACAGACGAAATGGATCTGAACATCGCTAAATTCTTATGATACCAAATTAATATACGATTCTGGGAACAAGAGTTCAAAGATCAGAAATAACAACTGGTAAACGACATCTGTGTGATCAGTTGTATCTACTGATAATTATTTGCCAGCACAGCGTTGGCTTATCCCGTGCTGTAGTACAAACAAACCTAGGAACACTTTTTATATGTTAATTACATTGTGTTCTAGCACCAACACATGTTTTTACTTACATAATCAGATAAAAACAGTAATTTGTTTTCTTTGTCAGAACTTCCTTATCATCTAAAGAAAGCTTTATCTGATCAACTTAAATGGCAAATTAAAATTCTCAATGATTGAACATGTTAGTACCATTCTCAATGGAAGCATGTAAGAAGGAAATGACGCGGGTTTTCCTTTTCGTTTTTGTTGTTGCTGTTCTATGAAGAAAACAAGTGAGCTTGCTTAGGGAAACCGAAGGACGGTAGGGCTCAGAATTACACATCAAATGTTTGATTTTCTTGTTTTAGTTGCATAGTATGATCCTACCTATTAGCATTTGAGATTCAATAATAATTGATGTGCTCAAGAGAACTCTATAAAAGAGGTACTATCCCCTAGATATGAGCACAAACCTCTTTTTACTCTATGCCTGTCCTGGAATAAGCTATTGCACAGAGGAAAATGCTGGCCGTCAAGCCACTATTATCACTACTATGTTGGGATTTGCTTCTGCTGCTCCAGAAACACTAAACCAAACCAAACCTAACCAACAATAGGATGTCACCACAGTCCAGACCTTCTGAGGTCCTCCTCACCCTCACATTTAGAACAGTGCAGTTCAATAAATTAGTAGCATGACAGCAAAACCTCCCAATGACAGCGAGGTCTGAAAGTCCCAGTTGGCACATTAGTGCGTTTTAGGAAAAAAACTGATGCAACTACATTTCGGATTAGCAAGAGATGACAGCATCATTTGAATGAGGGCTTTACATGGAGGCACTTGTCACTATTCATGTCCATCTTTGATGGCATATTTGCCCAGATTTATGACCTGCTAAAAAAAAAAAAAGCTACCGTTACTGATTATCAGACGCTGTAGTATGCCCCTCGTTGCGGTTTGCCAGTTGATAACATTTTATCCGAAGCAACAGGATTGTGAGTCATTTCGTTTTAATTCTGACGAGACACGAAGTCAGAGCACCTGCAGTCGAGTTCCGTTCAGTCTCCTACCAGCCTTGAGACGTTGAGGAAATAATCTAACCCGAAACCGTTTGCTTATCTATAGTGTGGGGACGAGCATATGCACTCTTTCTAATTCCCAGTTTGTGCGGAGGTTAGGACTCCCGTCTTATCCAGGTGGACGCCTTGCCTTTGAGGTGACCTGGGGTCTGGGGTCCCCGTAGACTCTCCAGGAGCTTCCTTTACTCAGGGCTGAATGTCCGTGACGCTGGGCCTTTCTCATCTTCCCTGGCTAAAGTAGTAAGCACACTTCTTAGACATTATGGTGAGAATCTTATATGGAAAAGACACTGATGATAAGTTCATAGCCCCGCCATGAGGTAGGTACTGTTAAGCTCTTTACAAATAAGAGAAAGGAGGCTTCGTGGGATGAGGTGTCTACGAGGCCAATCACGGGAGAGGCGAGAGGGACGAGGGGGCCTGGCCTCGCCTTCTTCAAAGGGCTCACGTGTAGGCAAAAGGTTTACCAACCACATGGTGCAGACAGATGCTCTGCGTGCTTCTTAATGGCAGAGCCGAACTCGGAGCCCAGGCCTTCCGGGCCTTGCAGATGAAATCAAAAGTCTTTCCAGAAGCAAACTGGGATCAATCCTGAATCTGTTCAGGAAATTTAGGCTCAGCTATCGCCTCAGGGACCTGTAGCTGGTTTTTGAGCTCTCGATTTAAGATTACTATTTCTTTTAGTTTCCTTCTGTTTTAAAATCAAATTAAATTTATTTTTTTTTTCAGATGGAAATGCTTTCCGCTTTTCATTACAGACTTCTGTTTGCTCTCCTTATCTGATACTCTTTTATTCATTGATATTCTTCCTAGATTAAAAAGCTAAGTTAAAAAAAATACATTTCAGAAATCCAAAATTGAAAAGAAAACCATAAAACTGAAGTCTTAAAAAAATACAGAGGCTCCACAGATACAAGTACAAACTAGACCTACCAGATCGAAAAGTTACAGCTTTCTTATCTCGGTCCTTTTAGGGTTCATGTTGACAAAGAGGAGAGCAGGAAGCATCAGCATCAACTCTTTATCTTTTCAACTGGGAGGAGGCACCTGAGACATCAACCATCACTCAGAGCGTAAATACTCCACCTTCTTCATTTTCCTTAACTGTACTTTAGGGTCTTTGTTACACGGTAAGTTCCTTTACTGTCCACTTGTATATTTTGATTTGTTCATTTACTGAGTTACCTGGTTACAACCTGGTATTTAAGTAGAATAAATAATGATCCTCACCATAAACACAGACTCTGGGTGAGCCCTCATATTAAGATGAACCAAAAATAAAAGACAGACTCACACCTACAAACCTGTACCAAACTGCTTTTGCCGAGAAACCAAAACCTCAAGGACTAGACCTAGAATATTCTCTGAGCTAACTCTGAACAGGGTTTGTACAAAACGCAAGAACCATTGAAAGCATTTTACTTAGTCCTAAAGAAATACAAAGAATTCCTATAAAATCTGCAGTGACAAGAATGACCATTTCCTTAATGGGATCTAACTGGGTTCCCTTTCCTGGCATGACCCTCTCCATGGCCTATCTGGCCTGAGTTGTTTTTGTAAGAGAACATGACTTCTTTCAGTGTGGGCACTTGGTTTTTAGTTTATTTTTTATTTATTTTATTTATTTATTTTTTTACTTGGTCCTTTTTTTTAACAGAGAGAGTGAGCACAGGTGCAAGTGTGTGTGGGGTGGGGCGGGGGGAGGGACAGACGGAGAGGGAGGGGAAAAGTCCTAAGCAGGCTCCACACACACCTGGCTTGGGGCCCGAGGCGGGGCTCCATCTCCTGACCCTGAGACCATGACCTGAGCCGAAATCAGAGTCAGACACTTAAGCAACGGAGCCACCCTGGAGCCCCCATTTGGTATTTTATAAATTAAGTTTGACAAAGGATATCTTCGTAGCCATCGGACACGGAACTGTGTTATGCATCCAGTGAAGTGAATGCGAGTCATTCAAATATAATGTTGAATTCACTGCTTTGCATAAACTAAACCTTCAGTTGTATTGAGTAAATTATAAATGTTACGGGCAGGATGTGGAACATAAACTTAGAGACCTAGAGGTACCCCTGCACCTTAATGATGAAATCGGTGTCTTTGACTCTTCGATCAATATTTTTGACGATAGGCTATGACGTCTCTCAGACAATTGAGAACTCTGTCATTTTATTCAATCATTTGTAAAAATCATATATATGTCAAGGTATATAAGATCTAGTATATAATCTACATTTTATATTTTTGTATGAATACGTATGTATGTTTTTTATATGGAGACCAAGGAAAAAGTCTAGGACAGACGTTTCTAATTGAAATACACAATTTGAAGAGAACAGAAATAAACAATTTGATTTTTGACAAAGTGGCAAAGGCAATTTCAATAGGAGATTAAGTCTTTTCAATAAATGGCACTAAATCAATTTGTCATCCGTGTGTAAAACAAAACAAAAAACAGAGGATGAACCCCAAACCATGCTTCACACCTACAGAAGTTAACTCAGGATGGATCACAGACCTACATGTATAACCTAAAGTGATAAAAACAAAACAAAACAAAACAAAAAACTTTTGGAACAGAGGCAAGCAAACATTTTCTATAAAGGGCCCAACAGTAAATATTTTCTTTCTTTTTTTTTTTTAAGATTTTATTTATTAAAAAAAAAGATTTTATTTATTTATCTGAGAGAGGAAGGAAGACAGCAAGAGAGAGCACGCGCTGGGAGGAGAGGGCTAAGCAGGCCTCAGGCTGAGCACGGCACCTGAGCAGGGGCTCGATCCCGTTGTGACCGGAGCCAAGGGCAGGCCGCGTAGTTTAAGGAGACTCGCTGTGTGTTTATATCTTCAGACACACAGTGGCAGGAAAGTCAAAAAATACGTATGTAAAGGTGAGAAACAGTGTAGACAGACCCAAAGGGCGCGCCCTAGGGCGTGAGCACAGCCGGGGCTACCTGGGCACGCACAGCCAGGTCGTGGCTGTGTCGCGGCTGCAGTGGCCCCGGAGCATGGCCTGGGAGCATGCAGGGCGCCCTCTGCAAGCCCGGGAAGGCGGCCGGAGGCTACCGTGGCCCCGCGGCGTGGGGTGCCCGGCCCTTGGGGAGCTCGATGGTCTCATCAGGTCAACAGATGGGAAAGCCTCATTTGGCCCATCTTGTTGGCACCGTCCCAGCGGTGGCTGCAGCCGGGACAGCCTCCAGCTTGGAGGCAAGTAAGGAAAACGTGGCTCTGTTGTGGTCGCGGGAGCGGGTGCCCTCAGGCCGGGGCGGGGCGCGGCAGGGAACCTGCAGAGCAACCCCAAGGCAGCCCAGGCCCCGCCAAGCGCCAGCAAGGCTGGCCCCGCTGGTAACCGGCGCTCTTCAAAGAGGAAGCGGGCGCGATGCCCTCCTGGCTAAAATATTTGCCGTTCCATTATTGTATAATTTAACTTTTATTCAATTTTAATAATGAAGCAGAGGAGAAAATATTGCTGCACTAAATTACCTGCTCCCTGCTCAGATTTGAATATTTAATAGCTCAGTCAACGGCAAAGCAATTATAAATGTCTGCAAATAAAAATAACTCCTTATTCCTGGTGTGCAAACATATGTATCTGCCTCCTTTACTGGTTACGACCGAAGTCTGCGAGGAGACTTGGGAGCTATCTGTCATCCTCCGTCGCCCTCACGGTGTCCTGGAACTTGAGGTGTCTGTGCCTCACCAGGACGGGGTTCATCCCTGCGAGCGTGGGGCCTGCATACGGCGCCGTCGGGCGCAGAGGAGGAAGGCGGGAGGCAGGACGGGCCCACCCGGGCCCCTGCGGGGTGCCACGCTCGGCCCCCGAAGGCTCCAGAACTCTTTGACTTTGTTTTGCAAGTGAAATCCCGTGGGACCACGGTGCACGCGTGGGAGCCCAGGAGGTGCACAGCGACAGCCCTTTGCTGCTGCCCTGCGCGTGGCCCTCGGCGTGGCCCCGGAGCACAGAATCCGGGGGGACACCCCACGCGTGAGGCCTCTGCACACACGGCCAATGTTCCTATTTGCATTCATTTATTTATTTGTTATTTTTTAATAAGTTTATTTTTTATAGGTGTTTAATCTGCCAACATACAGAATAACGCCCAGTGCTCATCCCGTCAAGTGCCCCCCTCAGTGCCCGTCACCCAGTCACCCTCACCCCCCGCCCTCCTCCCCTTCCACCACCCCTAGTTCGTTTCCCAGAGTTAGGAGTCTCTCATGTCCTATTTGCATTTGAAGCTGGGATGGCTCCCTGTAAAGGAAACAGTGAAATGGATGGTGATGATTTCAAGTTTACGGGATCCCTGGGTGGCTCAGCGGTTTAGCGCTTGCCTTCGGTCCAGGGCGTGACCCCCGGGTCCCGGGATCGAGTCGCATGTCAGGCTCCCTGCATGGAGCCTGCTTCTCCCTCTGCCTGTGTCTCTGCCTCTCTCTGTCTCTCGGGTCTGTGCCTCTCATGAATAAATAAATATTAAAAAAAAAGTTTTCTTTGCTTAGAACCACATTCAGTGGCAAATAAAAGCATACGGCAAGCGAAAGGGAGCTGTGCAAGAAAGGACACAGCTTTCTGGCCTGGCACCGTGAATGGCAACGGCCCCCAGCCACAGCAGCCCCCCAGGCCGGCCAGCAGCCACGTCCCCGACAGAAATGGCACAGGTGACTGATAGGAGACTACGCTGGACGCGGGCAGAGAAAACTTTATTTCTGTTCAGTGAGGGGCTCCAGCCCTTCTGTCCCGAGTCCCATGGAACCATCTAGAGCCTTGTAACACCACTGCTTCACACCTTGCAGATATACCGTGATTCGAGTGGCTCTCTGCCTGCAGCAACCAAAAGGTTCTCAAAAGTCACCCTTCCCAACCAATTTGCATTTTCCCAAATGATTCTGGAAAATAAGAGCTATGATGAATTGAGTGCCAGCCGATCCCTGGACACCTGGCCCACCTCTGGCCTTCACATTGGCCTTCCTCCCGGGAGGGGACGGCCTCGTAAGCGGGTGGCCCGTGTGGCCTGGCGCTCAGCTCCGGCGGACTCCAAGGGCGCGTGGGGCCCGACCCGACCCTGCCCGCGGTGTCTAAGCCCCGGGCTTCCCTTCCGGGGAGCGACTTCCACACGTGGTTTTGAACACCTGCTGGCTGATGTTAGAAGCCGAACAGGTAACCGAACCCAGCCCCTCGCTCTTACACCGGGGTCGCTATGGTCTTACGAGAGATGCTGCTCATGTTCCGGGGGACGAGCCAGACCCTCAAAAGCAGAAGCCTCGTGGGTCCTTCCATTACAGGTCACCCATCCTGACAATGTGTGCGACTCCCAGACACTGTCTAATACTGTTTCTGCTTGAATTTATTTGCCTCTAGTAAATTCAAGTCTAATAGTTCACTTTTTTTTTTGAATTTCAAAAGAGAACGCTAACAGGCAATATTAAAGGAAAATGAAATATTAATTCCTTTAAACAGGGGTTCAAATTTAATTCCTCATGGTTATTCATATTAAAAGATTTGCTCTATGCGTCATCTAGTTTATTTAAAAACTATAAAAGTGACAGTCAATAGCACCTGCTGTATCAATACTCCACAATGTAGTCCATTATATATACAATGAAATTTAGATAAATTAACTAACTTATGCAGGGCTCCCCAAATGGTAAAAGGCAAAATCGGATTTAACCCAGATCTTGTTTGACTACAAATAGCAAATTTTTTATCAATTTTGTTAACGTTTAACATATATAAGATTAAAAACATGGGCATCTAGACTTTGCTTACATTATGACCTTATTATTTTGTGTTTCTTTTCCTACTGTCTGTGAAATGATTATGGCTTGCCATTGAAATCAACGACCTAGTCAAGAGTTTTTAAATATTCCTTCAACAGAAACCCTGGCACATCAATATTCAGGGCTGTGAATTCTCTCACTGAGCAGGAATAGCCTTTGAAAAAAAAGATACATTATTAAAAAAACAACTTATCTGACCAGAGCTTGAAGATTTAAGAATCACTTCTGTATTTTAAACTGAAGTTCAAGGATTTAGAAGATTTACTTAAGCCCCCAGAAAAAGCAAATATCTTGGGAATTCTTTCATCCTGCATAATGCATCATCCAAAAATAAATCAGAATTTATTACTAAATTCTGATATTTTAGAAATGTCTCTCTCTAAAATTTGCTTCATGGTTGATTACACTGATATTGATTTTTGTTTTTCTTGAATAAGCAGATAGAGGTTATGAAAGGTAATATTCTCTATCTAGACATTTTCACTCAGGATTCTATTAGAAGGAACGCAGATAGGACTGGATAGTGTTTGGCCAGTAGCCATTATTTAGTGAGAGGAAACGAATTTAAATTTAGCATAGTGCCTGGCATATAGTAAGAGCTCAATAAGTGCTAGCTATTGCTATTTTTATTGTTGCTATAGAAAGATGCCAGGGAAACCATCAGAGACGTGGATGACTTCCTAAAAACTTTGAACATGGCACAGAGACATGTTGTCCAGTGTTTCACTAGACATCCGCGTGTGCTAGGCCAGTGGTGAAAGAAAGGGCTTTGCATGGCTGCAAGATGGGACCTGGTTCACATCTGGCTTCGTGCCAGCCACGTCAGAGCCCTTGTCGATGACTGTGGAAGTTTGATCTGACCCGCTGATGTGACATTGCTGACACCACGGTGCCACCTGCGAGGCATCAGCAATTTTCGTCCACAAAGTGCCACATGCCTCTAATAAATACCCAATTCCTCACTCTGGGACGCACTTTCCTGTCTCCTCTTCTTGAGCATAGGGCCCCCATTTAGGTTCTAGTGTGACAACTGTTCTACTGAATGTTACAGCAGATGAGTGGGCTCATGTCATTTTCCACATGTAGGTATCTAAAAGGAGAGACTGGCAGCCAAACACCCTGTCAACAGCGACATTGCTCCCAATTATTTTAACTATGAAGGGTGAAAAAAATCAGGTCAGTATCCAGGTAATTATTCTCTTCTAAGGCTCACAACCTTTGAAAGGCAGTCTGCCAAGGTCTTGAATATCACCATCTGGAGGGTGGTGGCTAAATGCTGACTCCTGTCATGAGAAGTAAGAATGGAAGAGAACTGACCTTGGATGATTCCTGAAGGAAGTTGCTAATGAAGGGTAGGAGCAGCTAGGATTTTGCTGTTAATTTAATAGGCAGTTGGTTGCAGCAATGGTTGTATCCAACTCATGTGAAAATTGGCATGAATGAATATTTGACTCACGTTCAGATACTTTCTGTCTTTTGACAGCAGCCATTTAAGAGTTTCCAATAATGTCAGTTTAGCCCCCATATCACTGGACAAACAAGGACATCTAGATTCCGTATTCCACATTTGAGGTTAAGTTTTCTGTTCTTTTCATGGGCATAGTGGAATTGGGTAAACAGAGCCAAGACAACGAACAATCACAGAGTGAACTAATGTAACTTCCTAGGCAACTGATTTAGGAAGATGAACACAAACACTCCTTTGTTTATTTATCCATAAAAGATTTTAATTATTTATTTATTTTAGAGAAAGAGAGAGAGAGAGAGTGCGCAAGTAGGTGGGAGGAGTAGGCTCCCCGCTGAGCAGAGAGCCTGATGTGGGGTTTGATCCCAGAACCGTGGGATCATGACCTGTGCTGAAGCCAGATGCTTAACAGACTGAGCCACCCCAGGCGCCCCATGACCACTCCTTTAGAACATGACCAATAAGCAGGGGGGAGCAGCAGAGGGAGAGGGAGAAGCAGGCTCCCCACTGAGCAGGGAGCCCAAGGTGGGGCTCCATCCCAGGACCCCGAGACCATGACCTGAGCCAAAGGCAGATGCTTAACAGACTGAGCCGCCCAGGTGCCCCACAAACACTCCTTTAGAACACGATCAATAATCCATCCTAATTTCCATCCTAAATTCAGCTAGTGCCTATTTCACTTATTTATTCATTCCCTACTAGGCAGAAAGGTAGTTTGGGAAACTTGACATCTTTACTTTGAGTGGAACCATGTGGCCAAAATTGCTACCCTGTCTCAGAAATTGCTATACAGCCGATGTAGCTAACATAGATTTCCCTTAGGATAGAACTAGAACCCTGATTTTTGGTTATGCGTTGTAGCCATCCACCTAGGTATTAACTCAGTTAGGTAATAGCACCATGGGACTAAGCTCTGGCCAGTGAAACGTACCCAGAAATGTTGGCAAGAACATGAGAACTTTCCTTAAGAAGGAAAGTGAGCCCCGTTATTTTTTCCCCTTTCTACCATCCATTGCCTGGAACATAAATGTAGTAGGTGGAGGGAAGCCTGTCGGCCCTCTTTCATCATGAGGAGAAGGGCCACATTCTAAGGACGCACGAGCAGTGATCTGGAAGGAGTCTAGGTCCCTCAAGACCTTACGAGATCTCTGCATCAGCCTTGTACTTCCTATCTTTATTCTTCTTTTATGCAAGGATTAAATAGACTTCTGCCGTGTTTAAATTATATAATAAAACGAATCATAAGAGATCATACTGGACTTTGTGGAAGTTTCTAACATTGAATTTATTAGCTGTTGTCTTCTCATTCATGATTCAGCAGAAACCTGCGTACTTTTGCATTCGGTAAATATTTAATGAGCACATGAATCTTAACCATCCTCGGGCAGTTTTGTGCTACGTCTACATAACTGAGAAAGTTCATTTAAAAATTTGTTGGCAAAAAATAAATTAATTAATTAATTAAAAAAAAATTTGTTGGCTTCAGTGGTGCCTGGGTGGCTCAGTCAGTTAAACATCCAAGCCTTGATTTCGGCTCAGGTCATGATCTCAGGGTGGTGACATCGAGCCCTGCATCAGGCCCGCGCTCAGTGTGGAGTCTGCTTGTCCCTCTTGGTCCCCCTCTGTCCCTCTCCCTGCTCTCATCCTCTGTCTCTCACTCTCTCTTCCTCAAATAAATCAATAAAATCTTAAAAAAAGAATTTTATTGGCTTCATTGAGGGCTTTGCCAAACTGATTAAAATTGTTGTCTTAACTTCTAAAACATAAATTTTTCTATTTTAAAGTGCTCAAAAGTTTGTGTGTTAACAGGCGCCATAATGTGTTAATTATGATTTATGTCATGGTTGTAAGGTCATATCTAAATGGAATAGTGACCCGAAACGAAGAAAAAAGTAAGAGACAGACTATTTATCATGCCATAGTCTCATTTGATGGCCACAAATAAAAACGTGGCTTTGTAAGTTGAATAGGCTATCACTCATTTTGGGATAATGTCTCATATAGTTTCAGGAAGGCACAGGGTTACTCTGTGGAAACTTAATACGGACACAGATACCTTTGCAAGTGTTCTTTTCTAAAGTGTAATTGCCCTTCTATGGATAAGCCATATGAAGCTTCTCCCTTTCTACAAGCTCATTGTTTGCAGGAAATACACATGATCAAAATATTTCCATTAAAAAAAAAAAAAAAAAACCTCTTCTTAGTAGTCAATGCCCATCCTCCTTACTGTCCTCTTTATCCCTTTTTATTTAGAGAAAACCTTCATGAAAGATTAGTCTAAACTCACTCTATACCCTCACTTTCATGAAGCTTTTCTGACCTATTTTCTTCTTGACCAACCTTTGGCATTTGCCACTGTTCTAAACATCATCACTAAAGCTGCCTTGATTCTCAGCTGCCATGAGGGTTCTTGTCCTAGATCTCCCAATTTAGTAGTCATCCCTCTTTCTCATTCACTTGTGTCCTTTCTTCTATCATGCCTAAAATATTGTGTGTTCTTTGTTTTTGTTTTTGTTTTTTTTAGGATTCTATCTTGAGTTCTTTCTTTCTCACTTCAAATACCACCTATTTTCTGATGACTCATGACTGTACATTTTATTTCCTGAAATTTAGAGTTGTATTTCTGTAATCGTTAAAAAGAAATCCACAAATCTAAGGCTGAATTCACCCATCTTAAATGTCAAGCTCTTGCCTCCACCTTCTCATCCAACAGTATTCTCTTTCGGGCTATGGCATCATCGGTTTCCTTGTCCTATCTCTCTTTGCCTTGGAAAATTCATTCATCCTCTACAATTAATTTCAAGTCTCATCTCTGCTTGGAAATGTTTCTGACTTTAATGGGAATTTCCCCTCCTCTGTGCTCCTGCTTTTTGCCCCGATAACACCAAGGTCTCACTTTTGTTTAATAGTCTCACCCTGAATTGTCATTATTAAGTGACTCGTAGATCAACCTCACTCCATTGTTAGTTCCTTTTGAGCTGAGCTTTGGGTTGTTTATATCTGTGTCTTCAGGGTCTACGGTAGTGATTCACATAAATGAGCTCAAAAGGTCCTTTTAGTAAATAAATGAATGTTTCCTCAACCTTTGCAAATAGAGTCATGGTTTGGACACATTATTATTCCATCCCATTTTTCATTTGTTAGACTTTAATCATCTCCCATCTCAACTAGTCCTCTTTTTCATAAGTTAAATCCTGTTAATTTAGAGACTTTATTGCATAAAAATAATACCTATGTGTATAGGAACTGCAAAAGAATCACAGTTGTATTTTCTTGCTTCCTGATCTTTTGAACCCAGAGAACATGGGCATTTTCTTGGTGAGGGAGAAGTACATGTCAGATTCCGATCCTAAATTCCTCTTATAGGGTAAATGTGGTTAGAAACCTAGCCTCCTGGGATGCCTCGGTGACTCAGTGGTTGAGCATCTGCCTTCGGCCCAGGGCGTGACCCCGGGGTCCCGAGATCGAGTCCCAATTCAGGCTCCCCGCAGGGAGCCTGCTTCTCCCTCTGCCTGTGTCTCTGCCTCTCTGTCTCTCTGTGTCTCTCATGAATAAATAAATAAAATCTTAAAAAAAAATCTGATTATTCCTCTCCTTCCACATACTCAGAAACCTAAGACTGTTTATAAAAGTAGCTCTATTTTTAAAATGAGCTCTACTTCATAAAAGTAGCTCATGAATAAATACAATCTTTAAAAAACAACAACAACAACAACAACAACAAAATCCCCTACCCTCCTTATGGGGTCTGACAGTGGGATTCACTCTGAACTCTGGTTCTCTAATCTCTAGCCTGGTACCAGTATGTACTCACCAATATTTGGTGAATGATTTTATGCACAAATGACTTCATCCACTTTTCAAGTTGAGACTGATATGTACGTTAGTTCATAACTCTCAGGAATTATGAATCATGGACATTTACTGAGGACACAATATGTGCCAGGCACTGTTTGTTACCATTTTATATGTATTATCCCATTTAATCCTCATACAACCTTATAAGATATATTTATAATTATTGTTGTCCTTTAACAATATCCTTCCCAATTTAACAGATTGGGAAACTGAGCCACAGAGAGGTTCAGTCAATTGTCTAGAATATCACCACTAGCAAATAGTAGAACCAAAACTAAGCCCAGCAGTGTGGCTCCTGCCTGCCTGCTCTTAAGTATGCTGCAAGAGACAAAGGGGCTCCGATTATATTTTTTTTTTTTCCGATTATATTTATAAAAGTAAATTTATACGGCCAAATACGCTTCCCTAAAATATGAGGATTGTGGGTGATCTAAATAATTAGTTCTTGCCATTTTTTTTCAGGGCATAAATATAATGATATTTAAAAATCCACAACTACAATTGGGTGAACAATAAATAAAGGCTCCCTATTATTTTCTAAAGTGTCCAGCAATTTCATGTGCGAGCAGCGGATGCGGGATGTTGAACCTGTTTCTGCAATCTCGGGCCCTGCCGAGTGTACTTCATTGTTCCGTGGCCGGCTGCGCTCCCGCTAACCGTGGCTCTCACCTTTGTTGATTGTTGTTCTTACCATTATCCTGTCATTAGCCTCTCAGCTTCTCGTTCTCACTGTCTTGCGGTTGGTCCACTGGGGTAAATCTACCGTTTCCTGACTCTTTTGAATTGTACATGCTCTCACGTTTTTATGAAACCTTCCAAAGGATAATCTGTGTATCACTGCATGCATGACTTCCATGTGAGTATAGAGGGAAAATTAATACTCTGCAAAAGCTGTTCAAACCTGCTCAGCACAGCAGACTAGAGACTCCTCTTTATTACGAGCTATCTTGGTGTTCTTTTAAAATATCCTCAAGCTCTTCTTTAGCTTCAAAAACAAATAATCATAATAAAAAATTCATTCCTCTCATACCCAGATAAATCTAAAAGGGAATTATTTTACCCATATAGGCAGAGAAAATATTAACTTTTTAAGGGTTGGCATTGTAAAAATCAGCACTAGAAAGATGCTCAGTTAAGTCATGTGAAAATTATTGATTGCAAGTATAAAAAGTTATCCGCTGATGACTTTACCTCACAGTAATCTCGTTTGAAAGGAGAAAACACATAAACCATATCTGTAATTAGAATGCAAACTCACTCATTTACCAGTGCTTAGGGAAGACTGATCCCCAACACACTCTCTTCTTATGTACAAATGGTAACACTTTTTCTGACTTAGCAGCTCAAAGCTGTATAAAACGGAACGTCTTCAAGATTAAAACAAAAAAGGATAATGTTATTAATTGCAAATGTACGTAACTCTAAGTTTTTCAAACATTTAAGTAATTATATTTGCTTGATCATCTATAAGCATTTTACTTACTCGGGCAAGCAAGATAATTTAGGGTTTAAGTTCAATCCACACAGTTTTGTTATATGACCACTTTAATAAGGAAAAATGACCCAAGAGGTCACAATATACTTCCCTCAAAGTAATACATGTTGGGTGGGGTCTGTGCAGGTCACTTCTAATTAGCAATGGGAATGGCTAAATTAAACTTTGCTCTGGCACTCTTACAAAATGCTAACTTGGCCTTTGGTTCAGCAAAAATGTTTTTCTGTTGAGAAAAAAAATATATATAGCGAAATGATTTCCTTTTACCCATTCAGTACCAACAAAGAATGTCTGCAATCTATATGTAAAATAACATCATACTGGATTATCCAGGAAAAGTAAAACCAGATTGTCTCAAAGTAAATTACAGCTAGAGTTAGGGAGCTTTATGCAACAGAAATGTTGCTTGGGATAATGACATTTCTGGCTGGTTGCCTTGTTTGATGCTCCCAGAAGTGGTTTCCATTGAGACTATTAAATAAAAGGATTGATGTGATATGGAACTCCAGTCAGTGGTGCCCCTTGTATGAGGATTAGTTGACTCTTTGATTTATTTTGGCATTTCATTTTACACCTCTTTTGAAATCAACTCATGGTAGTGTGGCCAATCAATCAACTTCCATCTATAAACTACTCGGTGTACTTTTACTTCAAGATACTTTATATTTATATGTATTCTGATTAGTCTTAGATCATATCAAACTTTACTAAAAATAAATGAATCAAGGGCTTTAAATGCAGAACGAAAAAAGTAGAGGGCTGTGAGTAAGAAGAAGAAAATGAAATTTCCAATTCTACTGTTGTCATCATCGTCATCATCATCAATAAATGTATTAAGTTCACAATGCATTTGCCACTTTCTGCTTTTTCTTTATTATAGTTTCACTTGAAGGCACACACATTTGCGAATTATTAAAACATGCTAACTTAGATGGTCTCATCGATAAATGGTACTGGGATAAAAGGATATTCACACGCAGAAGAATGAAACAAGACCTCTAACTTATACCACTCACAAAAATTAACTCAAAATGGGTTAAAGACTTAAAGGAGAGACCCAAACCACAAGACTCCTAGAAGAAAACAGGGAAAAACCTCCTTGACATGGGTCTTGGCAATGATCTTTTCAGATATGATACCTAAGGCACAAGTCAGAAAATAAAAAATAAATGAGTGGGACTACATCACACTAAAAAGCTTCTGCATAGCAAAATAATTGGTTACCAAAGTGAAAAGCAACCTATGGGATGGGAGAAAATATTTGCAAACCACACATCTAATATGGGGTTGATATCCAGAATATATAAGGAAGTCATGCAACTCAATAGCAAAAAACCAAATAATCCAATTAAAAATGAACAAAGGACCTGAATAGCCATTTTCCAAAAAAAGACAGTCAAATGGCTGACAGGTATATAAAAAAGATGTCCAACATCATTCATCACTAGGGAAATCAAATCAAAACCACAAGCTATCTCTTCACAACTGTTAGAATGGTGATCATCAAAAAGACAAGATGACAAGTGGTGATAAAGATGTGGGGAAAAGGCAATCCCTGTACACTCTTGGTGAGAATGTAGATTGGTACAGCCACTATGGAAAATGGCATAGAGGGTCCTCGAAAAGTCAAAATCATCCCATCATATGATCTACCATATGGATCTGGGTATATATCCAAAGAAAGTGAACTCGCTATGTCCAAGAGATATCTGCACCCTCATGTTCACTATAGCATTATTTGCAGAAGCCAAGGTATGGAAATAACCTAATTATCTATTGATGGTTAAATGGATAAAAAATATATATCATGTCTAATGTTATAATATATATAGTGTTATCTATATCCATAAGTGAGTACTGTTCAGCCATAACAAAGAAGAAAACCCTGCCATTTGTGACAACACAGATGAACCTTGAAGGAGTCATGGTAAAGGAAACGAGTCAGAGAGAGAAAGACAAATGTTGGATTTATCTCATTATATGTGACATCTAAAAAAACTCAAAACTCTTAGAAGCAGAGATCAGATTGGTGGTTGCAAGAACCAGAGTGTGACTGGGTGAAGGTGGCCAAAAGGTACAGCCTTCCAGTTATAAGATAAGTAAGTTCAAGGATATAATGCACAGCACGATAATTATAGTTAACAATACCGTATTATATATTTGAAAGTTGCTAAGAGAGCAGATCTTAAAAGTTCTTATCATAGAGGCACCGGGGTGGCACAGTGGGATGGGCATCCGACTCTTGGTTTCTACTTGGGTCGTGATCTCAGGGTTGTGGGCTCGAGCCCCAGATTGGGCTCTGCACTCACTACAGAGTCTGCTTGGGACTCTCTTCCTCTCCCTCTGTCCCTCTTCCCCACCCCCAAATAAATAAATAAATAAATAAATCTTTAAAAAAAGTTCTTATCACAAAAAAAATTTTTTTGTCATTGTGAGGAGATAGATGTTAACTAAACTTACTTTGGCAACTATTTCACCATATACACATATATCAAATCATTATATTGTACACCTAAATGTATACAAGGTCATATGTCAATTATATCTCAATAGCACTGGAAAAAGAAATAGTGTATTTTATTTTATTTTTTATTCTGTTTATTTTAAATAATAATTTTAAATGTAAGTATTCAAGAGAATTGTATTTCACCCCTTCTCAGTTAATTCTACCTATAAACGAATATGTACTTTCTTTTCCATTTTTTTTCTCACTCTGACATCATCCAGATACAAGTTTCTGAGAGACATGGATTTCCAAGCAGCAAATTTTAAGTAAACAATCTTCACTGTAAAAAAAAAAGTTCTAATTTAAATGAAGCCTGATTTCTCTCCTGCTAAAAAAGCAGCAGATAATGTGATAGACGACACTGTCACTCTCTCACAAAAGATGTGACATAAAGTGGGAAATCTCATTGTCTCATCAACAAAGAAAATACAAAACATTAAATTTAGCATGTTTTCTATTGTGAGATGTTCTTGTCTTTATAATTAGAGTGAGACATACTTTTTTCTGCATATGCTTGCTGTTTCTTAAAATGAAAGAGAAGCAATAACACAGAAGACTTACGGGATATGTATAGTTTGAACAGATTTTTTTTTCTGTTTTTATTGTGATAAAACATAATTATGCTTTATCATGTATTCAGCATCACAGGACTCAATAATAGGTTAAGAACTAAATCCCTGAAGAATTTGTAAACTTTGTTGGGAAGCAAGAATCCAGTCAACAAGCCGGTTTACAACAAGTGCTAAAATGTGACGGGGAGACCAAAAGTGCCCATAGAAAATCCGCGGGAAGAGATCAGATTTAAACTAGGCCTTGAAAATAAAAATAAATAAATAAATAAATAAATAAATAAATAAATAAATAAATAAACAAACTAGGCCTTGAAGGTTGAGCAGAGCTTGAGAACGATGACAGGGATACTCAGTGGTATTTCACCCTGTAGGAAACCCTTGAACAATGGTAGGGAGACACAGGAGGACCCAGGCCAGGTGATATAACTGCAGAGGCAGGTGGTTTGGGGAGCATCGGCAATCTAGGTCATGTATTAAGGCGGTTATTTTACATTGGAGCAGTGAGTCGTGTGACCCCTGGGCATGCCCAGTGTTGAGGATTAACTTCATGTCGTCCATTAACAGCACAGGGCAAGAGCAAGTATCTCAGAGCACTGTAGCCGTCATGGTGGACAGTAATGTCGACATGACATAGCTTCGCAGTGGTCTCTTTAACTCAGCTTAGATTTAGTATTTTTTTTAATTGGAGGCCGCACATTGTCATGGAAAAATTATCCATAGTTCTACTGGAACAGAGGGCAGCTGAATTTGAACTTGTCACTGTTGAGAGAATTTGTCATTGAGATAGTTGTCCTCCAACTTAGATCTGTCGCTGGCCATTTGCAGTAGAAGAAAGGATTTCAAAGTCATAATTATTTGTGTGTAGATTGTGCCTGAGTTCCTTATCTGTAGGCACCAGACAGTGTAGCCCATGGACACTTTGTACAGACCACCTAGGTAGACGTGTCCAACACGAGGAGCTGTTCCTGAAAACACCAGCTGGGATGGGCTCACTCCGCCCGTCGGTGGAGATAGGAAATGGAGATGCTGTTTTTAAAGTTTTGGGAAATGTTGACCATAATTGCATCAAGCTGGAAGCCCTCGCACCAATGGGCTTGGGAAAGGAGGTATCAGCCTGGATTGCCAAGAGCTGGTCCTGAGTCTACATCCCAGAAAATTGACAGAAAAAAAAGAATCTTTCTTATATTTAAAATGTTTACATTTTGCCTCTCCTTTCTGGCCTTTCTCTCCCACATGGCTACTCCAGTTGTCCCGGCCTGGTAGCAGGGAATGATCCAGAGGCACTGGAGATTCAGACAGGACGGTGCTCTAGCTGCCAGCTGCCAGTCGTGTGACCTTAACCTCTCCGAGCTTTCATTTTTTCCCTTTATTAGATAGAATGATAATACTAAGTTTTTGAGTGAGGACTAATGGAAATAGTGAATACGAAGTAGGTAACACAGACCTAGCCATGCAATAATCACCTCTTGGAAGCTCTGTTACTTCCCTACTTCTCTCTTGCATTCCCTCTTGCCCTACTTTCTCTCTCCGTCTCCCCATCCCTCCTTTCTTTGCTTCCTTCCTCTCATTCTTTATTGATTATCTATTGAAAAATTATTTTTAACCACTTCACATTTGCTAAGGATGTTGTCTGGCATGGAGGATAAATTGGTGCCTCGAAGAGGCAAAATCGTCCCTCCTCTCATCAGCTCACAATCTAATAAGAGAGACAAACATTAATCAAAGTAAGGCATATTCATGAAATATTGTAACTGTATAAATCAGAAGTATATGGTGCTATGAGATGAATAATTGTACTATCCATACCTTTTCCTTTTCTCCTCCTATTAGGGAAGAATTGAACCCAGAAAATTAATAGGCAACGTAAATATTTATGTGTGTTGATGGATTGATCTTGAAAATGTGGGACTGTTGGTACTTTCGTATTTTGACATTCTAGAACCAGGAAGTTGAATAAAAGACATCACAATCTAAAATATTTCTATGTCATGTTTGTATTTTATGCTTCTTTTACTCCTTCTTTTTCTTTTCTTTCTTTCTTTTTTTTTTTTTTTTGATAAATAGTGGTTTTAGAGGACTTCTATAGGTTTTTCTCTTCTTTTGATTAAATGAATAGGAATTCCTTTGTTCCTTTGGGGGAAAAATGTACTCTGGAATTCAAAGCAGTGGGTTGCCCAAAAACTCTATGTTCAATCACGTTACAACCACTCAATAGAAAATAAAGCTTCTTTCCTCATAGGAGTTTCATCGTAATGAATAGAGCTGAGGCAGCTTCACAGTACGGAATGCCCTGTGGGGGCCGAAGCCTCTCCCAAGCCCCGTGGCTTGGACAGAATAGAGAACTCAAAGTCCCCATCTACATAAGAACTCTTGCCACGAAGCGACAAAAGTCAGCAGTCACAAACAGCAAGACACTCTCTTATTGGATAATAATTCTCTTCTTGTTAATCCTGGGAGGGATGGGGTCTTCGCAGGCGGCCTTGGAGTCTGGGATAAAATTAACTTTTTATTAAAGGACTTTGCCTGGGAAATGTCTTTTCCTCTCTTGACCCGCCTGCCAAAGCTGCAGAATTTGGGTCTTGTCAGTGTGTTCATGTCACATAGATATAATCTAGTGTAACTTTTCCTGTCATTATAGTAAGTGACTGTTTTATGGATAAAACTGGAAGAGAAACATAAAAGACAGATGACCAAAAATCTGTAAGAGAGAATTTGGAGCTAAGTGATTCACAAAGCACCACAGTCGAGGACCGTCATTTCAGAAGTCACCCTAGGGGCCAATCTGCTATGGTGATTGTTGCGCTTGGAATTGGCCTTCATGTAATATACCGCACACACAACACACATGCACGCTTCCTACTCCTCCTCCCCCTACCCGTCACTGAAGAAAGACTCTTGACTCCATTTCAATCTGTAGCGACTGCCTCATTTCTTTTCCCTTCACAGCAACATTGCTTGAAAGCACTGCCCTGTTGATCACCTCCTTTCATTGTGTCTCTATTGTGTTCCAGTTAGACACTTCACCAAAACTCCTTTGAGGTCCTCTAAATTGCTGTGTCTAAAGGTCAATTCACAGTATTTATGTTACTTGGCCATTTGACCCAGCGGGCAACAAGCTCCTCCTCTGCACAGGTTCTTGACTTGGCTTTACGGTCCCCCTTCCACTGGCGGTTCCTCCTCCCTGCCCAGCCTCTGCTTCTCAGTCGCCCAGCCTGCTTCTCAGGCTACATCGCGCCCTTTGCACTGCAGCCACCCAGCTCTCAGCTCCAGCCCCACATTTCTTATGTTCGTACTCAGTCCCCTGGTGATCGTATCTGGTGACCGGCTTTCTAACATTCTACTCATGTCATGCCCAAATGCATACCTCCAAGCTAGATCTTTCCTTGGATTTCAGATTCACATATCCAACTGCCCATGTTGTCACGTCCATTTGATGTCTAGTAAGTATCTGAGCAATAACATGACCGAAACTCCCCTCTAATCCATCCCTCCAGCTCTATGGCTCTCTATGGGAGATTCCCTATGGGAATCCATGGGAAGATTCACCCAGCTTACTTAAAGGTAACATCATTCCTCAGGTTGTTCAGGCCAAAAAAACTCAGAGCCATCCTAGATCTCTTTCTCTGACATTCACCACTGAATATGAATGTCACCACTCTGACATTCACCTGACCTGTCAGGAAACCAGGTCAGCTCAACATCTGAAATAGACCATTTGTCCAATCTCTTCTCTACATTTCCTCCGCCAACACCCTGGGACCAGCCACCGTCTTATCTTCTCCTCTTGGATTATTGTAATAGCCTCCTGACTGGTCTCCCTGCTTGTGCTTTGCCCTGCAAAGACCAGTTTAGCCTAGTAGCCACAGAGATCCTGGGAAAGTAGATGTTAGAAATGTCTTATAGCTGTTCCTTCTTTGCTTAAAACCCTACATTGGCTTCTAATATCATTGTGGACAAAACCAGTCATTGAGGGACACCTGGGTGGCTCAGTCGGTTGAGCATCTATCTTTGGCTCAGGTCATGACCCTGGCATCCTAGAATCGAGCCCCATGTGTCAGGCTCCCTGGTTGGGGAGGAGTCTGCTTTTCCTTCTCTCTCTCTACCTACTTGTGCACTCTCTCTCTCTCTCTGTCTGTGTCCAGTAAATAAAAATTAAAAAAAAATGCCCCCCCCCCCGACCCCAGTCATTGAAATGGTCTACAAGACTACACAATCCGATAGCCAGTTAACTCCCTCACCTTATTCCATATCAGCACCACTCACAGGCCTCCTTGGTGCTCTTCACAGATCTCAGACAAGCTCCTGCTCTGTGCTTTTGTACTTGTCTGGAGTTCTCTTTCCCAAGATATCCAAGACCTACAGGTCTTGCCTTCAATGTCATCTTCTCAGTGTGGATTTTCCTGACACCACTACTTAAAATCTCAGCTTCCACACTTCTTTCTAACACTCTTTATATTCACATCTGTCTTCTTCCTCTCTGTAGCTTGCATTACCCTCTAAATTACCACGTATTTTACATATTTTGCCTAGATCTGCCTTTCCCACTCCTCCCCCCACTAAAAAAGTAAGCTCCATGAAAGCCAAATATCTTTTTTTTTTTTTATTCCCTGCTATATTCCCATGGCTTAGAACAGTGCTTGGCCCATACAAGTAGTCAATAAATAGTTTTCAATTGGACACATGGGATTGTCAGAAACAGAATTTATTATTTGTGACTCTAAAATGCATCCTCACCCAGTTTAATGTATTTCCACTTTCCCAGTCTTATCTGCTTCTCAGGGATTGTTCCAGTGTCTGCATCCTCACTGGATGGGGGCAGAGGGGAGGCAAAAGTGATGGTATGGATGATACAAGCAGGATCATGCCGCTATACCAGGTTGTAGCTCTGGTGTCTCTGCATGTCTGTGCAAGCACATGGTTCTCCCTGCTGCCCTGAGGCCACCCCTGCAATGATACCTGGAAACGACCAAGTGTTGAATGTCACTAATTTGAAAAGATACATGTACCCCTATGTTTATTGTAGTATTGTGTACAATAGCCAAGATATGGAAACAGCCTAAGTGTCCATCAGTAGATGAATGATAAGAAAAATGTGGTGTAGATATATATGTATATATATATATGTAATAAATACAACATATAATAAGACTATTACACAGCCCTAAGAAAGGATGAGATCATGTCATTTGTCAGAACATGGATGGCCCTGGAGGGTATTATTGTATGTGAAAGAAGTCAGACCGAGAAACACAAGTATCATTTGATTTCACTCATAAGTGGAGTTACAAAACACTAATAAACAAAAAGCAGACCTATACATACAAAGAACAAACTAATGGTTGCCAGAGAGGGGATGGGGGTGGGCAAAAAGGGTGAAGAGGAGAGGGAGATACAGACTTTCAGTTACGGAGTGAATACAATATGGGAGTCAAAGCCACAGCATAAGGAATAAAGTCAATGACCCCGTAATGGTGGTGTAAGGGGTAGCTACGCTTGTGAATATGACATAGTGCACCATTTGTCAAGTCACGAAGGTGTACACCTAAAACACCGTGGGTCAGCTATACTCAGATAAAAATAAATAAATGAATGCTGAGTGTCAAGACCTCTCTGGAAGTTATTTGAGGATTCTTTTCCTCTGTAAGAAGGATTACGTGGAAAGGTAATCGAACTATCTTGGTGTGTACTTACTCTAAAAAGAAGAAAAAACGAATGTCAAAGTCCTTGTAAAGAAGGGATTTTTCTGCATGCCTATACCTGCATAATATATTAGTTCTTCATGGGCAAGTCCCAGGGCACGTACTTGTTTGTTGAGTCACTGAAATAATATTTTCATTTTTTATTGAAAAATTATCATTGGAAAAAGAAACATTCTTTAATGTCAAGATCACACGGAAAGACTTGTCCTGGAATTTACAAGGCGCCAACGAGAAGACGAGGGAGTATGGAGCAGTATTGTTGGTTTGACTAGAGCTACACACCCCTTGGCAGATGGTGAAATGGGTGTAAGAGATGGGCCCTAGTAAATACCCTCCACCTCCCCCGCTCTCCTACAGAGGACCAGGGATCCTGTGCTTAGCCAGAGGCTGCTCTGGGGAATTACGTAAGGGAGAAGAGTCCCAAGGTAGAAGTTGTTTAGTCGCCTACCCTCATTTTATTTGTCTTGAAGGAGGAAAAAAGGGGGATTGCAAGATGAAGTCGATCTACACAAACTCCATGCTACAAAGGGGCACATTACTGCAATTTTCAAGTACATCATCCAAGTTGTTTTCGAAAGAAGCATAGTGATGATTTATGACCAAGTTTTCATATAAATCATAATTACTAAACCAGAGTATTGATCCAAAAGTAAAATGAGGGACAACCTGCATCGTAAATTTTATGATTTGGGATTTATTACATAAATTTCAAGTAAATATCATGTCCAAATGCTACAGATGGTGACTTCAACTCGCACTTTTTTTTTTTTTAAACTCATTCTTTATAAAGAAAAATATAGCAAACTACAAAATCAGATTATTGAGCTGGAAACATTTTAGTTCAAAGACAAAATCAAACACCTATTTCAACATGTACCCAAGGCATAAACATTTTTTAAAAAATTTGCAGTATTATTCACTCCAATTCAAAACTGGTGATGAGAAACAAAGCAAAAAAAAAAAAAAAAAACCCAAACCTAGTGTTTCCTGGTGTTCTGCACAGTGCTTGTTCAATGTTTTAATTTTGCATCCTGTGTGGCATTTTTCTTGTCCAGAGAGTGAAAATGCAATGTGATACGGCCAGTGAATATCTGAGTTAGACCCACTAGTGGGCATTTTTCAGTCCGCTGTCCCATCCTCATAAGATGAGGCTGTAACACGGCGACACTGCGTGCGGATTACAAGCGTGGCAAGTTCCCTAAAGCATCTGGAGAGATGGTGGAACAGAGGGGCACCAGTTGGAAGAGAGGATTGACTACGCGGAGTCTGCTTTTGGATCCATCGCGGAGTTATCCCATCTGCAAAAAAACCCCTTTTTCCCTTCATATTCAGGATCTAGCTATTGGCATACAGGAGGTAAGACTTCCCTTCCTGTGCTCAGTCTTATTAAAAAAAAAAAAATCTTTTTTGAGACTAGTTAACACCGGGAGATACAGACAAAAGTATTTTCAGAATGGTGCAGGTAGCTTTATTTTAAAATCTGTGTAACAGGCTTGAGTCTTAGGCTTTCAGATTTTTTTTCTTCAAGGGTTAGGTGATGGAATCAAGATGGAGTCTTGAAACAAAGACTAAGGATGACAAATATGGTTTTCAGAAGCTCAAAGATGAGGACGATGAATTAATTGCTCATTGCTACGCGCAGCATCTCCAAGGCCTGGCGAGAGCGGGGTTTTGCAAATTGTGGCCCCTGGGCGAATTTGGCCTGTCCCAGGGTCTTGCATGCTTTGAAAGCTACGAATGATTCTCACGTTTTTAAATGGCTGACAAAATCGAAAGGATATTTTATGATACATAAAAACGGTATGAAATTCAATGTTCAGTGCCTATAAAGAAAGTTTTATTGGAACTCACACATGTTCATTTGTTGGTCTATTTTCTGTGCTTGTTTTCATTGTACAACAGCAGAGCTGAGTACTTCTGACAGAGAGTGTATGGCCTGCAAAGCTGGAAATATCTGTTGTCTGGCGCTTTACGGAAAAAGCTTGTGGACTCCTGGTACAACTTATACAACTCTTCCTTAAACTGACACGTAGGTCATTTGCAATTTTCTGTATTACATATAAATTCAGGGATGGGGGGATCCCTAGGTGGCTCAGTGGTTTAGCGCCTGCCTTTGGCCCAGGGCCTGATCCTGGAGACCCAGGATCGAGTCCTGCGTCGGGCTCCCTGCATGGAGCCTGCTTCTACCTCTGCCTGGGTCTCTGCCTCTCTCTCCGTCTCTCATGAATAAATAAATAAAATGTTTTTTAAAAAAATTCAGGGATAGGTGTATCTGTCACATAGTATATAGCTTTAGTTTTTGCAGCCTTGACTGTTAAGAGAGCCACATTCATCCGTGTACTTGATGGAATCGAAGTTTCAGGAAAGTGTTCTCCAGGCTACGGTAGAGATTCAGGCTCACAGCTCACACTGGATGCTTTGTGTGTTCCATACCTGTTGCAATATTGCTTCGTCTGTCCTTATTTTAAAAGTACAATGACACAGCTGAACCTCAATAACAAAAGAGATATTTTTGACAGAAGTAACTGTTTTTAAAAGGAGAAACGTTTTAAAAGGTAAATTTCAGGGATGCCTGGGTGGCTCAGCGGTTAAGCGTCTGCCTTCAGCTCAGGGCATGACCCTGGGGTCCCGGGATCGAGCCCCGCATCGGGCTCCCTGCAGGGAGCCTGCATCTCCCTCTACCTGTGTCTCTGCCTCTCTGTGTGTCTCCCATGAATAAATAAATAAAATCCTAATAAAATAAAATAAAATAAAAACTAAAAGGTAAATTTCAATCCATATTTCACTACCTGTAAGGATTATGTATCTATGCACCCCTAATGTCTTGGAAACACCTTGGACTGGAATATTGCTAATAGCAATTTACTGTTCAGTCTTAATTTAGAATCAAGGTATTTTAATGTGGGGCTCCGGAAATGCCAACAAGTCTGATGTAAAGATCCCCCATATATCCCTCGGGGACTAATGTCTTGACATCTGCTAGAGAGAAAATTCTCAAATTGCCTCCTGCTTAACGTTCAGAAGAGCGCGTGGAGAGGGGGGACCGATGCATCTCAGTCTCCTGAATACGCTCCGTAGGAAGGTCTAGGAATTCTTGTTTCTCTCCCCTATAAAAGATTCCGAAGAGAAGCAGAAACAGATTCTGATCACCAGGGGCACCAGGGGCCCCAGGGGCGTGGGAAGGAATGAGGTTTCCTCCCCATCAGAACGGTGCCAGTTTTTACTCTTTCTTCGTGAGGGAGACTTTACAAATTAGCGTGGTCAGATGGTCCTTCGAAATCGCCTCGCGGAGGAGCTGTCCCCCTAGGCCCCACCAGACGTATTTTGTCAGGATTCAAATAAAGCCGCGCAGTAGAAACCCAAGTGCCTTTGTGACAGCAGGTATGGAGTCGCCACCGCAAAGCTGAGTGGAGACCGGGCCGGCAGCGACAGTCGGCTCCCGGGGCAGGTGCTGGCCAGGCCTGGACTCGGGCTCTTGGGGCTTGGGCTGTGAGAGCACCCACTTACTCAGGGTCCACGCTCCGCCACCCGCCACCGAGGCATCTGATCCCACCGTCCCGAGCTCCTGCTAGCACCACGCTCCCTGCGTCCCACCAGGGCCGGTCCCAGGGCAGGTGATCGGAGAAGGACGCACCTGCTAGAACCTGGGCAGGTCCTGCCTCCGGGTGTCTACCGAGTCTGCCGAGTGCTCGGAGCTGCTCTAACCTCCGCGCTTAGGCAGCTACCGGGTCTGTAGAGGGCTCTTCCCTGTGCGGGGAGGAGGAGGGTCGCCTCCTTCTCCTGCTCCGTGGGTGTCCACGCGCACCGAGACCCCCTCTGGCAGCGCTCACCTGTGGTGCCACCTGCGGGCCTGGCTGCAACGTGCGGGTGTGCGGAGCACTGAGGCCTGTCACCCGGCCCGAGGACCCACCCAGGGACACTTGGTCCACCCAGGCCGTGTAACTTCCTTTGTGGCAGAAAATTGGGCTTGGGGTGCAACAGCTCTCTGATTTAAAATGCCAGCCGGGGGGAACAAGGTGAAAAATATTAACGAGTCCGCCACAGTCCTTATTATCGAAGAGGAAATCCTCACAGCCTGTCATCATATTCCAAAAGTGCTTCTCGTAAATTTTTTTTTATTATTATTCCTCCTCGCCTCCTTGAGCACAACGTCCACTTGCGTGTAGTTGCTAATGCCACGAGGCCCGCGCACCGGAGCGCAGTGAGCTAACTTGAGCTTCACGACGTGTTTTAGCAGAGATGAACTTGCTGTGTATTCCAGGGCCCCGGGTGCAGGGCTCCTCCACGCTGGCGCGCGCACAGACTTCAATCCTACAAAATTAGGCCTTGTCTTGACAGAGGCTTTCTAGTTAATCAGCACTATCCCCTGTGCTTTTAGGTGATGATGAAGTATTCCATTTTCTTATTGCAACTATTTTACTACCTAAAGGCTCTATTGGAGATGGCCCCTATTATCCCAATGGCTCACGTAGGAAGCCAGAAAAACACTAAAAAAAAAAAAAAAAAAAAAAGAAAAAAGAAAAAAAGAGAGAGAGAGAGAACAAGATGACCTTACGTACGGAGCTGCGGGGGAATCACCTGCGTGCACACTCCCATGCCCACCACCGCTCCATCCCCGTGTAAGCTCTCGGACCTCACGTCTGCTGAGTCTCTGAAGTGTGATTTCCACTTACGATTTTTCTTCTTAAAAAGAAATGAAAGGGATTTAACCTTCTGATTATTCAGAATCCTTACCCTCTATTCGACCTAAGGCTCTGACCTAGAACTTGCTTTTGTCGTTACGATGTCAGTGACCTGGTCATTGACGCCAGTGCTGTCCTCCAGCTCTTCTGCTCCTTCACTGTCCTTCGTCTCTGAGTGTGGAATGTCCTCCTTGTGCTCCACATATTCAAGTTGTACGTATATGGACTGCTGGTTAAGATAGTCTCTAAATAATCATTCCTTTTGCGAAGTCTCTTAGAGAACAGAACCTCTCACATTTGTTTCGGGTGTCTGCCCCGCGCAGTGACTATAAAAACACGACCAATTTCTTTCCAATTAGTTCCTTTGATATTATATCCCTTTCCACAGAGGAGAAAGCACTTCTGAGTTCCACTGACAACTTGCAACACTGTGCCCTTCAGAATCTCCAGGATGCTCATTATCAGTGTGTCCTCTTTCTGACTTGTTTTAAGAAATGCCAACCAGGGATCCCTGGGTGGCGCAGCGGTTTGGCGCCTGCCTTTGGCCCAGGGCGCGATCCTGGAGACCCGGGATCGAGTCCCACATCAGGCTCCCGGTGCATGGAGCCTGCTTCTCCCTCTGCCTATGTCTCTGCCCCTCTCTCTCTCTCTCTCTGTGACTATCATAAATGAATAAAAAATCAAAAAAAAAAAAAAAAAAAAGAAATGCCAACCAGTACATCACTATGGACTCCAGTTCCTCCTCCACCTCTATCTGCAGGGTCACCATCAGAGAAGGCAAATCAACAAGTGTAGGACTTCTGCATTTTCATTAAACATGCACCGAATGACAGGCAGTAGGCTTGGTGCTTGGTATAGAACTTGGCTCAGATTGCCCGGGGGATGAGGCAGTGTCCTCACCTTCTCTGCCATCAGGGTTGGTTAGAAGTCAGAACTCAATCAGATTTTTTTCAGGTGAATAATTACACTCATAATCAGCTTTTGTGGCAGTTACTGGTGTTTCCTTTTTCCGCAGTCATACCCCTTTCTTCTTTCCTGAAAGAAGTCCAGTGTTGCTCAGGTATGTACTCATCTCTTCCTCTGGAAGAACGGCATCCAGCCAGCGTTTTGTGAGATAATCCAGTACATTGTCCAAGTCAGTCATGGTGACCCCATTTGTCTTTGCCAGTGATTGGTTTTCCAATGACTAGAGACTGGCCATGTAAAGCAGTTTAGGCCAAGAGGCTAGATGGGAGGTGGGGAGGTTTGCTGGAAGTCCCTGACACATGGGACGGCTGACCTTTCTTAGAAGTTGTTCCATGAAGTTATTTTACTGATGGCTGCTGTAGTCATCCTGAAGCCCTAAGCGGGGACAGTACCAACACACCCAATGAAGACATCGTAGACAAATGGAGCAAACATTATGAAGCTATTGAATCAATCATGAAACTGCCTAACCCCAGAGTTCTTGTTAAGAGAGACAATAAATGTTTCTCAAGGTACCTTTAGCTGAGCATCGTGTCACACGTAGCTGAAGAACCTTCCCTGGTAAATGTTACCACCACGTTCTCCATACTGACTCCCTCAGCAACCCTGACTCAGTGCTTCCCTTTGGTGCCTTCCCACAGCTTTAGTTGCGTAATGTTGTTATAAAAGAGAGGATGCTGTGTCTTTCAGTAACCATTAAAATGGTTGATCAGGAGGGCCAGTTTATTACTATCAGTGGAGAGATGAGGTAATTTTTTGGGTGGTTCCATGGAGTTTTTGTGCTTTTTGCTTATACCAGTATCCTTTTTTTAAAAAATATATATATAATTTTACTTATTTATTCCTGAGACACACACACACACACACACACACACACACACACACAGAGAGAGAGAGAGAGAGAGAGAGAGAGAGAGACATAGAGACTTAGGCTGAGGGAGAAGCAGGCTCCCTGAAAGGAGCCTGATGCGGGACTCGATCCCGGATCCCAGGATCGTGCCCTGGGCCAAAGGCAGACACTCAACTGCTGAGCCACCCAGTTTCCCTATAATGTTGTCTTATGGAAAGAACAGCAGAGCCTGCGAATCTTAACTCATTTTACATTCTGGTTTAATTCACGTCCTCGATTTTAATTATTCTGTAGTCTATCAATTAGGAAAAGTGACCATTACTGAAAATGTAGCCAAAAGATTGCCGATTTTCAATTTTATTTATTTATTTATTTATTTATTTATTTATTTATTTATTTATTTATTTTTCTGATTTTTAATTTTTAAATGCCCTGATAATATAATTTGCTGTATATATTAACAGGTGTATTATTGCTCTAATATTTGTTAATATTATCTTTTATTCCTCCACATACCTCTGAGAGAAATAACTGATATAATGAAAACAACCTTCACTTAGAGAAAACAGACAAAAATCTTGTGAAGTTATGTTTATGTTCCTTAATTTGGAAAAAGGAAAACCAGGAAAGGTTACTATTGCACTGATGAAATGAATTGCTTGAAGTTATGACAACTTATGTTCTAGCAGAGTGGGAGATTGTATTTTTGAAAATGAAACAATAAACTACAATTAAAGTAATTTATATTCATTACATTATGTCGGATTTTATCATTTGCTTTTAAACGGTGTCTTTTCTTTTGTACTATTATCTGCCAAAGTTTAACTGTGCCTTTTTGGGAGTCTCATTTAATTATTTCTAAGTTAGTATTAGCTGCTTAGTTAGCCTAATTATGTTATTATGTGATAAATAAAATGCTCATATTTGGATATTCAGTAAAGGATAATTCCATGGATGTTATTAGAAATAACTCTCAATCTCTAATATAAAACCAGCATTCACATACTCTGTTTTTTTCTAAGAATACTGTTGAAAAATAGGCTTTTTGATATTCAACAATGAAAATTTGAATAATTATGACCAAAAGATAAACAGAAATTATAAAGCCCAGAAGTCTTTTATGTATCTACTCTGGTTTGATGAAAATTGAGTAGAAAGAAGGTTAGTGCCTTTCCACTAAAATCATGATGCTAACTCCTTCATTTTATAGAGGTGGATATAGGAATTATTTGTTACTGATGCATTTTAAATATTTCTAACAGAAATGTCACCAGATGTCGGCACAGGTGAAGAATGGTACTTGCAGGATGAATATGTTTAGTCAGAACATGATTGTCGTGCTGTTTCCTGCATCTTCCCCATCCCTCTGATTACCAAAACCTTCTTCACTGATGATAATAGAATCTTGAAGCATTATAGTGGGATGGGATTTTATCATCCAAATACGCTATCACTATGCCCCCCCCCCCCCCCCCCCCCCCCCCCCCCCCCCCGCATACCTTTGTTGGGCGGCGGGTGGTTCTGAGACACAGGAATCCTAAGCGCCTTAATGATCTTAATGATTTGGTAGCGGCAGAGGTCCTGAACTCCTGATTCCAGTCCAGTTCTCTGCAATGAACATTCCTGAGTGGCCTCAACAATTCACGGGCCCTGTATCCCATTCAGATACCAGTTTGAAATGTCTCTTTGGAGAAAACTGCTTATTTAGGTGGCTTGAGCTACACTATGTATGAAGAAGTTGTTCAAAACAATTCAGTGCTGGGGTGTGAGATTTCTGAGATTTCACCTTAAATCACTAATTAGCATGGGATTACTGATAGTCCAATGGCTACACCAACGTGGAGCACCATGTTAGCACGTCAGTCTGGGCCCTCAGGACCATGGGGGCCTGCTCCTTTTGATCTAGTGTTGAGGTATTTATTAACTCTGTGTGGAGGACTTGTTAGTGCCTTAAATCCGTTTTATCTAAAATTAAACTCATCATCCTTTCCCACAAATCTATTTCTTCATTTCTTTATTCAACAAATATTTATGGAGTACTTCTTTGTGTCAGGTCATGCTCTAAAATGGAGGGGTTTTCATAGCACTCGATAAAACAGACAAATCTCCTTTCCCTTTTCCCATGGAGCTTACATAGTTTTGAACTGGACTGACAATACATCCATAGTTAATATGATAAAAGGCAGCCCTAAAAACTTTGCAAGTGAAGCCAAGCAAGTGGTTAGGGAGGTGGTGGGCTAGGGAAAAATACGGACTGGGTGGCCAGAGAAGGCCTCTCTCATGACACTAAATTTTTTTTTTTTTTTTTACTTATTTATTCATGAGAGACAGAGAGGGAGAGGGTGAATCAGGCTTCCCGCAGGGCAGGAAGCCCAATGTGGGACTCCACCCCAGGACCCCAAGATCACAACATGAGCCAAAGGCAGACACTTAACCAACTGAGCCGCCCAGGTACCCTCTAACACAACATTTAATTGAAGATCCTATGTATGTGGCACTTGACATGTGTTATTTTGTCTTGTAATTTGTTTTATTCGTTCACTAGGTACTGTTATGTGGCCTCTGCTGTGAGGCATGCTGCCCCATATGGATGAGGTAGGCACAAGGCTGTTGGACTCACAGGGCTCACAGTCTGGAATCAGAGGTAAAACATGTATATATAGGAATAACTAAAACAAGGCAAATTATGGAAAACGTAGAGGATCAATATTGGTAAAGTGGCAGGGAGTTTAGAAAATGGAAAGAAAATGAAGAGGGTGCTTATTTGTCTTAATCTTGTCTTCCCGGCCATACATTAAGGAGGTGGGGATGATATATTTTACAACTTTGCGCCTCCACTTTGTAGTAAAGAGCCTTCCCTGCGTGTACCTTGTTTGAAGGAAAGTAGTTTGTTATAGGTGGTGCCTATTGTTCTTTCTCTATCATTTCTTCTCTCAGGGAGCGACTTTTCTCCTTCAAATTGTCCTGGAGAGGTCAAGTAATCACATGTAAATGAACCACGTCTCAAACAAAGGTGGCTTTTTCTTTTAATTCTCTTATCTGTGTCCACCCACATTTAAACCATCTCCTGACATGTCCCTGTCTTAATCTGTTAGTAGGCTCTATGTCCCCTGTTGACACATAAGCAACATACGTATAAGCGAGCAGCTGCCTAAATGAAAGGACATCTTTTTGGGAATTAACTTTGGCATTACTTAAATCACTTATGAAATGGACTTTCATGACTGAAGGGAGCAGAGAAATAGAGAAAATTTTAAGTCTAAAAAAAAGCTTTTAAAGGACTGTACAACTTGGACTCCATGGTTACTTTCATTGGAGCAACAGAATGACTACCTTTAGAGCTGGGTTAGGCCGCCATTTTTTTAAAGCAGATAATAATAATAATAATTAAAAGAAGTTAAATAATTCTGTGCATAAAACATGCTGCCTATGAATTAAGTATATACAGGACTGTCTCTTTTGTGATCCCTTTAAATCCCAAGTGTCTCATTTTAGAAGGAATCATTTCGGTTCCTTTTTCAATCAAAAGATTAAACCGTTATAATTTTCTGAGGGAAGAAGCCCCCAAAGCCACATAGAAGTTTTTAATCCTGCCCTAATATAAGCTGAATTCTCCAAAATGCCTGCCTCTAAGGTAAACAGAATCCATTAAAAAGTAGTTATTAAGCCCTGTGAACAGAAAACAATATTAGAAGCCTAAAAATGATAGCTTTGGGGCAATGAAACTCATTGGAAGTAGAGTACAGAAGCAGGAACAGGAAAGGGAGAAGGATCCTTCAGTATAAAAAAAGATTATGATGAAAAATATAGCTAATTTGCATTTTCATTGTTTCTTTCAATAAAAATCTCAAGAAACTTTACAGGACAAGTAGGGTGATAAAACGAAGCCTCAGGGTAGGCTACCAGATGGAATAATATATACAGGAGGGAAATATATACAAATATGGAAACTTCACTGCTTATGTAAGCTATGTAACTGCCTAAGCGTGTTTTCTGTATATATTCCCTACCACATTTAGTGCTTTCTAAGGGCTTACTGTTTAACAACAATACACATTTTTTAGAAAGGACTCTTACCTTAGAAATGTAACTCTAAAGTCAAGTACAATTGGGTCAAGTTTCAGAAGTTTTTAGGCTGTGAACTGAAAGAAACATACACACATGCCGGAAACTGGACTTTTGTATCACAGTATGTCCTTGTTGAGAGGAAATGTAAATATATGTAAAATGTATAAAATAAGCATAAGAGAAAATAATATATATGTATGTAAACAAACATACATACGTGTGTTTGTGTGTGTGTGTTGTAAGAATTCTAGGGACTTGGGATCCCTGGGTAGCTCAGCGGTTTAGTGCCTGCCTTCGGCCCAGGGCATGATCCTGGAGACCCAGGATCAAGTCCCACATCGGGCTCCCTGCATGGAGCCTGCTTCTCCCTCTGCCTGTGTCTCTGTCTCTCTCTCTCTCTCTATCTCTCATGAATAAATAAATAAAAATCTTAAAAAAAAAGAATTCTAGGGAATAAAAAAATAGATATTTTTGTGGTGATGCTAAGTCCTATGGAATTGAGTGCAACACACAACTGGAAATTCACAATTCTTATTTAGCTTCTGGTATAAATGTAGGTGATGTTCTTGCTAAGGTCAGATTCCCCTATCTTAGAGTTAATATTCAGAAATCATAATGAAGTTTAAATGTAACCCATGCTAACATGCTGCGTGTGTTCTGTTCAGATAAGGCTTATTTTCAATAAATGGCATGAAGGATCCGCCTCAGTCTCAATTCATAAAGCCATCTATTGCACTAACAATTCAACAAAAATGGCTCATAAATTAATGATTATATTTCCAATAAAATATATATAGATGGAACACCGATTAAGCTATATGGATTGTTGATTAGTTTCATGAACCCTAAAATAGCACTTGCTATATATATTCTTACTGACCTAGAAATACACTTTAATCTCCTTTTAAAACGTAAGCCAACATAAGTCAACCTAGGAATTAAAGCATTCATTCATATCACAATCTTTTTTCTACCAAAACTAGCCTCTGGAATATCTTAGCATTTTGAAAGCAAAAGTGAAAGTACTAACATCACATATAATAATCGGAGATGATGCTCCGAAGACTAATGGACCTCATCTAATTTATGCTCTTGATGTCTCTGGAAAGTAAGTATTCTAACGTTCTATCTTCTGGATATTCATTTCTGTAACATTTAGACCAGCATTGGATCTTTTATATCTACTTGCATTCTCACCACCAGTTATAGACAGTCATGGAAAGTCAACTCAATAGCAGACGCACCTCAGTACTTAACTATTTCAGGACTAGCTGGAGCTGGATAGGGAGTTTGGGGGACTTACACGTGATCTCTCCACCTTATCTCCCTCACTCTTTCCCGGATCTTATGAATTTCTTGGCTTATTGGCTTACTCTTGCCTAGAACTGACTCATTCCAAAGTGACCTCTGATATCACTCATGGAAATGTTGTGTATTTCCACTTACAGATAATTTTTGGTAGCTCTGTTTCTATCGCCACTGATACCAATTTTTTTTTTTTAAAGCAAAATTTCCACCAGGCCCAGCACCTGTGGTTTCTGCCTTTATTCAGTTCCAAAGACTTTGTTATAGTCACCCTCTGATCTTAAATCCTGACAGCCTGATCACTGCCAGAGTGTCCAAGATATATATAGCAGGTTTCAACTTACTGTGATCATGCACTTGCTTGATTTTTCCATAGTGATTACCCATTGAATCAACAAAATACTTCTTTAATCAGGACCCAAATTCACTAACGATGATTTTATGATCTTATGTTTCTATCTTTCAACAACAGAGCAAACATGATTACTTCACATAAGTCTTTTATTTTTTAAAAGATTTTATTTATTTATTCATGACAGACACATAGAGAGGCAGAGACATAGGCAGAAGGAGAAGCAGGCTCCCTGTGGGGAGCCCGATGCAGGACTCGATTCCAGGACCCCAGGGTCATGCCCTGAGCCACCCAGACATCTCCATATAAGTCTTTAAAAAAGGATACTGTTATTAGTTCTTATATAGATATAGATTGTGGTCCAGATTCCTCTTTTTTCCTTTCTATTATGAATCACCAAACAATTGGATTTGTAAGTATCTTAGTCATTGTAGTTTGAAGTAGTCAGAGACATGAGGGGAAGAAATATTGTAAGAAAAGTGGAAAATAAGCCTGGTTATCATGGCAAATATATGTACAGTATTTCTCAAGAGAAATGTAAATCATTGATCAGGAATTTTACTCACTTCCTAACTCATCTTTGATATCTTGAAGGAGATCTCTCTTCAAGTGAATCAGATTATAATATTCAACACATTATTTAAAAAATATGAGTTTGTAGCCAATATAGAATCCCTGTATTCTTCAAGGCATGAATGAAGTAGGTTTAAGCTGGAGACAGAAAATCTTACAGGTAATGCTACCACCTAGAAAGGGTAACAATCCATACAATTTAAAGACATCTAGCAACTAAAGTCAGTGCAGTTGAATTCAATGATGCTGAACTGAGCACAGTGAGGCTAAGTGGTGCCTGAACTGCAATTAAACCAAGTGAAATACACTCAAAATGCATTTTCAGTTAATGACAAAATTCTGTTTAATTGCAAAAACGAAAGTGGAGCAGTTTTAAAAAGACTCCATCAAAAAGAAGAAGAAGGAGAAGGAAAAGAAGAAGAAGAAAAGAAAAGAAGAAGAAAAGAAATGGAAGAAAATCTTTCCACATTTTCACTGAAAAGTATCTAGCCAAAACAATTCAATACAACCACCACTTTTTGAGCACCTCTAAGTGCTAGGTTGTTTTAGTGCTGGAATAGAAAACGAGTCAGTGGACCACATTCAGATAATTTATCCGAAGAGTCAACAGATATATAGCTCATTATAATACTATGATAAGTGAGATCTTTGAGGAATAAGCAAAGTGTTACGAAAGCACAATAACATTTGGGGTCATTCTCATTCCTGACATCTACGTTCCAGCTGAATGTATATAGGCTTGAGATGGAAATAGGTATGTGGCAGATGGGTAGTCTCTCCACGATTCATTCGTATACGTATTCCAGAAACTCAGACATATGCTGCACATAAGCATGCATTCGCCATGGAAAAACAGGGGAAATTCAATACAGAATCACAAAGTTAAAAACCCAAAAAGTCAGCAAGCTTCAGAAGTTTGAGCAGAGTTGAACAATTTATACTGATTCTAAGTAACTAGATAGATGAATAAGCTGTCATTTGACGAAAGACTTGTAAGATGACACAGGTAAAGAAAATTTTTTTTTCCAAAAAAAAAAAAAAAAGCTGCAGGTAGGAAAAGTTTTGTTTTGTTTTGTTTTGTTTTTTAACTTTTAATCAAGGCTAGGATAAGATGAAGTTTTAGTAGTCAATATAAAAATTCTGTAAAAAATCAAGGAATGACTTTATAAAAAGGAGTACACTGAAGGCATATTTATTGTGAAGTCAATTTTGTTTTATTTTTTTAAATTTCTTATTTTATTTTTTTTGTCAATTTTGTTTTAAAGGTATACTTTGCTATTCAACTTTTTTGAGAAAAGAACCCTCCCCGCAAATACACACTACAGGTGCAATACACGGAAAATGCAATAATATTAATTTGAGGTCCTTGGGCCTTGTAGACATATGTGATTGACCATGAAGCTAGCAGAAGTTTATGAAACTGTAGAACTGGGAAGACGTATCAATACATTACCTTTAGGATGTGGCTATAATTTTTTAATAGGAGAAGGGAAAATTTAATAACTGGAGGGATTAGGGTATTTATCCAAAAATATTTATCTGCAAAAATTCTCAGACACATAGAATATAACCAGGTCTACTAATGACTTTCCCTCAGGAAATTCTAGGTACAATTTAGCACGTCTAAACCTGCACTCATGTATTCATCTCTCTATTTATTCTTCTATCAATTTACATTTATTGAACTCATACAAGACCCTCAGGATGCAAAGATTAGGTGTTTGAAAGGCGTTAAATCTAATGCCCTAGATTCATAGGTAAAGTGTCTATTATTGGACTAATGTATATAAAATGCTACTGGATCTCATTAGAAGGGCAGGCCGGTGCCAAGCCATTCAAGTAAGGCTTTTTACAAGTGTCATCTGTGTTGACTTTTGAAGGAAAAATTAGAGTTAGGTAGGTGAAGAAGAGAAGGCAGGACAAAGGCATGGAAGGGGGAGCAGTTGGCGTGCACACACTCCGTGTTGTTTGGGAAGCCTGGAGTGCAGACTGGGGAAGGCAGATGACACTGGATGCATCCCTGGGTCAAGGAGGGCATTTTACGGCATAATGAGAACTTGGATTTTATTTTGTAGGCTATGAGGAAGCATTAGAAGGTTTATAGCAAGGCCATGATATAATAAGATTTGCATTATAGTAAGCTCATTTGGCTGCGGTGCAAACGACGGATGAGAGCAGGGCAAGCTGAGACAGGAGACTAGTTAAACTAGAGTCTGGTGAAGCATTTAGGTGGGAAATAATGACATGGCGAAGGAGGATGGATGGGCTTGAGATCTGTAGGATTAACACTAGCTGGTAACCGAATAGGAATGGGGGCTGAAGAAACAGAAGGTACCAGTGAAGACTCCCAGATTTTTGGTTCAGCAACTGGTTAGATGTAATGCTTACCATCAGTGTGGGACTAAAAGAAGAGAAGCAGATTTTGAAAGAAATAAAGTGGATTTAATTTTAAACATGTTAGGTTTGGGGAAGT
Organism: Canis lupus familiaris; assembly: GCF_011100685.1. NCBI lineage: Eukaryota > Metazoa > Chordata > Mammalia > Carnivora > Canidae > Canis > Canis lupus. Next base: position 58,972,527 of record NC_049235.1, on the reverse strand, counting down.
TATGAAACATACAATCTGAGATAACTAGAATGCTGTTATATTTATGGATCTGGAGCTGAAGAGAAGAATCTTGTACTAGTTTGCCAGGGCTACCGTAACAAAATGCCACAGAGTGGGTAATTTAAACAACGTAGGTTTATTTCTCATAGTGTGGAGGCCAAGATCAAGGTATTGGCAGATTTGGTTTCTTCTGAGGCTGATTCAGCCCATAACAGATCTGATCTACAGAGACGTTTGGGCCTTACTGACTACAGTTGCTAGTTTGAGAAGCATAACAATAGATGGGATCACCCAGGGAGAATGTAAAAATTACTATCTGGCTCTCACGACTGACCTGGAAGATGAAGTCCAGGGAGCTCTAGATTTGGGAAAGTGATTAGAATAGTCTGGATGGAACAGCAAATCGGAAAATTTATATGCCAAAGTGCAATATTACCCGTGACTTTCAAAGCTCCAGAAGACTATGGCTCTACGGAAATCCTTATATATTATTGACGTAGCTTCATTTTTATCAGCAGTGGCGTCACCTTTGGAAACAAATTTCATTAAGAGTGTATGGGAACTTTTCCCTTTGCCTTCCATCACTGCTGCTATTATTACATGTGTTAGTGTACACGGGGCTGGTTACTACGGAAAAAGGATGACTTGCAGGAGATTTAGTATGGGATAAGGTCGGAAAGCTTCCTCCTGGCTTCTTAGCAGCGCTGCAGACTTCCTAACTAGCCACCAGTGAAAAGACTTTGCCTCTGGCAGTTGCTATTTCTATATTGTACAACTAGAGAGGTCCAGGGTTTGGGAAGTCACTGACATGTTTCTTGTCCTTTTCAAGTAGGAGACAGCGACCCTAGACAGCGTTCCAGTGGGGTGTCTCGTTGCATCTCCTTACCCGTGGAGAAGCCCAGTAACCGAGGGATGTAGTCAGATAGCTTCTGTTTTCTTCCATCCAGAGGATCAAGTTAGCAAATTGTAGAAACAGTATTTTCACCATACCCATTATTTTCTCTTCTAGTTCTCTGAATTTATCTAAATTCCACTGGCAATGACATTCTAGCAGATTAGGAAAAAACCCTAGAGATACTTCAGAAGCTAAATAAATGTAAGCTGTATATTCCCCTTTGTGTGATATGATAATTTGGGTGGCCTTGGAGAAGGACGTGGCTGAAACTCAAGACATCTGTTTGCACCCTATATAGAACTCTACTCATGGGTAATTCATTGCTATTTGGACCTCAGGTCAATACACGTGAGATAATGAGGCTAGACCATCGTTATTTTTTTGTCCTCATGGAAATAAAGGAAGCTGGGTAACTCCACTTATTAAATCCTATTTACTTGGGTCTGTTAAGATCCATTCGAATGTCTTAATATTTTACAATTATTATGGCTTCCCTAAAAGGACAGAAGTTTACCAATCCATTTATACACTGAATTAGGAAGAATGGACCGTTAAAGTTCCCTGAGAAGAGCTGTTTAGGAACAAGATCATCATAAAGTACTTTTAAAAGAAACTAATCAAAATTTGCAACTGGTCCTGGATAACAAAGAAAAATGCCAATGTAGTGGAAGAAAAAAATGAAATGATTCGGTAGCTCTATCATCGTAAATATCAATGAGCACTGTAATTTTAATGTTACTGAAATTGGCACTAGGGCATTATTGATTTTCTGTATCAGCTAATGGTTTCCTGCAAGTATCTTATAAAGGTGCATTATATGTCTTCTTAATAATCTTTTCTCGAGTCATATACTATCAAATCCTGCAGAATACTATTCATTCAGCAGTAAGCTAAAATCATCAAACATATTTCTATTAAAATTTTATTAGACTTGAACTAATACCCTGAAACTCATACAATGTAATTTTACTATTCATGCAGCCATCTTGATTGTTTTATATATGAAACATTTTAAAAATCAGAAACATATTTATTTATTTATTTATTTATTTATTTATTTATTTATTTATTTTAGAAACACTTTTTAAAAGGGCTATTCAAATTTATTATAATTTTATTTTTTGGCATTTTTAGTGCAGGGATAATTATTTTAAAGGCCTTTTGTTATAATAACTTTCTTTTCTCAGGAAGGCCCTCCCCCCCCCCCCCCCCCCCCCAGTGCTTTTCACTTTGGGCAAAAGACGTAGTCTCAGATCATGACCCATGTGAAATGCGTGTGTTAATTCTGTTCAATTCCCGGCTGTCTTACATTTTGACATAGGAGAATTACTGCATCACACAATGTTAGAAATAGAGAAGATAGAAGATAATTACTGAACTTTATGTTACCACTGATCTGTGAAATTTTTCAAGGAAGAAAATCCATTCATTTGGATAAGAGGCACACTGGTTAAACGCAAACTTTGTCCCATGAAAAATTTATGCTTAACAGTTTTTTCCTATAGTAAGCTATTATTTGAGAGTGGTTCAGTGAATTTTGATTTTATTTGGAGGATATGAGACACACATATTTTAATGTGTATATTCTTCCTCTTGGTCTCTCAGACACAGGCATAAACTTTTTTGCTGCTGAGACATTTAAAGGTGCTTTGTGCTCCCACTGGGGCTGTCTGTGTGCAACCAGTTTACTCTGGTATTACCTGTCCTCTCTACCTTCTCATATTCGAGAAGATGGTTTGTGTTACTTCTAAGGGAAAGAAGCTGAGGTCAAAGTGGAGGGATGTGTCCGGCCCAGGTGTCTCTTTGTTCACTTGTTCTTTCTTTCTGCTTTTTCTGAAGTTCAAGAAAGAGGCAAGTTTGGGTATATTCATTCATGTTTGCTGAGTAGAGACAAAAACTGGATTACTAAGAGAAGGTTAGATATATTTAGTTGAAGAACTCTAATATTTTTAGATAAAATGAGAATCATGAGGTATTTCTCATGATCTCCAATTTTCCTTACGACCACTCTTCAAAACTGAATATGGGGCTGGAGGCCCATTAGTCTTACTCAGTGTGCTGTTTCTTACCTCCCTAGTACATACATGCATTACTCTGACCACTCAGTGTGCTGCTCCTTAGGTTTTTGTATGCATACACCATAGAATTCATATTTTTCTTCTTTCTCATTATTATAACTAACTGGAAATGCAACTAAGACAAACAACATGTTAACCCAAACTTGGATCCATGGATGGCTCATGGATTCTGGGACCACCTTGAAGCTGTGGCTAAAGACTTGTATATGTATATGCACATCCACTCTTTTCTGGGGGAGGTCCTCAGCCTTTACTAGAATTTTAAACGTCCCTCAAAGGGGGCGTCTGGGTGATTCAGTTGGTTAAGTGTTCAAATCTTGATCTCAGCTAAGGTCTTGATCTCAGGGTTGTGAGTTCCAGCTCCACCTTGGACTCAATGTTGGGCATGGAGTCTACTTACATGTCCCCCAAAGTTAAGAGTCTTTGTAAATGGACCATATTTCTCTAACGATTATACCAGGTATTCCTTATCAAGTTTAGAAAGAGAAAGCATTGCCTATCCTCTTTGCTGTAATAAGTCTTGTTCTACTAGTGAAAAGAGACTAACCTTGTAATTAGTCTGGTACTTTCTGCCTAAATCATAGATCATGGATTAAAATCCAGTTTGTGATGTACTTTTTCCTTACAAAGTTTTTTATTTATTTTTTATTTTTTTTTAAAGATTTACTTAGGGCAGCCCTGGTGGCTCAGTGGTTTAGCACCACCTTCAGCCCAGGGCGTGATCCTGGAGGCTCAGGATCGAGTCCCACGTTGGGCTCCCTGCATGGAGCCTGCTTCTCCCTCTGCCTGTGTCTTTGCCTCTCTCTCTCTCTCTCTCTCTGTGTCTCTCATGAATAAATAAATAAAATCTCAAAAAAAAAAAGAAAAATAAATAATGATTTACTTAGAGAGAGAGAGAGAGAGAGAGAGAGAGAGAGAATGCACGCACCCAAATGCATGTGTGTGTGTGTGTGTGTGTGTGTGTGTGTGTGTGTGTGTGCAGGGGTGGAGGAGGGGCAGAGGGAAAGGGAGAGAGAGTTCTAAACAGACTCTAAACAGACTCTGCACTGAGCACTGGAGCAGGGGTGACATAGAACCCATTGCGAGGGCTATGTGGAGCTTGGTCTCACCACCCTGAGATCATGACCTGAATAGAAACCAAGAGTTGGATGCTTAACTGTGCCACCCAGGTGCCCCTCTTAAATGTCTTTTGTAGTGCTTACATAATCTTCTGTCTTTTTCTCTGTTTCTTCCTCCCTCTCCTCCCACTCTTTCCTCGGTTGTCCTTTGTCTCTCCCTCTGTGTAGCTAAAAAGAACAAACTCAAAGTACTGAGACCTATTGCATAAATTTGGCCCTAAAATTTCTTTATGGTTAATGCCTTAACCATTGAGGAATACCCCCCACCCAATTATCTAGAGCACTACATATAAGCAGTAGGTAAAAAGGGACAAGTTGAAGTATTGTCCTTTGATGGAGTTTGTTTTTGAATGTAGTGGAGGAGGGACCTAGTGGTTAAGAGTTAGGCTAAGATGGTAGATATGGGGGATGTTTCTGCAAGAGCTTACACGTATCTAGCAATTGGACAACGTATAAGGCAATGGAGACATTCTCACTTGCACATATGTTATTTTATTCTTGAATAAACAGGGATGCAAAACTCTAATTTGGAGTTCCTAAGAGTAACTTAAGATATCATTCACATTTTGTAGTCCTGTTTTATCAGAATTGCACTGTTCTAGTATATACTAGACTGTAAGTTCTTTAAGTGAGATAACTACATCTTTTTCCTTAGTATATTTAGAAACTAGTTGGATACCTGGCACATAGTAGGTATTCAAAACTGGCTAACTACATTTCTTAATCCTATGTGGTGGGAATTCACTTTTTTCCTTTTTCCTTGCTGACTGTGGTCTTTCTCTTGATTCCTGATTTTCAAGGTCACAGATCACAATGTTTCTTAAACCTCAATTATCTCTTCCCTTTCCCCAAAACTGGCATATTTAGAATTATGGCTAACAATTTACCAAATAGGTCCAATTAAATATATTTCACAATATAATGCTGGATGGCATGATGCACTCACTTGTCAATAATTATCAAACCTGTTTGAATTTTTAATATAAAATCTTTTCAAATATCTGAGAAACTTATACCCGATAATAGTTTTCTTAATAATTCTGTCCTCCCCTTCAATATTATCTTCTGGTTGATTCGAAATTTTGTCCAATTAAGAACTTAATATATAAAATGTTCACTTATTTGCAAAAATATGGACCATATTTGAAATACTATTTGTAATTACTAATGGAGCAATTGTATATCCTTGACTGGGTATGCATGCTTATGGATGATTTTCCCATTTGTTATTTGAATAATTGTGCTAGAAAAATAAAAGACACAACCACAGAAAGATCCAATCTAGTTTGATCATTGCAGAACTATTTGAAGAAAAAGAGATGGGTTGTGTGAGTCAATTATCGTAAAGAGAATGGAAAGTAAATGACTCCCGTGATTTCTTTTAGATTAGTAAAAGCAGCACAGAAAGCCTCCCAATTCCCCTTCTTCCTCCTTAACTAATTTTATGTTGGCTTTATTGCTAGCAAGTCCACAGGCATACACAACACCTCTCCTCCATACCCTGAAGGAATTAAAGCTGTTGACAATATTTGGAAGAAAATAGAGAACTTGAATCTCTTTTTGTGCTATACAGGCTTGCAACTCAGTAAAATAAAACTAGTTAATGAGGAATTTACTCAATTTAAGATAATGAAAAGTGCACTGATATATCAAGCCAAGGTGTGCATGGAAAACGCATTGAGCTTGAGGATTGCCTAGGACAGAGTAGAAGTGTCACATTCAACTTGAATATCTGGTGTGTTTTTTTAAGAGGTAGAACTACAAAAAGACACAAATAATTATCAACTCATGAACGAATCAACTCATAAAATCAGATTATTTCAGCAATTACTCAATAGTTTTCTTTTTATAATGATGATACACAAAGATCAATTCTCTTCACCTATCATCCTCTTAAATATCAATTTGTTTGCATTCCAACCTGAATGGCAAAAAGTAATGAGATTTATGAACTGGAGTGCCACTGCTATCCACACAAAACTCAACTTTTCTGGAAAGAGTATCGATATTTAAGTCCCTGGATTTTAAAATCTGGCTAATTAAAACATGACTTCATGGATCTTGTAAAATAAAAAGCAATAACCCAGAACAAATTATAATTAAAGATGATATTCAGTATCTCTGTAGACAGATATCCTTCTATTTTTTTTTTTTCTGGGTATGAGGCCTGGGACTGTAAGATGAAAATTTAGCAAATATTCTGCTACCCTTTGCTTTGAAAGGATGGCAAAGTTGACCTACCTAACAAATATCCTTTATGGACATCAGATTCTAGTATTGTTACTTATCTTTGAGGTTTTGTTCTCTACCTGCAAATCAACATGATCCAAAATTCTAGTTCCTGCCAATATTTGGCTACAAATCTCCAAACTTCCAATTTTCTACCAGTTTTGACTTGGACTAACTATGAACAGAAATTGCCCTTTCCCCGAGAGCTATCACCAGAGACAGCTACAAAGAGTATGGGCCAGCTGTGGTTAGCTGGGGGCATTCAGCTTATTTATTCAAATTCCTCTCTGTACCCAGCTGTCTCTGGCTGGCATGACAAACATTTGTTTACTAAACATTTGTTCTTCCCATATTCCTGTGATTTACCTTCCTTCCTTTTGATGTTCCAGACCCCTATCTTCTGCTTAGCCCAGACTGGCATATAAGCTTCAATTGCCTGACTTAAATTTGTTTTTCCTTTGTTAATCTGTCTCATGTCAGTTTAATGAATAGACCAGCCAAAAGAACCTGAAAAGGTAGAGAAACATTTTTTTCCTCCCCTTCATATGAAAACATATTTTTGTGAGCATAGAAAAAAGTGAGGAAATATAAATAATACATACGTTAGTATTGGTTACCTCAGGCAGGCAGATGAAACTGGACATTGTTGGGGGTAAATGATTACATTTTTCTTCTTTATTCTTTACTGTATTTTTATTGTTATAGCTAGTTGTTTTTTTTTCTTATAATAAAAAAATCTAGTAAATTAAGAAAGCAAATGTTTACATAAATGTCCAATTGTTCTTAAGTTTTATTTATCATAGATTGGCAAAACTGTCATGAAATTAGAAGACTATCATGGACTTGTCATTTTTAAATTGTCCCATTATTTTATAAAATAAAAAAGTATTTAAATATCAAGCATGTAAGGGAGGCATAAAGTTACTTTATGAAAAATCACATTGTTATTTTTTACTTCTTATTGTTGATTGGTGAAATGTGGATCATAAACGGATTTTGTTAGTATCCTCTTTTTTGTTAATGTGGTTAATGTGGACTGAAGGTGAATTCCAATACTACAAAAAGTATAAGTAATTATTTCTTTAAGACAAGTAATTAGAAAGTTGTCTAAGAAATTAGAAGAAGAAATTAAATTACTTCCAACATACCATGTACCATCAAATGTCACAAATTTGTCCTCAGTCATAGCTTAAATTAGATACCATCTAGAGGAACCTGCTCTTTCACAAACTGAGGTTAGGCCAAGGTTGTTTGGAGAGCTCCAAAGGATTTCTGATAAATAGTGAAACAGTCCTAGTTATATACCTGGTTAGTCATTCTTATAAACAAAGTTGGGCCATCTGTTAAAAGTTCTTCCTTGCCTGCAAAGTATTCAGATGAATCAGTCAGTGTGCTGGCAGTCACTGTAAGCTAAAAGTCTTTGGAATCCATTGAAGAAAATGAATAGGTATCAGAAATCAGGATCAGGTCCAGATTTTTATTGTACCCTTATCTTCTGGTCTGACATCTTTTCTTGTGGATCTTTTGTTTTAGTGGAGAATTTAGTAGGAAGGTTAAGAGAATTTGAAGGATAATTTCATTTTCATTTAAGAACATAATTTTGTTCTTTTAAGAACAAATATTTCTATTTGATATGTAAGCTCAGTTTGCCTCCCCTGACATATTATAAATAGCATATTGTTTTGTTTTGTTTTTTTTGGTAAAGCATGTCTATTATAAGATAAAAGCAATAGAAGAAGCCCACAATAATTTAAAAAAAAGGGGGGGGAAGAGAAAGAAAAAGTCTCTCAAAATTGTGTTGTAAGGAAAGGAATAGAACCAGATCACTGAAGCATTGCTTATTTGGGAGATATGCTGGGATATAGATATAGCTTAGTTATATGGAACTTTCTGATATCCCAAATGCTAATTGTTAAAACGAGACTTTTACCTGACTAAAAGCAACACTATTCCAAATGCTTAGAGGTTTTTCTGAAGAAGGTCATAATGATTATTCAACTAACTTTAATGAAAGAAAATGTATAAAGTATCTACCAATTCTCTCTATGGCAAACACTGTAGTATCATAGAATAAACACTCTACAAAAAGTGTTCAAACATTAGTCAAAAGCTTCAAGTCCAGTCATGGGATAGGTTGGCATTAAGAAGGCTTTCATCATATTATTTTACTTTCTCAGGTATCATTCATTATAATAATTGGAAGCCCCATCCACCAGAAGCTAATGTGGATCCATAGCCCTGGTGCCCTCCTTTCTTTTACTGCTTTCTGTTCCTCATTCAAAGCCTCAGCGGCCTGTGGCTATGAGGATCGTTACTAATAGCACCTTTGAATATTTTATGTTCAAAAGAATAACAAACTGCTTCTTGACAGCCAATGTTTAGACACATAGAGGTTTATGCCTCAGCTTCTGGGAGCAGCAATAGATGATCCATTTTGGGATTTAGAAGAGTCAATCCTCTCTCCTACCCAGCAGCTCCCATTCTTACCATTTAGGTTCAGTATTGCAAGCCCACTTGCCTTTAAAAGCTGTGTTAAGGTTAAAAACACCTTATTGAAAGATCATTTGAGAAAGTTTCCCATTTAAAAAGATTTATTATTATTATTATTTTTTTAAAAAATAAAAAAAAATAAAAAGATTTAAAGAAAATGATACTCAACCCTCCTTCTCCTACCCCTCTTAGTTTCTAGTAAAAAGGCCTTTGGGATGGTACCTTTTAAGATGTTGGGTGGAAAAGAGCTATATGATATGAATACATTTTTTTTTTACAGATACATCATTATATCAAACTCAAGGGCACCATAAGTTCTTCATTGGATCTATGAGACTGTTACAATACATTCTTCCTAATAATCTTTAATGGCTACACTAATACCCTTGATACTTTTGTACTCGAGCAAGCCTCAGTTCATATTATAATGATATCTGCTTGCACATTTGCATATAATGGTTTTCATGGTTTTCCAAGGCCATGCATGCAGGCAGCCCTTTCTTAATCAATAATAATGGCACAGTTTATGTTTTCATAGCTAAACAAACGTAACATAAAAGTTATTTCCACTGAAATCCAACCAACTGGAAAGAAATAGGAGGTCAGTATGTACAGGGAAAAGAAATGACCCATTCTTAATTGAAGATTCCTTTTTACATTTACTGTTATTTAGGGAAAAGACATTTTTCTTGATTAGGAGCTTTCTTCACATGACCACTCATCGTTTCTCTTTTGAAAATTACACAAGAAAGGATATAAACATTTTAGTCAGAAGACTGAATGTATAACGGTCACTGCTTTTAGCTGGAAGAAAGACTTCAGAACTGGTAAGAATCAAAACTTGTTTTCCTCTTGGACACCGGTTACCAAGTTTTTTAAAAAGTTGGTTGAATCTGAACAATATAATTAAAGGCATGTCATGTCCATATGTTGCAACAGGGGAAAATGTCTATAACAAGATATGTTCCTTCTAACATAATATATCAACCATGATCACCCATAATATCTCACCTACATGTAAACCTACAGAATTTCTGAAGGGTGGTAATTTTTCCACTGATCTCTGAAGCAACCAGAAAATCCTAAAGTAGTCTTTCTTGCTATATTTGCCTTGTGGAAATTAGTTTTCTGTTTAAATATAAATGACTCATTGGATTGACGTGTAAGGACAGTTGCAAATTTACTGACAATTTTCTCCTCATGGTATGCAATCAAAACTACAACATCTTAATCACAGGAATGTTTCACAATTGCCATTTAAATATCTGAGGCAACGATGCATTTGCCAGTCATTTTCCACCATTGTATATATAGAATTTACATATGTCACATAATTCCACACACAAATACTTCTTTGCAGGTGGTGTCTTTTGGTATTACTGCCATGTTCGTTGGACTAAGGTCTCTGATCACAGAAACCACGTGGCTGTGTCATCTATATCAGTAGTCGTGCCTCAGATTGAAGGTAATAAAGAGTTTCAAAGAGGGAGCCGGCCCTATTGGCTCTATTATAGGATGTGTGGTAGCTCAGATCCACTCAGCCTAGATCCATAGTCCGAAGACATACCATCTACATACTTTTGCACAGATTAAGACACGGCAAGGCCAGAGGGAAACTCTGAAGTCTCTCAAATTTAAATGATCTTTGTTCCCCTTCCTTCCAGGTGGCATATTTTTTTCTCCATTTCCACCATTTAAATTCATCCTCTCTGAATTTTAGGCTTTCCTGTTTTATAAAAAAAATCCGATCTGGGCAAAAATTACTGCTATGGACTGAATACTTATGTCCCTCCAAAACTTATATGTTGAAACCTAATACCCCATGTGATGGTATTTGGAAGTGGGACCTCGATGGGGTCATATGGGTGGAACCCTCATGAAATGAATTAGTGTCATCTCGGAAGAGACCCCAGACAGCTCCCTTTCCTCTTCTGCAATGTGTGGACACACAAGGCATAGTTACCTATGAAACGGAAAGGAGCTCTTCCCAGACACTGAATCTGCTGGTTCCTTGATCTTGGACTTCTCCACTTCTAGAACTGTGAGAAATAAATCTCTATTGTTTATAAGCCATCCAGTTTACTGTATTTTTTTTGATGGTAGCCCAAGTAGACTAAGACATTACTCATTCCATTAGTCACATTTGTAAGGTTTTTTCCTATATAAAGTCAGGAAGGTTTTGATCCCTGTATATCTTTTACCTCTCTTACTGGTATTGGGTTTAAAGGAAAAGTACATCTTTGTATTTTTCCAGTCCTCAACACATTCTTGCTCTTACAGACCCATCCCCAAATGCCCATCACATGCTCCACAACTGTGGAACGAATGTGTGTGAGGAGCACAACTTCAGTTATAGCATGTCAGTGACTCATTACACAGTATTATAATGTAAGGCAGTAGAAGGATTATAATAATGATTAAAAGAGTGAATACTAGTGACTATTAGGGCAAACGCCTGTCCTCAGTGTGTTGGGGCGAGGACCCTGTCAATCGTTCAGAGGTTACAAATCGGGACTTTCTTTTAAGGTTTGAGTGTTGGGGTGTATGATGGTGCTGCCGATATGGACAAGGACTTAATTTTCACATCATATTAGGAAATACAGCTGAAGGTGAAAATAAATGCCACCCCAAACAGGTCAAATGAGGAGAAAATAACACTAATAAAAAAAACCCTGTTTTGCTTGTATAAAATAATGCTAATTTTAATCACATATGTGATGAATTGCTTATGACTTATGCCTAAGTCCCATGTTAGCCAGCAGATGTTATGTATGTGATAAGTGTTTGACAGATTAAATTTGTTTGATGAAAATAATGAAGTCACTCATTTGGCTTCAGGTTTTGGGGACCATTCTGCATAGTGGTTGCATTTAAGCCATGAAAGGATGCAAATACAGGAAACATTCTAGATGTGGGGAATAGAGCAGGAACAGAGCAGACTCAATTTCTTGCTTGTCTGGAACTCACAGCTGTCACTACTCGTAAGTCTTCCTCTTGAAAAAATGTTATCCCGCTCTAAAATATCAAGAACACATGTGCAGTTTTCTTTGTTTGAGGTTGATTAGGGGGAATTGATCCAATTCTGGTGGGAATATGGATGAGGGATGAGGTTAACCCGTATCCAGGCCAATTAGCTTTCCCAGTTCTAAACAAGCTTAAGCATGAATTTTAGCAAAATCCTTCAGAATGTGTTTTACTGCTTAAGAGTAAACCCAGGTAATGTAAGCCTACATAAATCTGTCCACTACTGAAAATCAGCCACAAGGCAAACACATGCCTAAAGAACATAAATTAAGAGTAAAATCTTCCTACCTACCAATCAGCTATAGACTCAAATGAGGGACGGGACCATAATAGCAGAGGAAGTTGATCTATGTGTTTATCAACACCTGTTTCACATCTGTTATGGGTAAAAATAATCTGTTTCTAATAACATTTGCTCAAATTATTTACTGTTTTTGGTGGCAGCGTACTCAATTTTTCAAAATGGGCTTTTGTATCAGAGATGAATAGTCTTCTCAGAATTAGCACTGCGCTTTATTTCTCCTACAAGATAAACTCCCAGAAAACGCAATGGGGTTTTTTCTTCCCCCACTCTGTGCAAGCTCTGTTAAAAAGCTATTTTCCTCCGTCTTTTTAGCAAAAAGTTTTCTTGGGATGTGAGTTTGCTGCATTTGCATGTGTGGCCCAGAGGCCTCGTACAGTCTCAGCTGGATAGGTCCCTTGGAAAGGGAAATAGCTAACATATCACATTTTATGATGAGGCTGCCAGATTGTTGTTCCTCTATATACACCCCCTAGTTGTTCTGCACGAGAGACTCCCTAGGGTGGATGGGAGAGATAAATGAGGTGTTGAGGGGAATAATAATTCTCCACAAGGTGAAAGGATAAAGGAAACGTGAAAAACATTCCCGCTTAGCCACAGGATAAGTCATATTAATTAGTCTGCATGTGACACCACTCTACAAGTGGAAATGAAATTTATGAAAAGAGAACTATAAAATGAATACACCTCATAGATAAATATCACTTGAATGCTACACTTCACAGCTTTTCCACATTATATAAAATTACTTCATTATTCATGACCTTATTAAAACACATCATAGATACACTTGGATATGAATTCTAAATACTTAATCTCAGTATGCTCTGTATATTTAGAAATGTAATAAAAGATCCATTTCTACCATTTCAGATTTAGACATTTGCTTTACAGTGACAAATTATGAAAGGAAATAGTTTTCTATGGTTCATTTGGTTGAATACCTATGAGTCTAGTCTAGTCCACAATAATGTAAAGAAGCAGTGATGTGCATAATCTAAAAAGCATGAACACACGTTTGCCTCTGGAATATACCCTTAAGTATTTTCTGCATGTTCACCTTCTGAATTTTGTTTAGCTTGGGATATTAATACAATTTATATTTATAAGTATACCCCAACTGATGGCCAGGAAACCCAGACCATGAAAAGAGATATATGTTAGTATGGAATGCCATGTAGTGGTCAATACAGGATACAGATAATCCGTAAGTAGATAGAAGAGAGTTGATGAAATATTAAAAGTTCTCCACCTTTATTAACAAAAGCATGAACTAAATATAATTTTAAGCAAGAAAGTTCCTGGTTTTGAGCACATGCCATCAAGGCATAGCCTTGCTTCTTTAATCTTGCTTTGTATAATTAGATTGATTAAATGAGATTGACAGAGATACATAGATAACCTCAATTATAATTGTAGGCAAATAATAATGCTTACGTTTTCTGCTTTTTGTAAGTAGGATGTAAATAATGATTCGCACTGAAGAGGTAAATTTTTCTTCTTCTTCTTTTCCTTTCTCTCAACCCATTAGTTTTTTTTTTTTAATACTGCGGTTAAAAAAATAACATTTACTATCTTGATCATTTTTAAGTGTACAGTTCAGTAGTGTTATCTCCATAGTTTATAAAGGTGTTTTAGCAAATGGTGTTAGGTCATGAACAATCTAGAATCTAGTATTAAATTGACTTTGTTTCTGTACACTTTTCTAGAAATACTTGAGCACAAGAGTTTACTGGAAAGCTCTGTGCTCCTTTAAGAAATGTGTTTGGCTATTAATATCTTCCCCTTAAAATTTTGTATATAAACAATTTCACCAACAGACTAAACTTATATTTCTTTAAGATGTGCCTATATCAGCATTGTTTCTCTTGTATGATGAAAGGAGTAATCACTATAGTATAATAATTATCTTTTTTTTTCCCAAGGAGTAATTAGGAATGCAACCCTGAATAAGTAATGGTGTGTAAATTACTGCTGGTGTCCCAAGGATCCAGTAGCTCACACATTCTTCTTTTCAAAAGTTTTTTCTTTGATTATTATGCCTCATTTATGCTATCAAATATAGGATTCATCCCTTTTTTTATAGCTGATGCTGCTTGTTTTGGAGTAAAGTAATTGAAGTTTATTGACTTCCTGGGGGAAAAGTAATTTAAAGATTTTAAAAAATACTCTCCCTCTAGAAAAAATTCAAACTTTCTTCTACATAAGTATAAAAATGGACTAACAAGTATAACCCTTGTGAATTTACAGAAAAACTTTCCAGCATGACAACTATTTCAAATATGGTTGGGAAGATATTCTGTGTTTTAGGTATCTCTTTTGTTAACCCATTTAATGCATTAAAAAAAATTGAAGTATAGTTGACACACATTGTTATATTAGTTTCAGGTGTACAACATAGTGATTCATCAATTCTTTACGCTACTCTATGCTCACCACAAATAAGTGTAGCTACAATCTGTCACCGTACAACATTATCATGATATTATTAACTATATTCCCTATGTTGTACTTCTCATCCCTGTGTCCCTGTGATTTATTTTACAAATGGAAGTTTGTACTTCCTAATCCCCTCCCCCTATTTTGCAACCCCCGTCCCCCTCCCTGGGAAACACCAGTTTATTCTCAGTATTTCTGATTGTTTCTGTTTGTTCATTGGTTTGCTTTTTTTTTTTTTTTTTTTTAGATTCCACACATAAGTGAAATAAAAGGGGTTTGTGGGTTTGTCTTTCTCCCTCTGACTTATTTCACTTAACATGATACTGATGAACATTTTGGTTGCTTCCATATCTTAGCCACTGTAAATAATGCTGTAGTAACACAGGGGTGCATGTATCTTTTCGAATTACAATTTTATTTTCTTTGAGTAAATGACTTGGCAGTGGAATTACTGGGGCGTATGGTATATCTATTAATCTCTATTTTTAATTTTTTGAGGAACCTCTATACTGTTTCCCAGAGTGTTTGCACCAATCTACATTCCCGTCAACAGTGCATAAGGGTTCACATTTCTCCATATCCACATCAATACTTGTTATCTCTTGCCTTTTTTGGTACTAACCATTCTGATGAGTAAGGTGGTGTTTCAGTGTGGTTTCGATTTGCATTTCCTGGATGATTAGGGATGTTGAGCATCTTTTCATGTGTCTCATTTAATACATTCTGAATAGGTGATACATGCACATGATATCATGTTCAAAAAGAACAAAAATATATGTAATAATAAGTGAATATTTCTATTTCATTTCCTTCCTCGGCAACCATTGTGACTATGTCTTGTGTATCTTTTTAGGGAGAGTTATTCACACTTGAGATTATATAAATGTATGTGTATCTGTGTCTATATCCAAACATCTGCATTTATGTCGATATATCTACATCTTTCTGCACTGATGATTTTACAACACACTTATAATAGTGAACATTGTGGTTCTGCTTATTTTATCAATATATTGTCATGTCTCATTCTTTTTAGCCACTGCATTGTATTTCATCATATGGAGCTGTTTGGATATACATTACATGCAATATCTGATATTCATCTAATAATTCAGTAGCCCAGTCCCCTACTTTGTTGAACATTTTGTGTGGTTTCTAGTATTTTTTTTACTATAGCTAATACCCTTATACATATGTTACTTCACAAATGGCCAATATGTCTGTAGAATACATTCCTGGAATTAGTGTTGTTGAGTCAAAGATTCTCTGAATTTTAAATCATGATTGCTATTTCCAAATCACCCCGTATAAATTGTAATCACTTAACATGCCAACCCACAATAGATAGAAGTGTCTCTTGCTCTTCAGATTCACTGACAGAGTGTTTCATGTTGGAAGTGCAATATTTCCAGTCAAATGTCTGCCTAATTAAATATGGATGTGATATTTCACAATCTGTAAAATAATTTCTTTCTTATTGAAAATATCAAATATTTTGAATTTTTGTAGTCATCCTAGGATGTGAAGAAACAATCAAGCACAACTGGCTATTGAAACCAGCTAAAAAATCATGTGAGAGATTTCAAACACACCAGTCTTCTCTGTAATAAAATGATACAACTTAATGGAAATAGTCATTATAATAATTGCTAATGATAAACATTTGTGAAGCACTAACCACGTAGGAAATACTGAAGAAAAAAAAACAGAATTGGGCTTGGTCTGAGTACATTTAAGCCACAATTTAAAGTGGGTAGATGGAATGTATACAAAAACATTATTTTTAAAGTCTATTGCTTGTTAACTTTCTCCAAGTGAAGTTAATGACTTCCCCTTATGCATTTCCCTAGTGCAGTACTTCTAGTCCTCCTCTTCTCACTGTGTATTGTATTTATCTATTGACTGCTCAGCAATCCTTCTAGACTGTGAGACATTGAGGTCAGGAACTTGAATTTTTGCCTATTCTCAATATTTTGCATAAACCTTACTATATAGCAGGGGTATAGATATTGTTTGTTTTATGAACACACGGATGCTGAGCAACAGCTTTTTTTTCTCACAATAAATCTGTGATATAAATATTATTGTTTTAGATAAGCTAATTGACATCTATTAAAGACTGGCTTCTTCTATGTTGCATATTAGGTAGTTACAAAGGCAGAATTTATATGTCTTAAGACTTTCTGATACTGAACACAGACTTTGGATGAAAGGTGGGATACAGCCTGCTAGGGAACAAACAGATTAATGAAGAGATTAATGAAGGCATCTCTCAGGCTCAGTTTAGATCACTGAGTGGCCCATTATTCAACTTGTGCAAAGTCACTGAGATTTGGTCTCAAAGCTTCCTTCTAATGAGCTCTGACCATTCCACTGTCTCTGGTGGGTTCTTTCCTATGAAAGAGGATTGTAGAGAAGGTGAGTTTCTCCAGCCATCTCTGTTCTTGCTGTTATCAAAAATACATCCTGTATATACTAAAAGTTTTCCTGCTAATCACTAAGAGAGAGAAGACAGGGTAAACAAGGTAATGACAAAATAAGGAAATTACAAAGGATCTGAAAGACTTAACAGTTGTTTTTTCTTTTGTGGTATCCAGATATCTGTTCCTTTCTTTCTCCAAACCAAACCCATGCCAAGTTTCCTCTAACAGAAAGAACCGAAATTAAAGTTGAGATGGACAATGGTTTCGAAGTTGTGAACCTTCCAAATACCAACTTTAACCTAGCTCATGGAATCACAGAGAGAAGGCTCATCTTCTTTTACTGCAACTGTAATCCCATTAGGATCATTTTCAGGGGCACCTGGGTGGCATAATCAGTTAAGCGGTTCACTCTTGGTTTTGGTTTAGGTCATGATCTCAGGGTTATAATCTCAGGGTCGTGAGATTGAGCCCTGTGCCAGGATCCATGATCAGCAGAGTCAGCTTAAGGCTCTCTCTCCCTCTCCCTCTGCCCTTCTTGTCCTTCACCAGCTTGCACTTTCTCTCTCAAATAAATCTTTTGAAAAAAACAAAAAACAAAAAACAAAAAAGATCATTTTCAGAGGTCTTCATAGTTCTCAAGGGCCATGATCCCAGTCTACAAGAGAAAACCTGAGCTTCTAATTAGTTATCTCTGCTGTCACAGTCTCTACATTATATGTTAATAATGAGTCCCTCCACTGTTTTTTAGTTGTGTTTGTTTTTAATCACTGAGGAATACAGACAGCTGAAGTCAAGAGGCAGGAAGGCATCTAAGGAAAAATCACATTGTCTTTCTACCCTTTTAGTCTTTCTTTTTTCTATTCTGACCCCTGTCCCATTATATTGCACTGTCTCTGATAGAAAGGCTTTTGGATAATTGGGGGTAGAGAGGCAATTTCTCTTACATTAAAAATAACAGATTTCCATTAGCTTTGACAAGCTGGATTGAAGCACATTATTTGCCAAAAATAGGTAGAACCATTCATATACTGGTAAAGTCAGAAATGTACAATGTGTTCATGGGGCCAAATGTTTTCCTTTTTTAATTTTTAAACATTTTTAAAAATTATTTATTTATTTATTTATTTATTTATTTATTTGAGAGAGAGAGAGAGAGAGCGCACGAGAAGTGGGAAGGTCAGAGGGAGAAGCAGACTCCTGCTGTGTGGGAAGCTTGATGCAAGGCTCGGTGTGGGGCGTGATCCCAAGAGTCCAGGAACATGACCCAAGCCAAAGGCAGACGATCAACTGACTGACCCACCCAGGTGCCCCCAAATGTTTTCTTTTAAGGAAGACTTAAATAAAGATATTTATTTTAAGGTGGAGGAAAATGTGCTCTGAATGATTGATTATTTTAAAATGATTTATGAACTCAAATTTAAAATTTAGAAAAATGAAATGGGATATCAATGAGAAGCAGAATGATGTAAATTTATCACTCATTAATTCAACATGGACTTTTTAAATACCTGCAATGTGCCCAGGAGTTTGGTGGAGATATAGCAGTAATCAAGTCAGACAAAAATTGCTGTCATCTTGGGATGTATTTTTCTCCTGAGTGAAAGAAGATCTAAGCTAGGAATTAGGTTAACTGGATCCTAATCATAACTTCAAGACAGACTCACCCTATGAATTTAAGCAAATCACTTCACCTATGTCTAACCTAATTTTCAAACCTGAGCTTTATTCTACTTGTCTTACACATCGTTGTATAAAAATAGTGAATGTGAAAGCACCATATAAAGCCTATCAAGTTGTACCAAAGTAATAGAAGATACTTATTTTGTATTATTCACTATGGGTCTGTACATCATAGCACTATTAGATATTTGCATCAACTATTGATTCTGAATTCTTACCCACACTGGAATCCATTTTGATCAAACTGTCTAGTTGAATGAGCATCAAAATAACCAAGAAGCCATGAAATACACTGGCATTCCCATTTCTCCCATAAAACTGTGATGTGGCCAGGTGAGTAGACCAGAATATCAGTTAGAAGAAATCTTGAATAATTTCTGTAGATCAAGAAAAATTTTAAAATATTTATGACTCCCCCCTCCCCAAATTCAGGTGGTTTTTATCACTCCTTTTCCAATTCATATTAAATATATGAACCTTTAGGTGTACTAGTTCTGGTGATCCATTTTTCTTTTTTTTTTTTATCAATTTTTTTTTAAATTTTTATTTATTTATGATAGAGAGAGAGAGAGAGAGAGAGAGAGAGAGGCAGAGACACAGGCAGAGGGAGAAGCAGGCTCCATGCACCGGGAGCCCGACGTGGGATTCGATCCCGGGTCTCCAGGATCGCGCCCTGGGCCAAAGGCAGGCGCCAAACCGCTGCGCCACCCAGGGATCCCCCATTTTTCTTTATTTTGATTTTTATGAACTCATAAACATGAAACTTAATTCAATTGAAGTCCAGTGTTGTTTAATTTCTTTTATTCCTCAAAGAAATATCTTTGCTTTTGGGAGAAAAGATAGTTTATTAGGTCCTTATCTCTCTTTCTCTCTCCTTATCTTCCTCTCTGTGTGCGTGTATCTTACTGTCTCTGTCTCCTCCTGCTCTATTTACTGAAAGTAGACATTCTTGAAATATTCTATTGTTTATCCATGGAACATTATTGTCTTACTTATATTAGAAGATTTTTTTTCTTCTCTGTAATGAATTTCAATTTTTAACTATCTCCATATTACAAAAAAAAATGCCGTAGGATTAAAAAAATCCTATCAGTGCTAATGTGCAAGTAATGGTGCATTTCTTAGACAATAATATAGACCTACATGAAAAAAAACCCCACAAGATTACATATCTTGATTATAACCAGGAAAGGAAGTGCTATTTGAATTCTAGTCCATAAGTCGGCCACTAATGACTTCTATGTCCTTGAAAGAATCCCCTAACAGTGGTAAGCTCACTTGCCTCAACATTTAAATGAGAGGTTAGGATGAGTCTGTCTTTAAGATCTTTACTTCCCGTGTCAATGAGTCTATCAAACTACTTGCTTTTACAATTGGTGCATTTCAATTCGCTAAGCAAAACCTTCATTAATGTGATTAGATGGCTTACGAATTTTTAATTACATTAATATCATCTAATATAAATTGACTTCTGAGAAATTAAAATACAGTGTACGGTGACTTTGTGGTATTACTAAGGGATATAAATTAAGTCATAAGAAACAAAATAACCATTTATAAGAACTGCTAATCCAGCTGGAATCCTGGGGGAGTTCTGTTTTGGGGTTGCTCTAGTGGACTGTGTATACGGTGCGCATGGCGGTCTAGCTCCTCAGGGGTTTCAAGTCTCCTAATCTACATGGATTTTTGTTATGTCAAAAGGCTTAAGGAAATTTTTAAATTTGAAATTCAAAATCAACCACAGTTCACTGACACACGCGGCGGCACAAAGCTGACACAGTGGTCCAGCCCGTGTCCTCTTGCACTGAGGTGTCCCTTCTGTTTTCACACTGTTGGGGTCCCTGTCTGCCTGTGTCTGCTCACCTACGCTGCGGTGTCTTCCCTGCTCCTTTCAGGATCCCTCTTCTAAGACGGTGCTCTTCCTTTTGACCTCCTTGTCCATCTTCTTACCTTCCTCTTCTTCTCTATTTTGGTGTCCTCATATTAACATACATCCCTTCATTTTATTCTCTTTTTCTTCCACTTGTTACTCTGCATTTACTTTTCACTTCTATTTCTATGGCACCCCAGAGTTGAGCCTGTATTTTCCTATTATTATCTTTTTTCATGTTTCTTTTGTCTTCTTTTTTGATCTGCACTGTATAAACTCATTCGTCCCATCTGTGATTATCGTTATGTTTACTTGGTCATTCTTTTAATCAAACACTTATTGGGTCTTTGCTCAATGCCATTAGGCTTTTATGTCTTTCTCCATAGGGCTAAATATTAGAGAACAAACAAGTATTTAGGAGGGAAGAAAAGGGGATTTTAAAAACTCATATCCTTTGTTGTAAGTATGAAACCATTCATCCACTTACTATCAGTAAAAAATAAAAAGCGACTGCCATTGCTAATATTACAATATTTTGAATATTCAAAGGAACTTGGACATGACTTCATAAGCAAGGCAGTATGTTTGTGTGCACCTATATATAAACACACAAAAGAACTGTATCCATATCTATGTGCATAGCTAAATCTGTAAATATACCATATATGTGAGAATAAAATCTATGTGTTCTGATCAATGTTATCACTAAACTCAATGAAAGTTCGGAGTAGATTTCCATGTTAAATGAGCATAAAACTATAAATACCATATACCATACACATACATAGACAAACATGAATATTAAAACTAATGACAACTTTGAACAAGATTAATCCTACAAATATTTAATAAAGAAGGTTATCAGTATTATACTGAACAGCAATTAGACATGAATGGTCAGCTAGCCCTGTAAATGAAAATGCTTAGCTTTTTTTCCATACTCAGATCTATCAGCAATTCTTGTCTTCTTAACTTGAGACAAAAGGAGCCCTTATTTTCAATGGGGCAATAAACTAATAAATTTTTTACTTTCTTAAAAAGATTAATGTGTTTGCAAGGGAAAAGGGGAAGGTGAGAAGAATCTTAGAGTGTGGGATACACAGAAGACAGTTTTATCAGCCACAAAATAAAAATAATGGCTTGTGGTCAGTGGGTTGTTGTAGAATGGGAATACAGACAGGGGCTGTCCATGGTGATACATCCTCCACCTCTCCTAAAAGCCATGGTTGCTGTCATTTAACTCTTTGAAGGTAGCATCCTCATACCTCTAGCCAGAGAGAGAGAGAGAGTAGGGTTCAAGGGCAGCCTGGAGCCAGTACAGTGAAAGCAAAGTCTATACCCTGCAGGTTGATACGATGTTTAACGTAAGACAAATGATGACCCCAAGTTTTTGATTTCAGAAATATTTGGCCAATGGGGAGAGTACACAAGGGTAGAGCTAAAAATAGAAAAAACTTAAATCATACTGGAAGCCAAGTTCAAGGCCTAATTGTATAGAGATTATGACTTCAGGATGTTTCAGATGAAATAAATACTCTCAATCTAATATTATTTTCAATGAATACTTTATCATTTAGGCTGATCCTCAAAGCTCTGTGTATCTGAGAAATGCAACTGGAAGCTTAAGCAAAAGGAAATGGCTCTCTGAGTTGTCTTTCCATAAGATCAAACACACTCGAGTAACTAAAATCAAAAGGAAATGTTCAAAAATCAAAGTGAGGCTTGTATTTTGGTAAGCAGAAAATGTACTTTTCTTATCGCTCTTTATTAAAGGAATGTGATTAGCCCTAATTCAGTATTGAATCTCTTTGCTGAGATGAAAACAAAATTATTTAATTATTTTCACAACAGTAAGATATCTATAAATTCCCCTGCATTTTACTTAAGATAGCTTCTTTGTGTAGAAACTGAGCTCTAGGGCTTTTTCCTTTTTTGCCCCCATCAAGTGAAAACTATATGGCTATTCATGTAATTTTGGTGTGGGAGTGGTCTTTCGCTGCATGTTGCTTTGGTTAGAAATCAGAAAGAAGGTTGATGAGGGATCTGGCCACATTAAACAAAGGTAAATGTGAGAGTTGAGACAGAAAGCAAATCACAGTTAACAAAACTGAAAGACATGGATCTAAGTTTAGATAAGTAGCAATCAACAAAATCACTAATAGAGAAATTTTTTTCAATGTTTTTGGACACGATTATATCAAAGAGTAGAACAAGTCTGAGCTGTGGAAAGGGAAACGAAGGAGCCATCGTTGTGGGAGGAGAGGAACAGGCAGGTGTCAGGCCACGGAGACATCAAGGATGCCAAGGCTGCAGCAGGGCTGCTTTTTAAGTTCCTTCTCACTGCTCGTTCAGGAGGGAGTCACTGACTGTCCTGTGTTAAATGTGTCACATATGGTTGCAGGAAGAAAACCTAGGGTCAGATTGTCTTAGGGAAACGTCTGGATCACCAAATAATTCCAGCAGATCTGTTTTTAATTTCCTAATGTCACATTTTCATCCTTCTGAAGTGCAGGATGGTCTAGATCTGCACAAACCGTAACGGAGCTACAGCCAGGTGCTGGGTGCTTACACGGTGGTATCTATTTTCTCACTTCACTAAAGGGGAAGGCTTCCAGTTCTCCCTAAGAGAGAAAATGGAACTGGCTAAGTGTCCACTGAGTTCATGGCTTTATACAAATGAATGTTAAAATACGTGGCCATTGGACCCATAATGTCCTATTAGCATGCCACTTGTCATGTGGTCATCCGTTGGCCGTGTAAGCCTGTGGTTTTTTTTTTAATCTTTTTTTTTAATAATAAATTTAGTTTTTAATGGTGTTCAATTTGCCAACATACAGAATAACACCCAGTGCTCATCCCGTCAAGTGCCCCCTGTGTTAACATGCCATTTGTCGCACGCCCAGCTGATCGGCAGACGTTTATCGCCCTGGGGCCCAGGGCTACAGTTTTGTTCAATCTCTTCATTTAGTTGTGAGGACTGGAACTGCTTCTGAACTTGTCTCTGTTTCACTAAACCAATTTCCTGAGTCATTTAACAACGTATAACAAACGCCCTGCTGAACGGAGATCACCGCAGTGGGCACAAAGGAAGATTGAAGGCAGATACAGAACATATACAAAGTTTGGAGAGACGCAGAACCTCACAGAAAATAAAAAACCAGCAACACATTAAAAATAGAACAAATACAAACTTGGCGAAAGCAGAGTCTGATTCCAGCCCATGCATTTAGACTCGACCTAACCCCAACCAGAAAACACAACCACAAGAGTTTAGAAGAATTACTAGCAAAGGTTATTTGGAGTCTAGAATTAGGAGAAGGGAAATATTACACATACACATAATTTCTGTAGAAGGCCTTGCTCTTAATTAACTTCCAAAGATAAGACCTGGTTTCTGATAATGATGAGCATCTACCTATAAACACCACCTAAAGCTTTCACGAAGTCATTAAGTGGATTTTTGTGATGTGCACATGCCCAGCTCTGTGTGAAAGACCAACATTTTCTGCCCACAAGGAACATTTAATCCAGTTGAGATGAAATCAGATGCTGTCATCTTGACCAGAAATAAAATCTTTGCTGATGATTTCTTTAGTTTGATATATTTTATGCTAACGTTATTTAGTATTATAGAAATTAAATATGGCCATTTCCTGGTACTCATTCTTTTCTAGAGGTTTGGAAATTGATTTTTAAATAATTTATCTGAGCAGTTTCCTCGGTAGAGTTAACAGGTCTATCATTTATAGTATTTACCTTTCTGGAGTCGTCAGATTTTATTTGGTAATATTGTCAGGCTGGAATCTCTGGGCCTCAGAAATGGAACTAAGTTCAAGTATGTGACTAATATATTTTCCAGTAGACTCAAAAACAGGAATGGCCCCGAAATGGATGGCTCACCCAGATGTAATGACTATTTGACACTCTTATATTTTCTTTCTCTTTATAGAATATTCTGAAAGTCCTGTCCTGGTCTTTAAATATCACCCTAAATTCTCAAATGTGGTAGGTTGTGTCCCTACAAAGATTTCATTCAGTTTCTTAAGAACTAGGATTTGTTAATCTTTAAACATATCTTACTTTAAAAACATATATACTTTCACCTAAAAGCTCATTTTGACAATGGTTTTTGGTGAGACAGTATGAGGAAATAAGTCTAGATGACTTACAAATAAGTAAAATAAATAAATAAACTTATTTTCAGTTTTCCTGAAAATATGCCTTAAAAATAGGTAATAATAGCAGAACATGTAAAGCAAATAACATTATATTAAAAACTATAAAATTGTTTTATTGTAAACATCAAAATCAATTTTTGAAAAAGGTTATTGTCATCCTATTTGCCAGTCTTCCAAGCATAACTGATCTTTAAAAGGACAGTGGCTTCCAAAATGTTGAGATGATTTCCCCAAAGCCTGAAATAATGTGAGTCATTTATTTTCCTAAAACCCCTCATAGAAATTTAAAATGAAACACTATATGGTTTGAGACATAAATATCTCTACCTTTGATCAAATCATATGCATTCGTGGCACAGAGCATGCTTTTAAAAGTGAGGATTATGTATTTCTAAGTTACCGATTTTGAGAAATACATGGAAGTTTCAATATTGTATGATAAAGTTAACTTCACAAATTAGAGTATTTCTTATTCTGTGTTGACATTCAGCGACTGCAGCCTATCAAAAGAAGCCTACTTATAAATTTTATTCATATTGTGGTAATGTCAATCACAAGATTAAAACTGCATTTCCCATGGCTAATATTCTTGTCTTGACTTAAACGCACACAAAAATTTATATGTGGAATACAGAAGGGCGTCAGAAGATAGCACCTTACTCACTCAGAGATTCCACTGCATGTTGCTCTGAATTTGTCATTCATTTAATTGGCAAACATTTTTTATCATGTTTGTTATGTACACAGCTAGGGGCAGTTGTACCTCGAAGAATTTTTGTGATAGATTTTATAGAATAACGTGCTCTGGAAGCTGGAGAGCACCATACAATGGACGTTATTAGTATTGTAGAATGGAACATTAGAGAAATTCTGATACATATTGTGGAAAAAAGCATGTGACTTGGTATCACACAACATGATTAAAGCCCTAGTTATTTTGTTTTTTGATGTGTAATTGCTTTAAAAACCAGGTTTTTTTTTTTTTTTTAAATACAATGTCTACTTCATAGAGACAGAGTTAGATTTAAATGGGTAAAGTCTGTGAAGATGTTTTGTGAACTCTGAGGTAGTTTACAAATATGTTCATTATCATGAGAAACCATAGTTCTTGCCTTAAAGAAGTGGAATATCTACCGAAAGAGAAAAAAGCCTATTAAACTCTCCTGTACCATCTTTATTTCTCTTTAAAGTATTTCATTACATCTATGTAGTGTATTTTATAGAATAAGAAATGCACATAGAATATTTATATATGAAATATATAACAAAAATGTATGTTAAGTAACATTATATTTTCTATTGTATAAAAGGGCAGATCTGGATGTGGATTTCTCTTCGAGGGCAAGATCAGTATCTTTGATCTTGAGATGTATTTTGTGATATAAATAGAGAAAAGATTAAAAAAAAACACTCTGGTGATAGCTCTCATAGAGATATAGGGAAAACGAAGCACCTTACAAAGAGAATCTCGACAGCAAGCATCCAAAAATATTTTAATTATATTCTGATTCAATAATATTTTTATTATATGAACTTAAACTAGGTATCGAAATCCCAGCAACCATGAGGTCAAGGGTTCTTATCTTTTTTTTTTTTTTTTTTTTTTTTTTTTTTTAAGGGTTCTTATCTTGTCCGGAAATGACAATGGCTGTTTTTTTCAGGCTACATGTTAGTAGGTGAATGTGAGAGTGCTGTGCTTTTCTTTCTTTCTTTCTTCCTTCCTTTCTTTCTTTCTTTCTTTCTTTCTTTCTTTCTTTCTTTCTTTCTTTCTTTCTTTCTCTCTCCTTTTCATTATCTTTTATCTTTATGTACCATAACCCAGAACACTGGTTACTATTCCCAGGAAATTTTTGTGATTGGATTTCTAAGTATCAAGTGTGAAAAAAAAAGAAAAAAAAGGAAACTGCTTAGAAAAGTTTTAATAAGATTCTCACTTTAAAAGGAATATCCAATCGAGTGATGTAATAATGACATTAATAGTGTCTTATTTCATTTCATGGCATGGCATGGATATTAAGCAGAGACACTTTGAAGTTTTATCCATCAGCCCATTGCATCTGGGGGGCATTTCTCCTGGGGTGCCCACACAGAAGTCCAATTAAAGTCAGTGGGAGTCAGGTACCCAGAGGAAAAGAGAGGCAGGCACTTCCAAAAAATGTCCATTATCAACGTGATTGACACAAGGTCATGGATTATTTTGTTCTCTAAAAGCATGCCGGTGGGGGGAAAGCTTGGCTGGAAATCTTCTGGCCTGCCTGTCCCCAGGGACTCTGGAGGGCACAGGGCCTTTGCGAGTAGCCATTCCAGAAAGACGATCTCGTTTGTTTTTCCCCATGTGTTCTTCTTAGGTTCAGCCTTACAGGATTAGCTGCCAAAACGACAGCCCCTGAATGAGCTGATGCCAGGTCTACCCAGAGTCTAGGTAATTGGAACTGCTGGGTTAACTAAGCAGCTGGCCTAACCGAAGCCCTGAGGACTTCAATCAGATTCCATTTTAATTCTCTGGATAATTAGACAGCCCACCCGGGCTGTAGAAATAGCATTCCTCAGCTATCTCTCTTTCCCCTGTCTTCCTTCCACAATCCTCCTATGAGAAATGTATCTCATGTAGGAAAAAATGCAAATCATGGCACCAACCTGGCCCTCACCTAGATCTCTCCAATGGCTGAACAGTATCTTACAGAATGAGAAACCAAATGAAGGATTTACGCCATGAGCTATTCGTAATAACCAAATTCACAAAACAACTAACATAAAAATTTTCCTCTTATAAGACATTTTTGAAGAATTTGCGTTATAACTTTAGGCTGTTCTCAAAGGAAATATACATTTATACAAATATAAATCATTTAAATATATGGAGCCATATAATGTTGATAAACAAGATTTACAATGCCTCTTACGTTTATGATGTATTTTTATGCAACACAACCATTTAATGAAAGGGTTCAAAAAGCCTATTGACATTTACTTTTCTTCTTACCATATATTTATTAGGCCCGAATATAACATTCACATTAACATCAAACACACGTAAAATATGAAATTGCTGGAGAGGAATGATGACATATTTTAGTACTTTGATGGTGGTGCCAACATTTCATTTAGGATATTTATATGTGTCATCTAAAAAGGACAATAAATTTCACTGAAGGCTCAATATATTACAAGACTTTTCATCAACACACGCCACAGGGTAGGCCTAAACCACAGAGGGAAAGAAGAAATACTGCTGAATAATCAATCTTTGAAAGCATTCAATGTTATTAAAAAAAGCTACATTTAAACTACCCATAAGTCTAAAAAATGAATGTGTCGGAAGTACCGCGATGCATATGCGTGGATACGAGGGTCGGATGAAACACCTGCCTTCCTATTTTTCAGTATTAAGATTATTAGGGACAAATGTTTTTTATTTTGTGATGCTAAGGCTTTGACATAAACCCCACCCCCGGGGTAGAAAAATCTCCTTGTGTGACGTGTCTATGAGTTTCCCGCCACCTGCACTGGCGAGCTGGCGCAGATCTCTTCCCCGGCCCACCCGACAGGGACAGGACAGGACAAGGCAGACCAAGTCCTCAGTTTTAAGAACAGAAGACGTGGATCAGATCCGTTCATTACTTGTATCTGCTGCTTACAT
The DNA here is from genome assembly GCF_011100685.1 of Canis lupus familiaris. Lineage (NCBI taxonomy): Eukaryota > Metazoa > Chordata > Mammalia > Carnivora > Canidae > Canis > Canis lupus. The sequence goes on along the minus strand of NC_049235.1, from coordinate 58,944,162 downwards.
CTCCTGCAGCCTGAGTCTGCACTAACTTAGGGTCTAATACCTCAGCGTGATAGACAAGGACTGACACGAATCTATAAAAATCCACGATGCCCATCAACTGTGGTTGATGACCCACAGCAACGGGAAGAATGGGAGAAATACAGCTTCTCTCCCCGGGTGGAGTCCCACTGCTCCCGGCTGGAGCTGCGAGCACTACATCCTCAAGCAGAGGGGCAGAGGCCTACAGCTGCAGCCCTCGGATCTTTCCGAAGGTACCATTTTACCCACAATAAAAAGACCAGCTTTACCATTTCTTAAGTTTTGTTCTCTTCACTTAAAATATAGCCTATTGAAAAGAGAAGTTCCCTAAAATCCTACAGTGAAAGGAGACCTCCTGATTCTGTTCCCTTCTAGAGTTTTATTCTGTTTCACTCACATGCGCTCTGTGAATAAAGTCAGAAAAATTGATAGAATTTTCTGTCTTCTGATGCCAAGAAGATCTCTTCCCCATGATCTCTCCAACGCTATCAAAGTTGCTGCAGTAGCGCCTTCTCCAGCCTTTATTCAGTAACACCAAAGTGCGTGTGTGTGCTAGCATTTGACGTGCTCTCAAGTATACAGGAAGCACCAAAGGAAAACCATTCTAAAATTCATCCTTGAAAAATGGGCTGAAAACCACTCTTCACACAATATCTCTAAAGAAGAACCTGGCAAAGTGACAATCTGTATATTTTTGTTTTTCACTTTTAAAGGCCTCTCTCTGTCTCTACACACACACACACACACACACACACACACACACCACAAGCCCTGTCTCCCAATGATTTTAAAATAATTGGTACTATCTTTAACACTTGTAATGGTCTCTTTTATTTCTATACAAGCCCAAAGCATGTATGAAGCACCTGCTGGGTGCAAACACACTTTTGATTTCCAGAGAGAACTTCCCATTTTGAAGTAGAGGGAGGTATGTAAGCCTTCCCAGTAGGAAGGCACTATTTACAAATAGGACCTTTTATTCTCAAAATCTTAAAGAGAAAATTACTTGTCATCAAACTGAGAACCATACATACATCATCTCTACAATTCTCCTATGGGGTAATATCATATTCTGTTCACAGGACTCTCTTAGGATCCGCATGAAAATTAACCCTCAAGAGAATAAACTTAAATATCTCGTTTTAAATGAGGGAGGGTTTCCAAATGCCTCCCCACATGCTAGGGAAAACCCTAACCCCTTTTGCAGCTTAGTGTTCTGCAACATCTCTTACGGTCCTGGCCGTCCCTAGAGGTGCACTCATGGGTCCTCTTAAAGGTAGGATACCGAATACGTGTGTCCCTCTGTCAGTTTGTGGTTCAGTGTGGCTCACAGATGCCGAGTCTCTTGAAGAGTGCTGGCCGTGGAAAGCCTGCCCTGCAGCTGTGTTACAACTGTCCAGTACTTTGGGCTTAAGCAATAATGGGAAGGATAAGAACAGCTCATGAGTATGCAGGAAATAGCTTCGTTAGCAGCACACATCTAAGAAATTCTGAAGACCTTAATCCTAAACATACCTGCCAAACTTTTACTCTGACCTTGACTCGACAGCAGCCACTTTATTTCTCCTCTACCATGCAAGCCAATGTAATCCTTTACTTAATTTTTTTTTGGCGGGGGGAGGGTATCTTTACTGTTTCCCTTATGAGCTGTGTTTGCATTTTTGAAGAATGGTTATCTTCCAGTGTCTACTTCCTTTATTTTAGCTTCAAGGCAACATTCTACTGGGTCTTCATTTTTAAACTCTCAGCAAAAGCTATCCAGGAGCTAATCTCTTCAAACTAGGTCCGAGAACTCTGTGATGGCTCTCATACTCCTCAGACTGTTGATAGGGATAAAGACACTTCAAGCCAAGCCAATCATCTTCAGAAACTTGAAAAATATATTTCCCAATTCTGACTTGGTAAAAATTCACCATGGATGGATTTCTTCTTCACCTAAACAGTGATAAAATCAACTTAAACTACTTCTCCATGTACAAAATACGCACTGGAATGGTGAGAGAAATTGTGGCCTTAGGCTAATGCTTATATCACAAATGGACAGAAATGGGATCTTTTCTATGTTTCGATAGTATTGTTGATGCTCAATAAAACCAGTACACTACAATTGTTTTTATTCTTCATGTGGACAATTGCTTTGAAATAGGTAAGAAATGTAAAAATTTTAAAGAAAAAAAGAATAATTTCCCAACCCATCATCTATTTTGAGTCTGGTTACAATCCTATGCCTTGGCAGGACAGGTATTGTTAAAATCCACATATTTTGGACTCAAAAAAGTTTTGGATTTATCTGGCAAGTATGAAACAGAGGATGAACTTGGTCTTCAGACTTAATGCCTGCACTCTTTTTACTATGTTTGCCAATTTATTTCATTCTACTCTTCTTTAGAAGTCTATGGGGGAAAAAAGCTAGATTCCAGTTATAGAGATTCAATTTGAGGACTCCTGAGACATAAAATTTAGCAAACATTTAGTGGCACTTATTACGTGTCTTGAAATGTGATGTGACTATGAATCAAAGTCAGTTACTCACTTAGTCTAGACTGCATGTTCCTCAAGGGCAGACACCACATCTTACTCATCTTTGGCTCAGAGAGTGAAGTGCTGGCATGAAATGATACACAGTGATTGCTGGTGAATGCAATTACATAGTGGACCTTGAGTCTGGATGAATTACCTTCTCTCTCTGCTTAATTTACATAATGGAGCCACAAAGGTGGAATTTATAAGCCCCAGTTTTCCTGCTTAGGGTTCTGCAAGTCCCTAACTGTAGGGTATCCGGTGGCTGATCTGTGAGTGGGTACACAGGCTTAGTGTAGAGGAGCTGAGCTCGGATATACTCGGTGGGTTGGAGAGGAAGAAGCTGCCAATTTAGGGAGCTTGGAAAAATGCTTATTACTCTACACGTTTTTTTAGACCTAAGTGGCATTCTTAATAGTTTACCTCACAGATCTTCACAGCCAGTTCCTCTGTGCATGCTTTCATGCCACCAAGACATTTTGTTAAGACTTCTCTCGTCTTAACAGTATTATTATGTGGGCAAAACTTCAGATATGAAGGGAACTCTATTTCTTCACAGTGAAAAAAAAATACAGCTTCATTTAGCAAGGAGGAGAATATTAGCAAACACAGAAAAAATCCTAGTTAATCACAAATTTTAACCACTATCTAGTTGACATGTGCCTGCTGTGCTAATTGCTTCATTACTTAATTATGCAAAAAATAATAACATCCACAGCAAACATAGTCCATGAAGCATTATTAAAATACAAAGAAACATGCTCTAGACGCTTTAGTGCAAACATAAATATTTTATAATAAGGAAGAGTGCTTATTATCTAACAGTAATACAAAATTTGCAGCTAACGTAAGTTCTTCCTTTCAATAAGCCTGAAATACTCTTATGCATTATGACTTCTGCTATCTGTGGTTATGATTTTGGATCTTTCTCTGACTCCAATTCACAAAATAAGATTTTTTTTTTTAAAGATGTTGTTATATATCATTTCTCCAGCACCTAATTTTCTGGTTCCTATGTATTTGTTAAGTAAAAGAATAAATGAATACGCCAGTATATCAATCAGTGAAGAAATAAACCAATCAATCAAGAGAATAGCCCTGAAATTAGAGTGGAAGCCCAGGAAACAGTTACTCAGACACAGGATAGTAGCTTCTAGAGCAGGAACGCCACAGCTGTGTTTTAGAGTTTAGCAATAGCATCCCTGGTCCAGGGATTGATTTAAAAACAAAACAAAACAAAACAAAACAAAACAACAAAAATAAAACACAAACCTACCCCTAAACAAGCAAATTAATACTATCATGTGAAGTCTTCCTATTTCATTGTTTTAAATGTTTTTGAAGTTCTTTAAGAATTTTTCCTGGAGAGTTTAAAACTCATCCAAGAAATTTGGTTCCATTATTTTCCTACTTTCCCCCCTCAAGCTCAAAAACAATATTTTGTCCCTGCAATTATCCTTAGTGTATGTAGCTCTTACATTTGGATGGTTTAAAAGATTCAAAGATACACTTGGGGATCAAATATTTGCAATTGGTGAAGGTATTCCAAGGAAAGGTTTTTATGACCCTGAATATAATTTTTTTAGAAAAAGATTATCACGTATCATGAAAGATGGAAGCATTCCTGGAATAAATATATGTGCTCCAAAAAAAATAAATAAAAAATAAATAAAATAATAAATAGAATAAATATATGTGCTCCAGGGAGTCTGTTCTGAAACAAGTAACAAATATTTCATCTGATGATCTCTGTTGTATTTTCAATCTTTCACATTCTAGCAAACAAATCTTAGTCCTTCCCTCGTCACTACTAAATATTTGTGTAGTTCTTATGATGCTCTCAGCATTTTACCGGGTCTCCAAGTAGAGAAAAGGAAGTAGGGTATTGTCCCTGCTCTCAAACTTTACATGAAACACTAATACACTTGACAAGTTCCAGTATAAACCACAGCCAATGTTTGGTCCTGCCAAGAGGTCTCAAGACGAAATAGACCGATTCCCATCCCAGTCAACTGAATGGTTAGTACCGTTAGTTTATTCATTCATTTACCTATTACATCAGGCAATTTTTGAACACTATATATGTACAATGACCTGCTCTAGACTCTAGGGTGATGACAGCTGTGAACAAGCCTGTAAAATAAGCTTGTAAAATAAGAAACTGAAGTGTCATGACTATTTTCAGAAGGAAAGTGAGAAGTGTTAGAGTCTCCCTACCAGGGGCATCTAACTTGGTGAGAGGAACTGGGAAAGGTCTTACTTAGGAAGTGGTGTCGACAAGTAGATTTGGAGGATCAATAGGAACCATCCCAGTGAGGAAGGGGTAAGAGTATTCCAGAAAAAGGGAGCAGCTAATGTGGCCGAGATGTGATATGAGGTAGTTCTGCACAACTCCAAAATTGCTCATGTCTCGTCCCGTGACGTAGGAGAAGAGCCTGAGGTGAGGATGGATTAGGCCGTAGGCAGAGCCAGGCGGGGTCTCATCATGACTTTGGACATCACCTTAAGGCCAGTGAGAAGTGACTACAGGGTGTTAGGTGAGGAGGTAACATTGTCACTTTTGGACTTTAAAATTTTTACTTTGGCCACAGCACGGAGAATACAAAGGTGGCAGGCAAGAGAAAACGTGAAGGGTTTCCTAGGAGTTACTGCCACTGCCAGGGGAGAGGGGACAGTGGCAGCAGCTGAGCTGAGAAATGGGTGACTCTGAGAGCTAGCTGGGGCACAATCAACAGACTTGCTCATGGCCAGGATGTGACAGGTGAGTTGAGGGAGGCCACGAGTATAACACCCAGGTGTCTGGGTTGAATACCAAGCATATGATGGTACCAACTCCTGTACTAGGGAACACGGTGAATGGAGGAGCTAGTGCTGGTCTTACTGAATAGGGTAAGTGTTTGAAACATGTGTAGAGAGATGACGGGAAGCAATCTGTGGAGTTGTCACGTAATACCATCCAATCCCGGGATAGAATTTTAGTGTGTTCGCCGCACGTGTTCCGACTTAACACTATAAAGAAAATTTTGATGTAAGAAGGTATTATGTTAAGTATTGTTATTCAGTAAATATTGGTTGCTTGTTAAATATCCCCATTTTATGAATAAAGCAACCAAAGCTCAGAGAATTTTGAGCTGTTTTTGTTCAAGGTTGGAATACAAGCCTAGACTCTTTGTTCAAGGTTGGAATAGACTAGACTCTGTAGCCTAGACTCTGTAGCCTCAGGTTTTATAGACTATCCATGAGATCAATATTACATTGTCTAAAATGAGAAGATTTTACAAACGTCAATGACCGTGGTGATATTAGAGTCCTTCGAAAGCTGACTTTATCTTTATGACCAGATCTTTCATGCATTTAACAAAATTTATTTTCCTTACACTCAGATAGCTTCAAAATACTTGCAAGATGCTCAAATTTGAAATCCTTGCTATTTTATCTGATTTAAAATGATGTATTCTCTATATGACATAGGTCAGGCTTATATGTTTACTTAACCAAAATGCAAATGTCGCTATTTTGTAAGAAACTACAAATTTTTCTCATTTTGTGCCATGTGACGAATTCAGAGAATCAAAATGGTTGAGAACATGGGCTATGAAAATGAATTCGCCGAGTTCTAATGTTGGGCCCACAGTTTGCAAGTCATTTTGATAAATCACCTAAACGTAACTCCAGTTTCCTCATCTGTAAAATAGGAAATAATAACACTCATGAGGGTTTTCTTGTTTGTTTTTAGGGAGAATTGAATGATATAATCTTGATAAGCAAGTGCTTAATTTGGCCCTCATCACAGTCTGGATGGGTCGGCATCGCCGTAGGAAACAGCACGTCCTCTTCTTCCAAACGTATTGCTCTTTCTTGACCATCCATCACATGCCAGCATTAGGCTTGTTTTCTCTCTCTCTAATTCCATTGTAGATTCAGGCTGTGCCTCACCATCATGGTCCGCATTTGAAAAGTGATTTTCTCTGCATTGATAAATAGCTACCCTGAATGGACTAATCTCTTTGGACCAACCTGCCAAGTTTGCCCTAATGGAAACTTTATAACCAGCAACATTGTCCTTTTTTAAGCAGTTCTCATGAAACCGCAACCAGTTATAAGAGCAACTGTGAACAAATAGGCAATTAATTTAAAACGAAAGACAGACACCCTTAACCCTACCTCCTCTCAATTCCTCTTTCCTCTGAGAAGGAAGAGAGACGTTTCTCTCAATAGTTGAAATGACAATAAATCAAGGTTGTATTTGGGTGATTTACAATGAATAATAAAGCCTACAACTGTGGTGTTACCAAGGGAATTATTTTTCTTGTAGTGTGACTGACAGTGTAATAAGAATTGTTGCAGATTTTACTTTATTCAAATTCAATTAGCCAAGATACGGTACATCATTTGTTTCTGATGTGGAGTTCAATAATTTATCAGTTGTGTATAACACTCGTGCTCATCACACCACGTGCCCTCCTTCCTGCCCGCCACCCAGTGACCCCCATCCCCCTGCTTCCCCTCCAGCGACCCTCAGTTTGCTCCCTAGAGTCTCTCATGGTTTGTCTCCCTCTCTGATGACTTCCCATTCAGTTTCCCCCCTTCCCCCATGATCCGCACTGTCTTATATTCCACATAGGAGTGAAGCCATGATAATTGTCTTGATCTGATTGACTTATTTCTTTTTTTATTTTATTTTATTTTTATTTTTTAAATTTTTTTGTGATTGACTTATTTCGCTCAGCATAATACCCTCCAGCTCCATGCGTGGATGTGAATGGAAGTGTTCATCCTTTCTGATGGCTCAGTAATATTCCAGTGTGTGTATCTCCGTATATCTCCATCTCCATCTGTCTGTATCTAAAACATCCTCTTTATCCCTTCATCTGTCGATGGACATCTCCGCTCTTTCCCCAGTTTGGCTCCTGCGGACACTGCTGCTGCAGGTTCTAAAGCCTCTCCTTACGCCAAGACTGGGGATTCCACCCTCATCTAGACTCTAGGTGTCTCTTTGCAAATAGGCTGTGGCCAGCCAGGTGGATGTTGGCCTATCCAACACGGAGTCCTCAGTTCGAAGACGACCTCCACAGACAGCAGAGCGAGGCGTAACCCCGGCTCTTCACTCTGCGGCCTGGGGGCACGCTGGCTCACTCCCACACCCATTTCCTCACCTGTGAAATCCTAAACAACACCTCGTGACGTTTTAAGGCTGTAGTGGGTTGATCTATGCCGCGTGTACATTATTTGGCATAAATCACAGTTATTATTTAGTAAAATCGCACGCATGAAATAAAACAAACATAGTCCAGTATATGTTTTCTTGTCTTTTAAAGAAAAGGAAGGACCTTCATATGTCGGTAGTAAAAGGCATATTCTGAGTGTTCTTCACACATTCACACATGGCAAAGAATCCCAGAGAGCGCCCTTCTCTTTTTTGTACGTTGTGTACCACACGTCTCCAAAGAGAGGACCAACCGCCATTTATAGGTTGTTGTCTCCGGCTTTAAAATTTCTTTTCTTTTGACTACTTTCAATTTCTTAGATGCAAGGTGTATACAAATGCAAGACAGAATTATTTATTTTCTGGAAGTATGCTCTTGTTTTCCAATGTTCAGCATGTGTGCATATGCACTGCTGAAATTGCGTCCTAATGATAGCAAATTGCAGAATTATGAGATATTTTGTACCACTTTTTTTCTTTTTTTAAGAAATAGAAAACTGAAAGACTTTAATAGCAGGTGCTGTATTATGAATACAATTTACTGGAATTGCTCTTCTCTAATCATACAGGAACCATGTTATATCCCCGAAAGGTTAGAAAAATATATAGAAATCCATTTATTCCCCCAAGAAAATTGGGGTCTCAGTTAGAGTAATGACACAAACCTGAAATCGAGCTGGGAGCCCTGACATCATGAATCGAGACAGTGTCCTAATGATTTCATTTTGTGAAGCCACAACATACTGAATACATGAATAAAATGAGGACAGTGCTTACCACATAAGGATACTAATCATTTTAATTTTCCTCTGTTATTCCCTAGTAAGAATTTCTCAAACTAGAGTTTGTATATTTGTATAATGAAGAGTTTAATGTTCCCATTTCTAGGCTAAATTGAGAATAATGAACTACTTGTACTTGATACTCTTAATACTGATGAAATAAATTATGCATATATATAAAGTCACTTTTCCATAGTTTCTATTTATTTTTTTAAATTTATTTTATTTGTTCATGAGAGACACAGAGAGATTGGCAGAGACACAGGCAGAGGGAGAAGCAGGCTCCCCGTGAGGTGCCTGGGACTCGATCCTGGGACCCCAGGATCACGACTGGAGACAAAGGCAGATGCTCAGCCGCTGAGCCACTGGGGCGTCCCCAAAGTTTCTATTTATGGAAATAAAAGCCAATCTATGCAATGTAGTATGTAGTAGTCCAAACAATAGTCATTCCTTTCCTATATTGTTCAACATTCTAACTCCATAAACTAGTAAAATATGCTAACTTAGAAGGCACTACATCAAGTAAAATATGCAATTTTATTTCCTGCCAGGAAAACATTCTAATGTTGATGTCTCTGCTTATCCTCCTACATATAAAAGCTTGCATTTTTAATGTTGCCTTTTACATTGTCTTTACATTGTTTAATCGTTTTACATTATCTTAAGCAAAGTAGTTGAGTTTTAATAACTTTAGGCACTAGTTGTGATTTTTCAAAAATCACTGGGCCTCAAATGGAAATGCCGTGTCTATCTGATCCTGGGCTACTTCACACGGTAGGTTCATTTTTTAATTTTGAGACAAATACAGCAGCATCTCAGGAAAAAAAGTCAGATAGGTAATGACTCAGTAGATAAAGATTGCAAGACTATCATTTAAACTTGCAAAAGCAGTGTTTTATGAAACCCTATGTTTCATTTAATGCCATCGGAATGAAAAAAAGGATCAAAATATTACCCTGATAAAATTTCCCGACATTTCTCAAGATAATAGGTGTTCATTTCCTTTTCTATCAATATCTTGGGAAGCATTTGTAGAAACACATCTAATCTCTTAAACTGCGGCTCCTTAAGGCTGACGTGATCACGAAACCAAAGATCTTCTAATTTACAGATTTACTTAGCAGATGTAGTTAGCGGCCCTCCTAACAGCGGGCACACACACCTCATTTCAATTTCTTCCTTAAAATGTTGTTGTGGTCCGCCTGTGGCAGGAAGGATTCCCGCATGAGCGCGACGACGAATGAAAAGGCAAACCTTAACTCGGAAGCTTTAAAACTCGGAAAACCATACGGCAAAACGCACGTAAGACTCAACAGCTCCTAAGGGCGGTGCCGCAGCGAGGGTTTCGGGGCCTGGGAATTCCCAAGCGGCCCGAGCAGTGCGGGGGCTCTCGTCGGGGGTGTCGGGGTGGGGGTGGGGGTGGCTGACACTGTTTTCTGAAGAGTGAAAACACAGAAACACAGAAATATAGAAACGATATTCACAAGTTGCGATGAACCAAAAAGACCCGGGCCCTTGGTCGTTGCCACCGGGGTCTGCAAGGCCAGACTTGGGCCGGCAGCGGCCACTTCCAGCCCCGGGTAGTTTGGGGTCTTTCCGCTCGTGGAAGCCCCCGCGGGGCGGTCCCTCGGGCAAGGGCAAGGGCCTGCCTCCCGCTGCTGCGCTGCGGCCCTGAGGCGCCTGCAGCCCGGTGACCCGGGGTCAGGCCGCCGCTGCGCCTCCCCGCCTGCGGTTCTGCCTCAGGGTCAGGGCCAGGGCGGGGCCAGGGCGGGGCCAGGTCAGGGCCAGGGCGGGGCCAGGGCGGGGTCAGGGCGGGGGCGCCAGTCGCTCGCCCCTTCCCGGCCTGGGACCCCCAGAAGGGCGTTGGCGGCCCTGCCTCCCAGAAAGCGCGCGGGCTCGTGGGGCGCCAGCAGCCCGGGGCCTGGCGGGCCTTGCGCGCGGCCTCCCGCCCCGGTCCCGGCCCCGGAGGAGCAGAGGGAACAGCCCGACGGCGGTGGGAGTGTTTGGGGCCCGTTTACTTCTTGATCATCAATCATCGGCTTATCAGCGGATGATCAGCTGACTGATCATCAATCAGTCCGGTGTTTCTCCTTTCGGTATCTTCATGTATTTTGCTACCATCAGCGCTTCTTAGATCAAAAAATATATATATACATAGATATACATGTGGATGTGTGTATATGTGTGTGTGTGTCTATATTTATATACGTGTGTATATATTTTTATATATGTGTGTGTCTATATATTTATGTGTGTGTATATTTATATGTGTGTGTATATATTTATGTGTGTGTGTCTATATATTTGTGTGTCTCTATATATATTTATACGTGTGCGTGTGTATATATTTATGTGTGTGCATGTCTATATATTTATGTGTGTGTGTCTATATATATGTGTATATATATACGTGTATATATATTTATATATGCGTGTGTGTCTATATATTTTACGTGTGTGTCCATATATATATATTTATGTGTGTGTGTCTATATATATTTGTGTGTGTGTATATATATATATTTATACGTGTGTATATATTTATATACGTGTGCGTGTCTATATATTTATATAAGTGTGCATGTCTATATATTTATGTGTGTGCGTGTCTATATATATATTTATATATGTGTGTGTCTATATATTTATATGTGTGTGTATATATTTATATGTGTGTATATATATTTATGTGTGTGTGTCTATATATATACGTGTGTATATATTTATATACGTGTGTATATATTTATATGTGTGTGTATATATTTATATATGTGTGTATATATAAAAACATATATATATTTTTTTTAACAAAAGAAAATACAGTATATTTATCTTTTTAGTTCTTCCAAAATTGAAAATATCAAGTCCTACTGCTAAGGAGAAAGAAACAAACGAACAAATAAAATCCGAGACCCCTCCCCCCTCCTCTCTTAAAGCCACAGAACACGGAAGGAACTGCAGCGGGACAGGTGGGGGCAGAGAACCAGAAAGGGAGGACGGAGAGATAAACTCCCCAAATACTTAAAAGCTGTTCAACAGGAACTGTGATAAATACAGGACAATGCAAGACAAGTAAAAATAAGAAGCAACAGTGACGAGAGGCTACACACACACACACACACACACACACACACACGCTGTGGTATTTCCTCAGTGCCAAGGCTTCCTGGAACCAGCCTGTGCAATTTTCATGTCAAACTTCCTGGGTCAACTTACTTTTTTTTCCCCCTTTAATTTCTCAGGTTACTAATTATTACACATTAATTGAAGTCGTAACTTTGGGCTCTTTAAGGCCTCCCTAGCGAAGGTGATAAAAACGGCAACTTTGGTGTGTCTGCAAATAATTAGATGCTTCCCTCAGTTATTTGTAACACATTAACATGTAGTTTTTATTTTTATTTATTTATGTATTTGTTTTTTAAAGATTTTATTTATTTATTCATGAGAGATACACAGAGGGAGAGAGAGAGAGAGAGAGAGACAGAGACCCAGGCAGAGGAAGAAGCATGCCCCATGCAGGGAGCCCGACGTGGGACTCGATCCTGGGACTCCACGATCAGGCCTTGGGCCAAAGGCGGCATTAAAACGCTGAGCCACCTGGGCTGCCCTAAATGTCGTTTTTAATATTGTGCGTGATCTGTCATAAATGCGTCTGCACAGTGGCTACATTCAATTCCATAGGCATGAAGATCTTTGATTAGACTACATGGGTGATACCATAGTCTTCCCACTCTCGGCCGTGGAATGATTCAAAACATCACTTGAATTCAATAGAAAGACAATCCCCCTGAAAGTAGGGCACTGTGGTGTGTTCATCTGCCTTCCTCTTCAGCCACGAGAACCTCCCTTGAAGGGTAGGAGCCGTCTTCTCGGTGCTCCCAGGATAAGCACGGTGCTGGACACACTGCAGGTGCTTAATGAGAGTTTGCGGAAAATGTGAATTCGATTCCAGTTCTGCCCAGGTTCCGGCAGTGCTGAGTACTCACTTGAACTTAGACTGGAATATAAGTGTGTCGTCTGATGAAGATCGTCCTGGGCACAAATTGGAGTCAATGTTGACCAACTCTAGATAAAACATTCTCCAAACTCAAGGAGATGGAAACTTCGTCGGGGGCACATCACAGCACTGGAGGGGAACGCAGGGATCGTGAGAAAGCACGCGGGATGTTTTCTTCGGGAGTTTTTTGTAAGGACGTATTTCTTTAGTGCGCTATACTTGTCTGAGCAAATTTACTGGGAGCTTCATTTGAACTTCCAAACAACATTATGACATTCCAAACAACATTACACAGGACAGAAACCAAAATCTCTTCCTCTTAAAAACAGGAAGAAAATCTTACCAACAGAAGGGCGGTGATTTGCCCAAATAAACCAGCTTTCAAATCTTGAATACAGGTGCATCTTAATGTAGAGTGCAGGCTTCTTTAACATTTATTTTCAAATAAGTTCCAGTATTCCGGAAGAGATTAGGGCCATTAATTACGGACTGATTTAAGCATGTGCCAAATTTTTGGTTACTGTTGGTGGAATCAAACAGTGTTGATTGATGATGGACTTCTACTAAAGCCACCCATCCACGACTCTATGCAAAACTCGTTAACCTCGGGAATCACCTTGGTTAGTACCACCTAACTATGATTGCTTTTTAACTCACATTTCCTTAGAACTATATACACTAATATACACAATGATAATTGGCATTTACTTTTATGAATCCGTATTATGTCTCAAAATGATTTCATGATACTTGAAAGAAGAGGCCATGCCCTGTCTTTGATGTATTCTCTGCTATAATGCTTAATAACAAAATGGGTTTCCAATAAATTTTTTATTATATATCTAGAATACTAACTTACTCTTCTTAGAGTCCAGTTTTCTATGCAGAAACAAAAATGGATTAGGCAAATTTATAAACTATTTATTTATGAAGCAATAAAAAAAGAAAATGCAAGAAAAGTAAATGATTAAATATTAATGCGGACCACACATTCTTAATAGTGATATTAAACCAAAAATAAAAGCTATAAGGAGTATAAACATTGTTAGAATAATTGAAAACAGGATCCTGTTTAGACTGTAAAATGTTGCAAAATTTAGAGCAACCTTACCAACATATTTAAAATTACATTCTCCCAAAGCAACTTTATAAAAATAATTTATTTTTTAAGATTTTATTTATTTATTCATGAGAGACACGGAGAGAGAGGCAGAGACACAGGCAGAGGGAGAAGCAGGCTCCCTGTGGGGGGTCCGATGTGGGACTCGATCCCAGGACCCCGGGGTCACGCCCTGAGCCGAAGGCAGGCGCTAAACCGTTGAGCCACCCAGGGATCCCTTATAATTAAAACTTCTCCTTTTTTGGGACACCTGGGGGGCTCAGTGGTAGAGCGTCTGCCTTTGGCTCAGGTCGTGACCCTGGAGACCCGGGATCGAGTCCCACGTCAGGATCCCTGCATGGAGCCTGCTTCTCCCTCTGCCTGTGTCTCTGCCTCTCTCTGGGTCTCTCATGAATAAATAAATACAATCTTTAAGAAACAAACAATTTTTTTCAATTTGCAGAGCTAGAACAAAATATTGATGATTTTATAATCAGTGAGAGTAAACTCTAAAACCGGAATCACCAATGAATCCATAAATTTTTGCCTGAAACCATGATTCTCTCAACTTTCTCCTAAGAAAGTTATTCTCCTGAATTTTTTCAGTCATGTTTTACAGTTTGAAGAACTTACATATGCTTCTGAATATGCTTTATTACGATGATCTTTGGATTTCTTCATGATTCCTATCGAGTCTTCCACAGGTAAAATAAATTTTTCTACCTCACATACAGTTTGAATTAATGGGCCTTACCTTAGGACATTTCTTTTGGAATTAAGTAAATTACTTTATCTCAGTTTAGAAAAGGGAGGGAAAAGAAGTAATCAGCTGAAATATCGATATTGCATATGGAACACTGCAACGTAAGTATGAAACCTATAATAAAGGTCTAAACCATATTCCTATTTTACGTTTGAATTACAGTTAAAATTATGTGATAGTAGATAATATTTCTGCAGAGCCTAGAGAAAAATCCAGAGATGTGAAAATTGGAATGGAAACTACGCAAGTCTTTAATGAGATCATTACATTTTTCTGTTAATGGCAGTTGCCTTGCCTTGCTATTTTACTGTGTTTTTTATTTTTTTCTGCCAATTACTTACTCTGCTTCATTGGTTCTAAGTGATACAATACACTAAATCACTTGATCTTAGACATCACTTATGAGGGCTACTCTTCGGTTAATTTTATGGCAGCTGTAGACTATAGTTAGATGTTAATACCATACAAGATGGGATAACTCTCATTCTATTCTCCCCCCGGAAATGAATCACATAATAGGCAAAATTGCAATTAGATGCTTTCAGATATACATTAGTGAGTGATTTTCTCAGCTGTGAACTTCATAAATTTGATCAAAACTTGTGTTGATTCTTTTACAATATAATCAAAATTGCTTTCTAAAAACATGACTGTTGACTCCTTCTATCATTAAATATATTATTAGACAATGTCATACTCTTTTTATATTTTAATCTTTTTGGAGAAATATCTGGCCTATTTCTCGCCTCATGGGTTATTAATACTTTCATGCATTAACTGTTTAATAGCAATATTATAAATAGGAGGAAATAATGACAAATGTGCTAGATGTGAGTCTCCCAGTAGAATGCAGGAAGTTATTCTTGAATTGTTTTTTTTTTTTTTTTTTTCCTGGTGGTAAAGTTGTTGGGGATCTTAAAAGTCTGGAGATGCTCAAATTCAGAAAAGCTGCACCATAATTAATGTGTTCTATTGGTAGAAGAATCCGTGAAACAAATTTATCTTGAGACCAAAATATCCCCCTGTCTAATTGCTTTCAGGCTTAGTTAGGATATGACTTGACATAGCAACGGGAATGATATGTAAGTTTGTTTTATATTTGATGTCAAATTAAAATCTTGGAAGCTTAATCAAATATATGGTTAGAAGCTAAAGTTAAGAGCTTATTGAATCTCCCGCGTTCTCTTCACTATCAATCATTTTACGTATCACCACCCAGAATAACTTTTCTAAAAACATAGTGATCACTTCTCAGATTGCTCAAAAATTCTCCACTTTTTCATTGCTCATTAGACAAACATATGCGTCAATCAATAGTTTCCAACTTACTTTCAACCTCACTTAAATCCTAGGCTTTGGGGACAACTCAGTTGTTCAAATCCCCCCAACATTCCTTATGCTTCGCTCTTCCCACAATGTGCCTCATGTCCTACAAGTTCAGGATTGCTTGTCGTCCACTGTGACCATTCAGGTTTTCGTAATTCTTTGGGACCCGAGTGAATTCTCATCTGCTCCATAAAGTTGTCTGTAGCCCCTTCCTCTGAACATCATTAAAAAAGATTGTTTTTTTTTGTAATTAATTTGACCATCCACATCCTGTATTTCATGTTACCTTTTAAATTCAAGAAATATTGTTGAATGTCTTCCACATGCAAGACAACGTAGACGTGCTGGAGGGCCTTGGTCAGAGGAGCCAGACCTCCAAGGCAGGACAGACTCACTATGGTAACGAGATCCCTCGGCAATCCAACGTAGAGAAGCACTGCTCTGGGGGACACACACACGAGCAAATCACAATACTTGACCTCATACAGTTTACTAATAGCAGAGCATTAAATAATGAGGGCAGAGTGAAAGTAGGGGTCAGGAGAGAAGCACAGTTTCCAGGGCAGGGTGATGTGAAAGGGAGAAAAGATCACAACCAAATATAGTACTGATGCCCTGATGCCCTATTAATAATAATACTCATTTGCTGATTCTGGTGTCTGTACTTGGTCCAATGCTTGGCTTTTAACATCCCCTACTTCTCATCTCCATAGTGACATGTTACATAGTTTTTAGCATTCTCATTTCGTAAGAGGGTTCATTTAAAAATAAGGGTTGAGGGATGCCTGGGTGGCTCAGCAGTTAAAGTGCCCGCCGTCAGCCCAGGGCGTGATCCTGGAGACCTGGGATCGAGTCCTGCATCAGGCTCCCTGCATGGAGCCTGCTTCTCCCTCTGCCTGTGTCTCTGCTCTCTCTCTCCTATGTCTATCATAAATAAATAAATAAATCTTAAAAAAAAATAAAAAAAAAATAAGGGTTCAAAAGGTGTTATACAAGCCAGCTTTTGTCCTGGTCAGGATTTGGATCCGCTTCTATTTTCTCTGTTTTTTAAAAATTTTTTTTGACATTTCCCCGTATATGCTTATTATATCATTACTCTTACATTACCTTTTCAATTGAATATGTTATTTCTCTCAAACTTGATTGCAAAGACTTTTAAATCTTTTTTATGCTTCTTCGATTCTCCAATAGAGCTGATTGAAGGTACTGGGTATTTCATTGATGTTTGAAAATTAACAATTCTCCTAAGGAGAATTTTTTTTCAATTTTGGTAATGTAGGACATATACTGGCTTGGTTTACCCCCAGATTACTAGATGTAAAGGAAGGAGGTCTAGACTGTGTGTCTGTTAAGAAGAGGTAGAGTTATTTTAAAGCCTGAAAGAATAGGGACACTTGAATGGCTCAGTGGTTGGCTGAACCTTTGCCTTTGGCTCAGGGAGTGATCCCAGAGATCAAGTCCCCTATAGGGCTCCCAGCAGGGAGCCTGCTTCTCCCTCTGCCTGTGTGTGTCTCTGCCTCTCTCTGTGTGTGTCTCTCATGAATAAATAAATAAAGTCTTTAAAAAAAAACCCGAGAGAATAAAATAATGGCATTTGGATGAGTCTCCCATGAATCTGCTATAAATCCCAGAATACGGTGGGAGGTTAGGATATGTTTTATGCATCTATTTACTTATTCACAGCAACGATGAGACTGTATATATAATAACTTTGTGTGGATTTTTTATTATTAATTATTTGAATTACTTAATAATCCTTGGTCAGTAATCTTTGGGTAAAGACTTCCATTCCCTGACTCACAGAAAACCTTACATATCTATTTTGAAGTAGCATCAGGCTCCCTCTCTTAAAAAAATTCTATAAATGCAAATATTGGTCTTCATGTATCTCTAAACTTTGACATTAATGTCTTAATTAAAACTATTCTTCTAAGAGTTCTCTTAAACTCAGACACATCAGTTCTTGGTTGTTTCAAATCCAATGTAACATGATGATAAGCCATTTGTTAAGTAGAAGATGATTTATTTTTGAATAGTGACATTTTTCTTTTGCTTATCATCTAGTACAACATATATAGTGTGTTGCAAGACTTCCAGCTGTCATTTCATTGGTTAGGTCATAATAAATTAATGAAAAAAAAAGAATGAGGGAAAAAAAGGGTCACTTCATTCCATAAGAAAAAAAAGATAGTTCTTCATTCTTAATATAGTTGAATGCTATTCTTCACAGAAGTATCAGAGGTAGCCTGACTCTTTCAGAAATGATGAATGAAAGAGGATGAAATCCCATTCACACCACTCCTTGACTTTCTGTCTTTATCAGTTAACCAGTTGTAAATAAAGATACTGAAATCTACTCCTTTAACCTTGTTTTCTTCTTGCATGAAGCCATGCAACAATTTCCATTTTCTTCTTTTCATTCAGTCTCAGAATGTGTTTTCCTATTTACCACCTGTCTACATGTTTTGAAGTATTTGGTGACAGTAAAGTTTAGCAGCTTTATTTTTCATTAGGAAAAACAATTTAATATCACCATTATTTTATGAGACATAACATTTTGTAATAAAGGGCAGATCTTAAAATCACAAAACTATTTTAGTGAAAAGCTGACTTCACTGTTCATATTGTTTAATTTTGCCTCCATGATAACTAAACTAGTTATCATAGACTTCAGAGTACATTGATCTGTGTTTGGGAATCCTTGGGTTACATAATAAAACAGGTGCCCCAGAGTGACTCTTGTCCCCAGAGTCACTGCAAAAACTGGCACCTCATCCTCCAATATGTTTAACAGAAGCACAAATGAAAAGTTATGGGATAACTTGGAAATAGAGGAGAAAGACCCAAGGTGACAGGATACCTTCAGGATGAATCGGAGTTTGCCCCGGATCCAGACCTTTACGCATTAGGGTTTTTATTTGCCCAGTATCATCCAACTTTTTTGTATCCAGACCTTACGACTTGGTAAATCAATTCTCCATTTTCCTATCAGCAGAGAGAAGTAGCTTAATTCTCAGAGTTATGAAGTTTTACAAATTCCTGGATGAAATAAATTGATGAAAATTTATAATAAATAAATTGATGAAAATTTATAATAAATAAATTGATGAAAATTCACTTAGTTTTCCCAGGAAATGTAAAGCCCTGTGTAGTAGGACATTATAGGGAAGAACGCCTGGGTAGGAATCTTTGTTCCTCTGCATTAAAACCGCAAATGATTTTATCATGTTTAGTTTTCCTGAATTTAGTTTTTGTTCCTTCATTTATTCAAAATGTAGGAATAAAACATATTAATTCAGCTCTCACTGCCAGTCCTACCCCTACTAGATACTGTGCTAGAGATACAGCAGTGAATAAGATCAACATGCTTCCTACCCTCAATGTTTACTGTGGACTTCAAATTCTATTCTTTCATGGACTACATGCTATGGATGTAAATGAAGAAATGACCGAGTGCCTCTTAAGAGTAACGGAGTTTGTTTGCAGTTAGACTTTTTTCATATGAGAGGGTGAATGACAGCACTTAAATGAAAAACTCATGATACTAATTTTTAAATATTATGTAATTGAGATTATTTTTCATAATCGATAGACCTATTTCTGTGTTTATAAAATTATTCTCAAGAATTTCATCATTTGAGGCAATGTAAATAATTTTTCATGTAATTAGACGGAAAATGTTCATTTTTAAGATATTGAAGGAAGATACTCATATGACCTAAATATTAGCCTTCTAAATAAAGCTACCACTTGATTATATTTATTCACAAAACAAATCTTTTTCAGCCTCCTCCTTCTCACATACAATCTCGAATAGGACAGACATGAATCTTGCTTTTGCATTTCTGTTTCACAAATTCCTAATTTGATGTGCAGCTTTCAAAAGATCAACAATAAGCCAAGAATAGTCACGACAATAAGAAAAATAAAATTAAGGCTTCCTGACTGGTGGGCTAATGCGCTTCAAGGAACCATATCATGTGACTGTAGTTTGGTTGTTTAGTTTCTGTTGCCATTGTTACAAATTCTATTTCATGCCTGTAAATTATATTTTCTAAGTTTGCATGCACAAAATACTATTTATTACACCAGTGGTTGGTTTTCTGATCTCTTAAATTCAGGCATGAACAGCTAGCTGTTTCATCTCAGCTATTCACATTATATGTATGAAATTACACATCTTGAACATTTATATTGTGAAGTCTATTAAAAATGTTTACCTTCATGAAAGATCCATATATGTTAGTCAATAGGCCGGGTAATGTTAGAGTAAAAAGTTTAGTTATGTTTTCGTTTCTTAATATGACAATTTAGTTCATCATTCAACAAATATTTAAGATAAGAGAAAGTAAATAAATAATGACTTTCAACTCTGCAATTCTTTTGACAAATCTTCCTAAAATCTCTAATCTAATGTGAGAACTGAAGACATCATAAAGAGGTAATTTGTTTATATGTTTTCCTTTAAGTGATACATCTAGCCATACGCCCATATGTCTAAGTATATTAATTGCTCATAAACTTCTATAATAAAGAAGATATTTATAATTAAAGACCATAAAGTTAATGCAGCTGTAATTCAGTTTAGGGACCTAGTGAGAAACTCTCCTTTTGGGATATCTGGGTGGCTGGCTCAGCAGTGGAGTATCTGCCTTTGACCCAGGGCGTGACCCCGGGGTCCTGGAATTGAGTCCTGCATCGGGCTCCCCACAGGGAGCCTGCTTCTCCCTCTGCCTGTGTCTCTGCCTCTCTCTTTCTGTGTCTCTCATGAATAAATAAATAAAATCTTAAAAAAAAGAAAAGAAACTTTCCTTTTAAAAGAAACACTGAGGAAGAAGACAATTAAATCACCGGTCACTAAGCAGACAATTTAGATGATTGTCTACATCATCTACAGACTTTTTAGACTTTTGTGAATATCATCCTTAGTGCCTAAGATTCAAATAGAAAATATTTTAAATGCAGTTATGAAATCATCTTTTATATAAGAGTCACTTGACTCATACAAGACCTATATTTTGATTCTGGTTTCAAATTAAGAAAGTGGATAAATTGGCCGAAAGCAGTTTCATTATGAAAATCCAAAATACACACATTCTTTATAGTTTCACTATAAAGCATCTGCTATAGTACAAAGTCTGGCATAGAATTGATACTTTGGATATTATCCAGAAGACTGTAATTACTAGAAGCACTTGTTTCATGTATGACCTGTTCCCAGGTCATAGCCAAAGGTCAGTATGATGATGAAACTCTGGAATATAAGTCATCTACATGGCACATCTGGAATTCAGATGCATATGTCTTATCTTCTGAACATGACATTTATGTTGCAGGTGCGGTTAATATGCAATGATTAATGTGATCATCAGAGTCCGTTAATCCGTTTTTTAAATGATTAACCCTGTGGTCTGTTGCATGTGCAAACATGGCTATGATGCTCAGATGTTTGGGAAACCAAGCAGACCAAGGAACTGAAACCAGAAAGGGCTGAGAATAAAATATACTGTGTAGAACTAAAAATGGGAAGGGCTGAGAAGGTATTAGGGTCTGAAGGATGCTCAAGTGTGACCCATCTTGAAAAAGGTTGTAACTTTACAGTGTAAACACACACACACACACACACACACACACACACACAGTTATGAAATAAAGTTTCACAAAACATCTATCTTTACTTACCCTAATTAAACGAGATACAAGATATGTTCTATTTTCCAGTTTGTTCTATCCTTTTTCATTAAACAATATGACTGATTCCTACAAAAAAAGTAGATTTCACTTCACCAACGAGTTGTGATGTGTAGCTGGAGGGAAAAGTGACTAATTTTAGTGAATGGTTCTCAGTATGCTCTCTACACGGGTAGGTTTGAAGAACTTATTAAAGATATACAATTATTTGAGGGGAGAGTCCATTTCCATCAGATTCTCAAATGGATTCATGATATACCCTCAAGATAATAAAAGCTAAAACAGGATATTTCCAGGTCAAATAGTACATAATACACAAATATTATACTAACACCTCTGTATGTGTTATTTAGTTCTTGTAACAGCCTTTTTAATTTTTTTTTTTTTTAATGATAGTCACTGAGAGAGAGAGAGAGGCAGAGACACAGGCAGAGGAAGAAGCAGGCTCCATGCACCGGAAGCCCGATGTGGGATTCGATCCTGAGTCTCCAGGATCGCGCCCTGGGCCAAAGGCAGGCGCCAAACCGCTGCGCCACCCAGGGATCCCCCTGTAACAGCCTTTTTAGATTGGTACAAATTATATCCAAATTTCCTAGTTGAAGAAATTAATGCTGATGGGAGAGAATAATTTTTCCTTACATCATTTGTAAATGTCAAAGAGGACTTTGATATCAGAAATTTGACTCCAGACCATATTTTTAAACCTGTGAAATCCAGTAAACTTAACTTCATCCCTCCAATCCACCCTTTCTTCCTCCTCTCCTCCCTCCTTCCCTCCCTCTCTTCCTTCCTTCCTTCTGCCAACAAAACGATTTATTTAGGACTGGCTCTGTTCCATACACTGAGAACATAAAAGCAATTGACTGCCCTGATACCCCTTAGAGTCTAGTGAAAGATAAACAGAAGTCAAGGCTGAGGGGCATTTTGAAACCACAATAAGAGACAGCAAAGCAGAAATAAACACAAGTTGACCATGAGACTAAGTCAACTTTTTCTTTAGATGAGAAAGTTTTTTTATAAATGTCATAATAAGAGCAGGAAACAATGCTAGATTCAGCAGGTTCCAAATATGTAATCTAAGAATATGCCACATTTTGCTTATTTTGAAATTTTGGGTATTAGACTAATCCTTGGTTGGGACTAAGGTTCATTCCCTTGAGCAGTCACAAGTTAATTCTAGAGTTACTGTTGGCAGGAGTTGCAGCTCATGCTGAAGCCTGCACAGTCACTGGTATTATCTTGGTTGTGGAAAAGGGCTCAGGTGGTGCAGCGCTGCAATTCTTTATCGTGGAACTAGTTTTAGCAAAGGTCAAATTCTCCAGGTCTGGATGTAACTCATGAAATTCACAATGTGCCTGCCAATTTCTCTGACAATATGCTTAATATAGATTCAGAATTATGGCAAAACAGAGAACTCTACACATGATCATTCAAGGTTAAATTACTTATTATGATGGACAACAGAACTCAACCTATTAGCTAAGGGCTTACCTTCCTTTATCCATTTCACATAAATTTAAATAGATACCTTTTTGAAATAGATGGTGGCTATCATTGGTTATAACTGTTAGGAACATGTGGCATGTAGGTGAAGAATCTCCCATTAACTGATTCAAGTTTAGTGTTATCTGTTAAAATATTTGGTGTGATTTTAAAGCATTCAGGCTGTAAGAAAATATCAAGTGTAGAAAATATCTATTATGTAGAAATCAGGAGTCAAATGGGAAGCTACAACTAATTTCAATTACTCTGGAATTCTTTAGGGATTATCTTTTAGCTAGTGGTGAGCTATCTGGGAAAATATGTCTACTCGATTTGTAGTCCCTCTTGTAACCTTCATCTAATTTTTATTCTCAAAGTATACATCATACTTTGCTTATGGAAAATTCGGTTGTTTATGAAAATTAATCTTTAGAGAAGAAAAGATATCATCATTTGAAAATATCCTATAAATTCTGATGGTAATTCCAAAGGAAGTTTCCAGAAACACTGTCAATAAAACTAGCGTTTCTGGAGAAAATGTGCAGCCTCCTAAGGGGATTGTCTTGAAGGGGAAAAGCACTGGTTTGGATATGTAAGTTCTGATAATGTTGATAAAATTTCTGCTATGACAACATGACATTGTAAAACACTTAACAATAACCAAAGGGAAGGAAAAAACCTTCACACTTCTTGGGATATATTCCTAATGCTGCTGTAGCGTTCATTTTATATGATTTAATATGACACTTAAAATAGTCTCTCAACATCCAGCAGGTCCCCAGGCGAACACTCCCGTCACACCAAACAGAAGAGCAGAGAGAATTGTTTAGGTGTAGGTGTGGATGGCTGTCAACCGACTCGGAGACTGGGATGGGATCGCTCAGCCCCTTGGCCTTCACATGAGTGATGATGCTTCTGGTTCTGTGGACGTTTTCAGACATCTCAGATTTAACATGGGCAAGGCATAACCTTAAACCCGTCCTTCCCATTCTTTTACTTTTCCGTAAATACACTTTTTTGCTGAAGCCAGAAATCTGGGATTGCTCCCTTTTTCTAACCATAGACCTCCGAATCATCAGCAATTTCTCTACAAAATATAATCTCAAATCCAGCAATTCCATTTCGTGTCTATTTTTATAAGCCTACTTCAGATCATGCATCAGTCACCTCCTAGCCTACTTCTCCTTTCCAATCACCTTTCCACAAACCATTCTTTCCATAGCAAAGGGATCCTCTTAACAAACACATCTAAGCACAGGGGTTCCCTCACGATAATCCTTTCTGTTGCAATTTATTTCCCTCAGAACAAAATCTAGTCTTTGCCATGCCCTTATACAGCCGTGAGTGATTCACCCCCACCCCCTCCCCACCACCACCTTGTTTTTCTCTCCACATCTTTGAGCCTCAACTACGCGGGTCCCTCTGAGTTCTTTGAACAAGCAAAGCTTCTTCTTAACCCTCTGAACGTGATCTTCCCGTAGGTGGTGTTGAGATTCCCACTCTTCACATTAGCTGAAATACCAGCTTCTTAGAGAGACCATTCTTCACCAATCTATTTATATTCTCCTAGGTTGCCCTCTATTCTGCTTGTTTATTTTCTTTCCAGCATTAGTTTGGTTTTCTTTTTCTTTTAATCTACCCCACAACAGTAGAAAGTAAACTCCGTACAAGAGTCATGTCAGCCTATTCTATCAAGCTCCAGCCCAAACAGAGACTCTGGAACCTAACGGGTACTAAATCATGTGTTGAATGAGGATCACTGCTTCTTAGCTGTATCACTGTAAAGGCTAAATGTCCACCTCTTCCGTGCCATTGTGATCTCCACACTCTTTTCCTGTCACAGCTTCATCTTCATGACGCCAACTAGAAAGTATTATAATTTTGTTTTCCCCAAAAGATTTATGTTTTCCCTAACCCATAGAACACAGACAGAGGTACTTAGATGAGAGCGGCACTCAAGACTCTCCAAAATTCCCCAGGGTTGTCTCCATTGTATTGCACCTCCTCAACAATCATGTACCTCGTTTTCATCCCTAGTGACCTACTGAACTCATTGTTATCCAATACAGCAATATCCCAGATATTTCTCACCAATAACCCCGAATGTGTGTTTACTTCAACTCACTGAAAAACACAATCTACCTGACTGATGTAGAACCAAATTCCAAGAAATAAGAACTCCCCGAATTTTTCAAGTCAATGGAATGCCAGTCATTATAACATGTTATCCCCAAACATCAAGTAGCTTCAAGGAAAAGCATTCGGTCTTGAGAGCAGGAAATGTTCTTTCAGAAAAGGAGTCCGTATAGTTTGATGCAGTTCCAGATCATGCCACGAAACTATAATATGAGGAAACCTAAGCCCTGGAGGAGCAATTATTTGCTACATTTTACTCTCTCCTATTTCGTAATACAAATAGCACGGCAGTTAAAAAGTGATTTATAAAGAACTGAATTCTGGTAACCACAGGCAGGATAGGATTTAGAGGAGAAATGCTGAAGGAAACAGCAATAAACGACATGGAGGAGATTGTGGCCATGGGGAAGAAACAGCAGCACTTTAGCATCTTGTCACTTGGAGATAGGGCTGCCCCCCATCAGGTTAGAGCACACCCAGGAAAGCTACAAGGGTCAGCCTCCAGGGACACAATGGGTGTGTTGCCCTGGAAGGGAGCATGTCTCTTGTTATTTATTTTCCCTTTAAAAGAATAACACATTGGGCTGCTCCACTAATATTACCTTCCTGGGCTAGGCTAGCAAACATCTCCACATAAGAATATCTTATGATTAGACCATTTGGCCTTCAGAAACTGAGCCCCTCTCAGAGGGGTTTGCAACCTTTCTGCCAACCCAAATTCTGTTTGTAAATGATCTTGGAGCCCAGGGAGCCTGGGCTGCAAAGCTGGTTGAGCGTCTGACTCTTGATTTCAGCTCAGGTCTTGATCTCAAGGTCATGAGATTCAGCAACAACACCCCCTCCCTCCCCAAAAGACACACATGATGGGCTGCTCCTTTCAGTGAGGATTCCGCTTCTCTCCTTCACCCTCTCAGTCTGCCCTCTCCCTGCTCACGCACATGCCCACTCTAAATAAATAAATAAATAAATAAATAAATAAATAAATAAATAATGCTTTTTTTACAAAAATAAAAATAATCTTGGAGCCAGGTTCCAGAGGAAGACTATTAGTGGCAATGCCACTTTCTTTCATTGTTGATTCTGGTGACTCCTCCTGTTTACAGATTCCTGAAGCAAAAACAAAGGACCGTGAACATGTCCATGAGGCATTACGGTACAGTTGGAAGAAAATAAATAGAGTCGTGGTTGTAGGTGCTCACACAGTTATTACTACAACTATCCAGCTGTGTGAATTTGGGTTGGTCTTTTTTTTTTTTTAATCACTTAAGTTTTGAGGGCCTCTCCAATTCATCTGCACATGAAGTCTTATTTACATATCTTACATTCTCTTTCTTACACTGAATTTTATGAGTGTATGATAAATGCATTTAAATTGTCAGTGTGTGAGTTGTTTGAAAAGAAAAAGCCAGGGTGTGACACAGTAAGTCTAACACTTATTAAACTTCTCCACTATGTTTTCTCCTAGGTAGAGAATGGTAAACATCTCCCTCTGGAAATTTCTTTGAAGGCTCTTGTCTTATCCCAAAAATTATGCAAATGTTGTATTTTACTCCATAGCTTATCCTTGTTCATTTTAATATAAAGTGATAAATATAAGTAGGTAGACAAAAGAATCGATACAAAAACATTTGCACCATCCCTCTCCTATGACGTTGACTATCTCCTGGCACACATCAGGTTAGTAAATGAAGTTTCAATCCAATGTTCATCGCATTTTAATTGAGTTTAGGTGGGGAACATATAAATGTAAGTAGGAAAGGAATATGTGTGCATGGGGAGAGGGTGTTGGGAGGAGGAATCCAGAAGATTGGTGGCAAAGGAATTGAATGAAGCACCAGAGTTGTACAACTGCAAATGAAACTGGATGAGGTGAATTTTTAGTTCTATAGACTTTATTATAGATGAAGGGGCCCAGAGGTTCAAATGAAGCAAACCTCAAAATGATTCTCCATTGGAGCACTTTGTGCCAAGTGTTTAAAGCACTGGGCTTTGAGTATAATCTTTTCAAATTACTCCAACAAAGGTTAAAATGCTTTATTAGAGATTTGTTATGGTTAGGATGCTTTATTAGATATTTGTTTATCTAAAGAGCATTTTATATACAAATAATTTTTAGACTCCAACAACAAAAATAGCATACATCTTATAGTTTAAATGTACTAGGAGGTGAAATATGGAATTCAATTTTGGTTAGTTTCTTTATAGGGATGTAGGAGCTGCCTTTCAGGGATTTTAACAATCAAGAAAATATAGAGAGGATTGTAATTCGAGTCCTGAAAATGACAAAGGACCTTGTAAGGAAAATGAAGGACCTGCCTCTTCAGCCAGAATTTCCCCTCTACATCACGGATAAATTACACCATGGTATAATTTAAGGAACAATTCAAAGTATAGGAACTTGTTCTTTGTGGAGGAGAAATAGAAAACAAATGCTGAATCATAACTGTCTTTAATTATGTAAATGGTTGCAATCTTTTTTCTTGAGGTTTTATTTGTCCCGCTGTCCATAGGCACAGAGTTAGAGCAACTGACCTTTTGAGTTTCTGGAGTATGCCATTTTCCTGAATCACTGTCTAATAGCTGGTACACGTCTTCTAAATCCAGATGATCCCAGAAAACAAGGAATTGAAATTAAGCTAAATATTCAGTTTTCTATGATACAAAGTGATGAATACCTCTCTCCATTTCCATGGCTGTCTGTGTGCCTTTCCTAGATTCATAAGCTTACTCTTCTGCAATGAAATTTATTTGATTTTTTTTTATTTTACAGTGCGATTTTATAAAATGATTTATGATATGAAAGGAAGGCCTGAGAACAACATGCCATCCGTTTTCAATTCATCAATGGAAATTTGGTTAATAACTTTCTTCAAATGCCTAAAAAAGTAACTGAATGAGACCCAGGTAATTATAAGTACTTACGAGTTTATCAAGCTTCTTATACATAAGAAAGGATGGGCTAGGTACCAGAATAATTAAGTATGCAATAAGAAGCGCCTCATTCTTTTTAGGAATTAATCTCTAGGATTGAAATGCATGTTTCTTAAGCTTTGTAGTTCGCCAGTGACCTACGGATGACTGTAATCTCAGTGCGTGCATACAGTAAATATTCTGAGTATTCAGTGTCATGTTGTAAAAGGGGCCAAACTTAATGATTTGAAGGATAACATGAAAAAGTGTAAGAGAAATATACACGTCTCACATGAAATGCACTAAAGCAGACATGGCTGTCTTACGTTTCCACATAGTCCTCCATAATTTATTTAGTACCTTAGGAGCACACCTCAGGTGTTGTTTCCTCCACTGCTGAATGATCCTTAATTACTTTATTTAATGGGAAATACTACTTTACACAAAATAAGTGTTGTGAGGGGACGTAGCTTGGAACCAGAGTGCAACATTAGCGCTTTATTTCGTGAACTATAAGTTTAAGTGTTTGGGCAGAAGGGATTTGAAAGACAAGTTATGGGGTTTTTTTCCAGATACAGTTGCCTGTTCAAATTCAGCCTGAGTTGTTTATCAATGCTTTATATACAAATACAGGGACAAATTAGCAACCGCGCAACAGCTCTCTGTCTGCTCATTAGTAGTAAGGAATTCACAAAAGACATATCTTGGAAAGAGAGTGAGCTACTGGCTAACGGTTCTGAAGAGTGGATTGGGAAAGCCGTAAGAACCAAGTTTCTGCATTCATTGTCAATATGGCACATTTCAGAGTTTAGAGAATCCAGATTGGCGGGCAGAAACATACCTTCGCCGGTAAGAGAACATTCAACAGAGCTATTACTGCAGAGCCTACCCGTGGAGTCTAGATGCCGTGGGCCACTCACTTCTTCCTACGAAACATCCTCTTCTCTTCTAGTCTCTTTTGATGGTCTTTCCCAAGGAAGCACAGGCAAGAGCCCTGTGAGGAGCCCAGGGTTTCATAACCTTGATGATACTCTAAGTATCATTGAAAGGATGTCCTGAAAGGTCACTTTATCAGGAGACTAGTCTTGGAACAGAGTCTGTTTTTCACCTTTTTTGTGGAGAATGGAAAATGAAATCTTTTTATATCGGTATGTCTCAGGTGTTAGTCTCCATATCCCTGTGCATCTGTTCCTTTCTAATCTCACCAACTCAACCACGGTTGTTTGGACAGACTAGAGTTTTAAGGACAATTCTCTCCACTGCTCCTTTTACATCCTTTACCCCAACTCTAACTAAATTAATATTATAAAACCCACTCCGTCACATCCTTTCACCAAAATTTCACTTCTGTGCTAACCTACACCCCCTGAGAGGGGGCACCAAAGAGCAAATGTTCCGTAGCTGGGCCAGGGGAAGTCCTTCTGCAAGTTACTGGGAAAGGTCATGTTCGCTTCCTTTAACTTCCTTTAGGATTCTATTTCTTAATACAAACAAAACTGCTTGCAGCTTCCCATTTCAGAAAAGCCCAAAAAGATATGATGACAAATGATGTGTGTAATCATCAGGCGCTATCCGCCAATCGTGTGGAGTTTGCTCCGTAACGCAGCAAAGAGGAACCAGGTATTAGTCATCAGGGCGGTCTTGTCTCTTCCCCCCTTGCATTTAATGGCTGGTTCGTACTTCTAGAGGGCTGCTGTAGGCTGCAGGCTGTCGTATTTAGTAAGCAATTATCTTCTCTTAATGACAGAAGTAAGACTCGGATCATGTGTGGTTTCTTTGGGATAGCAAGATGGGCGTTTTCAAAACTGATGTGAGGAATGACTTTTGATAGATGTGAAGGTGGAGTTGTTCTAAGAACAACAGCTGTGTGGGTGACGAGACCAAAAGGGCAGGCTGGTTCATAATCTTGAAAATCTACACTTGCCTACGTAACCGAGTGATAAAACAGGTGAGCAGATGAGCAGCATGCTGTTAATGTTCCCCTTCAGTAGGAAGATACGCATTTTTTAAAAAGGGAGAATGCACCTTCTTTAAAAATGATATAAAACACAGAATGACTATGGAATGCTCTGGAAGTCATTAGTTTCTTCATGAATAGTGATTACACAGTATATCTAAGCTGTGTTTATTTCAGGGCAGGTGATTGATGTTTCCTAGAGGGCCTCGCCTCTCAAGCATGGTCTGCAGACCCACAGTGCAGATGTCTCTTGAAACCTGGTTTGGAAACTCAGAATCTCTGGTCCTCCCCCACAGAATCTGGGATCAGATTCTGCAGTTTACCAAGGTCCTCAGTGATTCATGTGCATATTAGGGCAGGATAACACTAGTTCAGGAGATTCTTTATTTCTTCTTCCCTTGGGGCTGGTGGTGGTGAAACCCAGCTGCCCCACCTAGAACACGTGGCTCCAGTGCTATGAGCTTTTCAGTTCTTGAACAGAGATCCGGCTTCTTGTTTTTAAAATGTTTCAAAGATAATTCTGTAATCCTCAGGGAGCCCAAGAAAGCACAGCTGGTTCACCTAAGAGGTGCCACTGAGGCCTGCCTCACCTCCTTTCAATATCCTTTCTGTACCGTCAAGGGCAATATAGTCAGACATCTGTAGGATAGTCACACATGCCATTGAGTATTTGGGGTTTTATAAGGAACAAATATGATAACATAGCTGAAAGCACTCAGCACCTCATAGGCACTTGAATAGATACGTGTTATTTGTGGGGCAATTACTGTACCCTCCCCAAAGTACTGCAAATAGCATTGCATAGTTAAGTACTCAGTCATTCTGCTTATAGGAGCAGGATGTGAACTTCATAAGTCCAAGGAGGATGACGTCCATACCACTGTTCTTCATTTATGGTTAGAGGGTGCCCGGAAAAAGAGCAGCTCTATGGGCGTGTGACCTGTGCACCTGTCCAGAGCCCTGTGCCTAGAAAAGCCCCAGTTGGTTTAAAGCTCAAGCGTGGCTCTCTTGAGATTTTCAAATAATTCTTGTAAAACGGGACCTACACTTTCATTGTGAAAAGTATGTGGCTGGACTTGTGTGGAAGTGGTAGTCAGAGCCAGCTTCTTAAATTCAAACCAGAGAGTCTGTTCTTATGCCCTCTCACTGCAAACACTTTAGATAGGAGCATTCTTCAAAACTGGCTTTTGTTCTGCAAAATCTGCATGTTTCAAAAGTTCACAAAACTCAAACATGCAAGGTTTTTTGTTTTTTGTTTCATTCTACATGGCAATTATAGGAGAAGAGTGGGCAAAGAGCCAAAATATCCACACTACTGTTGACCCTTGAACAACACGGGTTTAAATTGTGTGGCTCCACATACACAGATTCTTTTTTCCAATAAACACAGTACTGTAAATGTATTTTCTCTTATGATTTTCTTTTCTCTAGCTTACTTATTTGTAAGAACATAGTACATAATACAGGTACAAAATATGTGTTAATTGATTGATGTTGTTGGTAAGGCTTCTAGTCAACAGCAGGCTCTTAGTAGTTAAGATTTGGGGAGTCAAAAGTTAAACTCCAAAAGTGGAGTTTTCACTGCATGGGTGGGTTGGCGCCCCAACCTCCACGTTGTTCAAGGGTCACCTGTACATGCATTCCTTTCCAATTTGCCATATATTGCTGTAGTCACACCAATGGTCAGTTTCTGGCAAAGTCTCAGTAACTCTGCTAAGAAATATTTCGTAAGTTCCCAAGGCTACTCCAAAATAGTGTGAACAGTTATGTCAGAGTTGACAGAGTGCTACGCAACCCTCTCCCTCTCATTAGTGATGTGAAAAATGTTGGTTAGCAATTTTAGTCAATCTATGCTCTAAGATATCACGGGGGAAATGGAAGCTTTTTTAATTATACGATCTTAGTCTCCCTCAACTTAATAGGCTACGGACACTATCAAAGTTCTCAAGACAGTGATTTAGTAGCTGCTGTAGTATTGCATTCTTAACCGTGCAAGAAAAAAGACAAACCCAGAATATTATGAACTGCTTTGCACGACCAGCGCAGTGCTGTGAACGGTGATTCACCTACTGAAAACCAAGGTCATATCCCAGCCTAAGGAGGAAAACAATCCCACAAAGAGCCAGATTTTCTTTGTGTAACAGACAACCAAGCCATGTAAGTTTGACTCAGAAGGCACACAACCTAACTGGTCAGGTACTTTTTTTTTTTTTTTTTCTTTCTTTTTCAAAAGGAGGCAATTTAATCATGAAAGCCAACCTGGCCTTTGGAAGTCTGGCAGATTGACTGTGCTATGTCAGCCACTAGTTCCAACTGTGAAGGAATTTTTCAACTTCAAGTGTTTTGAGGAGTTGGTGGCCATATTTAACTTTAACCGTTAAAGATTACTCATCTTCCTGATGCTGTGTTAGAGTGAATAAGGTGCTGGAAATCATGTCATTCGGGAGGGCTGGGACTAAAGAACAGATGATTGTGGGAAGCCCAAACAGGTGCCATGAGATGGTGGAGGAAAACAAGGGAAAAGGACTTTGAAAACTATAGTGAAACTCAGCCTTGAACTTCTGGAAACAAAAGATGAGAGAAAAAACTTAATCTACTGTGCTGGGATCAGAGGCACACCAGAAATTAGGCTTGAAAACGAGAAGATGCCACAACAAAGGAATCTGTGAATAAAAAACAGGGCAATGCCCTTAACCCTTCTAGGAGCACCTGGGGGGCCCAGTTGGTGTAGCAACCAACTCTTGGTTTGGCTCAGTTCATGATCTCACTGAGCTCTGTATCAAGCTCCCCACTCAGCATGGGGTCCACTTCAGCTCACACTCATTCACTCAAATAAATAACACATTAAAAAAAATCCCTTCTATATACTTGCTAATGGAAGACATGCCTGGATAATCTCTGTTGTGGTGTCCTATTGTCCGGGACTTTCACTTGTCCCTGTTTATGCAATAATAATATAAGATTATTGGTTCTAAGAACCTCTGGAAAGCAAATAAATCTAAAACAAACAAACAAAAAAAAACACTTAAAAAAAAAGTCTTATAATACTCAGGAGGCTCATGCCTCCATCCTTTCTTCATCCTGCATTCCATGTCATTTTGGATTTCAATTTATAATTTTCTTTTTTTATCCTGCTGTCTTTTACTGTAATGCTGGGTTACATCCATTTACACTATATCTTCCCATTAAATTTCTCAAATAGTTACATGAAAATTTATTTTTCTGGAGAATAGGTCTGATCATGCAATCTTCAACAGTCCCATGCCTCCTATAGAGAAAACGTACCCACACCCACACTCCTTAGATTGACATTAAATGTACTCTTTTGCTGAGGCTTAGTCTTTCTGTAACCATATTTGTCACTATTCCTCAGTGAGAGTTACAGCAGAGTAGACCTCCTTCCTCTTTCCTGGCTAGAACTAGTGTTTTCTTAACATCTATGCCATTGTTCCTACTGTTTTCTTTGTCTGACATTCTCTTCCTCCATCTTGCGTATTCCAATCCTACTCATGCTTTGTCTGAATGGCATGGTCCCTGTGTAGCCTCTTGCACTTATTCTCTGACAAGAGAGCAATATTCCTTTACTCTCTTTTTGGAAAACTCATTAGCTGTGTCTTTTTTTCTTGTATTTACCATGTTTAACATGTATTTTGGTTATGCACATCTTACTTATCACACTGGGGATAATTTGTACTTATTAATTTTGTATCCATTAAAACATTTATCACAGTGCCTTAAGCATAGAAAACACTGAATAAACATTTAAAAGAATGAATATAATGAATGAATATTTAGCTAGGATAAAGGGATAAACAGAGATAAATAGTAATATGAAGGTAGACAGAACTAGAAAAAAAGGTGAGAGTCTGTAGGTTTCTTACCCTACACGTGTTTTAAATTGAATATTTAGGAATATTCAGCATCATCCTTAAGATTGCTTTAATGGAGTAATATCAGTGGAAATGGCAAAGTAGGGCCTCTGAAAATCTTACCTCCTTAGAACCAATGATAACACTGATGAAAAATGGTCAAAATATATTTTTCAGAATTCTGGAAGTCAACCAAGGGCTTGCAGCAACTTATGAAGCATTTAGTCCAAAAAAAAAAAAAAAAAAAAAAAAAGGCTGAATCTCCCTAAAAAAAAGTGAGCTTTGTCATATTTTAACTTGCCCTATTCTCATTTCCTTCTCTCTGGCTCCACAGGACTCTAATAGCTCTATAACCACAGTGGTGAAAGCTAACAGCCTGACAGGAATGTAAGGTCAGTTTAACATATGAATATCAATCACTGTAACACACAATATCAATAAATAAGGGATAAAAACACAAGATCATCTCAATATACGTAGAAAAAAATCTGACAAAAATCCAACACTATTTCATGGTAAAAACACTAATGAAACCAGGACTAACAGAAGGGAATTTGCTCAACTTAATAAAGGAAATTTACGAAAAACCCACAGCTAACATCATCCTTAACAGTGAAATATTGAAACCTTCTTCATAAGGTCAGGGAGAAGACATTTTACTGGAGTTTCTAGCCAAGGAAATTAGACAAGAAAAAGGAATAAAAGACATCTGAGGTTGGAAAGGAGGAAACAAATCTATCTCTATTTACAGATGATTCTGTACATAGAATACCCTAAGGAACACACACACACATACACACACACATACACAATTAGAGCCAATAAGTTCAGTATGATCACAGGAAACAAAATCAATAGACAAAAATCAATTATATTCCTATACAGGCAACAAACAATCCAAAAACAAAATTAGGAAGATAATCGCATTTACAATAGCTTCAAAAAGAATAAAATGCTTAGGAATAAATTTAACAAAAGAAGTGCAATCTTGTACACTGAAAACTACAAAACATCAGAGGAAGAAATTAAATACTTATGTGAATGGAAAAATATCCTGTGTTTGAATTGTTAAGATGGCAATACTTCCAAAATTAATCTACAGATTCAACAAAATCTCTATCAAAATCCCAGTTGGCTTCTTTGAAGAGACTGACAAGCTATCCTAAAATTCATAAGGAAGTTCAAGAGAACTGGAATAGTCAAAACAGTCTTGAAAATGAAAAACAAAATTGTAGTACTCAGACTTTCTGACCTCAAAACTTACAACAAATCTACACTAACCAAGACAGTTTGGTGTTGGCATAGAGATAAACATATGGAGATCAATGGAATAGAATTAAGAGTTCAGAAATAAACCCCCACATTTACAGTCAATTGATTATCTATAAGAATGCCACATGGCAATTCAATTGGGAAATAAGTCATTTTAATGAGTAGTACTACTTTTCATGTAAGACAGCTATGTATCTCATGTAAGGATGGACCATTCTGCATATTACATACAAAAATTAACTCAATGTGCATAATATCTAAATGTAAGAATTAAAACTACAGAACTGGGCAGCCTGGGTGGCTCAGCAGTTAAGCGCCTGCCTTCGGCCCAGGGCGTGATCCTGGAGTCCCAGGATCGAGTCCCGCGTCAGGCTCCCGGCGTGGAGCCTGCTTCTCCCTCTGCCTGTGTCTCTAACTCACTCTCTCTCTCATTAATAAATAAATAAAATCTAAAAAATAAAAATAAACTACAGAACTCACAGAAAAAAATATAGGTATAAGTCTTCATGATTTTAGATCAAGCAGTGTTTTTTGTTTTGTTTTGCTTTTGTTTTTTTTTTTAGACACAACACCAAAAGCACAGGTAACAACAACAAAAAATAGATAACTTAGACTTATCAAAGTTGAAATTTGTGTGCCCCACCACCAAGAAAGTGAAGAGACAGCCATGTGGTGGGAGAAAATATTTGCAAGTCATATCAGAAAAGGAATGTGAAAATATCTGGAATATATAAAGAACTCTTACAATGCAACAATATAAAGACAATTAAAAATGGGCAAAGGATCTGAATAGACATTTCTCCAAGAAAGATATACAAATGGCCAGTAAGTATGTGAAAAGATGCTCAACATCATTAACCATAGGAAAATTAAAACCAAAACCACAATACTGCACCACATCTAGTAGGAGGGCTATAATAAAAAAGACAAATAAGTATTGGCAAGGATTTGTGGAACTGGAACTCTTACACATTGCTAGTAAAAATGTAAAATAATTGTAGTCAGTTTGAAAAAATAATTTGGCAGTCCCTCAACAATTTGAACATTAAGTTACCACATGACACGTCAATTCTACTCCTAGCTATGTGCCCAAGAGAACTGAAAAGATATGTTCACGCAAAACCTTATCTATGAACGTTATTTAATAGCAGAATTAATCATAAAAGCCAAAATGTGGAAAACAGCCAAATGTCTATCAATTGATGAATGTATAAACAAAATGTAGTCTATCCACATAATGAATGTTATTCAGCCACAAACCCAAATGATGCATTAATATATGCTAAAATATGGATAAATCTTGAAAACATTATGCTAGTTGAAAGATGCTAGATACAAAAGGCCACATATGGTATGACTCCATTAATAGGAAATGTCCAGGACAGGAGAATTCATAGAGACAGAAAGTGGAATATTAGTTGCCAGGAGCTTGGGGAAGAGGAGAGTGGGGAGTGACTGCTAATGTGTATGGGATTTCTTTTTGTGGTGATGAAGATGTTCTGGAATTCGATAGTGTCATGGCTGTGCAACTGTTTAAGACACTGCCAAATACAGCATGGGAGTCAAATTTGCCCTAATGAGAACCACTGGTCAGACCTATATGTACTGATGTGAAAAGGTGTTAGAGATGTATTCTTAAATAATTATAAATAATAATAATAAATGTAGAAGAACAAAAAATCAAGTTAATGTTCATTTCAAAGTTTGCTTGCACTTCAGGAAAGAAGGAAATTTCAAATCAAAACGGTAAGAATAATTTTCTTATGTGAATAATAAGTAGACGTTCTGCCCACTTCAAAAGTACGCTATAATGATTAAGAGGTCACACTGATGAATGTTTTTCTTTTTTATAATTGTTAGACGAAGGATCCACCATAAAAAAGATATTTTTCCTGTTACATCCTGTGCTCCACATAGTACTGCAAAATATTCAGGCTGTTTTCCACAATGATTAAAGCATAATTATATAAAGAAAAATAAATCAAAATTTTGCATATTTGAGACAAGAGAATGCAAGGAGCACCTGTTTTCAACTTTGATTGCCAGAGAGAACATTGAATCTAAATTGGATTCCCTAAAAGAAGAGACATCCCCTTAGCTGAAAAATACCGAGGTAAAAAGAAAAAGCAGAGCTTCTTTATCAAAGAAGTATTAAGAAGACTTAGTGAGTATAACAGCAGAGACTATAGTGATGACTAACACAGAATCGTACACAGTAATAGTAACCATCTTCATTTTAGAATTCATTAGAGGGGTCAGAGCTTGCGCTCCTATTTTAAATCACCTTTAATTTCATGATACCATGAAGTATGACTCAAAGGATCACTCCCATTTTACAAGCCAAGGAAACCGAGATTTAATAAGATTCAGGACATAGAGGCAACAAGGGGCAGGACTGGGTCCTGAATTTCAAAGTCCACGTATTTTACCAACCTCCCACTAAATTTTTTAGAAGTTTTTAAATCTTAAGAAGAATTGTTGAAGGGGATTAAGAGTATACTTATCATTATGAGCACTGTCTATATATAGAATTACTGAGTCACTATATATTGTATCCCCGAAACTAATATAACACTGCATGTTAATTATACTGGAATTAAAATTGAAAAATAAAAAGAAGAATCGGTGTAGGATGAGGGGTATGACTTACATTGCTTTCTTATTACATACAGCTGAATTTTCCTGCCATCTTTGTCAGCAGAGATAAAAATCACTATGGTGAGCATCCTGCAAATATGTTTTCATAAAACAGGGACAAGAGACATTTCAACACAGGACTTTGTGATGGGCCTAGAGAAGGCCAGGATACCACAGATGGCTCTACCGAAAAAGCCAAGGCAGGAAGTCAGAGCCAGAGACGCTTAGTAAGTGTGGGGCCAAGACTGAAGCAATGCCTTTCTCACTACTGACCTCTTGCTCTTTCTATAGCACCATGTTGCCTTCCATTATCCTGCAAAGCAGATAATATATATCAAGCACAGGGCCCAGAACCAAGGCCAGATCCCAACTGTGTGCATAGGGAACTCAGAACCGTATTTGCCCACTGCTCAAAAAGCTGAAAGCCTCAATCTAGGAAATGATCTGATCTGGGGCTCTGATACACGTGCAACCCACTTGGGACACTTGAGAGGTGATTCTCTAGAAGGAGGAATCATAGATTCCTTTGAGGGGAAGGAGCTGTAAATGATGTGTCCATAGTCATTATTATAGTTGAGCTTCATAGTAACCCATGAAACAGTAATCAAAAATCTATTATATTTTATATATGAAGGGATGGAGAGTCATAGATTTCAATAACTTCTAGGAGATCACAGGTCAATGAGTGACAAAAACATGGGTCTTTCAGTTCCATAGGTGGTGTTCTTTCTCTTATACTAGGCTCCTTATGTAGCTCTCAGAAGTTTTTCCTAGGAGATGTTTTGCTCGATTAAAGTTTATTGGTCTAGGCTAATAATAAGTGAATCCTTCACACAATTTGTGTTGGGTTCCTTCTCATCTTTCTCTTAGGAGTAGAAGGGAACATTTCAATAGATTTCTAAAAGCAATATTTACTCTCACAAACTGCTTCTGAATTGGAGTCTTTATTTCTGTCTGCTTTACTCTATTTCAAGAATTCCTTTAAAATGTTTCCATAGAAACACCTGGAGAAGAAAATGATGAGCTATATAACATTCTCAGTGAATGTCTTTCTGAATTTGGACATTCATTCCTCAAGAGAGTTGAGATGGTTGTTTTTGAGGCAAAATCCATTTCTAAAAGGACTTCCCTTCACGTGTCTCCTGACCATTTTAGGTCATAAACTCATACTCTGTAATTTTAATGAAATATTCCAGAGGCTGAGGAACATTGAAGTTTTATTAGTGTAGCTTAAGGGGGTGCCCTCAACCAATGTCACCTGCATTAATGCCTCTCTCTGCTTAGCGTCTCCACAACTTGCTAATGCTGAGGCTGGGTCATGGAATACTGGAAAGCTCATAGCTCTGCCCAGGCATGTTGGACAGATGACTGCAGACAGCCTATGCAGCTGGAGTGGGAAGCCAGAGGCGAAAACAAACAAGAAAAATGTGCACTAGAGCTCAGTGATGTACTTGTAGAAGAAAAGAAGAAACAGATTAATCTCAATACTGGGAATTTTGCCACACTTACATAATCATTGAAACCCAGCATTTTTCCTCAATAACACATTTAACACCCATGAATTCTCTAAAATGAGGAAATCTGATAAATGTAGGGGATTTGAAATTTTTGCTTATTGCTGTTTACATGACTTTATTATTTATATCTGTACCACAAAAGGCTCGAAGTGGAGGTCGTAACTCTGCCAGTAGGTATGGAACTCTGCAGCTTTTGTTCAGTGTATAGGGAAGAGCAATAACTAATGCTGTCTGCGGCTGCAGGTCCTAAATTATGTGCTCTTATCTTCACTGGACAGTTTTATATTTGAAGATTTCCCTTATCCCCCTCTCGAGCTGATCAAATTGCAAAAATCACTGAATGGAATTCTATGTTGGCTTCTCACATGAGTAGGTGGACCGATAAATTAGCTAAGTGAGAAGGTGTTACGTATTCCGAGGGACACCGTAGTTCATTGTTGGTGAGAGGCTTTAATGCTTTTGGTAGTGGACGATCATAGGGACTTTTTGTGAGGAAAGGTAAAAAAGGATTGAATGGGGTGGTTTGCAGTACCAAAGAATAGTTGTACGACTCTTGAATCCCATGTTACTAGCTTAACGTGTTGCACGCTGTACAATCAAATGCAGAGTTAGATTTCTCTAGCCATCACACACATATCCTGCAGAGAAGTGGATCCTAAGCAAGAGAGCTAAATCTCTATTCCCTGTCCTCAGATTACCTCTTATTAACAGTAGCCAGTTTCTGAGACCATTGTACTACATGGTGGAGGTCAAGCTGTGTCTTGGAAACCCCACTTTATTTAGCACCAGAGCACCTTTGCTTATGCTGTTCTACTTTTGAACCCCCTTTCTTCCTCCATTCCCCTCCCC
The DNA here is from genome assembly GCF_011100685.1 of Canis lupus familiaris. Lineage (NCBI taxonomy): Eukaryota > Metazoa > Chordata > Mammalia > Carnivora > Canidae > Canis > Canis lupus. The sequence goes on along the minus strand of NC_049235.1, from coordinate 58,904,131 downwards.
TTTCCCTTCCTATTTCCCTCCCCTCCTTTTTTTTTTCTTTCTTTCTAGGGGACTCAGTTCAAATGTCATCTCCTCTAAACAGACTTCTCTAGGAAGAAATTATTCTCTAGGAAGAATTGGTCAATGGATCAATCCTCCGTGTCCCTTCCACATTTTCTTAGAATTCTACTGTTGCAGCATCAGGCATGCAAGTACTGCTATGTGGCAAACATTGGTTTACCACAAATATGAGTAAATACAATGTATTCCCACTCTGAAGGGATTCATAATATTATACCTACTATTTATGCATCTGATTCATCTAGTAGAATAAAGAGCATATAAACTTCAGAAGACACTGTGTTTCGTTGATTTTTGCATCCTCAGCACTTGCACAAGGATTTGCACAGGGAAAAAAAAAGCCTGTTTAAAGTGCTTATTGATTGAATATATAGCACTTAAAACATATATCTTAGTTACCAGATAAAATGAAAATTTTAATAGAAATATACATTCTACTGTATGTACAATAGAATGTATATACAGTAGAATATACAAAACCAAATAAAATTGGATGGACCCCAATTAGGGCATCGTACATGATAGAATATTGATATCTTTTCAGTGAAAAATCATACACAGCTCATTCATTGGTCCATTCATTCATTTAGTTGTTCAATTAACATTCATTGAGATAATATACAAACTACAGTATTTTCCCATATTACATTGAATTTTAAAAATCACGTAACTGAGAATTAGGAAAAAATAATCAATTTTCTGAAATCTCTAATAAATAATGGCAAATTATGTCTTAATATAAGCAATGGTGCTCATCTGGTTATTAGACACATTATTATTGTTAGTCCTTTCTATTTAAAAAAATCTGTTAAAAATTTACTTTCATAGTCTTTTGGGTCTTTTTTGATTGAGCACTGGGTAGATTATATAAAATTAAAAGCTGATGAAATTTGAGGTCCACTGGGAAATGTTGGCATTCTTAAGGATCTAATACTCTGTCCACAGAAGAACTCAGTAGAACTCATTCTAATAAGATACACCTGAATATTTTACACCTCATATAACTCTAGGAGTTGATAGGACTATATTTTAGTATTCTAAATTTTGAACTTTAAAGAGTAGAACTAAATTATTAAAAAAATAATATTTGGATGATTTCCTTAGGATTTACTGAGATTAAAAAGGCTTTTCAGTATCTGCTCAGCATATACAGAAGAGTAGAGTGGCCTTAGATGTTTGAAGTCTGATTTCATCCTATAAATATGCAGTGTGTAAACTTCGGAAAAGGGTTTCTACCCTCTGACTTGAAGCTTTCATCCTGTGATTATCCAATATAGACTTTTACAAAATTCTTTAAGTGAAGAAATGCAGCCTAAATCGACAAAAGAAGAAAAATAAAGACCATCTGAGAATCTCAATATATATGTAAGTTGACAGAATTCACATTTTCCCATGATAAAAACTCTCAGAATGAGGAATAGAAGTAGGAATAAGGAACAATTTCCTCAACCTAGGTAAAAGGCAATTGTTGAAAACCTAGATGTAACTAGATGTACTTAGTTGTTAAACATTGGATGTTTTTCTCCTATAAAGAAAAACAAGGCAAGGATGTCTGCTCCTATCACTCCTATTCATCATTTGACTGGAAGCCAGTGCAATAAGTCAAGAAAAATAAAGGCATACGGATCAGAAACAAAGACATAAAATTACATCTATTTGGAAAGAAATGAATTCTTTCCAATGTTAGAAAATGTTAGCTAATCTACATAAAAGCTACTAAAACGAACACATGGCTTTAGCAAGGTGGCAAGACGCAAAGTCAACACACAAAAATTAATCCTATTCCTATATATTAGTAATTGGAAATTTTTAAAATTACCATTTAAAATAGCACCCAAGACATGAAATATGTAAGTGTAAGTCTAGCAAAATGTGCAAGATTTATATGCTGATAGCCATTAAACATTGATGAAAGAATCAAAAACTTAAATAAATGGAGAACTACACTGAGAAAGACTCAATATTGTTAAAGTGCCAATTCTCCTCAAAACACGTCTAGAGATTCTGAGGAAAAATTTCAGCAAGATTTTTTGGCAGAAATAAATTTATTCCAAAATTTATTTTGATATGCAAGGAATCCAGAACAACCAATATAATTTTGAAGAAGAAGAGCAAAGTTAGAGGACTCATTTTCTGATTATAAGATCTACTGTGTAGCTACAGAAATCAAGACAGCATGGTATTGGCAAAAAGACAGATAAATATACCAGTGGAAGTAAATAGTGAGTTTAGAAATAGACATATATGATCAATTGATTTTCTTTGAAGATGCAAAGGCAATATAACAAAAATGATACTCTTTTGAATACTGGACATCCACAATTAAAAAAAAATGATGTTCAATCCATACCTCACACCATATATAAAAATTAACTCAAATGGATCAGAAGCCTAAATGTAAAGTGTAAAACAACAAAACTTGCAAAATATAGAAAAATTATCTTCATAACCTGGGATCTTGAAAGATTCCATAATCATGACACCAAAATCATGATCGTTAATGGAATAAAAAGTTACCTAAATTGGTGTTAATAAAAATTAAAAATCCTGCTTTTTAAAAGACACTGTTAAGAAAATGAGAAGTTCAGCAATGGCCTGGGAGAGAATATTTGCAGGAAAATGCACTATATAGGAATTCTATCTAGATAGAATACACCAAGAACTTGCAGTTCTCAAAATAAGAAAACATACAATCCAATTTCTTAAAGGGAGCAAAAGTCCTAAACAATCATTTGGTTAAAGTGAGGAAAAATTAAATTGAAAACAAATGCTCTTCAAACTTGAGAACACCAAGCGCTGACAAGGAAGTGAAACAACTAGAATACTCATCCATGGCCTGTAGGCGTGCAAGATATATACCCCTTCTGGAACACAGTTTGTCGGCTTCTTAACTTAAATATACTGCTCCCAAATATAGAGACCCTATATAAAGAACTACATAAACTATTCTTCTTTTCTGTATGAAACGATAATTTACCAATGTCGTACAAATATGGGGCTGCCAGGTAAACACACACTGAACCTACTGAGTAGTAAGGTATTTCCATTATTCATTAGTAAAAGGAACTACCTTTCAGGGTTAGGGCTATTATTTCTACTAATGTGCCTGATTTCTCAGGTGAAAAAATAATAATAATATGAAACTTTAAGTTATAAAGGACAGACCAATCTTTTCTCAATGGAACAACTTAATTAAATAGCTACTAAAGGAATAAACACGTAAATAAAGACTTTCACTTGCAAAACTGAAGTGCCAACGGCTTGGGATTGATGCATCCCCTCCAGAGGAAAATCCACACGTTATTGGGGCAGGCAGGTGGGGGGTGGGGAGAGTGTACTAAATACTTTTGTGAAGGCAGTTTTTGGCATCTGAAAACAAGTCTTGCACACCAAATTCTGATGGTCCCCAGGACTTAGAGAAGAGTCCCCTTAGAGACAGAGGCTAATGCTTCCTGACCTAAATCACAGCTTCTGGCAATTTCGCACAGTCTGTCTTCTAGGAGAACAAGGCGACTCAGGTACCAAGACTGACCAGGTACTGACTGACTCTGAGGAAGTTTAAAAGTAGTTGCATTTCCCAAATAGCCTTCTTCTTCAGCATGAAAATTTAAAAGAAAAAGAATGCTTAGCCTTGGGGATACTCCCCCAGGACCTTTAGGACAGAAATTATTTAAGTTGTCTCATTTTCCCAAAAGATGGTCCCCAGGTCCTCGTCAGTCATGATGTGATGAAAATTCCCGAGGTCTCCAAAGGTCCAGGGTGTGCTGCACCCCTGAGGGTGTAAGACCCCAGTAAGGAATGCCCTGGCATTTGTGTTGCCCAGTTTGCCCAGTTTCATCAAGGGACACTAAACAACTTGCCTGTGTCTTTTCATACGTGATAAATGGCATTTGCATCAGCTGACTTTCCTGCCATGCATGTCCTATCAGTTATTTTTATCCCTGAGTGTTAACTAAGCAGAAACCTGTTGCACGTATGAAGTCTCTTATGTCAACGCAGCAAGTCTAAAGTTAAGCCCGTTTCTCCTCCTCACAAATCTCTCGATTCTACCTTTTCTACTTTTGTTAAAGACGCACCGTTCCTCTGTTCCTCCGGGCCAGGGCCCTGGATCTCGGGCTCGTCCCCGGCTCCCCCTCCCCCGTGGGGCATCAAGGGCTCCCCCTCGTCCCGCTTCCCCTGCTGCCGCGGCCCTCAGCTCCTCCCCGGCTGTCTGACCCGCCGCAGTCCCCTCACTGAGCTCAGTCCGGTCTCTCCTGCACTTTTTAATCCGGGGGAAAATATGGAATAGTAAGTGAGGGCAGGAGTGCCAGAAAGGGACCGCCCGAGCTTGAACTGCAGGCCTGGATGAGCTACCTTGTGTCTCCAAGCCTCCGTTTCCCGGGTTTCCTGGGAGGTGAGCATATTAGGGACACAGAATTGCTAGACGCAGGTCAACGGTGACCACTGACCTCCCCTCGGACCTTAACCCAAGGTGGGAAATCACATGTGCACTGTTTCATCCTTCCATGCAGGCCATGAACTTCTTTAGGGCAGATACCAGACCTCACTCCGTTTTCATTAAGCAACAACTGTATACGATCTAATGTACAGTAAACGTAGTAGGGTGGATTTTATTGATCAGGCACATGCAAATCCTGGTCCAGATCCTAACGGCAGTTGCCTGAAAACAACATAAGCACTGACGTCAAAGACACTGCGCTCAAAATCTGACTTGACATACAAACTGGGGGGACTCCTTAAAGATTCAGAACGCTTCTATGCCTCCTTTTTTTTTTATGAGGAAAACTTGCATGATGGTCTCTGCAACATAGCTTTTTGTCATTTTTACTAAAGTCAAATGCTATTTTTTTCCCTTAACATGTAAATGCATACTACAAATATGCATACAGATCTCTCATATTTTGGGAACTGATGCATTTCTGCTTTATTACTCTCTAAGTATATATTGGCTGGTTTCACCATTTTCATACACGAGTAACAATTTGGCAATAGTGTGCCTAATACTTAGGATTATCCTATAATCCAAGTAAATAAAAAGCAGACAATGTTATACCTATCAAAAAAGAGACTATCTGGAAAAATTCACTTAACATCATAATAATGGAGAGGGTGAGAAATTTCACCTTCTGGTTTCATAAAGATTAGTAAAGGCAAATATATCTCTGTTGACAGAAGCGATTCATTCACTCGTTCACTCAGAAATTATTCCTTCTGTCTCTCAGTCCTTTGACCTCCCCGTCTCTCCTCTCCTCTCCTCTCCTCCCCTCCCCTCCCCTCCGCCCCTCCCCTCTCCTCTCCTTCCCTCCCTTCCCCTCTCCTCTCCTCCCCTTCCCTCCCCTCCCTCCCTTCCCCTCCCCTCCTCTCCTCTCCTCTTCTTCTCCTCTTTTCTCTTTTTTCTTTTTTTTCTTCCAGGTCATACGACTGGAGTGCCTTTTAGGTGTTGCATGCAGTGAATACAAAGCTTTACCTTTTGGCAAATTCATAATGTAATTTTAAGGGAAATTCTCTGGATCATTTTAAGTCATCTCTCCACCCAACATGGGGCTTCAACTCACGACCCCAAGACCAAGAGTCACGTGCTCTACTGGCTGAGCCAGCCAGGCACCTCTACACTTGATCATTTGAAAGTTCAGTTCTTTTTATACTGTGGCCTCTCAAAATGGGATTAAGGGGTGTCACTGATACTGTTTTCACTTAGCTATTTCTAAGACCACGTATATTCTTTGAGATATTGGCAATGACAGGACAATTTCTTTGAGAGGGATTCTTGGAGCACTGATTTCCATTGTGGGTTCCATTAGGGGACTGAAGAGAGACAGTTAACACTTGGAATGCAGGAGACTCAGGCAACACCTCTCCTAAGAGGTGCCCTGTGTACTTCTGACACACCGACCTCCTGTCTGTTATTTTTCTTTTTAAGATTTTATTTATTTATTCATGACAGACTCACAGAGAGAGAGAGAGAGAGAGAGAGAGAGAGAGAGGCAGAGACACAGGCAGAAGGAGAAGCAGGCTCCATGCTGGGAGCCTGACGTGGGACTCGATCCTGGATCTCCAGGATCACGCCCTGGGCTGAAGGCGGTGCTAAACCGCTGGGCCACCGGGGCTGCCCTCCAGTCTGTTATTGACTGTTGAAGGAACTCTTTGCCTCTGTATGTTTAGGGCAAAGAAGTAGGCATTCTATCATAGAAGAAAAGGGTCATGCTATAAAACTGTGGTTTCTAAATGCTAATCTATTGGGGGTGTAGAGCTGAGGTCTGCTCCTTAAATTTCACATTAGGTTGGTCAGAGATGAGATCCCCAGACCTACTTTTAAAAGGGTTTACCAGATGGTCCTGGTGCTCCATGAGGTTTGGGGCCCCCTGGGAGCATACTGTTATGTACTAGAGTGGCCCAGTGTGGGCAGCTGGTTCAGACCCAACAGGCAATAGCGGTCAGCGGAGTATTCAAGTAAAGGGTCTGCACTGCTCTTTTTTTTTTTTTTTTAATTTTTATTTATTTATGACAGTCACAGAGAGAGAGACAGAGAGAGAGAGAGGCAGAGACACAGGCAGAGGGAGAAGCAGGCTCCATGCACCGGGAGCCCGACGTGGGATTCGATCCCGGGTCTCCAGGATCGCGCCCTGGGCCAAAGGCAGGCGCCAAACCGCTGCGCCACCCAGGGATCCCCGGGTCTGCACTGCTCTAATGGGAGGTGATAAAACGTTCCCGTCTCCCCCCTTGAGGAACATTTGAGTTGAGGGGCAAGACTTCAGGCAAGGCTTGGTTTCCTTCAAGTGGGCAAGGGCTCAGAGACCAAACTTTAATTTCTGTTGGTGTCACGTTTGTCCTCTGGGGGTGGCTAATGGTCTGGTGACACCCTGGCTTATATCTGTCTGGTCATTTGTGCATATTTCTGCATCCTTCCATCTTGCCACTCAAAAACTCTATAGAGTGCCATCAGTAAGGCCCATGGTGGGAAGATCTCTTGCTGCGAAAATTTTCTCAAAGACTTTTCTGGAGCTGTTTGTTGGTGCAGATATTTGTGGCTAGGAAGTGGCTTTCCTATCACAATCAACTGCTTGGTCTGGTTGTAGTAACAGTGGGAAGTGGCAGGGAGTTTATATTTGTAAGGATTCTGTGACATTCTCCTCCAATATAGAAAAGTACAATGCCGGGATCCCTGGGTGGAGCAGCGGTTTGGCGCCTGCCTTTGGCCCAGGGCGCGATCCTGGAGACCCGGGATCGAATCCCACGTCGGGCTCCCGGTGCATGGAGCCTGCTTCTCCCTCTGCCTATGTCTCTGCCTCTCTCTCTCTCTCTCTCTCTCTCTGTGACTATCATAAATAAATAAAAATTTAAAAAAAATTTAAAAATAAAGAAAAGTACAATGCCTATGGACCTCATCTTACAGAGAAATTAACTCAGCTCCTTGCCTGTGCATTTTAAGTTAATTCTGTTTGGAGAATCAATCAGGAGGGTTTTTGTTGTTGTTGTCGGGTTTTTTGTTTGTTTGTTTTATTTAAATCTCAAGTCAAGTTTTCCTTAGGAACACTGAAGAGATAAAGTAGTATGTGATTGGATCAGCTGTCATGTACTACATCGTATTTGGGTTCCAATGCCTGCTCAGGGATGGAATATTTGAGAGGTAGGAGCTTTCCTTTCATTTCATCCTAATACATAGCTAAACTACACAAGGTTTTCACAGGATATTTTTGAAACAATTTATGTTTGTTCTTATACAAACTGTTTTTGCTGGTATTTGTGATGGCCAATTTCTGTGAACATTTGGACAAAAACTGTTTGCTTGTAATATTTGATATTTCTCAGTGCATACTGGCAACAAACCACTCTCTACTGTCCCAGAAAATAGTATCGAGAGTGTTTATCAGGATCATGTTGTAATCCCACCAGACATTTCCTTCTTTTAAAATTCATAAATATCCCCACGGCGTGCATTGATAGGAAATGGACTCTACTGAAGAAATTGTGAGTAGCACTTCAAGGACTCTGATGACTGTGCATCTTAATTTTCTTCTTACTGATAGTAGACGTAGACACACTCACATGTTCTAGTCTTTACAATTTGTATAATTGTTTCCAACTAGATTTCATGTGTAATAAAGGGACCGTGAACAAAGGCTGTGGCACGCAAGCTGAATCCTGAGGTTACCAACACGTCTTTGTGATTTCACAAGAAACTGTCCATTTTGCCTAAAATTGTGTATGCAATTAGAACCATGATAAACCATTCTATTCCACTGGCTTTGGCATGTGAGAAGGGCACTCTGGCTCTGTTGCTGCAGGACTGTGTTTTGTCAGAGTTTTGTACTATGTGCTTTGGTGACTGAATACACCTGACAGCACAATCACCCTAGCAGCTGCCTCATTAAGGTCCCTCCACTGCACTGACTGCCCTTAAACTAAAATTGGGTGACTAGGATACTCTGAACAGCAATTGTTAAATTAAAACTTTTTTTTATTACATTTTAATCAGTACCTAAAATCTCATTAACTATTGCTTATAAAATCTCCTCAGTCACCAGTTGCTACTATATGGAACCATTTACACATATATATTTTGGCTTCATGAAATGGGCTTTCATTTTGCAATGCCTATTAACTTTAAGGACAAAGCAAAGGAATTATAGGTTAGCAACAACGCTTACGATTTCTTGAAATTCACACGCAGTGGCGAATACGGCACTAAGGGTTTTTGCTGGTATGATCTCAATTATTCCTCCCAACAACCCGCGAGAAGACTGAGGGACAGGCAGGCTCCAAAGATCATATAACGAGTAAGTGGTGAAAGCAGAATAAATAATAGACTATATAGATCTGTGACTTGAGAGCCTATTAACCACAGGTTCAAAGCACAAGGTTGAGTATGGTTCTGACTCTTCATTAAGCAGGGGAGTTGGGGAAATCCACTTTTTCAGATTATGGGTTGTGTCAATACTTAGTATTTCTATATCACTTTCCACTGTATTATTTATCCCAGTACAATCTTTTCAAGTATATAGGTGTAGCAGTATTGTCTTCTACTCCTGGAGAGGATGAACTTCGGCCAGAAGCTGCAGAGCCGGGACTAGAATCGACCTCCTAACTGTGAGTGGGGCACTTTCCTTTATTTTTTATTTTTTATTTTTTATTTTTTTTAGTGGGGCACTTTGCATTGAACCATACTGTCTCCTGCTATAAGGCCAATCCATTTTTTTTTTTTGCTAACTGTAATAATTCAAGATAAAGCAAACTATAAAAGAGTACATGTTAATATTGTTACAGTTTTTAACCCCAAATCTCCACGTATCTCAGTCCATTGAGCATCTGACTCTTGATTTTGTCTCAGGTCATGATCTCAGGATTGTGAGATGGAGCCCCATGTTGGACTCCATACCGGGCATGGAATCTGCTTAAGATTCTCTGTCCCTCTCTCTCTCTGCCCCTTCTCCCTCCTAAAAAAAAAAGTGTGGCTGTGGAGCCATCTATCCTATTGAGAATCAGATGACAGCTATGATTGGAACTTCTCTTCCCAAAAATATGGACACAAAATTACAGTAGCAAAATGTTCAGTGAAAATATTCCTATGTAGAACTGAAGCTCAAGTAGCATTGTTTATTCCCGGAAGCCCATTCCTCACATCTGGAATCCCTCCAATAAATAAATGGAGAGTTTTAATGTCCCATTAATATTTGCCACAACCAGGCTTTTGATAAGAATTAACAAGGATTTGAAGGCTGAAATCTTTGACAAAAATCTGTATTTTTTGGTGGTTTATCAAAGGGAGATAAAATCCACTGTGAAAAGGATGGAGCTAAGAGCCTTTATGAAAATTAAGGAACACAACCAACATATGAACTTTAGAGGACTCTCTCAGACTAGAAGTGCATAAAATGGCAGTGCTAACAATAACACCATTATCAAACACTTACATGCTCTCAATTCAGGTTTCCACTCAACTTCATACTGTTAGTACTATCAGTATACTCATTTTACATAGGAATAAACTGAAGAACAGTGAGGGCAAGTAATTTGCATAAGGTGTGACTCCAGAAAGGATACATGAATTAACAAAATCCATTTGGAAGGATTTCAGTTCTACACTAAAAAAAAATAAATAAATAAATAAATAAATAAAAATAAATAAATAAATAAATAAAAATGTGGCATTTATTTTTCCTAGAGAATCAATTATACTAAAATAAATTGAACTCATAAAAGGCAAACTTTTGTATTAGAATGGATGTCAAAATAAAAAAGTAACAATCATAAAATCTATTTTACTGCCTGCTGCCTTGTCCTAATATTCAAGGATTTTAGGCTCAGTGAGCTGGAAAGTACTTCAATAGTGACTCTGTCTCCTTGCAAATGCTTTGACTTGTAGTAAATGATTGTCAAATGTTCTTGGTCCTATAGCTTTAGAAACTCTACAGCTTTACCTCGCAAAAGAGTCTACCAAATTTTTCAATATATATTAAATGCATATTTTGGTGACAGTGGGAATTAAAATATAAAGTCCAAATTTCTACTTATTCCTGCTATGCATACTCATCATATGCATATCAGATATTTATTTCATGCCATGAATTTGTCATATCCTAGGCATATTTATTCTAGTATGTACCTATAATTCCATTATCCATTATTCATGTTAACGTAAATTCTAATCTCAGAAAGAAGATTCTCTATTGTATGAGTGAGTTTAGCTTTGTCAAAATAAGCATTGCCTGCACATGCGAGCTAGCCCCTAATGCTTGGGTTAAATAATATTTGCCAGATTTGGCCTGTGTTCTCAGAAAAATGCTTGTGGGTGGGCTTATGAGAAGGTGGTTGGTTTTTTGTTTTTTGATGAATATTTGATTGCCTTGCTTTCTGATAGCACGCATTTTGTTTTGCTTTAAGACAACACACATTTTAATTTTGGTTTTTCAAACTTAGCACACGAGAAACCCCAAGACATCGCTATCCGAAACGTTATTGAATAAAATACTGCCAGACAGGCAGGTGGATAATTATGTCCCAAACCTAAAGAAATTAAATAAGGAAAATGTTAAAAAATACATTAGGCAATAGTATAAAATTAATTCAGCCCTCTTCCTGTTCCTATTTTGCCGTTCCTTCCCTCCACCCCCTGATAAAGTTTTCGTTGTGATTGGTGAGTGACTGTAGTGTTCTTCACAAACTTGTGTTCTGTAGCCCATGTTGACAGGAGGAGGTGGGAGTGAATGCAGCTGGGAACCAGAACCAAGTGCCATCTCCCCCGATAAATAGTGGGGTGGAGAGTGCTCTGCTTTCTATAAGCAGCTTCCTGTTAGATTCAGTTTTAAGATAATGGGCCCAAACTAAGTTTTGATCCTGGATTCTAGCCTGAGGGACCCACTAAAGTGAAAAATGTTCCTTGTTGTTCTGACAAGGGCCCTGGACTAGCTCCTGAGGGCCTTTGTTCCTAGACGTAGAGTCCACTCTCTTGCCATACTGGGCTCCATCTGGGCCACTTTGGTTTTGATATACTTGATACAGATCTGAAATCACACACACACACACACACACACAGACACACACACACACAGACACACACACACACACGAGAGAGAGAGAGAGAGAGAGAGAGAGAGAGAGCACCGTTCTCAACAATCCTGCTTGCATCCCCTCCTAGTGGTCCCCAACCTGCCAAGGAAAACCACTTCTAATCTCAAACATTCAAGCCTGCCGTTTAAAAAGAAAGAGTTCCTGACATTCATAAATCAAGGAATCTGCATGTCTGCCATCTTTCGAGAAATCAGATAGGGCAGCCCTGGGCCTGAGCTCTCCGGGGGCAGCAGCTGCTCTGGGAGTGCGTGCCCTCTCCCGGCGCGCCTGGCTCACACCCTTATTTTGTCACGGGCCTGGCCTGCTGCTGTGACAGCTGGCAGCGCTTGCCTTTTTTTTTCCATCTCTTGATCCCAATTGCAATGTCTTTGGAGGTTTACCACTCTGAGCCTTTTGTGCAATAAAGTGGGATTAGACATATAAATAAGTAAATCAAAGAGGAGGAAAATATAACACACATACACGCGCCCTGGCATAGCCACTTCCCTCTATCGTTATTCCTCGCTGCAATAAAATTCAACTATCGCTGTCTATGCCCTTCAGAGGGACGTAATGCATTCATAACATTTAAATTCTGGTATTAGGATTACAGAATGTGAGTTATAATGAGGCAGGCTCTTTTAAATTACCTTCCAACCACCTGTTAGAATATAATGAAATAATAGGAAAAGCACTTAAAGTCAGAAATGCCACTAATTCCTCACTTTACTTGGGTAAAAGTCTCATTAATTTTCATGTGAATTTTTATTACACGAGGACGATGGAATCGTGTAAATTATAACTGTATAAACATGAGGAGAGGGGAGCACTGTTGAAATAAAAACAGATAGTTTTGTGATTTACTGGGCCAAGAGGCTGTCCTCTCTCTGACATTTCTGTACTCATGAATGAACATATGTTGTAAAAGTTTATGTCAACTTCTGAACTCAGGTCTCAGACTTAGAGTATCACAGAGTCTCTAGGAGGTGTCTACAGATTAGCATGTGTGAATACGACCAATTAATTTCCCTATTATTTGGAACCCTCCAAAATTAAAGTGACAAGAATAAAATGGGAGCTGTAGTACGGATCACACGCAGCATTATAAAGGCAACGTAACGCGTCGCGAAGGTGGGGCACTGTGAAGGTGAGAAGCTTTATGAAACGGAGAGCGCTTGTTTTGCATCATTACATGGAGAGATGAGTGACTGATGTTACAAAAGAAATGTCAAATGAAAAAGGTTATCTTATCTCTGATTCACTTAATTTGCTTTTTCTTTCCTTTTTTTTTCTGTGTGTCTGTGGGGGAAGCCCAAAAGGTAGATACATCTGTTAGGAAATCTATTCACCTGGGGAAAAAAAAAATCCTTTTAGTCATTAGGTTCTGCATTCCCTTGTCACTTAGAACCACATGAGTAAACGATTCTTATTGGTCATGAAACAGATCAAGAAGAATGGTCTATACCTGTCTTCAGGCTAAAATTCTGAAAACTTATGACACCTTTGAAAAAAAATTAGTATTCTTGGTGTCTACTTGGCTAGGTTAGAAATGGAATCTGGCAAAGATCTCTATTTCCGGTTTTTCCTTTCTGAATCTCTGACGCAATGTATTTCTCAGCTACATTTGGTACATATTAAAGAAATATGTCTGTGGCCTGAATTAGAGGCCTTGGAAACTTTTTTTTTTTTAAAAAAAATACCATACTCATCACTAGTCTTTTAGAAAATGTTTGACTGAAATCGTAAAAATAGATCCCAGCTTCCTGTTTGCCTTTGTAGAAAATGTTTACTGCAGCCAGGCATCAAACGTGTTGAATTTTTAGAGCTAAAATAGTGGATGTATTAAATATATACATTCAGAGAGTGTCTCCTTATCTCCTTAAATAAAACTATTAATAATCCACGTGTGCATTTCAAGAAGAAATTTAACGATGGGGTATAATATCGGATCTATTCCAAAAGCAAAGAAATCATCTATATTTAGTTACTTTGGGGGCTTTTTAGGAAGTTGTACTTGATTCTCTAATGAAAACAAAGTGTTATTTCACCATGATAAAGATCTTGAAGAAACTTGAAAAGTAGGGGTAGTCCGAGTCTAAATGAAACCATTCAAGCAGGGCTATGAATGTGCCTTTGGCAGAGATTTATAACATCTACTTAAAATGCTACCCTGGTAGGAAATGGGAAGAAAAAGAAGAAAAAAAAATCCTTTGAAAGTCAGGAAACCATTGAGAAAGCACTGAAAATCTTAACAATAAAATACTGCAAATCACTAATAATTTATCTTCAGCTATCTGACAGCTGGTGCAGAGAATGCCCAACAATGGCACAGACTCTTACGGTGTAAGGGGAGAACTGCTTAAAAGCAGCAGAATAATTTTTTATGACTGACAAGTTCTGATGCAGGTTCGCTTTATAGTAATTTTGATAATAACACTCTATCTTACAAGTTTAATTACAAAGATTTCCACGAATGTTACATGCAACAAAATCTCTTCCGTCCTTTGACAAAAACAAAGACAAAAAAAGAATAACGGTGAGAATTTCAGTATTTGAATGGAGAAAATGAGAACTGAAGGGCCTTTGGTAAAAAATAAATGAGGGACCAAATTCACTAGTTTAACTTTAGAATAAATAGGTGTGATTTTCTTTTTCTCTTTTTAAAGAATTTTTATTCATTTATTTTATTTAAAAAATTTTAAATTTGTTTTGGATTTTCTTCTAAAAAATAGTCATAACATTTTATGGGAGTGGACACTCAGATACTACGTTAGTTTCAGGTGTAGAGCGTAGGGATTCAGTATCTCGATCCGTTAAGCCGTGCTCGCGAGTGTAGTTACCTACACAGGTGTGATTTTCATAGGAAATAGGTACAGTGTCTTGATTTCGTAATCACCTGGCTTTTATGCATGTGCACACATACGTCTGTAGGTGTTCGTGGCCGCTGTATGTTTTATATTATACGAGATGTAAAATAGTTAGGAATCTGGTCACTTGATACCTATCATAGGAAAAAACACCAAGTCCAACCGTCCCGTAGACATTGCAGGGAGTAGCCCTGGCATTTTTCTCAACAAAGGCTTACTAGAGGGAATTCAGAATTTGTACGCTCAGCTGGACCGAGCCACACGATTATTAAAAGATCAGTCTTAAAAAGCTACCAGTTTAACCCGGTGAAGCCTGAGGAGCATTGTCACCCGTGTAGGTGCACCGGCAGCCGGCGATGGGCCCAGCCCCAGGGAAGGTCTAGTTTCCCGGGGCTGCACCTGCCGGGGAGGAAGCCAGCGTGGGTCCCTGGGGCCAAGCGCAGCGTCAGCAGGTCCCGTGGGGCTGGGCCCGGCCACCGGGGCTCCGTCCCCACCTGCGCCCACCTGCACCTGCCCCTGCCCCCGAGGCCCCAGGCCCTGATCTCCTCCCTCCTAGTGTGTGTGCAAGCAAATGCTCGCCCGCCCGGAGGTCTCACCCGCACGCACGGGAGCATGTGTTCGTAGGGCCCTGGGGCGCCCGGGCTCCGTCAGTGAGGCGTCTGCCCTCGGCCACGTCCTGGCCCGGGGCCCCGGGTCGAGCCCCCCGTCGGGCCCTGCTCAGCGGGGAGGCTGCTGCTCCCTCTGCGCGCCCCTTCCCTGGCTCACCCTCGCCCTCTCTCAGGTAAGTACATAAGATCTTAAAAAGAAATCCCGTCTCCCTAATAATTTCGTCCTCTTGCTTCCACGGGATTTTCTCCACTTCTGCGCTGAAATGAGGACGAGCGGGGCACACCTTTTTCTTACCGGGCCCAACACAAGTGTCCGTTTTCAGCTTGTCTGTCTGGTTATCCGGGCTAATGTTTCGTCGTTTGCCCAAGGTGTGCGTGTGCCCGCGTGCGTGTTCCCCAGGGCCGGGGATGGCGAGCCCGGGGGCCGCGTGTGGCTCCCGTGAGAGGCGGGGGCAGGCGACGGTGTCTGCGAGCGCGCACACACACACACACACACACACACACACACACACACACGAGTGATGATGCACCGACTCCTGCTCCCTCCCGGTCTTTCAAACGTGCCTACTGGGGACAGGGTCTTTAAAGAGGGAATGAGAAGAAGAGATCTGGCCACGGGGAGGCACGGAAGAAGGAGCATTTGAAAACACAGAAGAGGAGGACCGTCGTCTACGAGCCAAGGGCAGAGACTTGGGAAAAATCCAACAGGGCCAAGCCCCTGATCCTGAATTGCTGGTGGGGGCCGTTCGGTCCGTAGTATTTTGCTGTGGCCACGACTTAGCAAAATGATACAACGGGTAACACACACACACACACACACGCACACACACACACGTACCTCTGTGCGTGTATTTGCTCCAAAGCAACAAGCTGTGTAGTTCAGTTCCAAGACTTAAATAACATCATATCAATATTATACCAATATTATATCATGTCGTAAGAAAAAATAGTATTTTTGGTTCCATATGTGGGAAATCCGTGAACACAGTCATCCAGAAGACAAAACGGTGGTGGACACGGCGGGGGTGGGGGGGGAGCAAACTGGTCTGAGCAGGGGTCTGAGGTCATGCAGGAAAGGGGACCCCATACTCCCTCATCCGTGCTCCCAACAGCGGCCCAGGTCAGCCCAATCATCGTCGTGACTACCAGTGTCTATTCCCTAGTGACCGCGAGGGAGTCCCTCCGCCAGGGGCTGGGTCATACTGACACATTCCGCGTGTCTGGGCCTCACGGGACTGTGGGGCGGAGCCGGGAGGAGGAGAGGTCCCCGTGCAACACCCGAGGCCGCGGAGAGCGAAGCGGGTAGGAGACAGGCGGGGGTGAAAGCGAAGGAAACGTCGGGAAGCGTCTGAAAGGTCCTGGCTCACAGAGCAGCTGCAAGTGAGCCTGGAAGGAAGGAAGAGAATGAAGAAGACGGAGAACAAAGCACCTGCTGGGCCAGGACTGAGCTGAGGATAGGACCAACGTCGACCCGAAGACGAAGAGATGTTTTCAGGGGAAAAGCATCTATTTACTTTCATGTATTTCTGTTACTCTCTAAGGATTTGCTGGCACATTGACCTCCTCCTTGGGGTCGGGAGTGGACAGGATCTCCGGGGACGAAGGGGAAGGGGAAACAGTGTGGACAACCGTACGTATCTGGAGGGAAAGGGGAACTCGTGGAACGGGCGGGTCGAGAGACAGGAGGCGTGGGGGGGCTGCAAGGGGTCCTAGGGCTTGGGCGCTACGACACCTGCGGCCTGCGAGCAGCCGCCGGCCGGGGACGCCACATGTGGCCGAAAGGCGGAGGGAAGCGCAGGCCACCCGAAGGGGCAGGTGATCATGCGTGACTGTAAAAGAAGCTCAGTACGGGCCGGGGCAGAAACGTGACCGCAGGAGGTTAGGAGGTGGGGGTCCGGGCGATGGTGTCAACAGAGACAAGAGTCCAGGTTTGCCACAAGTAACAAATGCAAGAGGGGCTATCAGGCGAAGGGCCACACGACCTCTTTTATTTTTTATTTTTTATTCTGTTAATCACAGTGGAGAGGGGTTGGGATCTCTGAGAGGCAGCAAGGGGAGAAGGATGACCGTCGCTGGAGCACCAGGGGAGGGGGTGAAGCATCCAGGGAGAAGAGCTCGGCAGCGATTAACTACACGGCCCCTTCCCGATGAAGGCGGATCTAGGTTATCCTTCAGGATCGAGAGACCGACGTTCTTCCCTTTCCCTTCCCTGATCCATTTTGCTAAGTTGCTCACATCTACCGATTTTGGATTCCAGGCAAATAGCACAGGGCGGGCGTTCATGTTGCGCACTGTCTCTCTGAGCGGCATCCAGAAACCACCAGAGCCTTCTTCTTCCGTGGGGAAAACTGCAGGCGGAGGATCGCTTCTCCCCACACGGAGAGGAGCTGAACTGCTGCTATTTTGGGTCCTGATTGTATTTTATTCGTCTTTCACAATCTAATTAGATCTCCACCGGGGTATATATTTTACTCCTCAGTGAGAAATAAGACGCTTTAAGGTAGGACTGGAGGACTTTCTGCTCCGGCTCTCCAATGCAATCCATACGCTTCCTTCTTTTCCTTTAAGATTTTATTTGAATTGTAGTTAGTTAACACGTAGCGTAGTATTGGTTTCACAATCTATACACTGGGTGTAGCACCTACTGGGTGCAAGGCCCTGTCCATGTTCAGGGCGGACTATGGGACAAACTTTACAAGAGGGGCACCTGGGGGGTTCAGGGTGTGACCCCGGGGTCCTGGGATCGAGTCCCACACATCAGGGTCCCCGCGGGGAGCCTGCTTCTCTCTCTGCCCGTGTCTCTCATGAATACATAAATAATTAAAAAAAAAAAAAGAAACTTTACAAGAGTCAGAAATTCAATATCTTCTATGGGGTTCTATAGGCAAGCAAGAAACAAACCATAAACTTGCTTTTCGAAAAAGGAACATTAAACTGGCTCTAAAACCTACAATCTGTTGACACTGCCTCACTTAGCAAATCTGTCCAGAGGAGTATGAATAAGCTGAGAACACTCAGCCCAGTGGGTATCCCTTGCTATGACGTTTTCTAATTAGGCATCATGTTAGGAATCACTTAATCTTGAGTTCTCGGAAGTTTTAGCGCCACGTTAGCAGACCCACCGTATGAATTTCACAGTATATCATCTCAAATAATTTTGGAAACAGGTGTCATATATGAATTCTTAGTGCTGAAATACAATGTAGAAATTATTTCATCCTGTCTTCTACTGAATTTAGGAATCCACGCCCAATTATCCTTACATGAAGGTCACTTGGCCTTTTTTTTTTGAATGCTGTTAGACCTAGAAAGCTCACTACCTTTTCAGATGGATCATATTATGTCAGAACAACAACAACAACAAAAACAAAACAAAACAAAACAAAAAAAACAAGCCCATGTGCTAAAGTGATGCAAGCTGTTTTTTCAGATTCTGGCTGCATGTTACAAAGCAGAGAGCATAAGATATTAAAGTCATTTGTTGTACATAAAAAAAAAATGGCTTCTTATAATGTGACCATGTCTTAGTAGAAGTAAACAACCTGTAAGAAGAAGTGAATTTTGGGGCAGCCCCGGTGGCACAGCGGTTTAGCGCTGCCTGCAGCCCAGGGTGTGATCTGATCTAGTCCCACATCGGGCTCCCTGCATGGAGCCTGCTTCTCCCTCTGCCTGTGTCTCTGCCTCTCTCTCTGCATCTCTATGAATAAATAAATAAAATCTTAAAAAAAAAAAAAAGAAAAAGTGAATTTTGCAAATGTGTTTAAAAGTGAAAAGAGAACATTAGACATCGGAAAAGGGGTTGGTGCTTGGAAACAACACGGGATGGCCTGCAGAATTATGACTCAGGGGGTGAGGATGCAGTGCCCTATTTCTGATCCGTGGGTTCTGCTGGGCCCTAAGTTGTGGGTCTGCTTTGCTGCCTGTTTGGGGACCGAAGGGGATGGGGTATAGGGAGGGGTACCAAGGGGAACGAGAAGGAGGGATAGTTCACCTGTGTTATGTATCATCTCGCCGTATCTTCTTCCTTTTCTCTTTAGGTTTGCCTTGCCCTACCGAGGAGGGTTAGGATCTACTGAAAGATGAACCCCGATGGGAGACAGCGTGACTGGTTAAGATCTGTGAGAAGAGGGACTTTCATGTGGAATCTTATCTATTGGTATGAGAATAATCAAGGGAACCCTGGCATATCTAAGATTCAGGCTTCAACCACCCACTTCTCAGCATCCAGGACGGGGGCAGGGTGTCCGGCCTTAGTTCCCCTTGCTGGCGGATCCCATAGGCAGGTCCTCCCCACCATGTGCACTGTGTTTAACTTGTCTCCGGCTTTAGCATACTTAGTCCCAGCGAAACTTGCCCAGTGTTATACTGTACTCTTTCGATAGTTTATTTCCGGCTATATTATGGTTAAAATAAATGCTTTTTACTTAACTTGAAGTAAAATTAGAAATATATGAACTCTGTACATCTTTGGAAAAACATTTTTATTAAAGTGCTCATTTAGGAGTGGATCTCTAGGGGTAGTTTTACATTTTATAAGAAGAATAAATGTAGATTTTATAAACTTTATTTCTTGAGTGGTATATCTTATTACTCACCTTGTTGAGGATGGAAAATAATTATGAAGCAATTATTGGCTAACGGTAGGCCTGTGGGGCAACCATAAGTGATAAGATTTAATGTGCTAGATTAGCATTTTTTTATGGCAATATAAAATGAGTTGAATTTTAAGTTGGTGCTTCATTGCCTTGCAAGAGGATATTTTCCAAAAGAATAAAAATTTAACTGAAATTTTTTTTCTTAAAAATACTGATTTTTTTTAAAAGTCCAGGAAGGCATAGTTACCTTAGTGTTGCTTAACACAGGCTCTACTGGCAGGCAAGTAGGTCTCCATTCTTATCCCTGCAGCCATGAGAAAGTCACTTAACGGAATTGTAGAATTGATGTATGTTCCAGGAAAGACATATTTCACAATTGGCACATTCATAATAAGTTATGAACAGAAAACTTGTATAAATCAAAAGGGAAAAGTCCGATGACCTTCCAGCTTTACTGTTACTGTTCTATCTTCTCAGATTTATTATTTAGTTTTTCTTAAAATACGAAATTGACCATTTAGTATCTCCCAATGTTAAAATTTTTTTAAAGACTTTTTTTTTTTTGTCTATTCTTCATGAGGATATTGGGACCAAAATCCTTTAAAAAATAGCAAGACATTCTTCAATGAGCACATTAGTCTTTGTCAGACTGTAATCACCCGTGGTTCTCAGTTTCTATGACTGGCCTGACTGGAGTAGACTATTTCTCAAGAGAATGAAGAAAACAGGTTTAGAAGTAAATCTTGCATCATGTATACAACTGAACAAAAAAGATCTATCATTTTAGTGAGAGGATGGTATCTAGTGCTGTTTCACATGCTGCTAAAGGTACAGTTTAAATTTGTAAAATAAAAATAAAAATAAAAAAGCAGGGGTGGGGCGGCACCTGGTTGAATCCGTTGGTTAAGCGACTGACTCTTGATCTCAGCTCAGGTCTCGACCTCAAGGTCTGAGTTCAAGCCCCACACTGGGCTCCACATTGAGCATGGAGCCTACTTTAAAAAAAAAAATAAGTAAAAAAAAAAAAAGACAAAGTGAAAACTAGTTTAGTAATATGCATGAAGAACTTTAAAGCAAAAAAAAAAAAAAAAAAAAAGGAACTCTAAAGCATTCATATTCTTTGAACTTGCAAACCCAAAATCTAGCCAAAGGAAATAATTAGAGGTAATCCAACAAGGCACAAAGTTATTCCTCAGAACATTATTTATGACTACAAAGACATTGAAAGCAACTGAAATGTTTAAGAGTAGGGTAAGAACTAAACAAATTTGTAAGAGGGAGCATTTTGCATTATTTTAAAATTGTATGATCCTGGAAAATATTTTCGTTATGACGTTAAAGAAGAAAATCTCAAGGTATCTGATTGTCAGTGGTAGGATTATTTGTGATATTAATCGATTCATTCAATTCTTTTCTGTTTATCCAACTCTATATCATGAACACACAGACGGAAATTCGGACAATTCAAAGAAAATGACTACAGAAAACCATCATATAGTTCCCCCACAGACCAAACTACTGTTGTTTTTGTTGAGGTTTTGCAAAAAGCTGTTAGAGAGAGGGAGAGAGACAGAGAGACAGAGAGAAGAACAATCTAGAACAATGGTTTTTAACCCTGGCTGCACATTAGAATCACCTGGGAAGCTATAAAAATCCCAACGCCCAGGCTGCACACCCCAGTCCGATAAGAACAATCTCTGAGAGTAGCCCTCAGGCATTGGTATTTGTTATTTTTTTAATGCTCCCCAGGTGATTTTAAATTTCAGCCAAGTTTGAGAACCACCAGTCTAGTAGTTTCTGATAATTTCTTTTAATTCTTTGATTCTTTGTCTTCTGCTGCAAATATCCCCTAACTGTTCAGGTTCACTCTTTCTTTTTAAATGTTGGGGTCCTTTGTCAGAAAGTGTAACCCAGGGCACCTTTACTGCTATTTTTGCTTCCATTTGTTTCTTCTCAAGTAACGTTGTTGCTGTTTTTAATCATTTTTCATTTTCATTTTCACATATGATATGTGGAACTTGACTGTTGGCAAGTATTTCTGTTCATGTGCCTGGTCACAAGACGCCTGATGGTGATTGAGTTCAAGCTACCTTGGTTGATTTACACCCAAAACCAACTGCTTCTGGAGGCAATTAAAAGGATGTTCATCAGCTGTTGAAAATGAATATATGTGACCTCGTTATAACCAACTGTCCACAGTCTCATTTCTGTTCACATTCTGGATTAAATTCTGTGATGGAAAAATACAAATACTATCTTCTTTCTCGTGAGAGAACAAAGAAAAGGCAGGGATCTTCAACCTAAATGTTTCCTGGGATTCACCTAAATTAGTTCTATTACTTTTTCACTCTAAAAGGATCTTTAACTTAGTCGCTCTTGAAGTGCCAACACTAGCACAAGGATAAAAGTGCAGATATTTAAGTGTTAAACAACACGCACGTATCTATAATGCCCAAATTTAAGTTAAAGATGAGAAGAGCACACAGAAAAGTGAAGATAGGGATTCTAAATGTCAACTGATAATGCATTTTCCATTCCCTTGATTTCTTTCTTTCTCTTTGTTTCTTAGGAAAAAGTGTTTTTAGGTGCCCTGGATTACGAGGAGAAGCAGTTCACATTTGGTGAGGAGATAGTAATTGTCGGATAAACTTAAAGGGGGAAAACTGTAAGTTGCTGAACGATTGTTTCAGGAAAAACAAAACAAAACAACGACCTCATGTTGGCTTGCGGGGCTACGGGAACTTCAGGTGGGCTAAATCTGGAGATGTGTTAGTTTCTGCATCTCTTGGAGAGACGTTCAACACTTCAGGCAAACCTCGAGGACAATAATGGCGGCTGCCTTCACGGGTGCCCTTAACAAGTGCATCTGAAGCCTGATTGACAACGTGGAACAACGAACCAAAAAAAAAAAAAAAAAATGGGGGAAGAGTGAAGCATCACAACATGAGTAACAGTTATTTTTCTCATATGTGCAAGTGTAAGTGTTGTGGGAGATTACTCAGGTTTTGCTGCTGTAGTAGAGTCTTTAAAGATAGAACTAAAAGAGCTGTAACTGAGAAGAAAATACCATAATATTTCAGATAGAATATTTTGAGGGATGCATAATGTAAAAAGAATTCCTCCAGTCTAACAAATCATTTCTCATCAAAACCTGGAAGTATTTCATGTTAAATATGTAAATGTTTTCTACATCAACAGGATAATAGTATTTTTTAAAAAGAAAAGCTCCTGTGTGTCTGGTGTGTGTGTGTGTGTGTGTGTGTGTGTGTGTCATTCTTAATCTACGTCTCCTTAGTTCTCATTTGAAGCTCTTTTGTTAGACTGGCTACACAGATTATGTTCACACTTTCCCAAACTGCTAAATTGTCACAATATGTCACACCCAGGAAGGAAATGTATTGCCTGACACATGCATAAAGCATTTGTGTGAGTAATACACCATATAGAAACCATATATGTAGAATGAATCCATGCCCTGCAGCCTTGTTTTTGCAAATAGCAGGGGTACGGAACGAATTACCTTGGAAATCTGTTCTCTGGCCCAGTACCGTAGCCTATACACCTAGACACCTACCATTTTCCTATTAACATAGGAAAAAATATATATTTTTTGAACAGATGGACTTTGTACATTGTTTAAGCAATCAATGAACTGTATTTTAATTTACTTTTTTGGGGAAAAAAAGCAGACATTGTTCTGATGAGAGAAAGCAAGCAATGGCTTCAAATGGAGCTTCACCTTAAACCTATGTGGTATGAATTGGGGAAATTAATCTTTACATTTAAGCAGCCGAGAGACGGATGGGTGAGGGCTGAGCAGAGAGACATGGCCCGTGAGGGGCGGGTCACAAAAATCAGGCTGGAGAAGCCCCGTGAGGAAGCCCAGGCACTTCTGTGCCCCCTTGTTCCTCTTTCTGGCACCGTTTCCTGGTTCTATCACTTTAATCAGGTTTCTGAGGTGAGAGAGGAAGAGGAAGGGATGTCCCAGAAAAGCAGAGGGGAGAACATTCCAGGTAAACAAGCAGGCCACACACGCCACGAGGGCAGTGGGAGCGTGGGCCTCCACCTCCGAGGGAGGCCAGGCAAGCCCCCTGCAGTGCTGGCTAATCCCGGGTTACCTTTAATACTATAACTGGTTTTATTTAGCCGGATGTTCAGGTGATAGACATGGTACAGGTGGGTCGCGGGTGAAGAGTCCTATGGCTTTTAAAGGGAAGACAGATGTTGACCAGGTGGGGCCTGAAGGACTGACTCCCGGTGTGCTGCTGGATGAGGTGCAGGGAACCTAAGTCTGTTCTCGCCTGTTCCTGGAGGACAGAGGGATACAGGTGCAGAGACCCAGCCTGCCTCAGGGGGGAGACGGGCTCCAGGACGGCCGCCCCTCACCTGCCGCCTGCTGTCCCCCTTCCTTCCCGCTCGCGTCCTGCGACCCGGTAACGGTTCTGCGCCCAGGTGGGGCCACGATGCTCGCTCTGACTACTCTTCCTGATTTCGGTGTTAAGTAACTTATGAAGCCTAACGACGTTTTCCTCCTAAATCCTTTCCTGTCTTTTATTCATATTTTCCGCTTCTCTCTAATTGGAAACTATCAGGCTGGAGGGATTCATGCATCACAAACAAAGGCCAAGCGTAGAAAGTGCGGAGCCAGGAGGAGTGGGCTGGGGATGCAGGGTCCCCAAATCAGTGATCTCACAGAGGCCCAAGGGGGTGCCCTGGAGAGGAACCCCGAAGCCCGACTTGGTGCAGCTGGGGGGGCCATGAGGCCCAAGGGCCGGGGGCTCGTAGGCCAGGAGAGGAAGGAGCAGAGGTCGGTGTGGCCGCCGTCCTCAGAGGTGGCGAGGCCTGGGACCTCCTGGCACGGCCACTCTTCACACCTTCTAATCATGACCGATGGAGGGCACGGGTTAGAGATAGCACCTGCTCACGTCGCTTTGGGCATCAGCCGGGAGAGCCGAAGTTCGCCCGCTCCAAGGAGCAGGCCTGGTGTTAGCATCCTTGTAAGACCAACATTGCTTCCTGATCAGAATCTTAAGAAGCATAACGATGAAGGTGACACTGGAAGAAAATCATCATAGAAGTGAAACCACAACAAATAAGGGACACCTGGGTGGCCCCGTCGGTCCGCCACCTGCCCCCGGCTCGTCAGGGCCCCAGGGCCCCGGGATGGGGCTGACACGGGGCTCCCCCACCCCGCTCTCTCTGCCCCTCCTGCACGCACCCTCTCGCCAATAAACAAATACAGAAATTAAAAAAAAAATAACCCAATAGATCAAGGAATGGTAAAGTGCTTCGTGAGAAGCCTCGCTCGTGAGAAGGACAGTGTTTACACGTGGCTACGGAAGAGGATGGCGGCGCGAGGTTTAGCAAGAGTCCATTGTGTCTGAGGGAACAAAAGAGGGATATGCCAGGATTAAAGAGGATCTGCAACAAGACGTCAGCAGAAAGGGAGTCTCAGACATCACTCTCGTGCCGCAGCATCGAATTTGCTTGCGTTGCACGGGGGTTTCTGAGATCACGTTCTAGCCGCAAACGGCTCGCAGTCGGCGGGGAGGGCAGGAACGTCGGCTGCCGGGGGCAGCATTCACGCCAGGTGCGGGCTGGCCCTCTTCCAAACGCCCCCAATGTGCTACCAGACAGGCACGGCCTGGGGCATCTCAGTTCCTTTTTTCCGACCATCATTAGCATTTGTCAAATAAAAATCAGTCCCCATCTGAAAGGTGCCCTGTCTCCACTACGGCTCAACCAACCCGTCACTCTTGCGGCCCCGTGCAGGCTGCCCCCCGATAACAAGTCCACCCCCACTGCCCTCCATCCCAGAGTCTCGATGTATAAACGAGACTTCACCAAACCATCTTGGGAGAGTATCCTGCTAAGTTTTGCTAGAAAGATAATTTAAGCTAAAAAAAATTTTTTTTCCTAGTCTTGGAACTAGGTTTTCTTTAAGTAACACCTGCCGGGCGTAGAGGTGGTGAACATGAGGACATTTTCCCTTATGACCATATTTTATAGTTATTGATGCAAAATCAGTTTTTTTTAAAAAAAAATATCAATTGTATTTCTTGGTGATGCTGGTGCACGGCGGGGGTAGGGGGGTGGCCGGGAGGGTGGCAGCGTGGCCTGTAAACAAGCAGAGGACTAACAGCGACTTTAGTCCAGGCTGAGCTCTTCATTTTTTTTCTTCTTATTGAAGAGTAGTCGACGTACCATAATGTATTAGTTTCAGGTGTACAACACGGTGACTTAGCATTAATATAAATAGTAAAATGTTCACAGGAAGTCCAGCTACCACCTGCCACCAGGTTATCACAATATCATCGACTGTATTCTCTGTGCCCTGTGTCACGTCCCCATGACTAGAGATTGGTAACATCTTAATTCCTTTCACCTATCTGGCCAACCCCTATCCTCCTCTGGCCTCTACTTGCTTGTTCCTTGTATTTATTGGTCTTTCCCTTTTGTCTGTTCATTTTTGTTTTGAAGATCCCACACGTAAGTGAAATCCAAGAAGGCTGGTCTTTCTCCGTCTGACGTATCTTCCTCATAACCTCTGGGGCCGTCCACACTGTCACAAACCGCTAGGGCTCGTGCGTTTTCCATAGCTGGTTAGTGTCCCACGGTACACACGGTTCCCGCATCTTTATCCATCCATCCACCGTGCACACCCGGCGGCCCCCCAGCTTGGCTACCCTAAACAGTGCAGCGAATGTAAGGGTGCGCGTGTCTTCTCGAAGTCGTGTCTTGGCTTTCTTCAGACGCGCATCCAGAAGTGGGATTACTGGAGAGCGTGGTAGTTCTATTTCTAATTCTTTGAGGACCCCATACTGCCCCCCACAGGGACTGCACCCGTTTACGTTCCCACTGACCCTGCACGAGAATTCCCTTTCCTCTACATCCTCGCCAACCCTTGTTATTTCTTGTATTTTCCAGGTCAGTCATTCTCACAAGTGTGAGATGACGTCTCACGGTGGTGTTGATTCCTAGTTCCCTAACGATTGGTTTTAAGCATCCTTTCATGTGTCCGCTGGCCACCTGTATGTCTTCTTCAGAAAAATGTCTGCTTAGGTTTCAGGTTTTTAATTGTTTTTTTTTTTTTTTTTTTTTTTGCTGTTGTTACTGTTGAGTTGTAAGAGTTTTTAAATATGTTTTGCATGTTAACCCCTTATTAGGTGTGTCATTTGCAAATATCTCCTCCCATTCAGTAGGTTGCCTTTTCACTTTCTTGATGGTTTCCTTAGCTGTGCAAAAGCTTTTTGGTTGGGCAGCCCGGGTGGCTCAGGGGTTTAGTGCCGCCTTCGGCCCAGGGCGTGATCCTGGAGTCCCGGGATCGAGTCCCATGTTGGGCTCCCAGCATGGAGCCTGCTTCTCCCTCTGCCTGTGTCTCTGCCTCTCTCTCTCTCTGTGTCTCTCATGAATAAATAAATAAAATCTTCTAAAAAATTATATTAAAAAAAGCTTTTTGGTATGATACAGTCCCAATTGTTAATTTTTGCTTTTGTTGCCTTTACTGAGGAGACAGATCCAAAAAAAATTATCACTAAGACCAATGTCCAAAAGTTTACTGCTTATGTGTTTCCTTTAGGAGTTTTATGGTTTCAGGTCTTATATTTAGGTCTTTAATTTATTTTGAGGTTATCTTCATTTTTGATATTAAAAAAAGTAGTCTATTTTCATTCTTTCTGCATGCTTTCCCAATTTTTCCAAAAGCACTTATTGGAAATACTGTCTTTCCCCCATTGTATATTTTTGTCTCCTTTGCTGTAGCTTAACTGACCATAAAAAGTGTGGGTTTATTTCCGGCCTCTCTGTTCCATTAATCTATGTGTCTATTTTTGTGAGTTCTTAATTTTGATTTGTAATAATAATAACATCCCCCAAAGTGAAATAAATACTTTGGGATATTAAGTTGTATTTATAAATAAGGGGTTGCAATCAGGAAATAATTAGATAAGTAATTCTCAGAGGCAACAATTAATGATTAAAAATTGTATTATTAGGAATACAGCACTGGCGGGTATTTTGCTTCTCTTATCATTAGTCGAGGAATAAGATTAATCAAGGAATCAACTCTGGAATTAGCACATCCACTTATTTGCAAAGATTCCTTAGGAATGCTGTGGTTAAAAAGGCTAACGAGGGGATCCCTGGGTGGCGCAGCGGTTTAGCGCCTGCCTTTGGCCCAGGGTGCGATCCTGGAGACCCGGGATCGAATCCCACGTCGGGCTCCCGGTGCATGGAGCCTGCTTCTCCCTCTGCCTATGTCTCTGCCTTTCTCTCTCTCTCTGTGTGTGACTATCATAAATAAATAAAAATTAAAAAAAAATAAAAAGGCTAACGAGAACGTACCATGTGGTCACCTAAGAAACATCTTTATACAAAAAGGATGAGTAAGTCGAAAAAGAAATGTACCCGTTAGTGCAATCTTCCTCCTGGATCAACTTGAAATCAGGACTATGCCCCAAAGGTAACATTTTATTTCTTATTCTATTCCTACGTGCTTATTACCCTTTCCATCCCTAGTGGTGCTCGTGAGAAATAGGGCGACTATTTATTATATTCAGCCAAAGTTACTGAGCATTTATTTGGAAAATGCCAGGGAAAACGACAATTTTAAAAATCAGAGAAGCCCCACCCACGGAATAGATGAAGGTTCAATTCCAAGATATCAAATACGTAATGATCCTTATCATCTTTATCATAGCAAACACATATGGACTAACGTCTGACTTAGCTCAATTTGTCCTCATAAACATCCTAAGACGTAGATCCTCTTACCATCTTCATCGTACTGATGAAGGGATTGAAGACACAGAGAGGTCTAGTAACTTGCTGAAGGTGTAAGGGATCAAAGAAATGGTAGAGACCAAGTAGCCTGGCCCAGAATCCAAGTGCTATTTCTCTCTCAACACTAATTGTCATCCTGGTTGTTCTAATCCTGGCTGTTAATTGTACTTCATATTTCCATGATTGGAACATTTGCCACATAATCTTAACTCTTTTGAAAATCCTGGAGTTTCATTTTAATAACATCTTTGCCCTGGAGTAAGGCACAAATGTGTTTTGAAAGAAGCGCGATCCCTTAATTTTTCATTCATTTACAGTCATTTGAATTATTTGAAGTTCAAGAAGACTTTTCCTTTGATTAGTCTTTTATCCCAATACTGGGAATCTATATCTTGCCAAGGATAAATAGGAATCTGGTCAGTCTCATTAGAAACTCACTAGAGCCCTAGAGTCAAATGGTTTTTAATCCATCACAAAATATTTACGGAGCTTTAGCCCTAAGATTTTTAGCTTAATATATGGCAGTCTTCATGCAACCCCATTGAATTTTCTACATTAATCTTCAGGGTTAGAAAAGGGTTTATTTGCTGCCTGACTCAAAGTCATTAAACTTAGTTCCTCCACTTATGTTGAGAAAAGACTTATGTAAATGTTCCTGGCTATTTTTTGCAATGCTTTAAATTGAAAACTGATTTGTGTCAACCGTTTCTCTTGCAGGTTTATTACCAAAAATATATATAAGAAAGTGCTACATTAATACTTTATGCATATATTGATTAAATTCAAAAGTGCTACATGCATCCAAGATGCAACATGTATGTAGCTGCAAAGGTAAGAAAAAAAAATAAGTGCTTACCTGGTTGAGTGCTACAGATTGTGATCTTTTCTAAAAATATTTAATTTTATTCCCTACGCATTAGTTTTCTTTGGTGGCATGGTGGCATGCATGATGTCGGAGTGTGAAATATAAATCTTAATGAAAATGTTATACTACGTAATTATCATGTCAGGAAGCAATTATAAGCAATGCTTTATACTGGAAGGAGAAAGGCATTTGTTCATTTTAGGATCTGTGTTTCTCTGAAAATATTTGCATATAAAGACAGGCGATTGCAGAAGTTTAGGAGATGTTCTCACCTGGGGAGCTGAAATTCTGAAAGTGCTCTTACCATATTGCTCTTTGAAATAGAGAAGTGTAGCTGCAGCTTTTTAGGTATACCTGAAGGAAAATTACCTTCTGAGCTCTAAAGTGTGGCAAATTTATTTTCTCCTCAGATCCTAGGCTATTTTCAGATGACAGATACACGGATTTCAAAACAAGGAATAGACCGAGGCAGCGATTTGTATCAAGTGGAGGGAATAATACAACAAATATACACTGAATAACATCTGTATTGCGATTTTGGATTACCAGAGAATTATATTAAGTACGTACAATTATATATGGCTGTTCACAGATGGAGTAGCAAGAGCAGACTACGGTTGTATTCATTATAGAGATTTTGTAAAAGAGAACATTCACAGTCTATGTGAAAGCATGCCAATCACTGCAATTGCTGAAGAGAGAAGAAAAGGGTTGACTCCAATGGGGTTTGTGAACATAGTTAAGTGTAACAGAGGCAAGAACACGGGGATTCTTTTACAAGATTTTTTTTCCTCCCTCACAGAAATAAGTCTGAAATAGATGCTCTGATGAAAGATAATTTCCTATTTCTAAAAATGCAAAACAGGTTTATATACAAACAAAACGGTGTTTTTCAGTGCGCTCATTAGTAAGCATAATCCTCAACTCCATAAATGAGGCAGCAACTTAGCCTATTGCTTAAGATTTAGATATGAATGTAAATATATTTAAATTTATTTGTATAAAGTTCTCTATGAAAACCATGCGTGAAGAAAGAGGAATAACTTAAGCACTAAGAAGTAATGTTTTAACAATGAAAACAAAAAAAATATGGGAATGAGATTTGGAAACCATAATTATATATATATATATATACACACACATATATATATAATCAGCATATTCTGCTGTTACACTTTTAGGACTTTTCTGAGCCCCAGTGAGTCTTATAAAATAGTAAATGGCAACTCTTGCTGAGAAGGTGACGAATATTTTTACAGAAGCATTAATGTCTAGACTATTTTATCTCAAGTGATTTTTCCAATTAATTCTCCTTCCCTTCACCCGAGCCCATGCGCTGCTCTGCTACTTCAGAGTGCAAGGATGCAAATGCCAAAGTGGCACTTTGAACATGAATGTCAGGAAGAAAAAAGATCTCGGGTTCCTGAGCGAGTGCATGTTTTACTGGCACCAGGGGTTCTCGGGGCCCGTCTACCCCGCCAGGGCAGCCGTCCGCTGGGCAGCAGCAGGGTCTGCGTGCCCTCGGGTCCCTGGAGTTTGCTTTGATGAGTGGGACGGTCTGCACACGCGGGAATTAGAGAAGAATCGTGTGATCCTTGTGTTAGATCACTGGAAAAATGACTACCCCTTCTCACCTTGCCAGAACTTCCGAAAGTTAAAATATTTGTCGACGAACTCTGACGTCCTAAGGGACAGAAGCAGAGGCCGGCGGGTTTCGTCTGGGGCAGCCGCGAGGGGACACGGCTGCATCTTCGTCCCTCCAAGGAGGAACACGTGGGAGGAGAACCCCAGGCCTCCTCTTCCTGACTTAACAGACGTGCACTGCATTTTTTTAAAAAATCACGGAACCTCAGGAGCCCTCATCCCTGCCCACAGACCGCTCTAACTCCACCTCCGTGCAGAACGGTTCTCCCAAGCAACGGCCGTAGGACTTACGGAAAGAAACAGAGATTTTACAGAAAAGCTGTCAACGCAACGACATCACGGCCTGAGACTTTTACCCACTGGCTTGACAGATATCCGCTGGGCCTGGCCACCATGCCTTTCCCGAGACACCGAGAGGCGGTTACAGTCCTGGAAGGACCGTCTTCTCTAAGCCTCAGTCCCTCTCTTCTGTGATGGAGACTGTGAGTGATACGCGAGACACGGGACGCGGGGGTCCTTCTGAGAATGCGCTGTATTTCCTTGAGATTCCGACTGGCAATCATTCTTAGACATAAAAGAATTTGCTTGTGTAAATTAGAACGACTTAACATGTGAGAGAATGTCATAGTCTTCAATCTGGAAGGCATTTTACGGAGGATTTAGTACAAGCTGCATGGGCTGATGTGGACCTCAACGTCTGCAACTCTTAGGTGTCTTGTCCAAGTCGCAGAGGCGGTGGCAGGGCAGACCGCAGGCCCAGTGCGGTCCCTCCACTCCATTTTCCAATATAATGCCATTAATAAGAAAATAATCACATGAAAACAATATTCTCTTTGCCTGTTCTGCTGGTACCTATTCATAATAGATAGAGTCCTACTTCCAATGAAGAGAAATATATTACTTATATTATTTATATCATTGTAATTTGAGCATGTGTGACGGCAAGGCTTGAAAATGAGAACCTCACCCCCATTACAAGCGTCTAGAAATGTTACTTTACGTGAACAGACATGTTCAGCCATCTATTAAATATGATTTAAAAATACGGTGTCTTTTGTAAGAAAATAAGAACTAAGATTGGGCACATTTTGTAGAGGATTCTAAAGAGTGAACTGATTAAAACCTGTATCAGAATCATTTGAGGTTCTCATTAAAATGCAAAGTCCTCAGCCCTGAACTAGAGTACTGAATCAGAATATCTATCTAGCAGTGGGAACATTAATTATATATTTTATTATAAGTCTTAGGTAATAATTAGGCTCAGAAAAATTGAGAATCAGATGTTTAAGTCTTATACAACTACACAGGGATTATTAGGCACAATTCTTGACATTTCTCATGCTTCATGGAAAACAAACAAACAAAAAAATTGTTCCCTTGATTTTTATGTATTTTCCTAGAATGCGTGTAAAGCCTTCTAAGTTAAAACTTCCAACCCACAGTAATTCTATGGAGAAAATCCCAAAGAGTTAATTAATTCCGGTGGTTTTGAGGTTAAGTCTGATTTTATTACATTCTATTAAGAAATGTATTGCAGAAGTATATGCATTTATATTCTTGTTGAAAAACATCTTTATTAATCAAACAGCTCTAATTTATTGAAGCAAACACTTAGTAACCAGTCATCAATCCACGAGCTACTATTGTGGTTTTCTCCAGGGAATCCTGTGACTGATGGGCTGCCAAAGTGTGGATGAGAGAGCCCAGATCTGCAGAATGGAGTTCTGGGCAAGAAAAACACAGGGCGCGGAGGCGGGCTGCTCATGAAGGCAGCAGTATCCATGGCATGATGTCATAAGGAATCATGAACGAGAACAAAAATCACAACAGAGTATATGTTATGTGTTTGCCTTACTATTATTAATGGACTCTAGCTTGCTATCCCTTTTGACCTTTTCAGTAATCCTGTGCTTTTATGGAGGATAAAACAGAGGATTACAGAGAAAAAGTCATTTATCCAAAAATTTTGTATATTATATATACATATAAGGTTTTCCCCCATTCATTTGCTCATTTATTTATTTTTCTGCTAGGTCACACCTAAAAGCAAAGACGCACTCTTTATCCTTATATCCTATATCCTTTATCCTTATATCCTTTATATCCTTCTATCCTATATCCTTTAACCTATATCCTTTATCCTTATATCCTTATATCCTATATCCTTCTATCCTATATCCTTTATCCTTATATCCTTATAGCCTATATCCTTCTATCCTATATCCTTTATCCTTATATCCTTATATCCTATATCCTTCTATCCTATATCCTTTGTCTTTATCAAATAGAAAGAGATAGAAATTGGCATTGTCAATGTAGTCAATGTAGTTCTATAAAAGTTCACGTGTGGTATGTACAGGTTGCCAGGGGTGCCTGGGAGAGAGAGCCAACTCAGCTTCGGGCACTGCGGGGGGATTCCTGAAGGGGAAGACACCCATGTGGACACATTAAAGAGTAGCAATTAGTCTCGGGGGGAAGAGTGGGAAAGATGGGAGTTAGGGCATTCCAAGCGGAGGGCACAGTGCAGACCATTCACTGTGGCCTGGCTCTAGAGGTGGCGGAAACCAGGAGGCAGACCATCAAGGCTTCTGTTCGTAGGGTCGAAGGACTTGGACCGCAATCTTGGTGAGCACAAGGCATTGAAGGTACTACATTTACATTTTAGAATGATCCCTGTGAGTAGGGGGAGGCAGAACCGACAGCAACGGGACCAGGTTGAAGGCTTAAAAAGTAACTCCTGTCCGGGTAGGGACAGTGGGGCTGGGCTACAGATGACAGGCGGGTTTCACATACGGAGAACGAGTAGGATTGGAAGAGCTTAGTGATGGATGTGGGCGACGGCGGAAATGAGGAGGATGGAAGGGCGTCTCCTCTGCTGGGTGCTGGAGTGAAGAGCTTTGCCATCTGAGATAGGAAATGCAAGAGGAAAGGCCCTCATCGTAAGAAAAAAGAAGCCCTTCACTACGTCAATCTTTTTCTTCTAAATTATTCTTGAATTATTCTTGCTGTTGTGCATCTTCTTCCCGCCGGTGGAAAAGGAGGAACGTTTAAGTCTTATTTCAAAGGGTGGTTTGGCTGTAACACGTTACAGCTCTTGATTGAACTCATGGAACTAGACAGACAGTCCTTTTATTTCTTTCTTTCTTTCTTTCTTTTTTTTTTTACACCACCTGTATCCTCACGGAATGTTTGACTTTTAAGAGACAGCATTTTCTTACAAAGGAGAATGGTGTAACGTTCTCTGGTTCCTAGGGACAATAATTATGTTTGAGCCTTCCCCTGAAAGATACGCCAGGATTCTATTTTAGAAGAAACACTAATTAGAACCTTTATTCATGGCAAACAATAAATGGCTTGATCGGGGTCTAAGATAAACCAAGAATATAAAAATTTCATATTGTTTGTTTCATTCCAAATTCAAATTCGTTTGTACGGCAGAGGCCGAAGGCTTTTCCTGAACATGATTATAGCCTTCAAGTACCTTTTCACAAAGATACTTTATCTCACAGAATTTATTAATGGCCTAGAGTGTCTTTCATTGTCTCCTAGTAATTTGACACATTTTTGTTCACCAAATCATTTCTGATTGTGTCCATCTTTGCTCATTACTGATCTGTAGAGTGAAGTGGTATTAAGTACATTTACTAAAATACATCTGAGTTTTATTTTATGGAGTTATCTTACAGGTTGTAACACTTTTTTTTTTTTTTTGTCTCAAATGATGGCAAAAAATTGTCTTCTAAGAGTCTGTTTCATCTTGGGAAAGTAGTTCAGTCTTTCTGGGTCTCAGATTGCTCATCTGTCAAATAAAGATGGGACTTAAAAATATAAAAAAATAAAGATGGGACTTCTTATACTTTATAGTGTTGGTTTGAGGATAAGTTTTTTTTTTTTTAAGATTTTTATTTATTCATGAGAGACACAGAGAGAGACAGAGACTGAGAGAGAGAGAGAGAGAGAGGCAGAGACACAGGCAGAGGAAGAAGCAGGCTCCCTTCAGGGAGCCCGATGTGGGACTCGATCCTGGGACTCAAGGATTACGACCTGGGCCAAAGGCGGTGCTAAACCACTGAGCCACCCAGGGATCCCGAGGGCAAGTTGTTTTTATTTTTTTATTTATTTTTTATTTTTTATTTTTTTATAAATGCTTAGAACAGTGCCCAGTACAGGCATATATAAGCAATGAAGATGAATATCTCTATCCTCTCCACCCTCTTACACGCCTTAAATCTAATCTTCCGATTTTATTCATTGTGTTTCCTATTCATCCCTCCTTTTGTCCATCTTTACTTCTACTGCTGTCCTTGACAACAAAGACATAGTGGCTTTCACCTCTTTACTTGCAGTGCCCTATACATAGTAGGTTTTCAGTCCCTATAAAGTAACAACAAAATTAATATATACATTTTGTAAAATCCGACTCTACAAAGGGAACTCCAAAACTCTTTTCGACACTCACCAGAATGTTTGTATATCAAACTGTTTAGAAAGATTGAGCATATTGGTTTATTTGTTAATCAGTCCAGTGGTTGTAAAACTGCTGTGATGTCGCAGCACTCGTGGCCAGTTGCCCGGCTCATCAACATTTACTGTAACAATTGAACATTTTGCTATTTTTTGTGGCATGGGACAAGTCACATACAACTTCTTTTGAGTTCCATCTTCTTTTCCTCTAAAATTAGTAAGTTGGACTAGAATTACCTTAATGATCCTTTAACATTTATGATTTCAGTAGATTTGAGCAATTATTCCACATTTGAAATATGAGACACCGAGAAAAACACATCATGTAGAAAATTTCAGGCAGGGGGATATTAAACTAATGACCTTGATTCCTCAGCCTGTTGCTTAGTTCAATGAGAGGCTGGTAGACAGGATTTTCCAAAAGACAGCTTTTTAAATTTAATTCTGCAAGATTTCCTCTGTCTTAGCGTTCATTTGCATCTCTTTCAAACACCAAACCCTTCTCTCCAAAAAGTGGAAAAGATTTTAGCTTAAGCTGGTTACCACATTAAAGTTTTGACCTTGAGCCCAGAGAGGGCTCTATAGAAACTGAATCCCTATCATTTAAGATTATATTGCCTCTTAAAAATGACTAGCTCCAATATTTTATTGTCACTTTTCTCCCTGATTATTTGATTGGAGGTTTTTCAAAAGGCAAAATATTTTAAATCAAATTTTATTCATCATTCCACTTCAAGCAGCAAGTCTTTTAAATGTAGCCTTTTAAAACTACTGAATACCTAAAATTTCTTCTGCTGATTAATCTATGGCAAGCGTTTTGTGTAATAAAAATGGACTGCAAAAGTGATTTCTGGGACCTGGGAAAAAGATTTTCCTGGGGACACCAGCAGTGTTTATATCAATGTTGAATTATTTATGAGTCAGTCATATTAATGCTAAATTTTAACTGAGAACAAGCCAACAATTTTGGCCCACATGCACTGTTTGCTTAAAATTATTATTTTATGAAAGGCAGTCACATTATGATTTCAGTAGAGAAATAGGAAAGTCATTCCGGTTCTATCATGGTCCATAGAACGTTGTTTTGAATGCAACATTAAATCATTTATTTTACGTTAGTGCTGTCCTTCATCTGAGAACTGGATGGATCCTGGCGCCAAAGGACTGGTGGATATTTCACAATGCGTCCGTACGAGATCAGAGTTACTATTGATTAGGGCCTTGATTGATCATCTGATGGCTATCATTAGGAAATTAATTCATGAACTTATATTTTGATGTGAAAGATTAACTCGTTGGGTTTCAAAGACTGCAATTAACCAAAGCCAAACGCTAATGTACGGTAGCTCAGCTGTACCATAGACTGGACTTCATGGCATGCTCTAAAACACAAGCTGTATCACAGCAGTAATTGTCCAACAGTCTCAGGTTCAAACATACTGCCCCACTTTCTCCTGCCTATACCCTTTTTCCTGGAAGACAACCTGCCTACATATTATCATTTAGAAAATACTGCCTTCACGAGACACATAATAATCAAATGGTAACTCTCTAGAGTAAATCTTGAAGGGTGGTGGCTAATATTTAGCCCTGAGTCCCTGGTCTTCCCCTTTCTGCCTAGATGATCTTGAGACTATTCTCTAGTCTGCCTAAGCCTTCATAGTCTCATCTGTAAAATGGGAAGGCTTGACTACTCTTTAGTAGTGCTTACCACCTGGGATTCTTTGTCAGATCAAGTGTGAGAGGGGTGTGCACAATGCCTGGCAAATAAAAAGTTATCCAGCTAACTCTAGCTATTCTCATTACTAGTAGTATAGTTATCGTCAGGAAATTGAATTAAAAAATATTAGGAAATACGTAATTTTGCTAATGGTAGCATTACGGCTATCACTTAATCAAGGACTAAAGTTCCGCAATTAAGGCCAATCATGTTCTCATGAAAGGTGACTCGATTTCTGAGGAATATATTAACATTTACATTTTTAAATCAGTATTTATGTGTACATGTCAGTAATGCAAAAAAAAAAAAGTGTATTTACTCTGTGAGCTCTGGCTATCTCACTTATCAATCATTCATCTATTCAGATAATTTATAAACCAAAGAGTCTTGGCATGATGTTTTGGACTACCTATCTCCTTCTATCCTATCGAGTCCTGTTGGATATAATGATTTTCTAGATATTTGCATTTGCTTCTTACCAGATTAGGCTGAGTCTACATAGACAAAAGGAGTAGATATTTTGAGGGAACAGACAATTATTAAAAAAAAAAAAAAGAGGAATTTAAGATCCAAATTATCCTGCAAATAAAGGACAAATTCATCAGCTCATCACTTGAAAAGCTCAGGGAACAGCTGACTCAATCTGTTTCACCATAGGACATAGACCATTATTTTCAATGAAAGAATCATTCAAGTGAAGATATTATAAGAAACAGAGTGGCTAATTAGTTGTTCACATATATCCTACAGATCCCATTTAGTTCTTCCCAGAATCCCAAGTTATGCACAGATAGATAAAATTAATTTAATTCTGGGCTGAAAATAAGGTGTTAACATCCCCTTTCTATGTCTGAGGGTGAACAGTTAGGGGGAGGGTGTGTCTGTGCGTAGGAGGAACAGGTTTTCAGAGCTGGTAATGTCACCAAGTATGCTATAATTTAAGGGTGTGATGGTTGTCCTTCTCCGAGTGTCTTATCCCAATACCTATGATTGCAACGCCTCTCCTTTTGTGATTCATCAGGGCCATTTATATTCTCTCCCTTGAACAGCTTTCTAGTTACTTGTATCATTTAAGCCTGGAATAAAATCTTACACCTTATGAGAATCAGATCATACTTTTTTGAAGGTGTACCCTTTTGTTGAGTTCTAACCAAACCGAAAACATAATTAAACATGCTAGAAAAATCTATGTGATAGTTTTCTAAAGGCCTCTGAATATCTGGTATAGCTACAAAAAGAAAATTAATAACAAAGGCATCAGGGGGGAAACATTAGTAAAAATTTGAGAGGCCTATATTGTTCATTTTCTCAGCCAGTTCACAGGAAGTTAGCCAATTAAGGCAATTATGAATATTCAAGTCTTCGCTTTCTTCAGTAGTTTGGTACTCGAAAACCACAATACAAGAATGATTCTTTCTTAATTGATCATTATTTCTTAGGTGCTTCTACGACTGCCACATAAACTAGGATTAGTGTGGGTGTTGGCATGAAATTTAACGCGAAGGATTTTTACTGAGCACTTACTAAGTGTTAATGTTAGGGGAAATTCAGGAACAAGAGAAAATAAAATCCTGAACCTCTCAGGGAGCATAGGCTACGGGTGGAAAGATACGCAAATCAACTGAAAATACCGACGAGCTTTCACAGGACACATGTTACTGATATACTAAATAGGTTATCAGTCATAAAAACAAGGGGTTAGAGAACACTCCTTGGAAAAGATGGGCACTGCACTAAAGAGGGAAATACAGGGATATTTCAAGTGGGGCCAACAGCATGATTAAAGGCAAGTAAGGGGGACACCTGGGTGGCTCAGTGGTTGAGCGTCTGCCTTTGGCCCGGGGCGTGATCCTGGAGACCCGGGATCGAATCCCACGTCGGGCTCCCAACATGGAGCCTGCTTCTCTGCCTGTGTCTCTGCCGCTCTATCTCTCATGAATAAATAAATAAAATCTTTAAAAAAAAAATAAAGGCAAGTAAGGAAGAGAATCTGAGATATTACTTTACACAGATTGTTTTCTACCACCATTTAGTATATGGCTTTACAGATATGTGTATACAATTTTTTTAAAAAGTGTCACAAAATACTCCAGAAAGTATTTCTCATTGGTAGAAGCAGGTGGGATGTTGTGGTTCGTAGGAACAATGAAAACACCAGCAGCCAGACGGCAAGATTCGGAAATAAAAGTCGGGGTTAGCAAGGTCAAGAGCTGGGACCTTCCCTAGATGAACACACTCGCTGTTTTAGCAACACGCCCGGTGAATGACACCGCAAATTCTCCAACGGGGATGAAGGTAATGGAGAGATCTCTACCCGAGATAACTCTGCTTTAGGCAATGTTAATACGTCACAAATTCCTCAGAGTGATTTATATTGCATGTCTATTATGCAGGTAAATCTGTTTTATTAATACTGTAAGTCTAGATCGTTTGCCAGCACATATTTTTTCAGGTGATACTGTTTCTCTGTGCACGCATGCGATAAATCTTCTCTTTTTCCAAATCTGTGCTTGACTAGCAAGTCCTCATTCTGCATCCCAATAAAATGAAATGTCATAGTGAATAAAGCACTATAGCTACATTTCTGATGAGATCCTAAAAGGACCTGCCAGAAAAAGACTTTGAAATAGTGAATAAAAAAAAAAAAAAGAAGCAAATTCCCAGCTAGTGATCTGTCTGTGCTAAGGGGAGAGCCCTAAATGTTGAAGGCGTTGACCCAAGGGGACCGCTCTGCTCTCCTTGAGGGGACTTCTGTGCTCCGGGAGGAGAGGATCCTCATTGGGTTCTGTTCCCTTCTTATAATAATACCTACGGAATAGCTGGTCCCCTTAACCTGGTTGAAATCGGGGAGGCTCTCGTGTGCGCACCCTGGGGCCATCAGGCTAGCACCTCAGTTAACGATTATTCACGGTGAAGGAGAGTCCTCCTCAATGGCTCTCCAGAAGAATTTATTCATTTTAGTGTCCTTTGTATCCTTTAGTTGTAAGGCATTGAGGGAAAGGAAGACAAAAATTAGTGTTGGAGGGTTGCTAGTTTTGCTTTCTTTTTTTTTTTTTTGTCGCTGCTTTTCAGTCAATATCAGTCTCTTTGGAGTCAGATACAAGGTGATGGCATAAAGGAGTTTATGTAAGTAATCAGCTCTCTACTCATCCCATGTGTGTCGATTCAAGGTTGCCTTCAATTCACAAGTTGCTGGAGAGCCAGTAATTTCTAGTACTGTTCTCGATTTTAAACTCCCCCATATTTAAACATCAAAAATTATGATCCTTTAGTACAAACAATATAGTATATTGAACACATTTTAAGCTATTTCCTTTGAATCGTTTTGGCCCATAAAGAAAAAAACATCTCTGAATTCTGTTTATGGGTATACTGATTTAGCAACTACGTACTGTACCAAAGCCAGCAAATTATCTGGTGGATCTGCTCATATTCGGGGATATTGAGCAACTCAATTGGAAACTTAATCTGACTTAAATGTTCCCTGAAATAACTGTCATTATCTTCACATTTGATTTACACTGTATACCTATTTAAATATGCCTTTAAATTACATTTCTCGGAACCACAGAAAGCCTCCTTTACGCCCAGGTTTTAATCTCCACAGTTATATGACACTAAATTCCGGGCAAACAGCTGGATTTTGTAGGGAGCTGTCTGTCTGGAATTTGTAAGAAGTTGGCGCGACAGATCTGATTTTCATGAGTAGAAGACTTTGCCGGTCATTGTTCCTTGTTACCAAGAAAGTTCAAAACAGGAAAAACAACAACAACAACTGTATGTCCATGTTTTCTCCCCAGGTTGAAAATGATGGTCAATATGATGAATTATCCGTTCTTACCATCACCTCGACCCCTAAGCCTCCCCTAGTTTAACAGTTTGTAAAAAATCGATCAAGGAGCAAGGGGCTGGCATCACGAGCCACTAGGGGTCAGCAGACACCGGGAATGTGTCATTGTCCCTGCGGGGGAATCCGAAGATAAACACCTGCAGATCTCTGGGTGGGTGCACAGCCATGTGGGCCCTGGCGCACGCTTCGATTTTAATTCAGACCGTAGTGAAAGGAGAGCCACGCATCTTAACGTGGGATCTATCAGGACTTTATAGAGTCTCCATAGTTCACCCTTAGATTCACTGCCTTTGAATATGTAAACGAAGAGATGGAGGAAGATTAGAAGACATTGAGAAAGCCAGCAACAGCCAAAAAAGAGATGGAACCTGCTACGTCAGAAGCACAGCTAGCTAGCTTGCATTGTGTGGCCAACTCCAAAGATCTAGGAGATCTTCTTTCCCGTAATCCAGGGGTTCCCAACGTGTGGTCCCAGGACTGGGAGCATCAGTATCTCCTGTGAATGTGAGAAATGTAAATTGTTGGCATCACCCCAAAACTACTAAGTCAGGGACTCTGGGGCTAACTGCCAGCCATCTGTGATTAATGAGACCTCCGGGTGATTTAGACGCCTGTTAATGTTCGAGAATCACGGCTCTACCTTACAAGTTAAGATGATGTGAAACTGGCCAGACGTAGCAGGAAGGACACACGGTATTCACTTTAAAGGATCTAATTGAGTTGATTCCTTTACCTACTAAGTGAACGACTGCCTCTTGGGTCCTAAGCTACTCTTTACTAGTTGATACGTGCTCGTGGCCAAGACGGATCTTTGAATTGCTTCCAGCTCTGCTGGAAAGTGGGCCAACACTGTTGGGAGTAATAACAAAACACTAGTAATTCCCACGTAAGGCACATTAAATGTAGAGGCCCACGACGATGTGAGCTTCTTTTTTTTTTTTAATTTTTTAAAAATTTATTTATTTATGATAGTCACAGAGAGAGAGAGAGAGGCAGAGACACAGGCAGAGGGAGAAGCAGGCTCCATGCACCAGGAGCCCGACGTGGGATTTGATCCCGGGTCTCCAGGATCGCGCCCTGGGCCAAAGGCAGGCGCCAAACTGCTGCGCCACCCAGGGATCCCCGATGTGAGCTTCTTATCAAGGTCAACAGGTCACAGGATCAGATGATCCCAGAGGACCTCCCGTTCTTGCCGAAGCAATCTGCTCGATCAACTTTTTCTTGAGGGAAGAGCAAGAAAATTAGAAATGCCCAGAAGGGGAGCCCCAACCCACACCTGTCTCCGAACCATGTGAGGTTTTACACCTCGGGTTATAAAAGGCTGCCAGACTCTCCTTTTATCCTGTATTTAATTCCAGCCCATCTCTTTAAAAAAAAAAAAAAATCTCACTTCGGCCAATAAATACTATGAGAATCATTTTCCTTTGCTGGGCGATCTAATCTGTGCCCACACGTTGGCCTAAAATCATCCCCCTAGGATGCAGGCCATTTCTCTATTTAGAGATAGATCAAGATGACAATTTCTCAACCTCGACGTCAGCAGCTGTAGCAGCAAACCCAGCACACTGAACACCCAGTTTGGGGAATATTGAATATAGGTGAGGGAGCCACGCAGTCAGGGGACCTACTATCTAACTGTAAAAACAAAGTACCAGTTGAAAAAAAAAATTGCAGACAACAGTGTAAGGTGTTCCAAGGAAAGGTAAACGCCAGACATGGGTAGTATGACCTCGTAAAAAATGTGGATCTTAGTGACTTTCTACCACTGTCAGTTACTCCTTCACAACCAGCACATAAACTGCCCATTCCCGTCATCCAACGGAAAGTCACTTCTGTGAATTCTTTTGGTCCAGTATCACTGGAATTTTAACCCACTAGGATCTCACTATAATTTTCATACGTGATATTAAAAGAAAACATCCCGTTCTAGGATTTGCATAGGCCTAGAGGAAATGCCGATTTCCCTTCAGGGTTAGACAGTTACTGCAGAGTCCGCAGCCTCAGAGTCTATTTCCCATTTGGTGTCTTGGATCCTGTGTCTTGACCCCTGG
Source organism: Canis lupus familiaris (assembly GCF_011100685.1). Taxonomy (NCBI): domain Eukaryota; kingdom Metazoa; phylum Chordata; class Mammalia; order Carnivora; family Canidae; genus Canis; species Canis lupus. The sequence continues at coordinate 58,861,079 of NC_049235.1, read as the reverse complement.
AGAAGGGCGGAGAGCAATGCATTATTAACCAGTACTAGGGTCTGTTTCACGTTGGTTAACTGAGATCTTCCAGGAAGTGTGATCGCTCCAGAGGCTACTGGAGGGCAAGGCTTTCCTCTCGTTCATCTCCATTTCTTTCAGCGCCTGATCAGTGAGCGTCTGGCTCATAATAAACATTCCATGAATATTAGGCGAATGAATGACCGCATACACCGATCAGACACAAAGGCCAGCACGCACTTGCCATCCTGCCCCGGGTAGACACAGGGTGAGAGGAGGAAAAGTATGAATGCCTTTAACAATCTGGAGCTCTTACGGGCCAAGCTAATGATGCGGCTTTTACAAGAATATTCTGTGGCAAATTTTAAAATGTGGAAGCAAGCTAACTTTCAAAAAACCCCAACTGTGATAGCACGTCCTTCCGTGCACTGAGAAAATCTGATGAATTCTATTGAGTCAGGGACAAAGAGGGCCAGGTAGGGGGCCACGGAAGCAGGCTCACGAAAGACCCCAAAATGCCGAGATGTAAGGAGACCGGAGAGAAGGGAACAGCCAGACCAGCTGCCCTGGGTGTGGGCGGAGAGGGTGTCTTTTTAGGACAGTCCTCTGGGACCAACAGAGAATAACCAGACCCCAAAGAAGGATAAGCCACTAAGATGTTCTCACCAGTCCTTGCTCAACGGTGATGTCAATGGAGATGTGAGAAGGATTTGGGTTCCCTGGCTGGCTTCCAGTAGGAGACCAACCCTACAAGCCCTCGGTGGCAGCCCTGGGGGGACCCGACTCACTCCTGAGAGCTTCATCTGCATCTCTGCTTAGTAAACTTCTACCCTTTGGCTCACTCTCCAGGGTGAGTGTCCACGGGATTCGTTCTTCGACTCCGGGAGACAAGCACCACGCTCCCCCGTATCCATTGAAAAACGCTGGCTCCCAGGTACAATGTTGTCACCAGGCAGAAATGAAATTTCACATTTTCTCCACACGCCCTGCAAGGATTCGACTTTCTGTCGCCACGACCGAGCCCAGTCCCTGGCACAGGCAGGTGCACAAGAACTACTGAACGGTGAACGAGGCCACACACGTGAACAAACAGAGCAAAGGCAGGCGCTGTGTGCTCGTGTGCGGAGTGTTTTCACCACGAGGGGCTCTCAGGGACCTGCTTTTAACAGACAAGAGTGATTTATAATTGCACGGCAATTTATTGTAGCGGAAAGTTTTGATATGCTTACCGACAGCGGGAATCATTTTTTTTTTCTTACATTGTTCAAATATTTCCAGGTAACGGTTCTGCTCTCTCTTTCCTAGAGTCTATCTTTTGAAAATAGCAAGAAGAAGAACTTCATTAGATTCCCGCAGGTTTACTAAAAATGCTGAACGACTAGAGGAGGAACCTACGAGCTTCCATTGTACTGAAGCGTTGATTGGCGTGTTTCAATCTTCGGTTCTCTACAATAAACACTCGAGGCTTCTCTTAATTCTTTGCTCCGCTTTCCTGGTGGGCTTCCTGGTGGGCTTCGTGGTGGGCTTCGTGGTGGGCTTCCTGGTGGGCTTCCGACTCAACACAACCCTCTCCTCAGGGCTGGCCCCGGCTGGGGATAACACCCCAATTTGATCTTTTAAAAGGAGGCGTTTGCATTTGAGGCCTGCAAGGCGAGGGCTGCTTCCCCAGCTCCATTCATGCGTTTATCTGGTGGGAAAGCCCGGGTGGGTGAAGGCTATTCCTTTGCCTCTTCCCTCACAATCCGTTCTCCTTCACACCCATGGGAAGATTCCACAACCATCAAGGCAAGCTGCTCTTACCCGGGACCGGGGTTGAGGCAGGGTTTATCCTCAGGGCTCCGGGGCCTGGAGAGCGAGTGTGAATCCAAGGGGCGCCGGCGTCCGGGTCAGCTCCAAAGTGCTTGGCTGCAAGGCCACTTCCCGGTTCTGGACCCCAAGGCGGGATCCGGCGCAGTCAAGCACCCTTGGGAAGCTCTGCGGGTACCGGGTGTGCAGGGAGAGGTGGCCGCCAGACGGGATCGGGGCTGCGTCTTGAGTTCAGCCACGTGTCACGGGTGTCCCCGTTTTGAGTCAAATACAAGGCACACGGATGGGGCAGTTGTAGCCACTGCCCCCGGACCGGAGGGCCACGGGCGACCACCACCCCTGGTCCGCGGCCAGCGAACCTCCTGTTGCCTCATTCTCTCCCCCATTCGTAACGTGGGAATAATACTGATCCCACTGGCTGAAGGTCTCGCTGAGTCGGCTGGTGATACACGTGGCTCTTAAGAGGCATTTAAATTTTTAAAAAGAGAGAAAATTAACTCCATGGTTCATACCTCCCCACCGAAAGGCGACGGAAGGAGCAGAGCTGGGGAGCAGGCCGTGGGGGGGCAGCCGGGCCCCTCTGCAGAGGCGGCTGGTAGGGGGCGGCCCCGCGCCCCGCCCGACTCCCCCTCGTGCCTTTGCGCCCTTCGCACCAGCCCGCGAGGCGCCCCAGGCCGCCGATGCACAGGACAAGCAGAGAAGGGCAAGAGCCAGAACGCAAACCTGACGCCACAACAGATGATGCGACACTTTCGATACCCGAGGTCAAGAAAAGGATGCTGTCGGCAAAGATGTTGTCAGCAAAGGATGCTGTCGGCAAGGAAGCGTCTCAGGAAGCATCTCAGGAAGCATCTCCGCAGGAGGCCGCCTGGGAAGCCGCTGAGCTCGCCCCCTGGGGCAGCTCCGGTCCCGCCGCTCCAGACAACGATGGGAGCCAAGGGGACAGGGAGCGCCTGCAAACCCCCCCCCCACTAAACCCGGGCGCCTGCCGGCTGGAGGAGGCGCTTGCGGAGCCAAGGGGAAGCCTGCTGTGTGGTTCCCCCCCCTCCAGGTCAGGACGAAGTGGGGGCTTCAGATGTCACTTGCATCTGTGACCTACACAGGCTCGCTGCAGCTGGCGGGCACCTGTCCCCTAGGTCACACGGGGAATCTGCTCGCACCCCAGGGTGCAGAGGCTGGGGCTTCCCCCGAGTGTGTGTGTGTGTGTGTGGGGGTGTGTATGGGGGGGAGTGTGCCCAGGTGGAGTGTGCGGGGAGGGGGGGTGGGGGGAAGTGTGCCAGGGGGGAGTGTGTGTGTGGTGTGTGGGGGGGCGGAGTGTGCCCTGGGGGAGTGTGTAGGGAGGGGAGTGTGCCCTGGGGGAGTGTGCAGGGGGGACTGTGTCCCAGGGGAAGTGTGTGAGGAGGGGAGTGTGGGCGGGGAGTGTGCCCAGGGCGAGTGTGCCCTGGGGGAGTATGAGGGGAGGAGGGAGTGTGCCCCGGGGGAGTGTGCAGGGGTGGGGTGGGGGGAGTGTATGGGGGCTGTGCCCAGGATGCAGGGGGGGTGTGTGCTGTTCCACCTGCAGCGAACACGTCTTCTCTCCCTCTCGGCTCCCCAACCTCTTCCCCACTGAGCTCGTCCCCACGTTCGCGCGTGTCCCCAGTGGAATTCGGCTCCTCCCTGCACCCCGGAGCCGTCTGGGGAAGGGACGGTTTGCGGACCCGCGGCGGGCAGAGCCCCGGGGCGCCCGCTCCTCCCCTGCGCCGCTCACCCAGCTCACCCACGAGAGGTGCCCCCCCCCCCCCCCCCCCCCGCGCTGTCAGGGCCGCAGCCCACGCGCCGCTTCTGCTTTCACGTGGAAGGGAGCGGCCTGTTCCTCTGGCTTCTGGCCTCTTAATGGACGTGGGGTCAGTCTTTCCTGAGCCACGGACCTGGTTAAATTGAATGCCTCCCGCCGGGGCTCCTTTGAACCTAAATCTAGTACAAGGATGACAGGAAAATGCCACAATCAAGCAGCGACGCCGGGAACAAAGTGGCCACAGGGTTGGGAGCTCAAGTCCTCGGGGCGCCCGGGTCACCCGCCGGCCCGCGCCCCCCCCCCCCCCCCGTGTCCGGTGCCGTCCCGCCCGCCAGCCGGAGGCCAGGGCCCTGCCCGATGCGCCCGGCGTGTCCTGTGCCCTGTGCCCTGGCTCCTTCTCCAGGCCCTGCCCTTCCGGGGGCCAAGCTGCAGGAGCCCCGACTCTTTCTCTGTTTTCCATTCACTGGACAGTATTTAAGGGACACACACCGCTGGGCTACGGTGGTGCAACCTCCTTTCTCCCCCAGAACCTGACGGAGGCAGGACCTCCCTTGCTTGAGAAGAAAAATAACGGCTCAGTCTCTCTGAGGCACGTGGGCTGGACCAGAGGAGAAAGGCGGCTGGAAGGAGAGCACTTTCGGGGACCCGGGGCTTCTGGAGTCTCCTAACTGAACCCGCACAGAAACGGAGGACACGGTTTTAAACTAAGGAAGGATCCTGCTCACGGTCCTGGGAGAGCAAAGCGAAGAGGACGGCTTCGGCGGGGCCCTTCGGTAGCTCATCCAGTCATTGATATGCCCCTCCCGTCCCCCCCCTCGTCCTCTCCCCAACACCGTCATCTGGGTCCGCTTCCTTCCCACATGACATAAGGCCGAGCCGAAGAAGTCACAGACGAGGCCGACTTCGACAAGTGACAGCTTGGCTGCTCCGCATGAGTCTCCAGACTCCTGCCCCGGCTCCGGAGGTGGGCCTCGATGACCCTCCGGGTCTGGAGGTGGGCCTCGATGACCCTCCAGCCCCGCAGGTGGGCCTCAATGACCCTCCAGCCCCAGAGGTGGGCCTCGATGACCCTCCGGCCCCGCAGGTGGGCCTCAATGACCCTCCGGCTCTGGAGGTGGGCCTTGATGACCCTCCGGCTCCGGAGGTAGGCCTCGATGACCCTCCGGCCCCAGAGGTGGGCCTCGATGACCCTCCGGCCCCAGAGGTGGGCCTCGATGACCCTCCAGCCCCGCAGGTGGGCCTCAATGACCCTCCGGCTCTGGAGGTGGGCCTCAATGACCCTCCAGCTCTGGAGGTGGGCCTCGATGACCCTCCGGCTCTGGAGGTGGGCCTCGATGACCTTCCAGCCCCGGAGGTGGGCCTCAATGACCCTCCAGCCCCGGAGGTGGGCCTCGACGACCCTCCAGCCCCGCAGGTGGGCCTCGACGACCCTCCAGCCCCGCAGGTGGGCCTCGACGACCCTCCAGCCCTGGAGGTGGGCCTCGATGACCCTCCGGCCCCGGAGGTGGGCCTCGATGACCCTCCGGCCCCAGAGGTGGGCCTCGATGACCCTCCAGCCCCGCAGGTGGGCCTCAATGACCCTCCGGCCCCAGAGGTGGGCCTCGATGACCCTCCGGCTCTGGAGGTGGGCCTCGATGACCTTCCAGCCCCGGAGGTGGGCCTCAATGACCCTCCAGCCCCGGAGGTGGGCCTCGATGACCCTCCAGCCCCGCAGGTGGGCCTCGACGACCCTCCAGCCCTGGAGGTGGGCCTCGATGACCCTCCAGCCCCACAGGTGGGCCTCAATGACCCTCTAGCCCCGCAGGTGGGCCTCGATGACCCTCCGGCCCCAGAGGTGGGCCTCGATGACCCTCCGGCTCTGGAGGTGGGCCTCAATTACCCAGGTAAATGCATGCCCTGTGGGAAATCCTACCCATCACTTCTTTCGGGCAACCGTCCGGAGCACCCAGTTGCTAGCTAGAGAAACGTTTTCCTCGTTATGGAACTGAGGAGACTCCCAAACGCCTTAAGGTCCTAGAGTTGGAACAACTGCTTCCATGTACTAATGTGGAAAATGAGTCCCCAAAGAGTTCAGATCTCTTAGTCCCCGTCCCACAACGTGTTTGTGACAGAGTCTGAGGCTGAAGCTCTGTCTGAAATACTGTTTCTTCTCCCCAACCTGGACAAAAGGGCTGTATCCAAGAATCCCCAGGACACCAAAGGTGAGCAAAGCTGATGGCCCCACCTCCTTAAGAGATTACTCAGGTCTCAAGTCACTATTACCGGAGCATCAACCATGTGGCGACGTTCTACGCCACTGACAACACAAAGAGCATTCAGGAAGCACCTGTTAGTCTTTTTTGCACTTAAACAGAGAAGAACAGCACAGTTCTTAGTTGCCTAGAGTTATTTTAAGTAAAGCACTTTTTTTTTTTAAAGATGAGTGAATAATTTATCCACATCCTCAGCCCGATTGTGAAATCCATGTCACCCCTGGCTGGACTGGACCCCTGAACGGCAACAGCAGACGGAAAGACAGAGGAAGTCGAAGAGCTTCCCCAGGACCGCAACGGGCACCTCCCGGAGTCCCTGCTTGCCATTTTGCCAGAGCAATAGGGGAAGAAAAAAATTCTTTTGCAGTAGGAACTGAAAAGGAAACGGAGGCTCAGCACCATGACCCACAAAAATCCACGTTCCTAGAAAGGGAACTCAGAGGCAAGAACTTCTTCAGATAGCATCAGAGTAGAATTGAGGATGATCTCAGTCCCTGAGTCCTTATTGAGGTTCGTGACGCAAGCCCGAGGGATTTTGGCCAAGTAACTCCAAGGCTGGCTAAATTTGATTCATTCACAATTTGCTTCTCTATCTTTGACATTTTAAGGCTCATCTTAATTTAACAGAATGAAGACTTAAATATAAGGAACTACTAGGCGCTCAGAGGAATTCCTCACAACTCCATATATACTATGTGCTTTTAGTTTCCATTAATTGTTTTGATGCTTGTAGCTCATGATTGCTGAGGAACATGGATTATAAGAAAACTGTAATCATTGCGGATTTGGATAACAAAATATAGATATTTCATGGGAAGAATGAGGATGTAAGTGGGAAAAATACAAGTATGATTTCATATTGACTGAGAATCCATAACTGAAAGTACAGTTTTAAAAACATGATATTTGTATTTAAGAGGCAGCACAAAATGCATATTACACTAGATACTAATGTACAGAATGGATAGATTTAAGTAGTAAATATAACTTAATATCTGACTTGCGTTCGTATCCGCATTCACGATTACTTTTTGAGCACGCAATGAATTATTTATTGCCCAAGAGTTTGTCAACTCAACTCTCCAACTCAAGATTTGGATGAATTTGTGGGAGGAGATGTTTTCCAGGAAGCAGAAACATTTAAAAGAGAAGGCCATCAACTTACAGTCGGAAATTCTGGTGGAATCTAGCTTTGTATCTCTGACTCAATAGTCATTGATGTGGAACAAAAAATCACCTAAATATTTTGAGTTTTGGAATTCTAATTTCAAGAATAGAAATAGGTTGACCTTCTTTCTCTTAAAACACATGGTTAGGAAGAGGCTCATGTCAAATAATGGGCATGAATCACTTTGAAAATTGCATGTAACACGATTTCTCTCAAATGGCTTCTATAGAGCCCTTCTCCAAAATTCACACAGGGAGGAGCATTATCGTTGTTGCCCCTACCTTACCTATCTTCTCCTTTTCAACCTGTCGCATCGACAGTGCCAGAACTGTGTTCAATCAACAAGCATTGAGACCCACTAGTACATTTTGATTTCAAAGTAGAAAAGATCATCACTTTCCCGAATTATTGGGCATCATTGGGAGGAAGAGGCAGGTCAGATGATCACCGTTTGATATCTATCTGGACAAAATATTGGGAGGAAAACCAAACATTTACATTTATTGCGAATAAGCTATTATATATTTTTAGCTTTGCGTGTTTTCATTTAAATTTCTTGAGCAATCTCTCCTTGAAAAACTATGATTTTTCTCCTTTGTCTAAGTATATTTCTCAGGATATGGTCAACTCAGAGTCAAGAAACTAACCCTAGATTCTGAATTCCACGATCTTTGAGCTCTAACAGCTTGCTAAGATTTCTTTCAAACTTGATTTTTTTCTTCTGTAAGAACAATTGCCGAATGAGAGGTTAGAACATGTTCTTCATTTATTTTCAGGATGATATTTTTCTGTTACTCTGAGTATTTTTTTTTAAACCACTTTAGCACCAATCATTTCTATCTTGTTTTCAAAGTCATGCTTGCTAAACCCTACATTTCATTTTATAGTGTATCTATCCTAGGCTGGCTGTTGATCTATTATTTGCAAACTACAGGTACAAAGAGACTCTACACAGATTACACCCGAAATTTCAATCAGGTCAATGACAAAAGTTAAAAACTGAAAAAGAGGGACGCCTGGGTGGCCCAGCGGTTGAGCATCTGCCTTCATCTCAGGGTCTGGGGATCGAGTCCCACGTCGGGCTCCCTGCACGGAGCCTGCTTCTCCCTCTGCCTGTGTCTCTACCTCTGTCTCTGTGTTTCTCATAAATAAATCAATAAAATCCTTAAAAAAAACAACAACAACAGAAAAAGATATAGATATTTCTGTCTGAAAGGCTAATTCATCACAGGAATTGCTCTGATTCTTTCCCTTAACAACTTTCACTGCTGACTTGGTAAATAGTTTATTTTTATTTTATTATTTTATTTTTTTAATAATAAATTTATTTTTTATTGGTGTTCAATTTGCCAAAATACAGAACAACACCCAGTGCTCATCCCGTCAAGTGCCCCCCTCAGTGCCCGCCACCCAGTCACCCCCACCCCCTGCCCTCCTCCCCTTCCACCACCCCTAGTTCGTTTCCCAGAGTTAGGAGTCTTCCATGGTAAATAGTTTATATTAAAGAGTAAAGCTTTATGGAATCAGGAAAAGATGTTTTACTCATGTAATTTGCATAATTAAAATCTTCCTACAGGTGTTTACTCCCCATTTTGTTATTTAGGTAACCCCTATAAAACAGAGTTGAATAGTCAAATGTGCAAATAGTCTTCTATTAGTTGAGGTTTTCCACTTTCTTCTGTGAGATCTGGCTTGACTTCCGTGAAGGTGGGTTAGGAAGCCAGCACCCGCCTTGTTATTTGATGCTACTCACGCTCACTGCCTGACTCCTGCAGAGGCACAAAGACGTGCAGAGACTGAGGGGTGGGGAGTAGCGGTGAATTCTGCGTAGAACGCCAGCTTGAACTGAGTTACTTTTGCAAGACATTTTTCCTTGCAAAGATGTGTCCAGGATTAGAATCTAAATATTTAGTTTACATCTATGGCAATGTTTGGTTGGACATATATATAGGAGGAAAAGACAGACTGTTTATACGAGTACGAAGAGATCTCTAAAATAAGTTGCAAAGCCATGAAAAGACTACTCGTATTGAATATGTTAGGAGGCCTTCTCTCAGTAGGAGTTATCTCAATTATTTTTTTGTTATTAAGGTTAGTTCTTACTTCCAAGGTAAGTTACGGAATTCCCAGCAGACTTAAATCCAGTTGCTCTTATTATCTCTTATCACTAGACTCCCCAAGACAACCGGGTGATTTTGAACTTCTACTTTGCTTAATGGATTAGCTTTTTCAGTCACTAAGGAATTAAGAAATGGGCAAAGGCCATTGAGAATGGCTGTTTTGTGGGCACTCGTGTAATTCTTTTCAAGGACAGAAATGGAGAAGAGCAAAATCTGTCCTGAGAATCTAATTCTGATATTGTTGAAATGACGTTTGCAGGTGGAGCAAACAGATTTATTATAAATAATAAATATGTTTTTTTAATAAGCATAGATTTATTTTTTTAAGGCTCAACCAATTGCAAAGCTAAGGTCAAGAGACCACTGCTAACTCTAGGTTGATTTTAATCCTTCATAAAATTGTCTCCAGAATCTTGTGAATGGTAACAGATTTTAAAATGTTTCCTTTAGGGGCACCTGTGTGGCTCAGTGGTTGAGCAAATGCTTAGGCTGCCTTAGGCTCAGGTTGTGATCCCGGGTCTGGGTATCAAGTTTCAAGTCAGGCTTCCTGCAGGGAGCCTGCTTCTCCCTCTGCCTGTGTCTCTGCATCTCTCTGTGTCTCTAATAAATAAGCAAATAAATAAAAATCTTTAAAGTAAATAAAATAACATGTTTCCTTAGATAAAGTTCACTTTGGGATAAAACAAATAACACATTTTAATGATAATCCTACTTTTTTATAATTCCATCATAAAGAAAAATATCAAAGAACACATCTAAATTAAATTACATCTTCGTTCCCAATTGTGCATGAGATAAAGCTGTACCTATATTATACAATGGAATCCAAGCATGAACCATTCCTTAGAATTCCTGCTAATCCTCCCAGCTGTAGTTTTCTTACTTTCTTGTTTCCTACTACTCATAACTAGTATAATTTGCCTTAACATAGAACATTATCCCTGTTACAAAATTTATTATCCACAATGTACTCCTGCTTCAATTAGAATTCATCTTTTTTTTGGGGTGTGCCTGGCTGGCTCAGTCGGCAGAGCATGCAACTCTTGTTCTTGGGGTTGTGAGTTTGAGCCCCATGTGGGGTGTAGAGATTATTTAAAAATGAAATCTTAAAAAAAAAAAACCTTGTCTTTTTGGGAAGTTCAGAGAGGAATAAACATTTCCATATGAATTCTAATCTTTTTACTTGTCAAACTTATAATTCAAATTTGTCATGGAATAAATAGGAATATTTGCTTTCTCAAGAGTCATGTGATTATGACCTCCTTGTCCATTTTCTGTCAGTTTCTCAGATTAACTGGTTAGTGTGGTGGTCTATTCCAACTACACACGTAACCAGGAAGGTCCTACAAGGTGACATCTTTTTTAGAAGATTATAATTGCCTAAAATGCAGGCATTCATCAGAAATGGATAAGAGTTGGCTGTGTTCAATAATATCTACCATTCAGAGGGCAGATTTGCTGAAAAAAAAATTTCCAGGCCTCTTTGCAAATTAGATGTTTAGATGGGCAGTGCAGCAATGGCTTAAAAAGAAAGATAAAATAAAAGGGACAGGTTTTTGAGACTCAATAGGATTTTCATATAAAAAGATACATCCTATATGTAAGACAGCTATATTTGTCTTTTAAAGCTCACCTATTTAGACATAATTTCTACCACAATAAGAAGGTGTTACATAGTGGGGGAAAATTGTAATTAAAAAAAAGTCTAACTACCTGATTTAAATTCTTATTAAAATACTACTAAATATTAATACTAAAATACTTAGTAGTATTTTAACTACCTAAGCAGCTGAACAAGCTACCCCACTTATCAGAATCTCATTTCTTAAATATTTTAGTCATTTATTTGAGAGAGAGCAAGCTCTCGTGGGGTGGGGGGGTGCAGAGGGAGAAACAGACTCCCCACTGAGCAGGGAGCCTGACGGCTGCTTCATCCCAGGACCTGGGATCATAACCTGAGCCCGACGCAGATGCTTAACCCACTGATCTGCCCAGGTGCCCCAGAACCTCATTTTTAACTTCATTTTTCTTATCTGTGACATGATTTTAGCATAGAATTTTAGATTAGAAGAATTTTAGCATAGAAGAGTTTGCATCCTCTCCATCTTCCCCTGTCTTCCAAACCAGAAAGTTGCTAGTCCTTTGCTGAACTGGAAACAGATATGTAAGAAGAAATCAGCTGGAGAAGACAGGGAAAAACGTGCTCTCCTTGAGAAAACTGAGGAAATGCGAGAGGGTATGAAAGTGGACTGAGGAGGAGACAGTCAAAGCAGGCAGAGAGCGAAGTGGATGGAACAGAGCAAAGCCAGAGGGACTGGCTGGAAAAATACAGATGCTGGAACTTTTGGAGAGAACACTGCTTTTAATGATTCTTTTAAAGATGGATTTCTGTGACACATGCATTGGAAACCATCTATATTCTACATAAAAACTTTAATTAAATCTACAATATTTTTCAATACCTTTAGAGACCCGCATGAGTATTATCTGTGTGTGTGGGGGTGCTGGAGGGGGTGAGGGTGGGTGCGTGTTTGTGTGCGTTATCTTTTTCTGGATGCAAAATAGTCAAAATTGACTTTGTGAAGAGCAAATAGGATCAAATGGCCCAGTTAACAGGGATAACCCTTGCCTTGCAGGACTGTTAAAACAGCTAGAATTATTTATTACAATGCCTGATGCATAGCAAGTGAGCAATAAATAGCAGCTATTTGCTGCATCCTAATGCAAAGAGTTGTTACAACACACAGCATTTCAATATTAGCCATGCTTTCCAGGCCACCATGCTCGGGCTTCCAAATTGTATCAGATGCTATCAATAGATTATAGATTATTTAGGAATAAATTCCACTGGGTCTTGGAGGGCTTGGTCACTTACAGAACACATTTCACTTAAAAAAAAAAAAGAAACATGCTAAAGTGAACTGAATAGAACACAGACACATGGTTTGGGCATTTCAATTAGAACAATGTTAGCATTAGATCTGATTCACTAAATACTGTTGTGCTGGAAGTTGGGACACTAATCAGGGTAATTTATTATTTTTCTCACAGTTATGCAGAATCAATACATTAGAAATCCTGTGCTATTTGGGAAGGAATAACGATCCATTTCTTTTAAAACTGCTTTATCCTAATAACACAACATGGTAATTAGCCAAGTGAATAGTGCCAAGTGTTATGATTATTTCTCTTAAAACCAGTTATAAAACTGATTTTAGAACACTTAAGGAGTGTTGACACTCAAAAAAGGAAATAAAATTACCCAACTTATGGTAAGTGCTTACTGCAATGAATTTGAATCTAATCTAATATATTGATATTGTTGTTTGACAATCGAGACTGACACGGTCTTTGATTTATTTATTGCCTTTCAAAGTGGAGAGCTGAGTCCTGAGGATTTGAAATCTCGGATCTATTTCTAGCTCCATTAATTCACCCATGATGTAGTAAGCAAATAATGGACTCATGTTCCTGATACTAAAGCATTAAAAGGTATTTAATACAATAGGTCACAGAATCATCACATTGAACAAAGAAATGATTGTGAAGTGGTATGTGTTTAAGACAAACACTATAATGATGTATTCCTTCATCATAAAGAAAGATACTGAAAAAAAGACCCAGTATGACATTGGTTATTAAATGCTTTCTAATGAATTGCTCTGGATGCATGTGAATTTATTATCAAATATACATGTGTACGTACAATTCTGATGATTAATGATACAATATGAACCATTCTGATGATTAATGATATAATATGGTCCATTCTGATGATTAATGACATAATATGGTCCGTTTCTCTTTCTTCCTGACCAGAAGAATTATGACACCGTGTTTACACAAACCACTGAGGCCCAGATCCTCCTCCCGCTCCCAGATCACCTGGTGCTTCCAGGCTCGTGGCCAAAGACAGCTGGGAAGTAAGTGGATGATGACCTGTCTTGGTTGCAGCCAACTGAAAGGACTGACATGCTTAGAGGATGCAAATCTCATTCATGAGTCCAGAAAATCCTTTTCCAGACTGAGGATTCTGGAATTTGAACTTGCAAGCTCCGTAGTCTTTCTGTCTTTCTTTCTGCGAGGTACTGTCTCAGCCACTTCTACTGTGGGTAGATGATGCGTCTACAAAGGAAACTACTCCCATCTCCTCCATCTTCTGAATACATTTACTCAATCAGAACACCTCTCTCAGCTTCGCCAGGAGGGATTCTGCGGAGAGCCAGATTTGGAAACTATGGGTCTATTGTACAGCAGTGGAATGCAAAAGAATGAGGGTTCTCTCCTTCCCTCCCATTCAGGTTGAGAGAAGGACAGAAATGAAGAGTAGAGGTTTAAAAATTTAATAGCAATTTGATGAAGACCTTTATGAGTTTTGAATCTGATAATAGGTAGCATTCTAAATGTCTTTGCTTATTTTTCTAGTAATTTTTTTTCACTGCATTTAAAAAAGTGTTGGGGGGGGGTATTGAAATAGAGCATAGGCCAGGGTAGACAGAAGGTAAATGAACAATTTTGTTCCAAGTTCTGCCATCCTAAATCATTTTTAACAAAAATAATAATTTTCAAAATACATTGAAGAGAGGTTACAAAGGAATAGTCAGATCAATTTGAAACTATCAAGTTAGTAAATTGGCCACTTTGCCCTTGCAAAATATTTTTTTAGTTGAGTGGACAGAGCCTAACTCATTCAGTGAAAGCTGTTATTATTCTTTCTCTAGTGAAACAGAATCAATCCCATTCAGAGAAATTGGTCAACAAAGTCAACATAGGATTTTGATGAATTTGATCATATTTTGATTGACTTTACTACAGCAGTTGAAAGTTGACTGTGTAGATAACAGCCATCCTCCGAGAAGGCAGCTTTATTGGGTACCACTTCTTTTGTAGTTGATCTACTGAAGAAGTATGTGAAACTGGAGCATTCCTCTCCATATGAATATTTATCTAGGTCTTTGGCATCATTCAAATGTCTGAGACTCTACTTAAAAAAAATTGTAATGTCACTCTTAAACTTTGACATGTTTTAAAAACACAGTCAGAAATAGTGTTATCAACAAGGTATGACAATGCTATGTATGGGTCTTCTCAAGCCAGCTGGAGAATATTTAAATAACTATATTAGGACATGAAACTAAGCTTGTATGAAAAATACATCATAAATTCATAGCTCTATCAAGGTCTGTATACTCATACACCAATTTCTACAAACATTTATACAAATAGCCTTAAAGTGACTGACAATTTTGTATCATAAGCTTAAATAGCATTTTCCTTGTTATATAACACCTACTACCTACTGCTAAAACATTCTACAAGTACATCTTATTTCATTTGATGTCCTAGCTATTTCCTTTTCTTTTTTTAAAAGATTTTATTTATTTATTCATGAAAGCAGAGAGAGAGGCAGAGACGCAGGCAGAGGGAGAAGCAGGCTCCACGCAGGGAGCCTGACGTGGGACTCGATCCCGGGTCTCCGGGATCACGCCCTGGGTTGAAGGCAGGTGCTAAACTGTTGAGCCACCAGGGATCCCACTATTTCATTTTCTAACTCTCACCTTATAGGGTTCACCATGGTAAAGCCTTGCCCTTCTTTAGAAGAAAATTTTCTTCAAGAAAGAAGTAAGGCCCCACTTTTTCTTATATTTATCTATGTAGTGCTATACATCATTGGAGTTGTGATATGAAGACTTCAGGTTAAAGGGATGTCTAGCAGCTCTAGGTATTATCTTAGGTTAAGAATTAACAGCCGAAGCCTGTTTCTGTGGGCTCCACCCATCCATTCTGGGTGATGCTTGAGTCAAGTCATATCCTCGAGAATAACATGGAAGCCGTCGCTTAGCATCCCTAAGAGCCTCAGGTTCCAACCTTCCTTCCATAGTTCTGCTGCCCTGCTGCTTAGCAAGCTCAGAGTGAGCACCCTGTTTTTCTACCAAGTGCATTGCAGACATGGGGACACCCTGTAAGGAATCAGCAAACGGATCCTAAGTCCCAAAGCTCTCTTCAGAGCTTTCTCTTCAGTGACTTGGGTTTTGAGTTTGGAGGTTTTTGGCAATCAAATCCAGACAATTCCCATAAATGTCCCTGAACTCCTAAGGAAAATATGCAAAGTAACTGAAACAGACAGCGATGCTAGGATTTAAGCGTTTCTGAAGAAGAATACAGGTAAAGATATATGTATATCCATCTGTAATATCTCCCAGGTGATAATCTGTTTGACTTTTGATTAATAATCTCTCCTTTTTTGGTCTTGCCTATAAGATATGCTATATATGGATTTATCTATCCATAATATATATTTAACACATAGTATTTAGTATACTAATAAATATATTAATATATAACATAATTATAATAACATATGATTCATATATTATAAATAATTATTGTCTATTTAAAAAATAATTCAAATGGATGACTACTTTAACTAGTGGCCATATTACCTGGAGGTTTCTAGGATGAAATGAATAAAAGAAAAGAAACAGTGGACTATATTTTCTTTTTAATTATCTTTCAACTGTACCCCTCTCACACACACGTGTGGTCACACGTGTGCATACCTAAGTAATTCAGCACTGAAGACCATGCTGAAGGGTCTTCTGGGGATCGTGGACTATCCTTCAGCTGGATCCCTTTAACCTGCTGCAGACAGCACATTTATTTATTTCCTACTATCATCCACAAACTACACAGTACAATTTTAAAATGGTTGCTCCATTTGTCAAAACATGAACACCAAATATTCTGTTGGAAATGATGAGAACTAGAATTTCAAATAATTTTATTAAAATCCAAAACATGGGGAGAATAACTGTTGTAAATACTAATTTGTCAGAGGTGTGTTAGAATAGTAGGAGTCTGGTTTCTAGGACCTGCTTTGCAATTAAGTATGTACTGTTCGGTAAATGATTTAACCTTCTCTACCTCGGTTTCTTCCTTTGAAGATTAAAGATTTTTGTAGCAAGTGAACTCTACATGACCTTCCACCTCCAAAACAAGCTTTACTAGAACAAAGGACATGTCCTCATCTAAATGTTGCACAAAACACTTATTAAATAAAAGTTTATAAGATAGTCTATGATAGTTTTTTTTTTCCCCTGAGGAAACCAGAAACTGTAATGTAACAGCAGAGAGGAAAATAATATTAAACCATTTATGGCTAAAAGTGTACAAATCAGCAGAAGTAAACTTGCATTGTTGAACTATGTGTGTCAGATGAGAAAAGCACGCTGAATGTGTATATATTGTTATCTGTGAAAGAGAATAATAACAGAAGTAAGTCATACTTTAGCTACAGCAGAATGAAGACATCTAGAGGATATAGAATAGCCCATAATTCTCCATAAGATTACTATAATAGTAACATTTTATTGGGATTCATCCACTTTCCCTCTTATTTATGGAGACGTGTATTTCAACTGTATTTGTAGCAGTTACAACTCTTTAAAACCAAAGACTATACATAAAACACAATCTTGCTGGAGTGATAGAATGACTTTCCAGAATACATTCTTCTTTAACCAGCACACTTTTCATTTAAAGAGTATTACATATCAAAGATCAAAAATTATTTATTTTCCACTCTATTTGACATGGTATGTGGAGTATTTTCTATAAACAATAAATATTATTTTATGGTGGACAATATAAGAGACATTTTTAAACTTAAATAACCCCTAAACTTTGATTTAAAATAGATTTAGATTTATAGAAAAGTTGCCAAGAAAGTACAGAGAGGCCCTATATACCCCTTACCTAGATTCTAGTATTGTTAACACGCTACATTACTATGATGACATTGTCACAGTTAAGAAATCAACCTTAGTATATTGCTATTGACAAAAGTCCTCACTTTGTTCAGCTTTAATGTCTATTCTTTGTTCCAAGGCACCACCATACATTTAGTCATCATGGATCCTTGGGTCCTCTAGACAGGGGTAGGTAGTTTCTCAGATTTTCCTCGTTTGGATGACCTTGATAGTTTTGAGGAATAATAACTGAGTATTTTAGAGATTGTCCCTCAATTTGGGTTTGTGTGTTGTTCTTCTTGTAGTTAGACTGAAGTTAGGGGTTTGGGGGAATAAGACCTCAGAGGTAAAATCTCATTCTTACCTCAACATAAAATGACACGTGCTATCAATAGGACTTATATTGATGATCACATGGTGGAGGTAGTGTTTTTCAGGTTTTCTCAAATGGTAAGTTATTCCCCACTCCTGCTCCTTCCATGCTCTACTCCTTGATAATCTATCACCAAACACAGCTACACTCAAAGAGTGGGAGCTACATTTCACCTTCTTGTATGGAAAGTATCTACAAAAATTATTTGGTTATCTTCTTTATGGGCGATTCATACAAAAGACATTTCTAATATCTATTTTCCATGAAATGTTGTATAACAAAGATGTTTTTTTCAGAATCCTTGAGCTCTAGATGACATACTGCACCAGGGAATTAGAGAATTTTTCTTGGCTTTACCATTCTACTTTTATTACTGGGATGACTGTCAATGATTCTTTCACCTGGTCACTCTCATTACTTATTCTGTACCAGTAATGATTTAACCAGGGTCATACTATGTAATTGATATTCAAAGTATTAACTCCCTTTACTCACTGTGGTTAAAAGACCCCAAAGGGAGATCTGCGGAAACATTTATATGTCAAGATGGAGGGAACCATGGACAGATCTTGGCAAGATGAAGGTAGAATGGGATATTGCAGATCCAGTTATCCAATTAATATGACCTATGCTAATTTTCCATAATCTGAGACTAAACACATATATGACTAAGTTTAATAGAAATTATTTTCAAATATTAACAATGGATTTATGTTAGTTTACCCACATGTCATATTACTGAGAGCAATAGCAAAATTTGTTAGGGACCTTTTAGGTAGAGCTCTGAGTTAGATGTAGGGTATTTCCCTGTTTTTTAAATCCTACCTCTTATACTTAGGGAACAGTATTACTGAAATTAAAAACTATGCCAGAAATACTTTGTCAAGTGTGAGATGAACAATACAGAAAATGCTATGAGAGTCTATGGAGAGAAGAATCCAGAAGGTAGGATGATTTCAAAGACCTCCTGGAGGATAGAAAATTGAACTGGGTCTTGAAGGCTTTGGCTAAATGTAAGAACATGCATAGTCCCTAAATAACAGAAGCTAGACCTCTTTGGAATAGTTTTCACATAACATAAAGGACAGAAAAATGATTAAAAAGTTGGTAAGTGGAGTAGACTTCCAAAGTCCTGAATTCAAGGGGAAATAAGTTGTAAATGGATTGAGACTAAAGGTTTTAAAGATGAATGGTGATTTATTTAAATAATATACTGACATTAACTTTTGCTAATATTAAAATCAAGACTATTTACTGACAAAGATATAAAATACAGAGAAGTCAAGAGAAGAGACTTAAACCACTTGTCAATTTTCCACCAGAGAACTACTAAAAACATTTACTTTATATCCTCCCAGGGGAGGGTGCGTGTGTGTTGTGTATATTTACTTACGCTGACGTTCCAATAATATGACTATATAGTAGTTTATCCTATGTCTTCATTTTATATTGCCCTGTGAGCATTTTCCTATACCATGATTTTTCATAATTAGTTATTTTGTCTTAAATAGGACTCCTATAAAAGGCATCTATATTTTTTAAATTGGGCATTTTATTCCATTTGTTTATTTCATAACTGATATAGTCCATCTTACTTTCTCATGTTTTTCCTATTCTACTGCTTTTCTGTACCATTCTTCCAATAAATTTAAAATTTTTTTAGCCATCTTTTGTTTTTGTAGTGACTTGAGAGGACTGTATGATTTTTAAATTTCAGTCGGGGCTACTTTTATTTTCTGTAGTTAGTACTTAGTCTTCATTTCTTCAAATTGCATATGTCACAATTAACTCTGTGAATATCTTTTTTTAAATTAAATTACAGGATTTTAAAATTGGGATATAACAACTTAAATACTATATTATTGATTTTATTAGGATATTAATAATAATGATTCAGGGGCGCCTGGGTGGGCTCAGTTGGTTGTGTCCAACTGGTGATTCTGGCTCAGGTCATGATCTCATGGGTTGAGGGAGCCCACGCTCTGTGCTCAGCCAGGAATCTGCTTGAGTTTCTCTCCCTCTGCCCCCTCTGCCCACATACTTGTGTGTGTGCACACTCTTTCTCTTTCTCAAACAAATAAGTAAATCTTAAAAAAAAAATAATAACTTTAGCTTTGGTTTAAGTGATTTTGAGATTTATTGTCCATACTTTAAATCTTACTTAGATGTGAGTTTATTTGTTGATTTATTTCTCTGCAGCCTTGTCACATGTTCGCAGGTATTGGTATTTGATATTTTTAAAGAGCATTGATATAGTCTTAAGTTTTAACTTAAAAGAAACACTAGCAATGCATTCAAACCACAGAGAAAATTTCAGAATATAATTGGCACTGATGCAATCACTGCAGAGATTTAATAAGAATCACCATTTTCCTTGATACGTTTCTGGTTTTTAAAAATAAAATTTAAAGTTATGACTTAATCCCCACATCTCATACATCAAGAGTTCTGTTTGATATGCCTACTGGACAGCAGAGCAGAACTCAGAGGAGAATTTGAAGCTTGAGGCCTGAGCGTTTATGCAATATTTAAAGCCTGAAGACTGGATACGATCACCTAGAGAGTAAGTATAGATTAAAGAGAAATGAGGCCCGAGGTCAGATAGCTGAAGAACTCCAACGTTTCTTGGAAAGTGAAAAAAGAACCAAGAAATGAAACTAAAAGAGTAGCTATTCAAATAGGATGAAAAGTGAAGAAGTGTGGTGGCATGGAAGCCATGCATAAAAAGTCTTGTGTAGAGGAGGTGGTAATTAACTATGTCAAAAGGAATTATCAAATAGAATGGAGCCTGAGAATTAGCCACTAGAGTAAGCAGTCTGGATATTACTGGTGACCCAGAAAAGAGAGCCTCCAGGGGGAAAGTAGGCTTGCAAGCCTGATGGTAAAAAAATATCAAGGAAGAAGGTAATAGAAACACACTTTTGAGGAGTTTTTCCATAAAGGGTGACAGCTGGAGAGAGGTATGTGATCAAGAGAGGTTTTTCCTAAGGCGGGGGCATTACAGAAAGTGGATATGCTGATGGGAATGATCAATCAGTACAGAAGAAAGATGAAATTAATGACAAGAGCCAGGACTTTGAGTGCATGAGGAGGTGTGGGATGCCATTTAAATTACTGGAATTCAATAGCTTCTTCCATTGAAACAGGAGTAAAGAGAAGTATATGAGCAAAGGTGAAGGCAGGTTGGTAGATTTGGTGGTGAAAGAATTAGAAATTTATCATCTGGATGCCTTTTTTAAGAGGATATAGAAATCAAGGTAGTCAGCTGAGAGAGGTGGGATGGCAGAGACACTTGGGGTTTGAGAAGAAAAGGTATCAAATAGTTATTTCAGAGGATGGGAGCATGAATTGACTACAGAAATACAGTAGGATTTCTGGGCAACGCAGAGTCAAAAATCTGTGGCCGTAAGTCAGTATCACTGTTTGTTTTCTCCAACTATGTGCAGGGTCAGATGTAGGCTGGTAGTAGGAGGAGAGCTGGATTTTAACCAGAGCTGGGGTCTGACCAGTGAGGTTGATAAGGGGCCAAGAACATGAAGAAGTATGCAAAGGTGTAATAATTATGATGATGAATCATGTAATCGGGAGTTATGTAAAAGGACAGTGACTAAAGTTACACGGAGTGAGGGACAGTAAGAAAATTGGTAGCATCAATGAATTGCAGGTACCCGTGGAATCAAATAATGTTTGGAGTTGGGCTAGGAGAAGCAGGGTAGAGGGGTAAATGGGTGGTGAACAGACAATGGGATATTTGGAATTGAGATTTTTAGAGATGCTGCATCTGATGACTGGTATTGCCCAGGTCTGGGGAGCGCTGGGAGCAGGTACAGAGGGTAGGATGGAAGAGAAGCTAGTTAGGAGGGATGACTACGTATCTGAGTGCTAGACGGAGGACCTTCGTGGACTCAGCACGCATGGTGAAAGAGTAGAACAGGTATTAACTTTGCAGTGAGCGGTCTTTGGAAGGGAAGACGACGTTCCGTTACCTAGCTACCAGGAAGCAGGGGGTGGGCGGATGTAATCATCAGCAACCATGTGCTTGGAATAATCTGCTGCCAAAGAAGGAATGAAGCTCTTACAGAAGCCGAAGTAATCAAGGACGTGTGACACGGTGGATTCAGGACTGATCACTTCTTAGCGGAAAACGGAGAGCGTCCTATTTGGAGGCTGGTCTCCAGCAGTTCACAGCGGTGAATACGGGAGTGCTGGTCCTACTGCAAGCATGTGCAGTGTGCTCCTCAAGGGCTGCTGTGGACTGTTCTGTCCAAAGAGACAGGCAGGTCACTTAAACTGTGTTTCAACTCAAGTTAGACAACTGACCGCCTCTGCACAAGCAAATGACTGCATTCATTAAAACTGACTATGAAATGATCCTGGTGGTGGGGTGTCTCTTCTCATATTGTGGGGTTAGCAGTCTATTTGTTTAGGAAAGGCACTTTTGCTACTAGCTTGATTTGCTCTTTGGGATTTTACTGACATAGTTGAAATTTAGCCAAGGTAATAGAGCATTTCAAATTCAACTGGAAGAAAAGCAGCTGGAGGGCTGCCATGAAAAGCTTTCTAGAAGAGAAGAGGGTGAAGGTGAAATGGCCCAAGTATATCTGAAATCCTGGCATCTTTTACATTCTAATAATTCAGATACTTAGTTTCATGGCCGAAAAAAGCCACTAAGAGAGTATCTTTCTCACTTAAATTCAAACTTAGACACCGTCTAATGTCAAACCTTAATACACCAGCACTATGGGAACCTAAAAGGGAAGAAAGGAGATAGGAAAGAGGCCCTGGACTTAGTTTCAAAATGGGCCCGTGTGCTCCCAGATAAGCATTCACCACACACAGTTGCTGTGTTCTAACGTCACTGGCCTTCCTTAGTAGTGGAAGCTACCAACAACCAAGGAGGAAAAACATAAAGCGGAAAATGTTTCCAAATATCGTTTTAAGGAGGCATCAACTCATAACATATACCTTTTCTGTATTGGATCCTATATTAGTTGCTAGTGGGAAAAAAAAATTGTAGGAAGTAATTAGTTACAGAGGTTTGTTAATCTGGAGGTCCCCCGAATGCTATAGCTTTACCCTCCTGTGTGCCCCACAGGTCAGTGCACAGGTTAAGAGTCAGTGAAGCTGAGAACAGTGGTCAAATTGGAACAAGGGTTATCACTATGCATGACTTGGAAAGAGCTAACCTCAGTACCAAGTTGAAGGATTTTGTGATATCGTAGCCATGGCTGCAAAGAATGTAGTCATTGCAGGGAAGTTTGTGTCACCTTTGTGTCATCTCTGTAAGTTACTCAATTTCTGTCCCAGGTTCTGGGAGGTACTGGCCAGTCTGAGTATATTAAGGTGGAGAGAGTCCAAAAATATAGAAAATATTTACTCTGGTCTTAATTTAGTCTTACTTTAGTTTACTTTTAAATGGCATAGAATACCTTACATGTCTATGAGTTCACGTTTTGTCCAAATTGAATAATTAATTAGATTGATTTGAGAACCCCAAACTAGAGTAGCTCATTGCTAAGTGACCTTCTAATATGTCACCAATTTTGTTGTCGTTTTTTATAATTTATCACTTTCAAAACCACCTCTACGCATGTAATAAATTCTCCTTTGCAATCTCACCTCTAAATCATTCCCCACAGCTAGGAGAAGCTGAAAATTTAATTTTATATTGCAAGTGAGAGTCTAAATTCTGTGACTGCTGTCATTTTTAAAGAAGCTTTCCTGATCCAATTTAAAAAGCAGTGTTTGTATAAACTACTGTGAAAATCATTCTTCCTTCCCTGAGGGTCTGAGAGTATGGGAACAATGTTTGTCTTTGTAGCAGAAAAGTAATAAAATCACAGAGAAAAAGTAAATATATCTGAATCCTTGTAATACATTATTGCGTAGCACGACAACAAAAAATCATAGCTACATTTTAAAAATGTGTTTATTTCATTACTTCCCACAATTAGGTCACAGCAACTCTTTGGGATCAAATCAGATGGATACACATCCCTGCTCTACAACCTGTCTGCTCCTTAGTGCACAGTACTCACTCCATCTCACAGATCCGCATACATTCATCGGTTTATTCACCTAATACCTCCTTATCTTTCCTGTGAGCATATGCTTCCGTACAAAGATGGATTAGTCATTGCCCTGATCTTTAATTAACCAAGAGTCCAGTGTGGAAAAGAGACACACATGTACGACTGTCTACAACGCAGAGTGCAAGATACACTGTGATAGAATAGTAACAAAGAGCTATGGGAACAAAGAAAGACATTCATTTGACCAGGGGGAAGATTAAATAAAAGGGGGGGGGGGTGGCTGTAGGGTCTGGTAGTTCCCTAACCTGGGTCTTCAAAGAGGCCTAGAACCATTTAATTTCTTTTAAATTTTATTTATTTATTCATGAGAGACACACAGAGAGGGAGGCAGAGACACAGGCAGAGGGAGAAGCAGGCCCCATGCTGGGAGCCCGACGCGGGACTCGATCCCGGGTCTCCAGGATCACGCCCTGGGCAGAAGCTGGTGCTAAACCGCTGAGCCACCCGGGCTGCCCTAAAATTTTTGTAGCCTGTATCAATGATAAAGGCCATCCAAGGTTGGTTCAAGATGGCTGATTGAACATCTTTCCTTTCTAAATCTCTGAAGTGGCAGGAGAAATAAGAGTAAGTCCTCAGAAGAACTGTTATGGTTAATCTCTGTCCTGTTGGCCAATTTCTTCCTACTTTCTCTTAGGGTGAGGAAGATGTCCCTTCAACATGGGAGTCTGTGAGGAGTCTCCGGAAGACCTCATACCAGTGGGAACAAACTGGCTACCAAGTGCAACAGAGTTAAGAGACCTGCAGATCTACACAGAGGAACATCAAGACTCACAACATTGTAAGTGACCTTGAAGAAACGTTAATATGGAAGTTCAGGGACCCCTGGGCGGCTCAGCCAATTAAGCATCAGCCCTTGGCTCAGGTCATGATCTCAGGGTCCATTGAGCCTGGGAGTCAGGCTCCCTGTCTCTCTCTCTCCCTCTGCTGCTCCCCTACTCATGCTCTCTCTCTCTCTCTCAAATAAATAAATAAAATCTTAAAAAAAAAAAATTGAAGTTCATAGCCTGGAGGATGGGGTTGGGGGCAGTTGGCAGGAAAAAAAAAAAAAGTGAAAGGACCAAGGTTTTTTGTTTGTTTGTTTTTCCAAATTATTAGTTAAATGTGTTGAAATACTGAAGTAGGCTAATGCCTAAGACAATCTCATTACACACACACAGTCTGACTGTTAAGAAATGTAAATTTAAAAAAGTAATATATAAATACACTAAGGAATTATAGATAAATTGTGTATAATCTTGGGATTAGAAAAAAACAACCAAACCATTCACCAAAAGCAGTGCTTAAATACATTACAGTATATTCATTCTATGCAATAAAATGGAACTTTTCTAAGAATGTGGTATATATATATTATTAAGTAAAAAAACTCCATCAGAATAATAAGTATAACATAATCCCACATACAGAGAACACATACACGGTGGCATAGAATATACATACATTCTCTCTCCACATAAGTCAACAGACATATTTCTAGAAGATGAAGACATAATACACTGTAAATAGCAATTACCTGAGAGAGTAAAACTGAACAAGGAGGATGGGGCAGGGTGGGGGCAGTGAAGACACTATATTTGTATTTTTTGCTTTGTTTAAAATGTGCACGCATTTATTTATTTTGTAATGGCAATTAAAAACATACAGCTATTTTAGAAAAGTTGAAAAAATACATAAATGTATAAAGAGGCAGCAGAAACCATCCAAAGTCCCACAATCAGAATGAAGAGCAGGAACTGGATGAAAACCATTTCTAGTCAAGGGAACCTTAAGTATGTAGGGAAAACAAAAAGCTTCCTGAGGCTGACCTTTCTGCATGCATTTCCTGCCAATGATTTGTTAAATTCACACATCACTTGCTGTGAAGCTTTCTCAGGCCCAATTTAATATTTAGGGCTAATGCAACCCCGGCAACCTCATTAGAGATGCGGCACCCCTAAAGTCAGGAGTCTTGGGGTGTGTGGCAGTTGTAGGGATGCCCTTGAGTTGAGTCCAACTAACAGGCAAGAAGTTATAAAAAATATGACCCTTCAAGTGTTTTATTGATTTCCAGGAATGAGGTCCCTAATCGCTACTATACTTCGCTTGCAACATGTTTTATAGATGTTTTTATTAAAGTTGATTTAATTTCCCTCATTTCACGTGTTCTTGCTAATTGAATCATTTCCCTCAGTTCCCAGAAGACCATAAAATAGAGAATTTATTATATACTGTGCAACAATATACATTAGGGTAAATATATCGATGTGACTCCTCAGCCAGCACAGGGTGCAGATCTGATGAAGTGCCCCCATAATTACTCAGTGAATCTGATGTACTTCATTATATTATCACGAGCTCTATTGGTTACAAAAGTTAGGATGATCCATTGTTGTTATTATTGAATTAAAGTCAAATATTTCATGTGCTCTCAGGTATAAGAAAGACTTATGGCCTTTATCTCAAAATTGATTCGGGATGCTTATTTGGAGGGGGGGGGTGGTTTGGCTTATTGTCCTTCTGATAATGAATGAATGAAATATCAATAGAAATTGAAAGATTGACAAACATCACAGTACTCTATATTGAAAACGTGTCCAGCGCGAATATCTTGACATTTAAAAAATAAGTATTAAAACAATTGCAAATTTAGATAAATGGTTTATATAATGGGGAGTTATTAAAACTTGATATTTAAGGATTAAATCAATTCCTCCCATTAAGTTTCATTTCTCAGTTATTTTGTTGGCTTACTGGACACTTGATACTTTAAAAAAAAAGAACAAATCAATAAAATACCCGGTTCTAGTCGTCAAGTTTCTGAAGCTAATTCAATCCGTTTTCTTTGGGGGTACATGGGGTGCTGAGCACTATATTTGAAATTTTCTGTTGGGTACAACAGGAACAAAAGGAGGTAATAAGAAACTTCCTTAAGAAGTTTATTGTAGGTAAAGCTTACATCCTCACATTTTTACCTTCAAGTATAATCTTCCTTCTCTATGTGAGGAGACAACCTCAGGAGAGTTTAATGGAATTATGTCCCCCCGACAAAGCCACATAAATTTCATAGTTGGGATTCATCCCAAACCTTCTGATTTAAGATCCATTTCTCCTTCTTCTACACTCTGCCATTTTTCTGAAATGTGCACTCAATATCGATTAGTTAAATCCTGAATTGAATCAGAATCAAAAAGTAATGTCTGGTGAAGTGTACATAAAAATTCATAAAAGAGAACGTATATATAGAACACCCTCATTTGTCAGCATGGTGAGGCGAGGCGTGTGACCTGGTGAGAAGGCTTTGCGTCAAGATAAGAGGCAGTGGCTTCCATGCTCCGGTGGGGAAGATTTTAGAAACTGAGGGAAATCCCAGGATTATGGAGGGAGATTATCTTTTGTCAAAGGAGAAGAAAAATGTGCTTTGGCCAGACTGTGAGTATTAGAAATACACGGTAAACAATTAGGATACAATCAAGTTATTAATATGGGAAAATTGGATATATTTCTAAAGGAGAGTTCGGACAAGATGGAGTACTTAGAAACAAATGGAAGAAGTCTCAGCTTGCCTTTGCTGAGGTCATACGGGTCAACGGGGCATTTATGATAGGTTTTCTTTTTTCACTCATTAGTTTTGCAAGTGATTAGTGCATGAGTCAATGGCATTGCAGAGGTGGACGGTGTTTGCTTGTATTCGTAAGGAGAAGACTGTAGGATGTTCATGTTGGAGAGTCATAGGAAGCGTGTAGAAAGATTTGGGAGTCCTTTCAACCCTTGCAAAGGCAGGAATTCACCAAGTATGTGGCCACCTGGGGAAAGACTGGGATTTCCTGCTAGATACTTTAATTGTGCCCTCAGAATAGTAAACAGGAAGTCTGAATTTATTTCACTTATTCCTGCTTCTATTATGCTGATTTAAGACCACACAGTCATAGCATTCAGAATACAAGTTGGTGCCCCAGAATAAAATAAAAACGTTCCTGGAAAGTGGTAGTGTAAGTACTCAGAAACTAAAATTCTAGAGACTCAGGGTGGGAGTAGAGCTCGTGCCTCTGTACATTTTATGACTCAGGCTCAGAACCTAAAAACCTCAAGCTTTGTTCTGGAGCTCTAACCTTTAAAACTTCTTCCCCAAGTCACAGCTTGTAGATAAATTTTAAAGTTTTTTTTTTTTTTTTTTTTTTTTAAACTCAAGTGGTTGATACCTTGAATTTTTACAGAAGAGCAAACAAACATTTGGGGAAAGAATCACAGATTGGGAATCGATCCTATCTAAAACTAAGTTATAATAACGGTAACTAACGTAAGATAGAAGACATTTAGCTTAAAATATAGTTCAAGATAAATTATAATAATACTCCATTAATTCAGGATGACTAAAGAAGGGAATCAGGAATGAATGAAGATTGTTAAATATTTTAAAAGAAATACAAGTTCCAAATCACATTATACAGGTATAGCAAACAACCGTTTTTGCTATCCTAAATGTTGAGTACACTCCCAAGAAAGTAAACCTTATTTATTAATTATCCCTTAGGATAATTTGGTATTCTAAACTAGCTAACCCAAGCAATTTGTTGGCCAAAAAAAAAAAAAAAAAAAAAAAAAAAAAAGCATCTCTTGTGAGTATTTTAAGTTTCACAGAATACGCATTAGAATATTGACTAGTCCCAGCATTATCAGAATAATTAAGAGCTAAACTAAAATTGTCAAAATAAATGAATAAAGTACATCCTGAGATAAAATATCCGTGACTTTTATTGTATTTGTTCACATACTTAGTAATTTGCAAAATTCAGCAATTGTCTCCCTGTCATTAGCGTGAATTAACAAAGCCCTACCGTAATAGCAGTTAGGATGGTAATTATGGAAAATGAAATTACATTTCTAAACAAATGAAGGTTATGTTCATATCTAGTACTGCCTGAGGACTAAGAGCCAAAGGAAAAATACTTTAGGTTATATTTTAAAAGCTAGCATGAAATTGAAGCAAAAACTTTAAAAAGCAATATAATAGTTGCACATTTTATTTTTCTATCACGCTCTACTCCTATTTATCGACCTCTACTACCTTATTATTCTTAGTACATTTCATTACTTCTCTCTGACTTTGGCCTTTTAAGGATTAGCTCACTCTCAGTTTTATAACTCAAGAGGCATTGATCTGCAAGAATTTTCTCATGAAACATCTACACTTCTCATATTTCACTTCTCTTGATCCAACAATTCTTTCCTGGCTTGCCAAGAACAGCAATATTTCTACTTCTCACTGAGATGCTTCAAAATGTTGAACCATGTATGCTCTGGCTTATGATTGTTTTTGTGTAAAAATACATGCCTCTTTAAAAAAGAAATCCATAAAAAAAAAAAAGAAAAAAGAAATCCATGTAAACCTTAAGAGGCCTGTCCATTGAAAGATACATAAATGTATCCAGATTACTACACATTCAAATAAAATTGTAAGTATTGCAAATATTTATTTACTCTGTACAATGATAAGACTAATTTGTTCTGGGATCCCTGGGTGGCTCAGCGGTTTAGCACCTGCCTTCGGCTCAGGTCATGATCCTGGGGTCCGGGATCGAGTCCCACATGGGGATCCCTGCATGGAGCCTGCTCCTCCCTCGGCCTGTGTCTCTGCCTCTCTCTCTGTGTCTCTCATGAATAATCAAAAAAAAAAAAAAAAGACTAATTTGTTCTGAAATGTCTTGAAATTTGTTTCACTATTTAAGGCACATGTAGAATTTTGTCTCCATGGATTTTTGCACAGTATGTTTTCATGACAGGAAGCACAGTTGGAGTAGGGTGGTCATGTTCAAGAACATAACTTCCCGTAACCGAAGGCAGTAGGGAAAGGTGGACAGTGGAAAACAGTTTACCACACCTGAAATGTGACGGACTCGTGTCTACGACAGGTGGCGACCTTCTCCAGGTACTTCACTGTGCATCCTTTATTTATTTTATCTGGTTTTAGATTTTATTTTTAAGCCATCTCTCTGCCCAACATGGGGCTTCAATCCACAGCCCTGAGATGGAGAGTCACAGATTCCATTAGCTGAGTCAGCCGGGCGGCCCACATTGCTTATCTTTGAATAAGTTATTAAACATTATTGGTGATTCAGGGAAGAAAAGTCATGAACGGGTCACTTTCAAGGTAGGAAATTTGAAGCCAAATTTGATGCCATGTAATTTTTTAAAAAAGATTTATTTATTTATCTTAGAGAGAGCATGGGGGAGAGGGGCAGAGAGAAACCCAAGCAGACTCGGTGCTAAGCGTGATGCCCCACTCGGGGCTGGATCCCTGGACCCTGAGATCATGACCTGAGTTGCAATCAAGGGTCAGGTGCCCTGATGCTTATAATTTCATGTTCTAGTTCTATGTTAGGTCAGAACGTAATGTTTGGGTCCAGAATGGAATTTAAGTTAATTTTCTAAAATAATTCTTTTACTGAGCATCATAACTGGTTATGCACATACGGCAAGTCAAAAACGTTTTTTGGGGGGGAAAAAAAAAAAGATGACCAGAACCTGCACACAGTGCAGCAGGGCCGATGTTTTCTTTGAGAGTTGAGGAGAGGCTTGCGGAGGCTGCAGGCCCGGCTGAGTCTTCCACAGAGGTCTGGGCACGGAGGAGTGTGCACCCCGTGGGCACTTCCAACTGGGGAGCGTGCTTCGCTGAGCTGCGCGTGGGTGTGAACGCCTGATGGACAAGGTGACCCATCAGGCCAAGTCTGTGTCAGCACAATAAGCAGCCGTACAGCCCCGTCTGCCCAGGACACTAGCGGGTTACGCTCACTGGCACAGAAGTGACTGGTGACACCAAAAGGTGAGATGCACAGCGCGGCCACTCTGCTTAGAAGGCCAGTGAAGACCCGGTTGTCACCCCATATTCGGTAGGAAGCACCTGGCTTCTGAGTCGGGGATGAATGGATCATAGCACTGACCCTGCAGAACCTCACAGACCAGCAGAAGAGCCTGGACCGTGCACAGCAACTGGGAGAGGAAACGGGGGGTTTGTGGTTTCAGGGGAGGACCAGGGTGGTGCCAGGCAAGCCTTCCCTTCCCCCAGGTGACTCAGGGGTGTCTTTACTCAAGATCAGGGATTTAAGGGGATTTTGAATGAGTCCCAGGGTTTGGGCCTACGTTGCCCTTGCACCCAGGGGTCCAGACAGCTCAAATCCACATAGAGGGATAGCTCGCCAATCCGCGTGGTCACTTAGCAAACATGTAAATACAGCATGAAATCGGAAGGCATACAATAAGTTAGTGTCTTTCAAGATTTAAGGGCTGAAAATAAAGGTTCAGAAAGACTTGAAAGCTACAGTTTGCACCGGTGTCCTTGATTAAGACGGAGCTGTGAACCCCATACGTACTCAAATCACTTTCTGCGTCAAGACTTAGAGAAGCGCAGCTGTGCAGGCGGGAGAAATACATTAGCATAAATGATTAGGTTTATGATCCCATCAACGTAGCCCAGGAAGAGGGGAGGAGCAGACAGGAGCAGGCCTTCTCAACTGTATCTGCTGCAAGATTTGCAAGCGTTCTCGACACCCCCAGGGGAATGAGGGCTCGTTCTCCACCCTTTGAATTGTCCCGGCCAATAAATTATTTTTTTCCTAGTCACACAGTCTGATACAGTCTGTGAAAAAATTCCAGGTTTCACTGATGGTTTGCAGCCCCAGGAGGGACACCTTGGCTTCCTTCAGCTTCGCACGTGGCTCTATGCTCGCAGTCCATCTCTGCACACAGCCTGCATTTAAGAGGGATTTCCTGATACTACAGGATCCGATGGACTGAACGCTGTTCCCCTCCTCATCTGTATCATACGCGGGCTCTGGGGCCACAATTTAGGAACAATCTAGTGAAAAATACTGTAACCAGAATAAAAAAAGACAGGTATGTCTACGTAACGGGTGCGAGCAGGATGGTGGAAAATGGGTAGAATGAATACAAGGATTCCCTTCGTTATTTAGTATTTCCATAAAATAAGCACTTTACAGTGATTTGCTTCATTATTCATGAAACCGGCACTAAATTCACCAGATTTTAGAGACACAGAACCTGAGACTTGTCACACCGTGACTTGCCCAACATTAACAAAGAGCCCTATCAAACTGGGGATTTAAAACATAAAGAATGTGACTATTCATGACTTTAATTTACCCTATCTGGTCTATCAGGGAGGATTCCTAGGATTGTTATTATAACACGCCAAAAATAGGGAAAATCCCTTCTCCAGGATTTGTTAGCAGTACTGGAAAGTGAAACGACGTACATGGAAATCACAACAAAGCCCATTGGAAAGGCTCTCGTCTAGAAGCAAGGAAAGGATGGGATGCGAGGAAGCCCTGTTTACCCCCCTGCTTCCTTCCAAAGACCACTTTGCATATATTATCCCGTTGATCTTTCACTATGTCTACACTGGAGGGAGCAACTAATGTAATTCCCTTAGCTGAAGCCTGATGAGATCAAGCGATTCACTCAGGGCCACGCCGTGAGTCCTGAGCTGGGAAGCCAGTCTTGGCAAATCCTGCTCTAACGCGGTAGCCTCTGTCCAACCGGGCAGATTGACGTAGACTTCTGGGTAGTGCTTACCCAAGGCCTTTTCTAGAAGGCCCAGATGAAAGCTAACAGAGGGAACCACAGCACAGAATAATTTCACTTGCGCACGAGAGGCTGAGGGGGTAAGAAAGGAAAATGCAGGGACAAGGGACTAGGCTGGCAGGGAACGCCATAAACGGTGGTGCGGAGCCAAAGCGGGGCAAGGGGAAGCTGAGGCTACAAAAGGGGAGCTGCAATTTTGCGTGTGAAGTGCAACTGCACGTCCCTTGGGCTGTACTGTTGCACAGAATACTGGAGGCTGGAGGCATCCTGAGAGATCACTGGGTACGACACTTGCCTTTAGGCAATTAAACACTTGATGATACGGAACAGAGGCATGTTGAGACTCTCATTAAGAGATAAATAAATTAAAAAATTGGCTTTTCTTCCAATTTACCTAATAGATTCTTCAAGTATGTTCCATGACAATACTACGTGTTATTTAGGTTTGCTGCGCACATACGTGTGTATACGTATACACGCCACACACACACGGAATGATGACAGTTAGATATTGTGTTTATAAAGCATTTTTAAAGTAAAGTCTAAAAAAAAAAAGTCTATGCCCGCTGTGGGGCTTGAGGTCACGACCCTGAGGTCAAGAGTGACTTGCACTCCTGACTAAGCTAGCCAAGTGGCCCCGAAGCATTTCTGATGTCCTAACAACTTTCACATCTTTTTGTTCATTTGAATCTTACAACAATGACCCTGGATATAAATAAGCATATATTATTATGCTCAGTTTAGGGGCCAGGAAGGAAATGTCCCCGAGTGTTAACTGAATACACTTAAAAATTCAATTTTATCTATTCCTTTGCTAAGTGTAACTCAGTGTCCAGATTTCAATATTTAATCAAAAACAACGCATTAAAGTTTCTCAGAGTCTTAAGGAGGATAGAAATGTTCTATGAATTTAAGATTATTTGAGGATGCTTATAAAATAAGGTACAGATAAAAGATGCTGACTTGATTGACTTAGAAATGACTCCTTTGGTTTGTAATTCAGAGTTACAAGTCAAAATTAAAAGAAACATTTGTCTTTTAACCCCAGAAGTGATGTTTTGAAATTGGCCATCTTATATTGAACCCTAAGGGCAGACCTGTTAAGGCTCATGCTTCGTAGAAACTGAAAATTATACCTTTTAGGATGAAGTTATTTTAAACTAGGATATATTTTCCTCTCACTGCATATTTAGGGTTCTCGTGTTAACGTGCTAAGACTGTAGGTCTCGCTTTCATGCGAATCAATGATTTTCACAGGGCTTCACTGGTCGTAAACTGCCCTATAATGACCCTCTTCCTATAGTGTCATCTATTAGCTACATTTCCCAGTCGGGCTACCTTGGAACCCAGCTCGGCCCTATGACTAGTTCCTACCAATGGAATATGTAACAGATAATTGATGAAGCGGGTGTGCCTTCTCCATTCTCTTTCTCCTTAGCTGCAGAGATGCAGAGAGGCTAGCCGAGCCAAAAGACGGATGAAACAGGGGTTCTCGAATCACTACAGGGAAGGAAGACACCCATCCTGACACACGAAGGCTAACTAAACTTCTATGACACTCATCCACTAAAAATTTGGAGACTATAATAATGCCTAGGGTTACCTTTACTAATATACACATCCAAACTCTCTGTCTCTAAGATGCTCTGAATTCCATATTTTATTTTATTTACTTTTTGAATTCCATACTTTAATCTTTTCCTTCATTTACTACCAACTTATTGTCAATAAAAAATTAAACGTGTCATTGGTTTAGCTGATCATTCGACTAATACAATAAAATATCTTTGCTTCCTATTTGCCCCATGATCTAGTTATCACATTTCTTCATCAAGTTGACTCAGGTGTCTCTATTTTTTCTCTGGAGTATCCCTGAACACAAACACTGTTGATGGGTTTTTTTTTTTCCCCCCACTGTTTTTTTTTTTCTTTTATTTCACTGATTCATGTTTTACTTTTCTGTAACCTTCTCAAGGTCAAGAACGTTTTTCGTCCCTCGATCTCATTCGGGAGATGTTTGTTAAATGAAGATTTCTGTTCTCCTACACATACAGAGTTCTTTTTCTCTGATCCTGTGCAGAAGTCAACAATAGCAGCATCTCACATTAAAGGGTGCATTATAAAGGACTATACATTGTTTGGAAACAACCAGAGGACCATCCTCAATACAGAGCAATAAGGTAACTTGTTCAGTAAATTTTTCACAGGTCATAGTTATAGCGAAATCCAGAAAATCCCCAAACTTAATTTTGTCACTATTTTGAAAGGACACCACCTCTTAAGGCTATACTGACAGTAACTAACATGTAAAACTTTATGTAAAGTCAGAATGCTCACAGTAGCCTACGTGATGAACTGCAAAACCAACAATTGAGCCAGCATGTTCACAGTTTTATAAGCCATTTTATTTTCTTCCTGTAAACCTAAGCACTTCAGGAGCTAACTTGAATCAAAAGGTTTATGGAAAGAACATGAAATAACAATTTGTTGATTCAAATATTAAATGGATTAGATGAAGGTAACCCGATGGGCCCATTATGCAATAACACTAACTCTACCAATGAAACGATTAATGCTTGTCCCTTGGCACCTTCATTTGCCATATTATACTACCAGTTTGATTTTTATTTAAAAGAGCTTTTGTGTTTATGAGTGAGCTAACTTACAGTATAACTTTCCTTCCCTCATTCACTCTTTGAAAAACATTTACAAGGGGCGCCTCGGTGGCTCAGTCAGGTGGGCGTCTGACTCTCGGTTAAGGCTTAGGTCATGGGATGGAGCCCCACGTCAGCCTCAGAGCTCAGCACAGAGTCTGCTCGAGACTCTCTCCCTCCGCCTGTGCCCCTCTCCTCACTCACACTGTTTCTCTCTCTCTTGAAAATAAATAACGTCTTAAAAATATTTATATTTATTAAACACCTATCATATGTCACTGTGGCAAGAACAAACAAAGGTAACAAGGACAGACCTGTCCTCCCAGGGTTTGCAATATGTTAATTATTAAGTGAATAAGATAATCATAAACATGAAAGTCTAAGCATAGGCCAATATGAACAAGTGCTCCAAAGGAATGAGCATTATGTAAGCGAATATTCAACACAAATAGATCCTGAGCTATAATGAAGGTGTTGGAGCTGCTATCGGAAGGGTAAGTGGGCACTAACATCACGGATGGGGAAGTGGTGCGGAAGGAACAGCAAGAGCAACAGCATGCCGTATTTGGGATGCTGACCGAAGGACCACGGAGCTGAAGGAGAGAGAGTGACAATGTGAGGACCCTGAAAACAGCTGGAGAGGCTGGTGGGGGATGTAGGTCGTGCTCAGCCTTGTTAGCCAAGTTACGAATTTTATCCCTTAACCTCAGAGCTCAGTCGGGCTATTAGATGTAAGCAAGGTGACACAGGCAGTTCTACTGAAATCCATCATTCTGACCACAGTGGGATGTGAGACGAGGATTGGAGGAAGGGGAGGTGACTGTGGCTGTCGTCCAGAAGAGAACCAAAGCTGCTTGGACGGGGATTGGTACAGATGAACTGCAGAGAATGGGTCCCTTAGTGCTTCCTATGAGGAAAATCTCAAGGGTCCGTGGTTTCTTCCTCATTGTCAAGTGTTTTTTTTTTTTTTTTAATTTTTAAATTTTACTGTAAGAATAACACAACACCTATTCCTCTCCAAGTTTAGACCCCATCAAGCTACTGAATTATGTGAGAAGCAAGACTATCATTGGATTTGAAGGGTTTAAGAAATAGGGATGATGATTCAGCTACTTATTTTTAATACATCTCAATAAAATCATACAAGTCATAAAACCATAAATTGTTTGAAAACACAAACAAAAGAGCTATCGCCATAATTCCATTATTCAAAAGAACTATTAATATTTATATGTATTCCCTTTCTTTTTAAATATTAAAATTTTTAAATAATTATAATCTTAATAATCTGGATTTTTATATATTTTCACTAAAATAAAATCGTATGTGCTCACAGCTATTGCCTATATAGGTACATTATATTTTGGTGAGTCTGTATCCCAGAAATTGTGTAAACATTTTCCTATTGTCTAGTTCACTTCAATATTTTTGTTATCTTAAATGACACTCTACCAAATATCCTTATGCATAACTCCTTCATATTTAGAAGTGTTTCATTAAAATAGGTTTTCAGAATTGGGATTACTGAAATAATAATATTTGTTAAGTACCATTTCCTCTGCTAAATCATATTATGCATAAATAACAGATAAAACTATTTAAACAAGGACTCTTCTACCCGTATATTAATTATTTTTACTCTTATATGGTTATTATTATTTATTCATTACAAAGAACTATTATTAATATATTCATTGTGAAAGTGTACTCACTAAATTAATGAGAACAACCATTACTTTTGAAGAAATATTTTCACCATGCAAATATTATGATCTTAAATAATTATGATAATTTGTAATTTATATTCATGGCTTACCTGATAAAATCATTATATGTCTTAACATTAACTTTGATTGCATAAATATTACATTAACTTCAATCACATAAGAATTTTAGAAACTATTTTAAATAAATATGAAGGTAATGAGTCAGGCTTGAGTGTAAAAACCCCCGCTATATACGAGTAGATTTTATTATTTAAGTTTTATTTTGCCTGATGGTTCTGTTAATGAAGTAACACTTCCAGATGAAAGAGAATTGAGGAAAGATATATACTAGTTTTCTATTGATTCCATCATAAATTACCACAAATTAAGTGGCTTAAAACGACAAGAGTTTATTATCTCAGTATTCTGGGGCAGAAGTCCAGGTGGAAGGTGCTGGTTTCTCTGCTCAGGATCCCACAAAACTGAAATCAGGGTGTCAGTTGATCGAGGCTCTTATGTGGAATCACGGGGTATGTATAATTCTTGAGAAGAAACCATTTCTAACATCATCCAGGTTATTGGCCTAATTTCCTTGCTGGTTATCAGCCAAGAGCCATGCTTAGCAACTCAAGGTCACCTGTATTCTTTGTCACCTTGTCCCTATTTTCCAAGCATGTCCAGTCCTTGTCGGGCTTCAAATCTCTCAGACTTTCTCTTCTGTGGCGTCTCTTCTTCCAGCCAGAGAAAGGTCTCTGCTCTTAAAAGATCATGTGATTAAATTGGAACTACCTGGAAAATTCATGATATTTAATATCTGCAATCTTAATGACATCTGCAAAGTCCCTTTTGCCAGGTAAGGAAAGATATTCCCAAGTTTCAGGGGTTAGAGCACAGGCATCTTTGGGAGCCATTATTCATTCTACGGCAAAGCGCTATCATATTGAAACAAGTTGTTGCTTGAGTTCTTCATTTCTCATCTAGCTACTAATTTAGCTCAGAACCCATATTTCTTGCCTACATAACAAATATAATGAAGTTTAGATTCATCCTAACAATATTTTCCACATCATATCCATATGTTTACGGAATGAATGACTATAATCTGTATACGTATCTTCATTGTTGAACTTTATTTTAGCGGATGGTTTAACGTATGGACGAGTTTTAGGGAAAATCTACTGAATTCAAAGGAAGTTAAGAATTGTGATGATTTTCCAGATGATTCAAGGGGAAAAAATCATAAGAGTTTGTTGGTTTAACATCTTATCTTTTGTTCAATACCTAAGCTATTTGCTTCATTTTGTTCTTTAGGTTATTTCATTAATTTTTTAAAATTCTATCATCTATCTATCTATCTATCTATCTATCTATCTATCTATCTATCTATTCATCCATCCATCCATCCATCCATCCATCCATCCATCCATCCATCCATTCATGTATTAGAGAGAGAGAGAGAGCACACAAGCAGGGGGACAGGCAGAGGGAGAGGAAGAAGGAGACGCCCCACTGAGCAGCTTGCCCAACACTGGGCTTGATGCTTGATCCCAGGACCCAGGGATCATGATCTGAGCTGAAGACAGACTAATCAACTGAGCCACCCAGGCGCTCTTAGGTTAGTTTATTTTTAAGTAGTGAACCTTTGTCTCAATGTCTCAACTGCATTTTTTAAGAATCTTTTTATGATGAAAATTATTGTGAGTCAACACTACATAGCCAATTTTTTCTTGCCAGAAATGACTCCTCGGATGGATGGGATAGTTCAGATAGTTTAGATACATAGCCTTAGAGAAACGTTACAGCAGAATCTTTCTGATCCTGAGATGACACACATAAAGGGCCAGGTATCCTGTTACACGGGTGCAATTTCCCATCCATTTTTAAAAATTTCCCGACCTGATGCTTATCTTTGACAGAGACAAAACCACAGACCCCTATTTAACAAACTCTTCGGGCATACACGACTGTATACTCTCCCGCCGTGAAGTGCCTCCAGCATGTGCTACTCATAAGTGGCTGAAATTAGTATGCCCCCGAGAACTGTAGAGGGGACCAAATGCATTCTGGAGTCTTCTAAGAAGGCCTGTAGCACATTCTAGTGTAAAATCTTTAAAATGTATTATTTAACTAGCACAAGAGGCTTTAGATTAACAGTAGTAGTAGATTGAAAACTGGTTATGAAATGCAAGGGGATTTGTATTTAAATGCACTCCGGAAATGAATATCCTTATAAGTTACTCGTGTTACATATGTATTGAAGACAGATAAAAATGGCTAAACTTGACACCGGTCGTGTATTCATAATAGCTACCCTTCATTGAAGCCATGTGCTAAGCATCTGACCCCCAAATTTTTTAATCCACATAACAAATGTAAGAGATGGATAGAAGTCTCCTTATGTTGTATGTTGCGAGGTTCAGATAAGTTACATAATTTGCCTGAAGTCACGTAGCTAGTACGTTAAGGAGATTGCAATTTTAACCCAGATCCTGTGCTTTTTGACTCTTTTGCTGCACTACTTCTTTTAGAAACCAGACACTAAATAGTGATGTTGCAGACACTCGACAGCTTACCGATATTAATTATAACTTGAACTTCCAGCTTCGGATAGTACGAGTGAACAACAGTCACTGAGAGACAGAAGATGCGATTCTGACTCAACAACCATACTGGGAATAACGTTTTCGTTATTTTCTTCAAAAAGGATATTGAATACATCATTAGCAAAGTCTACCTCTCATCAGTTTTAACCGTGATTGTGCCTCATGCAATACAGATCAATCCACCAAAAAAAAAAAAAAAAAAAAATCATTCCCTGTAAAACTGTGTGCAAATCCAATTTTGATAAACGGAACTGCTTCTTAAATATGCAGTGGGATTACTTTAATAAAAGTAATCGTGTTGTCAATAATTTGTAAGATGGATAATCAATTCCTGGTTTACCTCTGTTTTCCTCGATTAGAACCCAACATACTATACATAAAATTATTCCACTGGAACAAGTGGTTTCCTTTGGAGCAAGTGGAAGCTTGGCAGTGAGGTAGAATATGATTTCATACTTCTCACATCGACCGCCAGAGCTTTATGCAGAATTCTCTGCAACACTTTCTAGGGTGCGTCCGAATGAGTTGCTATAGAAAGGCCGCAGAGTGAGACCTTTCCGTCCTGTAGCTCTGACGTGGAACAGTACAGCCCGGCACGTTGAGTCCGTACGTGTGTATTTTGTACGTGTGGATAAGTACGTGTGGGTCCCAGCTCGGACAAGTTTATATATAATTTTATTAATGAAGTTCCGCTGATTTCACCCCCGTGACCTCAACTTACGGCCCTTGAGAGAGTCCGCTCACTTTCCCTTAATGGAGAAAAGCGTGCGTAAGGCTAGACCAAGACCAAGAAACAATAAACCTTTTGAAAAACCAAAGCAAAATCTGCGTAATTATAGGGACTACTAAAAGATGGATTTTCAAGAAGAACACTCTCTTGTGTGTGTTTGTTTGGATACATGTGTTATCATGAGCGTACTCAATAAAATCCTGGAGAAACTACTTGAAGTGTCAAGTAAAAGAGAAACTAATTTTCTAACGATCTTCTTTTATAATAAAACATTCAGTACTTATAATTGAAAAGGAAAGGCCTTTGATTTGGGGGAATTTATATATTCATTTATTCAGCGGTATTCATTGAAATTTGGATCATAGGAATCTTATGCAGATATTATTCTCAAGGACCTCAGAGGCTGATGGGGGATGAGACAAGACGGGGCACACGTTGGAAGGAAGAGCGTCCTGAGCATCTGGAAGAGGTTTAATTAAAAGGCTGAGGTGCTGGCTCCGAAGTGAGGATGTCTCAGCGGCGACCCTGGTGTCGCTGGGGCCAGCTGGCTCCCGTGCGCTTTCCCCAGGCAGGGACGTGGCCCTCCACTGGGTGCGACCTGCTGCTCTCCTCCCCGTGGTCGCAGGTCCCACCCCGAGGCAGGGCCCAGCGCGGGGTCTCGCTGGCTCCCAGGCCCAAGGCGCGGCCCGCCAGCTCCTGCCCACCAGCAGGGCCACCGGCCGCCGGGGGTGGGGGTGTCCCAGGCCCTGGGAAGGGTGGCCCTTTC
The DNA here is from genome assembly GCF_011100685.1 of Canis lupus familiaris. Lineage (NCBI taxonomy): Eukaryota > Metazoa > Chordata > Mammalia > Carnivora > Canidae > Canis > Canis lupus. The sequence goes on along the minus strand of NC_049235.1, from coordinate 58,820,710 downwards.
TCCCAGCTGCTGCTGGCACCACCCCAGCCTCTCCCCTCTGTTCCCCGGGCCCGGGGCAGTAGCTGCTTCCAGGGTTACCGGCGCCTCAGAGCCCAGGGCCCTCCTGTGCTTTCGCCCTGGTCCGCCCGGTCACCCCGAGAGCAGAACCTCTCAGGTTAAACAAGGGGTCGGGATTCTGACGGGACCCCCAGCCACCCGCCCAGAGCTCGGGGGACGGCGCCTCAGGCCCCGGGCTGCTGGCGTCTGGGCCCAGGCCGGCGGGGAGCAACACGGCGGCCCAGGGACACAGGGACGGCTGAGGACTCTTTCTTTGTCTTGCTTTGGTTTTTTATTTTTTTAAATTATTTTTTAATAATCCAGAATAACACCCAGTGCTCATCCCGTCAAGTGCCCCCCTCAGTGCCCGTCACCCAGTCACCCCCACCCCCCGCCCACCTCCCCTTCCACCACCCCTAGTTCGTTTCCCAGAGTTAGGAGTCTCTCATGTTCTGTCTCCCTCTCTGATATTTCCCACACATTTCTTCTCCCTTCCCTTCTATTCCCTTTCACTATTTTTTATATTCCCCAAATGAATGAGACCATATAATATTTGTCCTTCTCTGACTAACTTACTTCACTCAGCATCATGCCTTCCAGTTCCATCCACGTCGAAGCAAATGATGGGTATTTGTCGTTTCTAATGGCTGAGGAATATCCCAGTGTATACAGAGACCACAGCTTCTCTATCCATCATCTTTCAATGGACACCAAGGCTCCTTCCACAGTTTGGCTATCGTGGCCATTGCTGCTATAGACATCGGGGTGCAGGTGTCCCGGCGTTTCACTGCATCTGTATCTTTGGGGTAAATCCCCAACAGGGCAATTGCTGGGTCGTAGGGCAGGTCCATTTTTACCTCTTTGAGGACTCTTGTCTTAAGAAAGGACACAAGAGAACAATGGGCTTGGAAAATGGGACAAGACAGGAATAGGAGCAGCGGAAGTAGGGGTGACCCTCCCGGCTTCACAATCCATCTGGAAGCTCACATTCACTGATTTGTTGCAGTAACAATAAACTCCTTTATAAATAAGCAAAAACAAAGAAACAAACGAAGCAAAAACAAAACAATACAAAAACGATGCCCTCGCAACTTCACGTGCATGGGTCCTGGAAAGTTCTGTTCAAATGTCCTTCCTAATTGAGTAAATATGATGCTTAATTTAACCTGCAAGAACTCGGGATCAGTCGCGCTGGGCACCGTGTGACATATATTTGTGGGGCGCCTATGACATGGGCGTTTGCGATTTATATGCTCGTCTTTGAGAAAACTGAACCATGACTTCTGCTTCACAACTGATTTCCTGTTCCTTTGACAGTATTTTTTCACATTTTTGACAGTTACAAAGCATTCTTTGCCTTCTGGGTTTTTGGTGAGGACAGGTAAGAACAGGAGAAGGTCGTGGGTCGCGAGCAAAACCTTCAATCATACCAGTTTTTTACTGGGAGAGTCAGATCTAGCTTATATTGCTCATATTTGCAACATCTTCTCCAGGAAACTGTAAGCCTGAGACACTCCAGATTAGACTCCTAACTCTGGGAAACGAACTAGGGGTGGTGGAAGGGGAGGTGGGAGGGGGGTGGGGGTGACTGGGTGACGGGCACTGAGGGGGCACTTGACGGGATGAGCACTGGGTGCTATTCTGTATGTTGGCAAATTGAACACCAATAAAAAGTAAACTTATAAAAAAAATAAAATAAACAGAAAAAAAAAATAAAATAAACCATGGTACCATTGCCTAGGCCTTCCAGCACACGTCCCTTGGAGCTCAACGGAAGTAACACAGAAACTTCCACGGCCAGTGTTTGGGCCATCAGTGTTAACGAATTCACATTTAAATGCTCATTAGTAGGTTTAAATTGTTATTAATAACGCATTGAATGTTAGTCTGTGAGTTTTGCTAGAGTAGTAACGTGGTCTCAAACTGCCTTCAACACAACTCTTGAAGTATACAGTATTATTAAGGCCTTTGGTTGGATATTTTAAATCCCTTTATAAGTTTTTTAAAATAAGTTTTTTTTTCACAGTAAATGTAGATTTTTACCTTAAGGATATATTTTTCCATACATATGTATGCAAACAAATCAAGAACGATCGGCAATTAGAAAAAAATAGCATCAAGTGTTACACCTATTTAAAATAGAACAAGGTTTTTCTGTATCTTTATACTCATCCACTTACTATGTATCTGTCTAGACCAAAGCAACTCATTAATTCCATTAACTTAGTGTAATGGGAAGATCACTTTAGTGAAAAAAAAGAAAAAAAAATCAGTCCCATAATTTGTTTTTTAAAATGGAGTGCCTGAGTCTATGAAAATGTTAAATTCTTTTTTAAGATTTTATTTATTTATTTGAGAGAGAGAGAGGAAGAAAAAAAAAAAAAGAGATGGGGGTAGGGGCAGAGGGAGAAAGGGACTCCTTGCTGAGCAGCAAGCCTCACACTGCCAGACCCCAGGACCCTGAGATCATCACCTGAGCCAAAGTCAATGCTTAACCAAACCACCCAGGCATCCAGAAAATGTTCAATTCTTTTTATTTTTTTGAAAATGTTAAATTCTTTAACCTTACACAGACACAACCTAAACCTGTATCATAAGTGGCAAAGAGAATTTAAGAGCTAAATGAATGAGGTAATTTAAAAAACAATTCTTTTTTTTGTTTGTGGGAGAAGAAAAGTAATGATGCAATGTGCCTATTGATTGCCTCTATTGGTTGGCTTCAAAGTCTCGAGAGGTTAAAACCTTCCGAATGTGCATTTCTCAAAACATGCTTCAGTCTGTGTGTGCACAGTCATTAGAATTTTGTGAGCTGCTCAGGTTAATAGATTACCATTGCATTTCAGTAGAAAATCGCTCCGGTTATCCATTTTAAAGAAACTTCAAAGGCATCTCAGAACGGTAATTCTTTGTTGTTTTGAAAGTCTTTATCCCTCCTGCCTTTATAAAAAAGGAGGAAAAAAAAAAACAAAACCTCTCGCTAATTTGTTATAATTGATCCTAACATGCATGTATCATCTACAAATAACCTCATCAACATTCAGAAAGGATTACCTAAATGAACCTGTCTACATATTGCTCCTTATAATGAGCCCCCACAAGACTAATGACTTATTAGTGCCATGGGCAATGAATGATTAATTAGTTGATGCTAAAGCAAATTGTTAAGAGTATAATCGCTACCTTTTCTTAATTTCTGAAGGTTAGAAGAAGTTAATGCGATGCTAATATAGCCCAACAGATTCAATGCGGTTTTTTATTAGCAAATTTAAAAAAGTGTTAAAAAACTGACCATAGTATATACTAAGAATTTTAATATTCATATTTAAGTAATGGTCGATATCTAGTATTTACAATAAAATAAAGTATATATTCAAAATATTTCTTGACTTTTCTATCAGTTGTTGATTTTAATCTATTTTCTCATTAATATCATGACCAATTCTCAGTGTAGAGAAAATTTTTGTGCTTCCGTTGTGTTTTTTCAAAATGGATTCATTCCTCTATTCTTTTGAAGGTTGGTGAATTCTGTGCTTTGAAAAGCGAAGTGAACCATGGGATTGTTGATCGTCCCAAACACAATCAACTCTCAATTATTCAATGTCAACGAAGGGAGGCATTGGCATGAATAAATAATACAGGTCGGTAATTCACAAAATTTGGGTTAAGGCAGAGGCAGTTCATCTCAGGTTGCTCTAATCATCTGAATGAAAAGGAAGCATAACTGGAGAAACTCCATTTGTTGCCAGGTTTGGGAAGTGATGGAGAGGAAAAAGTGATGGAGGGCTGTTACGATAGAACACAAATGGACTGGCCTGGGATCCTATTCTGTTAGGGGCAAAAACACTTTCAATGATCAACAGTTGTATATTCGCCTGACAGTTCCTACAGCTTTAGTATTTTCGAGGTATTCCTCCTCACAGAAATCTGCAAGATAGGTGTTATCATCCCCGCGTGACAGTTGAGAACACAATCTTGAAAAATTAAAAAAAAAAAAAAACCCAAAACTCTCACACATAGTCCCACTGATAAAAAAAAAAAAAATGACACTATCAGAATTTATAACCAAATGCCTCTGCTGTGCAGGAAATGAGATAGTAACAACTTACTGGATTCAACTAATGTAGAAGCCATTCTGGGGATGTATAAATTACCAAGGAAGAAAAGAAATATTATTGATGAGTGTATCCCAGTACGCAGTGAGTGCATCCCACTACACGTTTCAGAAGTCATGCAACACTGTTTAGATTCGTTTATTCATTCAACAAAAATCTATTGAACGCCTATAGTGGACCAAGTGCTGGAGATTCCCAGCAAACCAAACTAGTCCCTGCCCTCGAGAAGACCACCTACTTGGGGAACAGGGCAAATAAAAATTAGAGTATTGAGTGTACAATAATTTAAAATGGCGGTAAATTTCTTTGGGGGAAAACACAGCATGGTAACAGGGCTTTGTGTGCACAGGGTGAGGGAAGATCTGTGGAGGTCTCCTTGATGAGGTGACTGTTTTTTGAGAAGAGGTGTGGAAAAAAAATGAGAATGAACCATGGAGCTCTGCAGGGGAAAGCTCTAGAGAGAAAAACTGTAATGCCTTCAGTTGGAGAGCGTTCTTGACATATTCAAGAAACAGTGGGAGACTAAGGTAGTTGGGAATGAGTTTGCAAGGGAGAAAATTAGGAAAGAATTTAGGGTTCACTAGGTAGAGAATTTTCAAAATTTATGTTGGATTGTTGGAAGATACATGTCAAGGAGCTCCCTTCCCCTAAAGAATCTTCGGGAGACTGGAATCTAGTAAAATTGTACGCATGTATCAATTCATAAATCGAGATGAAGTGCTTTTAGCTAAAGTTGGGCTGGAATTTGGAAAAAGCTCCCAAAACTATGCTTCCTCAGATATTTTCACACACTGACAAGTTTCTGAGAGGCAGCGGGTGATGAGAATTTGTATCTACACTACGTGGGTTCAAAACCTGGCTGCAACACTTGATACTTGGTTATCTCGGGCAAGTGAATTAAAGTTTCTGGCCTCGGTTTCCTCTTCTCCACAATGACGTTAATCATAGTGCTAAGCTCAGAGGGTTTGTTAAACATGAATTTTAATACCTGCGAAGTACTTAGAACTTCACGTGGCTGCTCTGACAGCTCCAACACGCTGCCTTTCCTGCGCTACCATCACCGTATTTTGCAGACGATGCGGGGGGGTATCTCTGAGGTTCGCCTCCACGTCAGTACTAGTGATGCCTAGGGGCGAGGAAGCTTTGTCACGTAGGAAGGCATACACATTACTTCTGATGCGAAGGCTCAAACATGATGGGGGGAAGGGACTGGCCTTCTGTAGGGTATCATGCCCAGAGGGTCCAACGCGGGAGAGACCGCCGTCACAGAGCTCCTGCTATTTGGCAAGTGTTTGACGACAAGAAAGAAGTAAAACTTACACTGGACACAGTCAGAACGTTGAGTCCTAAGTGTTTTATGCCTTACTGATGGAATTATGGGAACTGTGTTCTTAACTAGAGGTAAAATCCATTTTAAGTTTATGACCATAAGGTGGCAAACATTTTTGCAATTAGATTGTTTTACGTTGCACTGAAATAAAGAATAGAATTAAGGTCATTGTAGCAACTTGTGAATATGTCAGGGTTTGCACTTGCCATTCCATGAACAGATACAATAAACATGAAAAATTAAGATGCCATTTGACCGCTAACATGCCCAAGTGCGGTGCCAAAAGAAGTAAAAAGTTTGATCTTTGTGAAGCTTGTAAAGGGAAGTAACAATTCCAACCCTGGATGAGAGATTATTTTTGAATACTTATGTCTGGGGATCCCTGGATGGCGCAGCGGTTTGGCGCCTGCCTTTGGCCCAGGGCGTGATCCTGGAGACCCGGGATCGAATCCCATATCGGGCTCCCGGTGCATGGAGCCTGCTTCTCCCTCTGCCTATGTCTCTGCCTCTCTCTCTCTCTCTCTGTGACTATCATACATAAATAAAAATTAAAAAAAAAATTGAATACTTATGTCTGGATAACATATTTTAATGTATTTTTTAAAATGTACTTTTCATTTTGGAACTGTTTTAGGTCTAGAGAAAAACTGCGAAGAGTACAGAGTTCCCATATACCCCATGCGCCATTTCCTCTATTATTAATATCTTACACTAGTGTGGCACATTTGTTATAATTAATGAAGCAATATTGATACATTATTAACTACAGCCCATCATTTATTCAGATTTCCTTAGTTTTTACTTAATGTCCCTTTTCTGTTCCAGGATCCCATTTAGGCTACCACATTATATTTAGTAGTCATTTTTTTTTTTTTCTTAGACTCCTCTCGGCTGTGACAGTTACCATAATATTTTTACATTAAAAATATAATTACAAGTTAAATAAAAATCTTAATTGATACATTCCTTATGCCAATTTGAAAACTTCTTGGCAGGAATCTCTCTTCCATGTTTGCCAGTTTATGTCACATGCATATTCGCAAATATGTTTTGTTTCTAATATTTTATCAGTATGTAGTATTTCACGTAGTATCTAGTATTTTATTTAATATTTAATCTGTGCCAGTCTCTGGCACCAGTGGGGCTAGGGGCAGAGCCAGGGGAACTGTTGAAGGAAAAGATAAATTATAAAAGGTAACTTCTAAGCTAAGAATGTGTATTTGGAGGAGGGTGAAAGCGGGTTCATCTATTGCACTTTGGTGATAGATCACATGAGTGGATGCCCCAGAGTTGGCAGAGAAGATATGTAATTGCTGTGACACAACAGGTTTTCAACCATTCAGAACAATGACTTTATGTATTGTTGGGGCCATTTTTTAAGGTAATTAATAGAATCAAGGGAACAGTTAACATATGCATTTTTGAAACTTAAGGCGTTTGTGGGCCTCAGTCCCATGACCTGATACCATGACCCGAGATCATGATCATGACCTGAGCAGAATCCAAGAGTCTGACACTTAACCAACCGAGCCACCCAGGCACTCCAAGGCACTTGTGTTTTTTCATGTTGATTTAACTTTGGCTTCCTTTTACACCATTAGTGAAAGACCATTAGAAAAAGGATTGCTAGAGCAGTCATATGGGGAGACATAATTTATTTTTTTCTACTGTGTTTTTTTAAAGATATAATTTAGTTTTTTAAAACACCGCTTGCTTTCTTTTCACCTGACTATGGATAAGTAGTGTGTTGCAGCCAGTGGGCAGAATGAGCGCCTGAATCGTAGCCACAGCTACCTTTCTTGAAAGCATCTTTCTAGCAACCTCCTTGGAGTATGGCATTTTCAGAATCTATCGGTTCATTTTAGATGTTATAAAAACAACAGAGTTCTTATTTAGAGTTTCAGATAGTGTTGAGTACTCTTTTCTAATGGGAAATCACAGATTCTCAGATAATAGAAATATACACATGATTTTTTTTAATCCAATTTTCTAATTTTATATAAAATTATATTAGCAGAAGACATGATATTCATAATAGATAAAGTGAATTTTTTAAATAATAAGTAACAGTTTTTGATTTGTTCTAAAACTATTAAGAAATAAAATTTAAACATTTATTTTTATTTATGCATTTATTTTTTTCAGAGAGAGCGAGAGGGCACGCATGCACGAGAGCTGGGGGTGGGGGAGCAGGGGGAAAGGGAGAATCTTAAGTAGGCATCACACCTAGTGTGGAGCCAAATGAAGGACTTGATCTCACAACCTGAGCAGAAAACCAAGAGTAGCACGTTTACCTGACTGAGCCACCCAGATGCCCCAAGAAATAAATTTTAAACAAGGAGGGAAAAAAACCTCAACCAATTCTTTCTGCTGATAATTTTTGTTTTTTAATAAAAGACGAATTTTTTTTGGAAATGTGCTCCAGTTTGCATGGTGGCTAACAATGAAAAAAATTCTGAATTTCATTAAAGTCATCAAACTGGCAGCATAGACTCCTAATACCTCTTAACTCTCAAGAGAATAGGTTCATCATTAAATTAAGGACAATATACTTTCAAAATAAACTTCCAAATATGTTATTTACCATCAATGATGGTAAATCATGTTTATGAAATACTAATATGAAAATCAACCTAAGCATACGTAACCCTACTGCCACATCATTTCAAAAATGCTTTTCTATATATTTTTTAAGTATAATTTGGAATGCACATTAAAAAAATCTTAAAAAAAACCAGTGTCTTATATAAGATAAGAACATATTTCTCTTTCCCCAGAAAGTCTATAATTAAGAGAGGTCGGGCTGATAGGAGCCCCATGATATAAGGAATCCAGACACATTCTATCTTGATATCCATGACATCGGCTCCCCTTCTCAAGGTCACTTCATGTACCAGGATAACTCTCGACGTATTAGTCATCAGATATGCAGTCCAACCAATAGGAGAGAGGAAAGGGAATGAATAAATAAGATGATGATTATTATGATTCCAGCACCAATTAAAGAGTCATGCAAATAACACAGATAGTAATTAAATAGGAAACTTAAATAGGACTTAACTGATAATTCTATCGCGGAAAATGCTGTCCACTGATAGTTCAGCTACAACTCAGAAATCTCTCTGTTCTGTGAATTGCTATCTTTGTCTATTCGTATCCTTTATTCTCAATCCAAATTCTCTATTTAGGGCATGATTTCTAATAAATGAATCAGGGATTTATTGCATTTCCTTACTCTATTAAAATCATTTGACAGTTTTAAATATTTTCCACATTACGGAGTTAATCGGTAATTTTGTTTTCGATGTATTTTATAGGCTCAAATACAAATAAACTTTTTGTATGCTTGAGCAGTCTTAGGATGAAATACAGTCTCAAAAACCTTTTCTATTATCTTTCACCGAGTTTTTGTACTCTATATATCTTTGCTGGATGCTTGTTCAAATTCCTTTTGGCAAGAGATAGAGTACAAATGCACAAACCCATGAAAGTATCTAATCTGTATGCAATCTATGGCTATAGAACAAAGACGAACTAATTGGTCCATAAGTGGAATCTATGATCTTGGCATCATTTAGTATGCTGCTCTAATCCAATTAACCAGCCACTGCCCTTGTCTATATGCTGCTCAAGGGTATGAATCATATTGTTTTTGTGTACCCAGCACCTAGCACATTTCTTGGCATAAGAACCGAACTCAGTATTTATTAAACAAAACTATAATTCCATATTATTCACTTTAAGATATATCTGCTTTCTTCATGTATTTCTTCTGACTTGCACATTTTAGTTGCGTGTGGGGGGGTGGTTGAAAATTTTAAAAACAGAAAGAGAAGGTAAGACTTCCATTCTTCTTATTGAGGGCTTCACATCAACAATTAGTTGACATTATCGAACACAAAGACGATGTAGAAACGACTTTTAAAATCCCTTTATTGGGGATCCCTGGGTGGCGCAGCGGTTTGGTGCCTGCCTTTGGCCCAGGGCGCGATCCTGGAGACCCGGGATCGAGTCCCATGTCGGGCTCCCGGTGCATGGAGCCTGCTTCTCCCTCCTCCTGTGTCTCTGCCTCTCTCTCTTTCTGTGTGTGACTATGATAAATTAATAAAAATAATAAATAAATAAATAAATAAATAAATAAATAAAATCCCTTTATTAATATCAAAGAATAAAAACAGTAGGACATTTTTATTTATTTTCTTCTCTTGATAAGAAGATAGATTGTAATGTCAAATGTGCTTTTATTTATTACAAGATCAAATGAGGAGTGATAGGTGATAAGGGCATGTAGCACCCAAATACTGGGCTGGGTAAATTTAGGGCTAAGCAGGTCTAGTCCTCATGATCCTGCTGCTCTCCATCAGTTCTTTTTTCTTCTTTATCTTTTTTATTGCCTCTGAGTGGAGAATTACTCCCACTTTTACTAGCTCTTCACGTATCATTCTAGTATCTCTCTGGGTTTAGGTAAGCCCAGAAGGAACTGTCAAAGCTGGAGAGTGCGTAAACTGATATAGGTCCAGGGGCAAAAGTTAAGATTTTTGATTGACATGACTTAATTTGATTTTAGGAAAAAGGAGAATATTGAGGTGTTTTTTTTTTTTTTTTTTTGGTCATTTTCTTACAAACGTGCAGTTTCTCTATATTTTTCTAATTTTTACTCTACAAGAATATTGCCTTGCCATAACACTAAAATAAAAACAACTGAGTTTTTCAGAGTTGTATTTGCAGCCGACTGCTTTACTTCTGCAAATACGAGTTCTGTTTCTGTCTTGTTTTGTTTCTTTCACTCTGCCCTGAGATTTGTTTTTGAAGATTCCTAAGATAGATGTCAAGGGGAAGAGGGAGAGAGGAGACAGGTCTTTTATTTCAAAAGGGTGCATAGTTTTTTTTTTTTTTTTTAATCTTTAGCCAGCTCATGCCAGTCTTTGCTTGACATATTTTTACTGAGTTTCAAAAATAAAAGAATAAAAATAAGATAATGTTTAATGATGTTAGTCAGTGGTAGCTAGCAGAGCAGTTGTGTCGTATTTAATGAGAATGAATTTATGACTTTAAATACCGCCCAAGCATTTTTATTATTTTTTAAATTGGGTAAAATGTAATCTTTAACTGAAGAAAATATTAACCAGATTTTGAGCTCTTTATTTCAAAAGCTAAAGCGCTCTATATTTTGTAACTGTACAATATCTCTTGGTGTCTTATCCAATATTCAGATGCTAACAATATTTACCCACCTACTCAACCTGCTAAAAAAGAGTATATCAATATTCATGAGTGATCTAGAATCCTACCAGCAGAAGGAGCATTCATCAAAGTCTTACCACAGGTACAAGAAGTGTATCTGGGTATTGTACTGATATTTAGAAATTGGGCCTTTGGCTGAACTCAAACTTCAGTAATACTTTGCAGAGCTTTCCATAATTTATACAACCACCCCCTAATCCTTAATTCAAACGTGTATACCAATATTTTTCTAATTTTAATGACAATTGTACCACATGGTCTTTTCGTATGGCAGGCTGCCTAGAAACTGTTTCAGTAAATTACACACCAAGATGATCTACTCTTTGGATTGTCTCCAGAACAAAGACTATGATGTATAATTAAAACCAACTAACAATTAACTGTCATCAAATATAACATGAGGGACAAGCATTGTAAATTTAGTTATTTACAATAAGAAGCAACATAAAGGCTTCTTTCAATGAATGATAAAAGCAGGCCCACAGTCCTGAGGTTATAATTTTAAGGTTTATATAAAATAATAATGAAAAAATAGAACGCTAACGTTCCACGTTTCATTGTGTTGAAGTAATTTTGTTAGCATAATAAGGAACTGTCTAAGAACTCAAAAATTATTCTATTTATTGCATCTTTTGAACTAAGGCATTATTTTAAGAGACATAGTAATATTAGTTTGGCATCATTATTAGTTATATAAGTGCGAGGGTGGTGAATGAGCCAAAATTCTGTTTTTGTACACTATAATATATTTGTGCATACCAAAAAGAGTTACTTAATTACTGTGATGTAGCTTTTATATTTAACACCCACTTAAGAATCAGATCTTGAAGATCTGAACTAACAAGTTTCTTTCATTATTTATTCTTATATAACCTAGGGGAAAGACATGGGGAAGCAGCTATCTAATTATGACTGTTTTAGAAAGATAGAAGAGAGGAGTAAAAAATTTTTCAAGGCTTTTTATATATGGATGCAGAGGCGGATCTGCTGTGAAGCTAATGAAGTTTCAGGGCCCCTCTCTTGCAAGGGTCCCTTCCAAGGTCCTAACCTTAATTTTAGATTCATCATTTTGCTATTTTTGAAAACATCTATTTCTATTGCTTTCACGTCTCTTGCTTCCCCATAGCATACCCTCCATATTGTATAAGGCCGCAGGCTTCACCACCAGTGGACCCACCAGCGTGTATGCGTGAACATCTGGACATCTCTTTGCAGTTCTGAATAGTTGGGGACCTCAGGATTGAGAAGGGACTAAATATAGACACACTGAAGGATTATGAGCAGAATTCTGGACAAGTTTTCATCATTGCCAGAAGGAAATAAAGAAGAGGAACAAAGGAAACGATGCAGAAAGTTGAAGGAGACAGGATGAATGGCAGAGGAAGGGAAGGGAGTAAGAGGCAGGGGGCAGGAAGCGTAGACAGTTGGGCGAGCCTACCTGCGTCTCAGGGAGTGACTCAGGATACCCAGGCTCACATGCGTTCCTGGTCACAGCTCTCGACTCTCTCTCACCGAGACATGAATTTGCAATCTCTGACTTTGAACCACAGACTTTGCCATATTCACATGGATTATTGTTTTATCCCGAACACACCATTTGATTTCATTTCGGAAATAACACACGGGTTGGCGAGAAATCACACGATATGCATTCAACATACGACCCTTGTCTTCCTCTTCCCTCTTTTTCTCTTGGAATTTGATCCATCCTGGGATGTTTGCAAGACACCTAGGTAGTTACAGAGGTGAGTACTTGTACTTCTAACAAGGTGTTAGAATAGATTTCAGCCTTGGCTAGAGATGGCCCGCAATGAGGGCATTCTCGAGGGGCAGGATGGACACAAATAAAGATGCTTGCTGAGGGACATCTGTCCAGGTCACTGGGGGCCCGGCTCCCGTGTCCTAGCTTCAGGGCTGCTCTTCAGACCCTGCTCCCGGGACTTCCCTGGTGGGCCATCTCTGACCCCCGTGTCCCAAACCCTTGACTGTCAACACATTCTACTTCTTGCCACCCAAAAGCAAATATTTAATGGAACAGCAGAAAGCGAATATTTTGAAAAATGTGAAACACCCCAGGGGGACAGAGAAAGCCACGGAAGAAATTTATGGTCTCAGGAACGGAGAGCTGGAATTCTCTAAGCAAAGCACAACTGTCAGCACGGGCTGAACTGCTTATGTTCGTGTGTCTGCAATTCTGGGGCTGCAAATACCTCAGAGAATATGTTAAGTTTAAAAGCTAAATAATTCAAATAGATTTTGATTTCAAATATATTCTTTATCTTTTCAAAGAATTCTTTTTTTAAAAAAAAGCATATATATATAGATATTTTTTTGCAAAGGCAATGCTCTGGAAGGGCAGAGGGCATTCACTCAAGTGCCACTTGTTTCTACTACGTTGGCAAATGTTCAGTTTTGAGGCTGGGCATGGAAGAAATATGATAATGAAGTGCGTTGCTCAAGAACCTGAATCACAACGCGTTTTTCTGTGTGCAGTTATTCTCTTCTACAATGTACAAAACCTTAAGGGACCTGTCATATAAATATTTCTAAAGATCAGTCAATACCTGCAGCATTGTCATCCATCATCGCTGAACGAGTTCTGTTTTACACAGTAATCACATAAATCGAGTTATAAGAGATTATAATTCTTTAAGACACACCTCTTGGTCCTTGGCAAGGTCATTACTATGCTGGGAGTCTGTTCCCCAAGATGACATATGTCAAAGTATAAAGAATGGTGCAACTAAGAAACAAAGACCATGGATTAACAGATTCTGGAGTAAGTAATCTCACTTAAAAAAAAAAACCCCTAAATACCTCAAAATATCACTTGAGGGTTTAAGCTAACATCTGGTGAGTTCTTAGGAAACCTAGTGAATTCAGCATTGCATTTTTTCACACAAAAAGAACAAATTTTAGCCAGAAGTCAAAGACAAGATCTAACCATCATTTGTGGTACAACACAATGGGACTTCAATCCAGAGTCATATTATTTATTCACAGGCTTTGACATTATAGGTAGGATATTGTCAGTGATGATACTTAAACCCATATTAATCATGACTCCTAGAGGCATATGTGTTTTAGAAAAGCAAAGTTTAGGGGTCCCAGGCTGGTTTAGTTGAAAGAGCAAGAGACTCTTATTCTGCGTGTTGTAAAGTTGAGCCCCATGTTGGGTGTAGAGATTACTTTAAAAAATTGTTTAAAAATATCTAAAAAATAAAATAGAAAAGCAAAGTCTATTTGCTATTGAAATGAGACAAAATACCAAGGTATGTCAACTTAAGATGAGATTTTTGTGTCCCTTCGGAAAGTTGCAGAACAAAAACAGTTTCCGTTTTATTTTGCACTTACTATTTGTTGGATTGGTCCGTTCGTTGGGTGTGCTTTGTTTTATTTTGTTTAGGATGGAATTACTCCTAGATATTGCACTTTTTAAAGATCTGGTTCTGAAAGTGTTTATTTGGAAGAATTTCAAAAATATAAGAGCTGGGAACTTCCAACACTGGAGATTATGAAGATGCTCACAAATTTTGCAAGATTGTCTCAATATTGAGGGCTTACCACCAAGTTAGATGTCTTAGAATACACAATGTACTTTTATTTTTTATTTATTTATTTATATTTATTTATTTATTTATTTTATTTTATTTACTTATGATAGTCACAGAGAGAGAGAGAGGCAGAGACACAGGCAGAGGGAGAAGCAGGCTCCATGCACCAGGAGCCCGATGTGGGATTCGATCCCGGGTCTCCAGGATCGCGCCCTGGGCCAAAGGCAGGCGCCAAACCACTGCGCCACCCAGGGATCCCCACAATGTACTTTTATTATCAGATAAAAGAGAAAATAGTAAACACTATTAAAATAGTTATGGAAATCTAAGGTGCTTAGGGAACAAGAATCATTCACTATGTTTAAGATGACTGGTGAAGAAGATGGGGTCTTGAATGGAAACTCTCTCTCTGGGCCTTTCCTGAACCACAGAGCCATCAGCCACTTCCCATCCCTGGATTGTGCTGTTAGTCCAAATAACACCTTGTTAGCTCACGCTAAAAACTGCCAAAAATGCAAGTTAGAGACCTTTCCTGATCTCTGAGAGCAGTCTCTAATTTAGTAAAATGATTATAAGTGAACACTCAGAGCAAATCAGCTCTTTGGAGCTAAAGAAGCCTACATACAAAACATAATTTTATGAATATGCCAACATAATCCAGTGTCGCTTTCTTTTGCATCCACGGCTACTGCATTTTTTGAGGATTCACTATGTGCTGGGTATCCTGGGCTACATGGGGGCCCTGGTGATACCAAAATTAAGCAGACAGGGGTTTGATGCTCAATGAATAAGGCATCTAGTAGGGGAGCTAGAATGCAGACAGGGAACTGTAACTCAACAGTCTGTGCTGTATGGTATCAGATAAGTACACATGGAGCATCAAAGAGGCAGCCTTGGCTTCCGGAGGGAGACAGCACCAAACATTGCTGGGACAGCATGTACGCTGGGTCTTTGCTCTAAGAGAAGAGTGTGTCATGGGGACAGGGCATGGGCAGAGAGGACTGGGGCAAATGGAAGGAGGACATTCGAGATAAAGAGAACAATATGATTAAAAGCTCCACGCTGTTTAAAAGAATTTTTGTGATGAAAATTATTACTTGAAAATGGTTTTGAGTTCTTGGAAAATGCAGCTGCACCTCTTTTAATGTGCTTTTTTACAGATTCCAAATATAGCCTACAAAAATCAAAAATAAAATGTCTTTTGGCTACCAATGATGGAAAATAAGGAAAATATATATAGTTTTCTCCTTTATCTTGGAACTTTAAAAATAAAATAAATGGGCTAATAAAAATTATTTATTGTTTTTAATTCAGTTATAATTTATTTACCATAAAATACACAAATATATTTTGAGCACTCATTAATTTCCATAAGCCTGTAGGAGCTGGCTTTGTAAAATTTCCCTTATCAGAGAATCCATTTAAATACAGCTCAGTATATAATGAGGTTTTTTTTTTTTTCCCTTTACTTCAGCTGAATATTTAGCAGTATAGAAGCTTGACAGGTTAGGCAATTAGAATATAATTTATGATACGAGGCTCATGCGGATGAACTGCTTCCTGCCTATAATTTTGAATGCAAGGCAAATCACAGATTTCTTACGTTAGTCTTAAAGAAAAATTTTCCTATGAACTGAATTGTAGAATATAGTAATGGTTTTACTTATAACTTCAAGTGACCATGCTGGAAAATAGTACCTAGTGCAATTCATTTGGCTTCTTTAAAAGACATTTTGAAAAAAAAAACAAAAAAACAGCAGATTAAAAATGTACACTAAGCCTCAGCCTAAGCCTCATGGACATTTATTTCCTTTGGGTAGAGCTAACATGCGTAGCTTTCCATGGTGCTTAATATATTGTTCTCACTTGGTTTATTAAATGCTCTTCTTTTTTTTTAAAAGAGATATTTATTTATTTGAGAGGTAGAGAGAGAGAGAGAGAGAGAGAGAGAGAGAGCAAGGGGAGGGACAGAAGGAGAGAGGGAGAGAAAATCCTAAGCAGACTTTATGCTGAGCACAGAGCCCGATGCAGAGCTCGATCCCACGACCTGGCGATCATGACCTGAGCCAAAAACAAGAGTTGGCCACTCAACCGACTGAGCCATACGCAGGCACCCTATTAAAGGCTCTTCTAACAGCCCCTGTTACTGTACCTTATAATATGCCTATCTCAACGAGAGTGATGCCTAATATTCGGAACATGTTGGTAAATGGGTATCTTTCTGAAGGTACATTAAATAAGAGCCAGTCTGGCAAATTGCAACAATAATTAAGACCTGTCCCTTCCTCTAGTCTTGTTTCATTAATTTATTTCTCTAAATACTTCCTTTGTAACCTGTACTATCTTGGTGGCAGAGACTCACAGGTGTCCTCTAATACCCATGATCCTCTTTTTCTACTGTAGTAAAAAATACGGGCTTTGCGTGAGCACACATATCCATCTGAAGTAAAACTACTTTCCCAGGGTCTTTTGTTTAACTAAGTTAGACTATGTGATTAATTCAGGGTAATAAAATCCAATGCTCTACTCTTTGCCACTTTCTTCCATTGTCCGTGGACCTTGAGAGTAATTAGCTGGAGCTCCATTTGCCAGATTGGATCATGAGAACATGGGCTACATCCGTGGGTGACTAGAAGGGGCCTAGGTCTCTAAGGACTTTGTGAAGCAGAGTCCCACTTACCTCTGACACAAAGGGAATATAAATCTCTACCTTTTTAAAACCTGCTGAAACATAATCCTAACTTAAATGACATGTGAATCTAATCTTATGAAACACAACTTCTCCCATCTACATTCTGACAACTCGCCTCTTTCAGCAAGTCTTCCAAGATTGAGCAATATCACATACCTGCCCTTGTGAATATTTCACTTTTCAATTGTGGCCATACTGACCCTCTAAAGGGTCCTTAAGGACAAGGTGATCTCTTGAAATAGATATCACATGAAAGGGACCTGGAGATCTTTCTGGCAATCGATAATAATGCAATTAAAGAGCTCTTGATAGAATTGGATGTTCTAGCATGCTTATTATTTTTATCTCTAAATGTTAGCAGTATCCTTTATTTTTCAGTCTAGTTAACAAAGAGAATGATTAATCAGTGTTTTTACATGCTACACATAACACTTAGCAGAGAAAGGGTATTATTATAGTCTCGGATATATGACAGTTCTTGTAAATTATCTTTATCTTAAAAAGAACCTAGACAAATTCAAATGCCATCATCATCATCATTAAGCCAGATTAATATCTTTTCATGGGGTTGGGTTATGAAATTTGTTCAGCTCAACAAGGGATTGGACTAGGGAGTACATGGTGTGTATACAAATTACCGGTAAATCCAAGTCTTAGGAAGGTTAGCATCTTATAGGGAAGAAGACAAAAATAATTATTATACAAAGCAGAGCATACCTGCTGCAAAGTACAATGGAGATTTGGAAAAGAGAAAGGTCACAGCCAGTGAGCAGGGATTAGAAAAAGTGTCAAGAAGCAGGTGGCAGTGACACGTTGTGCATGTCAATTTACAATATGTGGCCTTCTCATCTCACACTAACTGTGGCCCCGAGTAAAAACCAACAGGGGCACAAACAAGATACCGATCTACCAAGTGAGTCAGGCTTGGAGATCTTAGTTCTCCAGCCTCAGAGTCCATCGGGTCAGCTTCTTCGGGTAGACTGAGGTAGGTTTACTGCACAGCTTTTGCCCAGAGAGATCTCTGAGCGAGAGAAGATCCCTTTTCCTCTTCTCATTAAACTTTTGCTTCAAACAGCCACTGGTCTTGTCCTCTTAATTTCCATAACCTTTAATAATTAATTTTGAAACTGTCTATATTGGCCTGTTATTTACTTGATCTTGCCTGTTTCTCGTGTTAATTCAACCCCCAGTATTTCTTTGGCTACATCACATGCTTGCCGCCTGCCACTGGTATGCTGCCTGTTACCAATGGGTGAATGGATAGTTTACTTTTCCGAAGCCTAAGAAATACTTATCCTTGCTATTTAAAGACAGGCTTATGTTCTAAGACCTTGCTTTTGCCTGAACTCAGACATTAGCCCTAAAGTTGGCGGAACAGAGCATAGGTAGACTTTGTTATCTTCACCTTTCTTTCTAGTAATTCACCTCTCAATCTTGATCTCACGAATAAGTGAATGTAGCTTCTATAAATGACTCTAAGTCTATGAAATTTGGGGAAAAAAAGCTCGATGGAAGATCTACCATGAAAAATCTAAAATTGTAATTTTCTACATGTTCTTTCCTTTTTGGGTATGGGGCAAAGATAATGGCATTGAAACACATTCAGTTGATCAGCCATTATGCTAATGAACAATCTGCATAGTTCTGGGTCAGCAACACTACAGCCCCAACTTTCCTGATTGAAAGGGACACAGTGACCTGGGCAAGTTGGTTTGACAGGCTTGTTTTTTATCACACAATGATAAAGTAGGTCTCATCAAAAAGCTGAATCACACTGAATTGGGTTAAAAAAAAAAAAAAAGTTGTCCTATCCTGCTTTAAAATATCCAAGAGTGGGCTGCTAATATTTGTTTTTTTTTTTTTTAATGGAATGTTTGATCTCATTACTTTTCAAAACAACACTGTGCTTAAAAACAACCCACATTATCTACTGCTCACAGAACAGTTTTAAATGTTAGTTTTTATAAAGCATAAACATGAAGGGTTTCCAGGTGAGAATGCTAGTGAGAAAAAAATAAATAAAACTAACATGTTTCAAAGATTCGATTATATTTCCAAAGCATCTATTCATTTCAGCACCTTTATTATTGCTAATGCACATGATTTCAGGGGAGTAGAAAGAAGCTGAATTTAAATAACTACTTGTGGCAACACAGCACCAATTATACACTCCATGGCTATTTATGTCCTCTGGTGATCAACTAGCAGTAGGAAGTAAAACTGACAACACACTGGTACAATCACAATTATGGGTCAAACTTCAACAAGCCTGTTTAAATGGTTCCATTAGGTCCTCCTTGAAATACTGATTTACATATATTTTGACTATTTTCAGACATGCTATCCACTTCAACATGCAGTGATATAATCATTTCCTACAAGGATGCATTAGTCTAGAGCACTGAAAAATAAAATAGCATGCCACGCACACAAATTTCTGTAGAATTTAAATTGCATTAGAATACATCCCCAATCCTATTTTAGATTAAAATATCATTTGGATTCCACAGCAGGTCTATTTAATAGGGGATTTGGATATTTTTAGAATCGTTTAAATGGGCTTTTGTTTGGAGTATTAATGTATTTCTAAGGTAAACAAAAACCAAACATGAGATAGGAAGTGTCTTCTTACAGAGACCCATGACTTACCTAATTTTTATTATCTCTTCTATTGGTCTGATCTAAATATGGCTCTTCCAGGTGATTTCTCTTTCCACTATAACTGCAAGTCCTCTGCAATGTTTTCTAAATACTGCTCTTTTAGAGACATGTTTTAACGTGACACAAGTATCTTGTTTAAACGGTTTCCTTTTACACATAACCTCATAATATATAGAGAAGAACATACGTAATGCATACAAAACTATATGGAAAATGATAAAATGTATACATGAAAACTCATCCATTAATCTTTAGATCTTACTGGTACTTGAAGCTATTTGATCGCTCCTCTGGATGTCTTCCATCTTTCCCCCAAAAGAAACATGCTAAGTTCTTTCTTACAATTTTATTGATTTAAAATAGAGCTTGTACACCACATGTATGTTTCTCTAAACATTATATTGTTTAGTTCAATGATTTTAAAATTTTCTAAAAATCAAATTGTCCTATAGGTGACCAAATGGCACCTTTTATTTATTTACAACTTTACTACTTTATGATTCATTCACTTTGAATGTAATTACTTGTAGGTCAGTACTTTTTACTGCTTACTTAATATTCCATTGTAGTAATACATCATAATTTACTTACCAATTGGATATTTGAGATGTTTCCAAACATAAATGTTTGGAATAGATATTTAATCCATTCTGGATTGCACTCCTGGAGCATATCTCCTAACACAAACATGCAAGAATGTTAAAAGTGGTGGTATCAATTTCTATTCACACAAGCAGTATACGAATCCACATTATTTCACATCTTCGCCAATCCTTGGACTTGTTAAAATTCTTAATTTTTGCAAATGTAGTGGGTGTGAAATGTTATCCTGTTATGTACGGTCTTAATTTATACTCTCTTATTACTGACAATATTAAGAATCTTTTTATTGGTTTCCAGCGTCTTTTTTTTGTTTGTTTGCTTTGCTATGAAAAGGAAATGTCTATTTATATCCTTAATCAATTTTCTATGTGGCCATTTGCTTTTTTCTTTTGTATTTGCAAACATTTTTCATGAAATCGTACAATGTTTCTTCAGATGTCTGTCTCCATCCAATAAACTTAAATTCCTTGAGAGGAAGGGCTGTACCTTCTTTATTGTTATCTCTCCAGCAATCAGCATTATGATTCAATTAGATAGTCCTCTCTTTTGCAGATAGTAATATGTTCTTTTTGCTAAAATTTCTTCTTAAATCGTTAAGGAGAGTATTAATCATTGGTCTACAAGAAGCTTATGAGATGACATAATCAGACCGGGTGGTAGGAAGGGAACAGAAGCTTCTTGGTATATATATACACACACACACACACATACACACAATGATTCAGTGGAAGGATGGTATCAAATTTTAGTGTGGTACACAAGCTTCTCTACAAAGTGATTTCAAGAAATCCACCTACCTTAAGACTTGCTTTATAAATCACACATTATGTTATGATTTCAAGTTACTACAGGGAATACATAATTTTTTCGAGCGCATATGTCTTTTACTTCTTACTAGATTCTCATTCCACAAGAATGAGTAGAGATGGGAATTGAAGTGTTCCAATAGCTAGAGAAACAAATTACTTCTTATTTGATTGACGGCCATGAAATAGTGTGGTCAGCAAAATATTAATGTCTGGAATAAATTTATGTGAGGCATAAAGAAGACATTTTTTTTTCATTTGAAAACATGAGATTGTAACTGCTATTTTACACGGCATTATTAATAAAAAGTTTGATTAGACATGATTTCAATGGCCAAAGATTTAAATTAAAATTTCTACCATTACATGAAATCTTTCAGCATTACAGATATTTTATTAAAAGATAACAAATTGTAATTGCCAGGTTGTAATTATTTACATTAATTGCATAATTGCGCTAATCACGTAAGTGGGTAGTAGCACTTTCAAACATCCCTTAATTGCTTCTAAAAATTCCAAATGCATGGAAGGAGAATTAAAAGTAAAATGAAAATGAGGCGATGGCAGAAATCTGAGAAATCATTTTTTTTAAATAACATGTTTTTAGTACTTAAAATACATCCACACGTGTTTCGCTAAGATGGATATTATTCCTATGTCATTAACACTTAAAAACATGCCTATTTCCTGTGAATCTCTGCACGTAATCTGCTCTGTTATAGCCTAGGAATCTACACGATTGTTCCCACCTGTCTTAGGTTCAGTCTTTTTACCACAGTTTCAAGAAACTTGAAAAATAGTTCCCTTTAACCGTGACCAATGGGATACCAAGTATAATAGGTTATTTTTTTCAAAAGGAAGGAAAGCCTTTCTATAACACTAGAAAACTCTTCTTTATGATTCTAGGATGTCTGCAATCACCCATCTGTTCTGTTGCTGTAGGAACGACACAGCCCATCACCCAGAGTGGGCACCCAGTAACTACCTGTCTCAGAATTAATTGATGCATATATATTTCGGAGAACATGGTCTCATCCAATCAGAACACTTTCTTTCTCCTCTGCCGTATCTTCAACCCAGGGAACTCAACACTTTGTAGATGTTCACGTCTCTTAAACATGATTCAGAGTTTAATTGGGATAAAGCTATGTTCATAAAAAAATTTTTCTGCTTACTTTGGAGTGTTTGGAGGTACTTGACCACTCCTGTATTAGAAGCATGAATAGCTAGTTTTCTGTCCTATGACTCAATGGTGTTAAAGCCCAGAAGAGTTTCTATAGTCGCCTGGTCTTTAGCATTCATTAAACATCCACTAAGTCCTTCATTTTGGCTTATGAGTGGCCTATTGGGCAAGTACTTTGTCCAATCATCCTCTAAGTTTTGGTAGAACTTCAGCAATGAGAGGACAGATTTACTTGCTTAAGCAGAAATTTTACACCAGATGGTGATGACTAATGCTGAATGTGGAAAGAAATATTATTTCCTGAGCTATCCATATTTTTTGGGTAAATAATTCTTTTATCCAATCACTCTAAATCCCTGTGTGACGATTTAGCACTTTTGCAATCTCCCAGGGAGTGCTTCAAGTATACACAAGAGCCACACAGGCATGGCATAAGCATCCCTCTACACCCCAGCCTTGTGATATGAGGCTGCTGCTTAACCTGTGGTCTGCATTCTGAGCATCTGCCAATTTATGTCCCATGAGCTCCTTTGGTATTTTGGTGAAATATATGGATTCCTTTTCTGCACAGATTTCTAAAATGCATAAAATAAAATGTATAAGATCAAAATAAAGTCCATTAATACTCAGGTTCAGTTACACATTTTTTAAAATCTCCAATCATGATATGCTTGCTTTTTTATCAACAAATCATATAAAGTAGTACCGAGACTGGGTCTAATAACTACTTAAAGCAAAAAGTTATGATGAGTTGAAGTCTCTATGAGAGCGACTACAATACAATGACAGTACAGTGACACTGATGTGTCTCTTATATTCTATGTAGAATATATATCTTAGATATATTGATTAACAGAGAAAAGCTAAATAATTATCAGTGAGATTTGAGGTAAAATTAAGCTGTAATTTTGTTTCCTCCCAAGTACACAGACACTAGAGAATTACTGAAACCTCTGAGTCTTGTGAGTGATACACTTCAAGCTAGACTGCCCTGCGCCCAGGTAAGCTGTGGAGACACAGTCCTGGTATCCACCTCCAGGGTGTAGGCTTCCAAGTCATAGTGGCAAAGCCTAAATTTGAAGACTAGTTTCATAAAAGTGTGTCTTTGTTTAGAGTGACAGGATGACTCTCCTGGTTCTCTCTCTTCTCTTTACTCATCTGGTTGACCCACCGAAAGGGGTGGGTTTTAGACTGAGTTATTACCACCTGAAGTGTTTTCAGGTAGCCTCCATATTTCTCCCAAAATTATTACAGAGCACCCATAATAGAAATTTAGGTAATCTTTCTTAAATTTACAAGATTTCTTAAATTTACAAGATCCACAATATTGACTCCTTCAGATCTCAGATAGTCCTTCTATGTCCCTGTGGGACGGTGCATGAAGCCTAGTGCTTTCTTTAACTACACAAAGTACCACTTCAAGATTAACGCTGCTTATGATAAGGGTGTGATTACATGAATAATTACAACCGGAATGCAAGCATTTTCATCTCTTTTGGAATCACTGTAACTGACAAAATATGCTTCTGTCAGCAAACTGGATGATCCATTAGGGAGAGAGGGAGAGGCTCTCCGTAACGGGTGTGGAATTTCTACGAAAATTATTTATTTAGAGAATATTACTCTCTTTTATTTCAGTTGGGGGTTTGTTGAACAAGTTGCAAAACTGCATCAATTGAATGAATCTTTGAAAAAGGGAAGAAAAAGAAATTCACTAATCAAATAATAGAACAAATCTTCATTTAAAGCTATTAATCTTTAATTTGTACACTATGTATGTATAATATGTACATATGTATGAAGTTTATACCCATACGTGACTCATACATATCAACTGAACGGAGCTAACTTACACAAGAGTTATAACAATGACCGAATGATCTATAGATACAGAAGTCATTTGTATTAATGACCTATAGATACAGAAGTCATTTGTATTATGTGTGAATTCCTATTTATGCTAAGTGTTTTAGACTTAATGAATTAGTTGCACAAATATAAACTATTCTAGATGGAAAATAGGATTATTTTGGCCTCTATTTAATACACAGAATCTGAATATATACGCAGAAAGATTGAATTTATTTCTAGCAGAGTGGTAATTTTAATCAGGATACTTGTTAACATTTAGCTGTAACTGTCAATGTATCTGAGTGATCTAATATTCTATACTTTCAAACTGTAGGGGAAAATTGAACAGATTACTTAGAGTAGCTTATTGAATCTGTGCTTATTTTTTTAAGTCTGGAAAATACACTTTGGGTTTAATTAGCATGTGAGATACTCAAAATAAGTCACAGTTGATTATGTTGGTTTTCCCATGTATATTACTCATGTTTAAAGGTCAGTAAGGTTTTTTAAAATTTGTTCTTTTTTTTTTTTTTTTTTGCAAATGCACACGGAAGAGACCAAGATGACAATTCGTAAAAGGTGATGGAAACTTCACGAATAAATATGCAGTACATTAAATAAAAAGAATGAGAGTAATTTTTTTCCAAATAAAACATTATCTTACATTAACAAATGTTATCTTAATTTTTAAGCAATATAAGCTTTTACAAACATTTAAGCAATAAAACATACTCTTAATACTTATTAGACAATAAAGCCACTGGTACTACTAGAAAGAAAGGTACTACTTCCCCGACACCATCACCCCTGCTTTTTAATTGCGTATCTTTGGCGTAGGTGTTGCTGGAATCAATTAATTTCCAACCCGTTTTTTACTTCTTGTGTAAAATCTCCCCAGGTTCTTTCCCTCTTATTTGAAATAGTCCTACGTCAGGTGAATCTAGGCACTTGAGGTGAGGAGCGGGTCCCGTATTTCATTACTGTGCCCTTCCCAGACGTGACCGAGATGCTGTCCACATACAGACCTCGCCCAGGACCCCAAGGAAGGGGAGGGTTTGGGGAGGCCACACACGGCATTGCAATTGGACCTCTCGGCTAGGTTTTGTGAAGTGCAGTGACACAGGGGGGAGTTGATGACACTCCTTTTTCTATTTTTTTTCTTTTTTAAAATTTATTTGTTCATGAGAGACCCAGAGAGAGGCAGAGACACAGGCAGAGGGAGAAGCAGGCTCCATGCAGGGAGCTGGACGCAGGACTCGATCCCGGCCTGGGCCGAAGGCAGATGCTCCACCGCTGAGCCACCCAGGAGTCCCATCTCTCTCTTTTCTGTGTTCTGCCTCAACCCTTCCACTTCCTTCATTTTTTTCCCCCGATATGTTAAATGTGTCCATTTTCCTCTACCTTGGACTTTGGTGCCTCATTGTACCCAGAAGGGTGGTTTAGCTGTTTCTGACATCAAAAGCTAAACTGTCGCTTGCTCTTGTATGAAGGGCATCTTCCTCCTCCCCACCCCTTAACTTAAAGAACATGCCTTTTTTTTCTAGTAGAAGCTGCAAGCCCATTTGGTGAAAAAGCCAAACCTGTTGAAATTTAATTTATAGAATCGTGATGCCAGGCGTTGGTGGGAGCCAGCCTGGATCGCTGGAGTGCTCCTGTACAGCGCTTTCCACATTGGCTTCCAGTAGCTTAGCATATTGATTTTACAATTTATGGCTCTCAAAGCCATTTGCAGCCTTGATCCTTCTTATAGTTCCAATTTGCTTATGTCAGTCAGAACACTGAAATTGTTCCGTGGCAGCATGTTTCCTTTGTAGCTCTGATTTTTTAATAGTTCAATTCATTTAAATTGGGATTGAAAGTTAACATTGATTTTCTTCTTTAATGCCTAGCATTCCTCAAGTTCTTGTCCCATATATTTTGGGCTTATTATATATATGCTTAAAAGGACAGCATTGGTAGGTAAGCGGTATTTCAGAAATTCCCCTTGCATTGTCTCAGTTACTATAACCGGCTCAGATATTGGTGAGCTACCTATACCAGGATAAGGACACAGAAAGAAGCCTGGAATTGCTCACCACTCAGTATGGAATTTTTTTTTTTTTCAGCATGGAAATTTTCACTGAATCTTTTTAGTTGAATTTTGATGCATTACCTGCACCAGAATCTATGAATCAACATATAAGTTTTCTACTTTTTTTTTTAAATAGGCTCCACACCCAACGTGGGGCTTGAACTCGTGACCCTGAGATCAAGAGTCACATGCTCTACCTACCAACTGTGCCAGTCAGGTATCCCTACATACTGGTTTTCTTGTTCAAAATTTGTGGAAAGCAAACTCGGGCCCTTTCCTCATCTCCTGGTTGGCTGGTTAACTGCTCCCTATCATAACTTTCTATCAATCCCCCCATCTTCCCCCTCCACTTTCAGAATTTGGCCCCTGCGATTCCCATGTTTCTAGAGTTCTACAGCATTAATTACCTTACATCCTCTTGGCTTCCACAGCCTGCAGGACTGAGTTTCAGTGTTTTCTGGTTTGCTAAGTCAATTACCACTCCTCTGTTAGCTCTTGGTTTCCAAAACTTCTATGATATTCCTCATTCCGCAGTTCTCCCATTGCTAACACTACCTTGAAAGGATATATGCACCCTTATGTTTACTGCAGCATTCTTTTTTTTTTTTTTTTTTTTTTTTTTAGTATTTTATTTATTCATTGGAGAGAGAGAGAGCATGAGCAAGGAGGAAGGATAGGAGAAGCAGTCTCTCCGCTGAGCAGGGAGCCGACGTTGGGCTCCATCCCAGGACCCCAGGATCATGACCTGAGCCAAAGGTAGGCACTTAACCGACTGAGCCACCCGGACGCCCCCAGAATTATTTACAATAGCCAAGAAATGGAATCAACGAAGTGTCCACTGATAGATGAGTGGATAAAGGTGTGTAGCACACGTATACAAGGGAATGTTACTCAGCCATAAGAAAGAGTGAGATCTTGCCATTTACAACAAGATGGATGGACTTAGAGGGTATATTATGCTAAGTGAGTTAAATCAGATAGAAAAAGACAAATACTGTGTGATTTCACATATATGTGGAATAAAAAAAAAAAAAAAAAAACCTAACAAGCAAACAAAAAACCAGAAACAGACTCAATACAGAGAACAAACTGGTAGCTGCCAGAGTAGAAGGGGGATGGGTGAAATATAGATGAAGGGGATGAAGTACAAATTTCTGGTTATATAAGCCACAGAGATGAAAAGTACAGCATTACTCAATATTGTATACGTAGTCAATACTGTGGTAATGTCACCTGGTGACAGGTGGTAACCATATGGTGAACACTGAGAGTGAGCGTATTGTTGAATCACTATGTTGGGCACCTGAAACTAACGTTGTATGTCAACTATACTTTAATCTTTAAAAAGTACATTAATTCTTGAGTGAATGAGCTCTAATAGTTCAGATCTGTTCACGGATTCATTTATGCATTTAAAATTAGATACTGAACACATGTGTACATTAGGTGCTGGTAATACGGCAGTGAATACCAACAAACTCCATCTTCTCACAGAGCGTACTTTTTTAGAGAAGGGAGACAGAAAATATAAAAACAAACAAAAAGAGTAAGTGTGGTGGTAACAAATGCTAGGAAAAATAAGAGAACATTGTAAAAGGTCTGCAAGTTACTCTTGCAGAAAGAATGGTCAAGGTAGCCTCTCGGATGAGGTGGCAATTGTTAGGAATTTTCTTTTTTACATTTCCTGTTTCATACAAAAGATTCTCTAGTGTCTTCCACATTTATAGTACATGATTTTATTCATAGAGAATCCAGGAGAGGCAGGGCCTCTGTGAAGTACCCCAAGGTCAGTCTCTTGTCTTAGCAAATCAAGGACTACTGCTCTCCCCTTTTGTGCTTTGAGAAAAGCTATGGTCATGTCTCTGTCCTGTTTCCTGAGCAGGTAGAGCCATTCCTACACTTTGATATTTCACGTTGCCATGGAGTCAAGTCCTTCTTGGCATTATTTGAGGGCACAATAGAAATTTTCTTACTCTAGGATAATGAATTCTAGGCATTTTAAGATTTGATATTTAGATGAGAGTTTTAGAAGTTGAAAAAATAATTCCAAAATGCCACCTCAGTCATTTCATCATTAATATAATACTAAACATATCAATTATTGTAACAAAATGTTAATGGTTGCATTACATTAAATAAAAGATCTATTCTAGTTCTTTTTTTTTTTTTTTAAAGATTTTTATTATTCATGAGACACACAGAGAGAAAGAGAAGCAGAGACACAGGCAGAGGGAGAAGCAGGCTCCGTGCGGGGAGCCCGATGTGGGACTCGATCCCGGGACCCCAGGGTCACCCCCTGGGCTGAAGGCCATGCTAAACCGTTGAGCCACCTGGGCTGCTCCATATTCTAGTTCTTATCCAAAACTAAAAATAAACACATTAACAAATTAGATTTTACAATGTTGATTAAAATGCTAAAAAAATTTATTTTTAATTTGCTTTTGCATATATGTAAATATAAATGACATACGTTTATACAAAATTTATTTATATATAACTACAAAATATTTCCATATATAAGTATATATGTCATGTGTGCACATATGTACAGATATAACACATAGAAAACTGGATCTTAGAAATAGTGTGTGTAACTTATTTTATCACGAAGGAAAAAAAAAAAAAACCCGAGTATAAAGCTCTCATTTTGATAGCTTTTTTTTTTTTTTGTCAGACGCTAAAACCTTGATAAGTTTTTAAAATAAAATGAGGGGTCCTGTAAATGGTACATTCCATCTCTCAACTGGAGGTTCTGCAAGAACTTTGTATTATATATTTGACATGTTACATAAAAAGCAATCAGCAAAAATAAAAGCACTCAGAGTAGAAAATTATTATTGAAGGTATGATATGGAAGTTTAAGTGGGAATGTTGAAAACAGCCTTTTTAATCTTAAAAATGTATCTGTTAAAATGTATTTCCATGTATGGTGAAACACATTCCCTATGAGAAATTTGTTGCTTTTTGGAAATGGATGTTTCTCCTGTTATCTGTGTAATGAAATAGATTCCAGGGATCCCTGGGTGGCTCAGTGGTTGAGCGCCTGCCTTCAGCCCAGGGCGTGACCCCAGGGTCCTGGGATCGAGTCCCACGTCAGGCTCCCTACATGGAGCCTGCTTCTTCCTCTGCCTGTGTCTCTGCCTTTCTCTCTCTCTCTCTCTCTCTCTCTCTCTCTATCTCTGTGTGTGTCTCTCATGAATAAATAAATAAAATCTTAAAAAAAGAAATAGATTCCATATCTGCAAAATAGAAAGTAAATATAAAGCCTTTATATAATTATGGAATAACACAATGCCACAATGACAGGCATCGAGAACAGAGGACAAGAGACACCTGTCCACCACCCCGGGGTCTTGGGTTAGCTAGTATTGAAAGCCCGTTTCCAAACCTAGAAGAGGAAATAAAAGATTAGGTAACGGTCACAATCACTACTCAATACGAAGCGGATACATAACAGTTACATCAGTGACTCCGTGCTCACCTGCCTCGACCTCGCTTCCGGTCTCCAAGGTGGGATTTCCTCCTCATTTCTAACCCCCCTCCCCATGTTTACTGATATGCTCTTCCCTGTGTCTCCTAGGATCTTGCTTCTCATGAATCTCTCATATGTCTTTATCCTCACATTTCTTTTTTTTTCTTTTGCCTAGTTTTTTTCCTCTTCCACTACCACATACTCAAATTCTTCCATGCTAAATTTTATGAAGGGAAGCAAAACAATAATAACAAAAGAATCTTGTCTGCTTCTTCCCACCCAGGTACCTGCACATATCCACGCTCCCCTCTCTTATCAAACTTCTAGAGACAATATTCTATGCTCAGTGTGTCTAATTCTCCATCTCATATTTACTTATCAATGTGACACAGCCAGTCTTTCATTATGTTAGTTGCCTGAAATTGCTTTCTTTGGGGTTACCAATCCCTTTCTAATTTTCAGTTTCTTGATCCTTGCCCTATTGGGTGCATCTGTAACACTTTGTACTACGGTTTCTTTCTTCAGTTTGTAACCCTTGCTCGCTTTGATAGGGCGGCTCCTGATTTTCCTCTCTCACAGCGATGAAGCCTCTCAGTTGGTGCTGCTACATTCTTTACTTCCTGCTCCCTCTAAATGAAAATACTTTCAAGAATCCTTTACCAGTCTTGTTTTTTCAGCTTCCTATTTCTCTTTTCAGATAACCTCAGATATTTCTACTATTTTACCTACCAATCCCATGCAGATTACTCACAAATCTCTATGTCTCGTTGTGACTTTTAAAAAAAGCTTGAAGGAAAAAAAAAAAAAAACAAAAAACAAAAAAAAAAAAACTTGAAGGATCCAGATTCGTGTTCCAATTGCCTGTGGGGTATTTCCTCGTGATTGTCATTCTGGTCTCTCAAACACAGCAGCACAAATTCTAAATCATCATGTTTCCTGTTCTTGTGTTTCTGTTCTCAACACTCCCCTTGTTGAAAGCCCACATGCCTTTCAAGACCTGGTACCAATACTACATGCTTCTTAAAGTCTCTGATAAGTGTCAGTAAAAAAAAGGCTAATTATGTTCTTTAAACCAATCCTTAAATAAAATATAAAGCCTTAATGTCAAATGTCCTACAACACAGGGATTGAGAATCTAAGCTTTCAAGTTAAGAAGCCCTAGGTTTGCATCTCAGCTCTACCTCTCAGTAACTGTGAACTTTCTCAAGCCATTTAACCCTGCCAAGCCTTGTTTTTTTCCGCCTGCTAAATGACGATAACAAAAAGTCAACTAATGCTGCCAATGATTATTATTGTAAATAAAATAAAATAATAAAATAAAATAAATAAAATAAAATAATAAAATAAAATAAAATAAAATAAAATAAAATAAAATATAAAATAAAATAAAATAAAATAAAATAAAATAAAATAAAATAAAATAAAATAAAATAAAATAAAATAAAATAAAATAAAATACTGGAATAATAGCATATAATCCTTAATGGCAGTTTGAGCTGGAGGCATCTGGTCTACCTTCAGAGCTACAGAAGGACACCCTCTCTCTCTTTAAAATGACTTCCTGGATGTTGCCTAACTTTTCTTTCTCAAAATAAAGCTGCAAGGGGGTCTGGGAAATGTGTTCTTTAGTTGGGTACAAGGCCATTTGAATAAAGTAAAGGAGAAAGAAGAATGGATTTTCAAGTAGGCAACTAAGCTTCACTACCTCAAGGACTAGGGTAGTTTCAAATTTAGCAAGATTAACCAATTAGACTTAGTTATATTAGCTGTAGAGCTTAATTAATGCAATTAATTTATCTAGTGATTACTTCTGAGAGAAGAGCAGTTATAGATAAGTTTACAGATAAACTCAAAAAATATGATGAGAGTCTGATTTTAAGGCTCCCTAGACTCACATTTAGAATTAATTTGAATAGAGTATGGACTGCAAGTTTAGATGCTCTGTGGAATGGGAGATGTATGTGAAAGTGAAAAAAAAAATCCATTTAGCCTTTAAAAGTAAGAAGGAAAGATTTTTTGTCTTACAGATTTCTAAGAGCTTTCAAGGCACAATTTTTTAGGTATCTAAACATGTCACAAAAAGTTTACTTTAATGACCAGAAAGAACTCAAGACATATTTTCCTCATATAATTCTGAAACTAGTAATGTTAGAATTTGCACAGAAATAAGGTAATTAAATCTGATTTCAAATATGATAAATGTTTGCATATTACCAATTTATGAATTTTAGGGCAACTTAAAATATAGCTTCTAAAATTTTTTTTTTAAGATTTTATTTATTTATTCATGAGAGACACAGAGAGAGAGAGAGAGAGAGAGACAGACAGAGACACAGGCAGAGGGAGAAGCAGGCTCCATGCAGGGAGCCTGATGCGGAACTTGATCCCGGGACTCCAGGATCACACCCTGGGCAGAAGGCGGCGCTAAACTGCTGAACCACCCAGGGATCCTCATAAGAAAATTTTTATGAGTAAAACAAAACATAGAAATGTAGAGAGAAAAATAAAGCAAACCCTTCTAAAATTATCAAATTCCAAAGTTTTCATGATTTTGCCTCATTCACTTTTAACTACTTTCTTCCAATTTTTTGAAGTATTTTTTTTAAATATTTTATTTATTTATTCATGAGAGACGGAGAGAAGAGGCAGAGACACAGGCAGAGGGAGAAGCAGGCTCCCTGCAGGGAGCCCAATTTGAGACTCCTTCCCAGGACCCCGGGGTCACGCCCTGAGCCCAAGGCAGATCCTCAACCACTGAGCCACCCAGATGCTCAGTGGAGTATTTGAAGTATTTGAAAACAAATCCTTTTATCATTTAATTTTACAAGAAAACCTATCTTTTGAAAAACATTCAATCATTATTCTATCATTAATTGACATACACTGTGTCTCTACCGTATGTCCCTTAGAGGTTTGGCAACATATGTCAAAATTTCTCAAAGGATGCCTTTATCAAAAAGGAAGAACATTTTGCATTTACAAATGTTTTGTAATCTAAATTATGTAGCTTTTCCTGTATTGCAGGCATCCACAGATCTTACTGTTACAAATCCTGCCTTCCGTATGGTAGAAGAAGGGAATTTAGTATATGCACGGGGACAATTACAATCAGTATTCAACTTATAATCACCCCATGAAAGCCGATCTGTATGGTCAAAAAAGAGTCTAATATATCAGTTTAAAACTTAAAAGTCTTTTTTGTAAATAAAATTCTTGATAACAGCACAGAAGCTTATGTTTTAAGCAGGTATCAGCCTCTATCACTATCTCATCACTACCATGTTATTCTGAATTATATATCCCTTCTATATTTGAGTATTATGATTCGCTCTTCCTTTAGAGGAATGTTTATATATATCAGATAGAAAATACATGCTGAGAATTACCAGAATAAACATTTTAGAAATCTCTGGAAAAACACCCGAATATATTTTTAAAATATTTCTTTTTTTTTTTTTTAATTTATTTATGATAGTCACAGAGAGAGAGAGAGAGAGAGAGAGGCAGAGACGCAGGCAGAGGGAGAAGCAGGCTCCGGGAGCCCGACGAGGGATTCGATCCCCGGTCTCCAGGATCGCGCCCTGGGCCAAAGGCAGGCGCTAAACTGCTGCGCCACCCAGGGATCCCTAAAATATTTCTTGAAATTCTTTTCCCATAAAAAGTAACTACTGTTAAAAATAATGATATATTTTGAGGCTCATTACAGGTTCATTTCAAAAACTAAAATATTACATACATTTCTTCTAGTTCTTTCCTAACTCCAAATACTTATACTCTCTTTTGTCTTTTCAGTTCACAGCCTCACTAAAAGTAAAAAGTATTTCAAAATCAAGCAAAAAACAAACAAAACAAAACAAAAAAACACCATTTTCCATGAGTTGAAAAACAGAGATCTGGATGTTTGATACCATACCTCTTTTTAAAATATTAGGTTAATTTTATTATGTGAGAGCTTATATTTTATAAACCTCAGTATAACTTTTGCCTTGACCTTGTTGTTATATAGATGTTTATGATCAAAATATTCTCCTCAAATATACATGTTGGTAAAATTTGAGTGGAGCAAACAATGACCTACTAAATCTATAATTAAGATTGAAATATGACTTTATCTTAACTCTGAATATGTTCTGTATTTGAACTGAAAACAAACAGGAATCTGTAACATATTTTTATATTTTTTCTAATAAACAAACATCAATATAGTTTCACTTTAATAGGATGTAGTTTAAGCTTCTTAGGAAAAAAGTTATGAAGTCTTGCTTTTCTTTTGTTTCTGTTGATGAAATTGTATGCAAGAAACCTCACAACACATCTGCAACACTACAACCTTGAATTTTAAGTTGATATTGCCTGTAGTCAAGTGTGAGTCATGAATTTCAATACATTTGTTTCAATTGTTCCCTACAGCAAAGATGCAGAAAATACTTATTTCCCTGGTTAGTATCAAATTCAAATGAATTTTATCATTTGAACCAAGGAGGAGACTCTAAGGTACTATCCTTCCTACAAAAAATGCATAATGAGGGAGAAAAATATTAATGGTTTAATACATTATTAAATTAGAGAGGATCAAATTTCCTTCTATTTTACTTGGATATAATTATAAAATCTCCAGTATGGTTATTTTCCCGGCTTGTCTAAGAAAGAGATAAAAGATTCTGTCTCTTGAGTCTGATAGAAAACATTATAGCCAGAGGCCTGTACAAGAAATTGTTATTGAGTCAGAAATATGAATTGTTAGTAAAGCTTCTTTAACTCAGTTTTTTTCTGATGGCTATAATTATATTATTAAAACTTTTTAAACAAATCTTCACCCAGATTATCAGAGCTCTAAACATTTTTTAACAGTTCTTTATTTTTCATATTACATCAGGAAAACAAATCTTTTTTCCATGATTCATTATCTAAGTTAGTTGAGGATAAATTAATTTTCGCTGTTTCCATGGGCCTCTGGCATAAAGAAAAAATGAAGACCGTAGCAGAACTCGGTTCCAGGAACATCCCTATTATACAGTGAAAATGTGACTTCACTGACAAGGTTCATTTTTTTTTTTTTTAACCTGAAAATGATCAGCACTTATTATTGATATCAACGGGGTAGCTAGCATGACCAAGTGATAATTTATGAGTGATGTAAGTTCATTTAAATGAGCGACATACTCTCTGTCTCTCATGAATAAATAAAATCTTTAAACAAATAAAAAAATTTAAAAAAAATAAATGAGCGACATAAATGAAAATTTATGACAATGTAAAAGTGTCATATATCATAGGACAGTCCTGTATCTTTTATGTTGGTACCATGCTTTTTTCTACTTTCTTTTTTTTTAATATTTGGAGAATATTTTTTTTTAAGTAATCTCTACACCCACCATGGGGCTTAAACTCTGAAAGCCAAGATCAAGAGTTCCACATTCTACCTACTGAGCCAGCCAGGGGCCCCTGCAGCACACTTTAAGTAATACAAATGTTTTAGGATATAGTTCTCATGTGGGCTGCATTTAGGGCTGATCCTAAGAGTTATCATAGAGATTATAACACAATTGACTTATAAGCTCTATTTCTTAGTAATTTTTGCTACATATCATTGACAAATGAACGTGATGTATGATGATTAAAAGAACATCATTATCATCATGGTTACTATTATATTGTTAGCATATAAAAGAATCCACTGGGTAATTGAAAGGAAAAGCTAGTGAAGAGAGATAAAACGAGTTTTGTGAACAGTATTTTGATAAAGAAAGCAACTCTTATTAGTTTTGACACCAATTTGTGTGTCTTGTAATAATTAGAGTTATTCAGGCGGTTCTTACCTTACAAGTATGGAATCCAGACATCCAATAACTGTTGCTGAATTATTCGGTTGGCCCTACATGACTCTCATTTACTCAACTCCATATACACACCACCCCAATTTGTCTGGCATGCTTAACCTCGCTGCCTTACTCAGACCACCTGCCTTGGTAGATAGTTCTGTGCAATTCTCTCTCACCTCTTAAAATTATATATTTTAGTGTTTCGCTGTTCAAAATGCCTGTCTCAGGTACTTAGCACATAGCATGACTGTTAGCAGATACTCAAGTAGGTAGCTTACAGTGAAGCAGCCATATATAATACGAGCTCTTCTAAACACATTTAGCTGTTCCGACGCTTTCCTACATCTGTCTCTTAACTTCCTATACTGGGGCTAAGCCAGAGGGAGAAATATACTGGGGTACAATCTAACTACTTCTCAAAAATGCCCCATGGCGGTGGCTACCGAATTTACCACTTTAGTCATGAGATGAGGCCAGCCCTGCTGGCTGGCATTTGGAAAGCTTAAGGGCTGTGGGAAAATTGTAGAGCCCCTCGTAGAGCTCAAAAGCAATGATTTTTTTTACAGTTTAGGTATTTCTTTCTTTCCCTTTTATCGGCTGTAATTTCCTATTTCTAGTTTATTAGGTTGCATTATTTCTACCATAAGGCAGTACACATCCATGTGAAAAAAAGAGAGGGTATAATGGATTTTTTTTTGAACGGTGTGAGAATAAAATTAGTGAAGTTAGGTATTAAAGCACTATTTCCTTCCTGCCCCCTCCACCCCTTCCCACCCAGACACACATGCTCACACGCCAGGTAGCAGAAAAACAACAATTTAATATGAATAAAGGCAGGTTAAGTCTAAAGTATCCATTGACTTAGAGGGCTCATGATATCAGTAGAATGGAGTGGGCTGGTTAGCTTCACGTTGTCTAGTTTGCTTATTTGGTTAAATAATAAGTATTCAATTAATTGACATGTATTTGAAAGCAGCTTTCTGGGCCAAGTACTGTTAGAGACTCGGGAATTACAGTAATGAGGAAAACAGACAAGAATCTGGTTTCAGGAGCTTACTCTCTAGTAATGGCTGGAAATTTCTTGGTCAGTACCAGACACTATTTATTTTAGTTTTATTTTAAAGATTTTATTTATTTATTTGAGAGACTTAGATACAGAGAGAGAGAGTGAGCAAGAGAGAGAGAGAGAGAAAGAGAGAGAGTGAGCATGAGTGAGGTGGTGGGGAGAAGAGGAAGAGGGAGAAGCCGACACAGACTCTGAGATCATGACCTGAGCCAAGCACAGGTGCTTAACCGACTGAGCCACCCGGGTGCCCCCGGACACTGGTCTGGTTGGCTCATGTGTTGAAGCCTCCCAACAACCCCATCAGATAGGAACGATGGAGGCAGATGAGAAAACTGAGGTACTGAAGGTTAAGTGACTTGCCTGTGGTCGTGCCAGTGGGCAATGGTACTGGGATGTGAACTGGGTTCATTCCTCCCCTGGGTCTGTGCTCTCACGGCCAGGCCTCACGGAAGCTTGAAAAGATTACCCTGCGTAAAGCAATGGTTTTTTCCAAAATGAACACCATCCTTTTCTAGTGGAACGAAGAAGCCTTTCTAGGTTGGTTGTGATGATGAGTCTTCACCTTGGAAACCTGGTCCATTTTCCATCCCATTACCGTTTTCTGGCGATTCTCAGCATACTGGGATTGGATTCAGGAGGCACTTGATCGAATTTTGTCTCTTTGTCCTTAATCTTAACCAAAGGTAACCGAATTGGCCGGATTTCTGTGAACCTCAGCAAGGCTACACTGTCAGAGCTTACACAGTCTGCGGGTGAGCACATTGAGCATTCTGTCTCTCACTGTAAAGCTAAAGGACCACATGGCCATAGGAACGCGAGGAAACCAGAGAGCGGAGCGCAGGATGACCTCTCCCCCGCGCACTCTCTCTGTCGCCCGCCATGTTCTGTTATTTGACCCTGGAGCCAGTCACTGGAGCTCTGGGAACCCCAGTTTCCACCTCTACAACAGTTGCTAACGATCTTCCTCCACAACAACAGGGCTGGTGTGAGGAGCTGATAGAGAAAATGTAAATACAAAGGCTTTGTAATTTTGAAAAAAAATTATGCAAATTTTAAGTTGCAAATAATTTGAAGGAGAGGGATAGAGCATTTAGCCTTCTGCATAGCAAGCGTTATGCAAGATCGTTATGAAGATCCTTATTTAAGGGAGGAGGAAATAAAAGGATAAAGACAGGCACTCTGCACACAGCAGTCACTCCACGAACGTTAGTTAACTTTTTCTTTTCCCCCTGATACAAACTAGAATATATTCCTATCTATTTATGGACGACTTGCAGAGCTAAATTAAAGGACAGAAATCGAATTACCTCTTGCTTCTTATGGGTATAATGTTGAAACACAGTTAATCCCCTTTTTCCCCTTTGCCTAACATAAGACTTTTCTGAATAAAAATGTCTGAGGGGGATTGGCTTTCTTATAGCAACAATTTTCATGAAATGGAACGTGCACAACTCAGTTTTGGTGTCTAAAACCAGGTCCTTAATGGTCAAAAACGAAGGTCTGGAGGAGAGCAGATGGTGGAGGACCTGCGTGGTGAGGAAGCGAATGAGAATATGTAGAGAAGCCCATGACCTTGACACCCTCTACCCTGCTTTCCTGGAGAAACTAGATGTAGGTGGAGATGGGAAGACGGTGGTCAGGGCTGTTGGACGGCTGTGGTGGGCAGCAAGGGCAGAGAACACGCATGCTTCTGTTCATCATTGAGGACTCAGAAACGAATGACCCCACGTGTACCTCTGAGGCCTTCCTATGAGCTTGGCGAGCAGAACGGCCAGGCAGGGAGGTACTTGAGTTCCCGTGTGGCTGGCGTCCACGGCCCCCACCTAGAAGCCATGGCTAGGGGATTTATGGGAGGTGGGCACTACAGAAAAGAGGGGGGTAGGTAGCTGCACATTGCTCAAGCTGACCAGAAGATGTGGCAAGATCAAGGGGTGCCACGGTGACAAGTAGGACACAGGCAAGGGGCCTGTCATTTGGCCACATCACAAGTTCCATGACTTGTGAGGAGCAGCAGGACAAACGGCAACTGGTTGGATAAAGAGTGCTACCCTGAAGTCCCCCCAGGGGTCCTGAACCTCCCTACTCAGCACAGGGTCACAGAGCCTCCCCTTTCCCTCAATATCTCCAGGGCCTAGCTTAAAGAGGGAAGGAAGGTGAGGGGAAAACAGCTGAGAGACCAAGCATTTCATTATTCCTCCACACTGTTACAATTATTAAACTGAATTTTTAAAAAAACACTTCTGATTGGATAAAAGTTTCTGTTTTTCCCTGCTAACCAGCGCACAGAGTACACATGAAGGAGGCCAGGGAAATTATAGATGTAATGAAGGAGTTCTATTACCTCCAGGCATGAGTTGGTGTTGGAGTGACATGTGCCGTCCTGCTACAAGAATAACAGGGTGAAAGAAAGAGGAGGTATTAGAAGGGCGATCAGAGGAGGCCTTTTTGAAGAGACGACACTTGAGCAGGATTCTCAAGCATTATTAGAAAGACTCAACCAAATGATCACAGTGGCCACTCTTCCAGTTGGAAAAAGCGCAGAGCCCCTGAGTCATGAAACCTGACCTGGATGCCTTCCTTTAATGATGCTTTTTGTTGTTGTCGCCACTTTATTCCCTGTGACAGTGGCCCTAGCATTGAGGTTAAGTCCTTTATTATTATTTTTAAAGGTTTTATTTATTTATTTGAGAGAGAAAGAGAAAGAGAGAGCATGAGTGCAGTGAGGGGCAGAGGGAGAAGCAGACTCCCCCTGAGCAGGGAGCCCGACTTGGGGCTCGATCCCAGGACCCCGAGATCATGACCTGAGCTGCAGGCAGATATTTAACTGACTGAGCCACCCAGGCATCCCTAAGTTCTTTATCTTTTAAATTTTTTATTTTTTATTTTTTGGAGAGAGAACACAGAGGGAGAGAGACCCTCTTAAGCAGGCTCCAAGCCCAGCATGGAGCCCGACTCGGGGCTCAATCTCACGATCCTGACATCATGATCTGTGCCAAAATCAAGAGTCAGTTGCCTCAGCGACTTGAGCCACCAAGGTGCCCCAAGGTGGAGTCCTTTAAATTAAGCATAACCCAGCACCCAGGTGCTTTGGATCACATCCCACGGACCACCAGCTCAATCACAAGCTCCATCCTTGGCTCTCACATGGACCTCAGGACCAGGAACTCCTCCGTCTCTGGTACTGCAGCCGAGCCTCTCCACATCTAACACGGGCTGTGTGCTGGCCCTGTGAAGGCTCCCAGGGCTGCTCAGGACTGGAAAGTTCTACATTCTAGGGGCAGTCTACAGCCATCTAGCTATCAGTGCATTCCTAACCATCATTGTCTATCACATGGGTTGGATTTCATGTTGGCTTTGTTTCTGAGTTTATTAACTGTCCACAAGTCTTTGTCATCTCTTACCAACTCCTTGCCGTGGTTTTCAGCTTCATGTGGATTCCCAGGTCTGTGGCCAGAGCTGTTCCTAAATGTCTTCCCAAATGTCACCATTCGTCTTTACATTACAAAGATTGGGATTTCCCATTGTTTCATAGCATTTGGTATCTGGGTGATTCCTATTTCAAGAGTGTAGATCACTAAGTCTAGTTATAACTGTTCCAAAGCCTGAAGTTATCACAATACTTCAGGCTTCCTCTATAAAGTTAAAAAAAAAATTAAAAACAACCAAAAAAAAAAAAAAAAAAACAAAAACTAAACCAAAACAAAACAAAACAAAAAGACAAAAAAACCCGACACCCAAACAAGGGTGCCTGGGTAGCTCAGTCAGTGAAATGTCTGTCTGATGCTTGGTTTTGGCTCGGGTCATGATCTCAAGGTCCTGAGATCAAGCCCTATGTCAGGCTCCACTCTCAGCGGGCATCCGCTTGAGGATTCTCTCTTCCTCTCCCTCGGCCCCTCCCTGACCCTAGATTGCATGCATGTGCTCGCTCTCTCCCTCTTTCTCAAAAATCAATCAATCAATCTTTTAAAAAGCAAACAAACCGTGTTTGTGTTTGTAATTCCAGCCTCACCACAATCTTATGAGAAAAAAAATTACCATTACTATTTTACACGAACTAGAGCTTAGGTAAATTGCCCATAATCACGAGCTGATGACAGGGATTTGGCAGCAACACGATGCTATTCTAAAGCCCATGCACTTTCCACCGTGGTTCACTGGAGCCTTTTACTCCAGATACTCTTCTGGCATTTTCTTAGTTTGCTGTTCCCTCATTCCTGAGTTTACCCTGGCATATTTCTTTTATTAAGATTCCACCCTCCACCCCCTCCCCACTTGGTAGCAATATAACCTCAGGTAAATTGCATCACTTTCTTGAATTTGTTTTCCTTATATTTAAAATGTGGATAAAAACTGCTATAGTGAGGTAATACTAGACACATTAAAAATATCTAAGAGTCTAGTCATTGTTTTGTTATTGGGCACATGTTCTTTGAGGATTCCACCATTTATGATGCCCTGACGTCTCTAAAGGTATATAATTCCTTTCCCTATTTGCTTTACTTAATATTACCTTATTATTACAGCTTGCTCCAACACTTTGCATGATTCAATATTAATAAGCACTGCAAAGAGCAGTTGACGTTCACTCTGATATTCCGTAACTGACGGTAGAGTTGAATATCCTGTTCAACAGGGTTAATTTTCAAAGAAATGATGTTGTCTGGTAATCATCAGTCTACTCATAGCACAGATCCTGAGGACAGTGATTGTGAGGTGATAGTAAATTAAAGTTTTGGAGAGATTAAATAGCTTGACTATGAATGAAGTGGATAGACAGTGACAGTAGAGAGCTCAAATTTCTAGAACCTCATTATTAGAATGCTACCCAGGCGAAAAAAAAAAAAAAAAAAAAGGTATGCCTTGCAGTATCAAATGTGAGAAATTCCAGATCTATGGTGTCAATATTTCATGCACGTATTTTCTATCTAGAGACAATGTGGAGATACTTTTAAAATAATCTTTTCCTCAATTATGCCATTTGGAGGAATGTATAATTCTAGTCAAATAATCATAAATTGCTACCATTTGTACATCTGTCACAATTAATTATCTCTGAGGATTTATAATGCGAAAAAATAAACGATGTCTTTAAGTTGCGGATAGGTAGGCCACAAAGATAATGACTTTACATTTGATTCTCAAGAGTACTACTAATAATGAAAAAATGTATTTTCCTATCATGTTAAAACATAGTAGTTCACTAAAAAAGTTCCGTCTTAATAGTTTATATAATAGTTAAGTACGGTTTGCCTATAATTTGGTGTGACGCTGATTGCATGGAATTTCCATCAGCTCTAGTATCCTCCATGTCTATTAATTGATGATTCATCATTAATTTCTAATGATTTTAATACTACATACACACATTTTTTTCTTTCTTCTTATGTAAGTTAATGGGACATATACATGGAATTATTAAGCTCTATGACCAATTCACATACTGGCTTAACTGTGGGGCCTCACCAAGAATATTAATTCAATCCATAAATGATGATTGGATGCATTTTACATATACAATATATCACATATATATAATGTCATATAATAATGCACGTATAATCATTTAAAAAATGTACTGAGTTACCATGACATCTATCTATTCCTATGCCCCCTTGTCTACTAGGATAGTTTCCATTCTATGCCTTTCTAGACTGGTTACGAATTCTCATAGAATCATAGATTCTTTAAGCTTTGACAGAGAAGTTGACTGCCACCTAATTCCTTCTCATTTCTATTCACTATTTTCTCTGAAAACAAAACCGACCAAACAACAACAGCAACAAAAGTGCTCTAGTTAACAAGCTTATGGAAACTGGATGAGGAATGGGGGGGGAAGGGGAATCTATGAAGGGAAGAATTGCCTGTGCATGGTTACCTTTGAAAAATGTTATTACGGTCTGAGATCTAAAACATAAAATATCTGGGTCTGTGTGGAAAAAAAAGAGGATCACATTAGCTCACCCGGAAAAGAGATAAATAGGCCGGGTACATGTAATGTACTTACGG
This sequence comes from Canis lupus familiaris, assembly GCF_011100685.1. NCBI lineage: Eukaryota > Metazoa > Chordata > Mammalia > Carnivora > Canidae > Canis > Canis lupus. The sequence goes on along the minus strand of NC_049235.1, from coordinate 58,778,201 downwards.
TAAAGTGCTTGATGGTGGGGTGGAAAATAAAGTAGGAGTCTACAGAAATACACGTTCCAGACTTACAGATATCACTAGTTGGAAAAAAAAAAAAAAAAACTTAACAGAGCACAGCTCATTTAACAAAGTAAATGTTATCCCGTTCTCTTGAATTGATATAGTTCAGGGTAGTGATGGTGGTGCACGGTGCTCTGCAAAATTCGAGCTTTCTCAATTTGTTATAGCGTGCGTGTTTCTTAGGAAGAGAGGCACTAATTTTCATACACAAGTGTGGAATAAACATAGTATCGTTTTTATTAAGAGGAAAACAATTTCAGACATCACATCACTCTAGAATTCTATGCTCCATACTAAGTAAGAATATGAAATGAAATTTTACTATATCCTCCTATTTTCAGAAGTAAATTAATAGCCAGAATCCTAAGTCTCAAAATATAACTTAAGCAGTACTCTTAATCTGTATAACGATCCAATAAGCCGAGTCTAACAGGACGTTAGAATTCAGTCTGGTTCCTTTTTTCTTTCTTTATGAACCAGAAGATCGGTGTTTTGTGTCTGACTTGGGTTAACACCGATGCTAGCCTCATGCATTTAGTTGGGTAGTTTTCAATTGAGCAGACTCATCACAGATTTATAATTATTTCAATCAGAAAAACACTCACAATTGATCTAACAGAGAAGATGGGAGAAATTTGTGCTGATCCATATTTCACCCCGGTTCATGGCCACCGTCCAGCGCTGCTAATTTGGTTTTTGACTCTCTCATATTCCACTGAACCTTTCTGGGGGAATAGCCTATGCATCTGGCAGATAAAAACAGACAGGGACAGAACTGGGACTTGAGCTCCCAGTTCTCCACTACTGAAATAGAACATTGGCTAATAATGATTTTCTAACAATATTAGTGTTGTTAGACTCTTCTGTATCCTTTTGTTGAAGTTTTCTGGCACCAGGGAGCTAAGAATGAACGCAGAGGACATATTTAATGCTGAAAAGCTACCCATCCACTGAAGATATTTAAAATTCCAAAATGAAATTATATGTAGCACTTCACTGTGAAACAGAATTTAAATATGCCACTCATGGACAAAATCATGAATTCCATTTTACTTTCAAATACACATCTTTATAAAATTACACTCGGCTAATAACTAAACCTATTCCATTACAGAGGTATGAAAAAGATGAAGTGCTGAGCTTCACAAATGAGAGGAGCCAATTCATCTATGTTTTGTGAATTACTCATGCTTGACATTTGAGGAATTTATACCAATAAAATGCATAATGGATCAAAAGTTAGTAAGTTTTCAATTTAATTTTTAAATACAGGGATGAGAGGCGATGTGTGTGCGTGTGTGTTGTATTCACAAAGATCTTTCCAGAATCTGCTATTATCATCCAGCACCATGCTTCCTTAGTAAGTTCTAATATGGAAACAAGTGGGATTTCACGGTCAGCAGTATCCCTGCTTTCAGTCAGGGATCAATGAAGAATAAGCCTGAAGCTGGGCCTATATCCTGTGCAATCTCATTATGACAGGTTTCTAGGAAATCAATCTGTCTGCTGTTTATTGCACATTTCTCGGATAGATCACATTGAAATTCAGCCCTAAAGTTCTTCAACTCTCATTCCATAGAAAACAGCAACAGTGGAACCAATTCACTGTTAAAAAATACATAAATATGTAAATAAAATCGTGGCATATAGATAGGCTTGTTGTTGCTATGGCTTTTTAAATATCCATAGAAGGATACCATTTTCTAAAAATATCCTATAGAAAATTAAGTTCCCAACTAGAAGTCACTTGAATTTTTTCCAAAAAAAGAATGTTACAAGAAGTATAAATTTGGGAGTTTTGTGCAAACTATCAATAGAAGGAATCATTACTACAATACCGTCTGGGGGATGCCACAGATCTGTACTGTGGATAACACAATGACATTAAGGAGGACCCTCCTTATGACAGTGCTCAAAGCCATCCTCCTTTCCCTATCTGCTCTAGAGGAAATCATATTATAGCAAAGGGGCTCCATTTATTATTTACTTTAAAGCTGCAAATGAATACTTATTGCCTCTTATTCATATGTCTGTGAAATGAGAATGCAAGAGAGAGTTAAGTACTTAGTTAATATTTACGAGGGATTTAAATGGAAAACAATGAGAAAAGTCCTAATACATGAATGCTGTTTTCTGCACTTAAACACTTGAAAATGTGGAATTAAAAAATTTCACATCCCATTTACTAAGCCAGCTGCATCTTTCTCCCCAACACCAATTACTTTGCAGTATACTTTTTCTTTAACAGAGGCCTGAAGCTTCTAGAGCCTACCTTGATGAATGCAAGTTTGTATGTATGTGCATAATTGTCATTTATCAACACTAATGTTAACAGTGAACTTCGTAAGTGGCCATTAAAAATTCTCAGTAAGGCCTGATTTTTCATTACAGAAATACTACAGAAGTACCTTTATGGATTTATGTTCCAGATGGTAGTACCATCTGGGAGCTAACTTTCATTGTCTAATAGTTTCTTGCTACATTTACATGTATTAGGCATCAACACCCACTTCTGGTTACAATCGTTTTCTTTCCTAAGTCAGTGCTTAGGAGAATGCGTGTGTAGAGCTTATTATGAACTGATCTCAGGTGACAAAAAGAAGTAAACAGCCTGGAAATTTCACATTGCTAATAATGGGATGCACAGCAATAGAGTGACCTCCGTTGACCATTTCCAGACGTGGGAGCAGCAGCATTTGTGCCTAACACATTTGCATGAAATGTGTATCCCCAGCAGGTTGGGTCTGCCACTCTGTTCCCTTGTGAACGTAGACTTGCCAGATGGTTCCGATGGAACTTTATTTTCTTGAGAGGCTGCATTTAAAGAACACCTGATGGCCTCCAAATGCACCAAAAATCAAACTGCTAGATTTTCTAGTACATTGATAAAAATGAGAATAAAATGGAGTGAACAGCAACTACACAGCGCATTACCCTTTGCTTAGGGACACCGATCCCATCCTGGCTCAGCCTTGAGAATCAAGAAACTGATGGACAGGCCAATCTCTTTTATTACACACATCATGATGAAGGTTTGACTTATTTTCAGTCAAAATGTCTACCAGATGCAATTTTTCCTCCCCGATCCCATGTATCTAACTCCCGTAATTCTCCTCATATTGTCATAGTCCGTCGTTCACGATACTATGGTAGGTCCCCCCCCCCCCCCAAAGATGTCCATATCGTAATCCTGAGAACCTCTTGGTATGTTACCTTACATGTCAAACAGGAATTTGGAAATGTGATAATCACAAAGGTCATTCTGAGACGAAGGCAAAAAAAGTCAGAGTCATAAAAAGGACACAAGATGATGGAAGTTGAGATTGGAATGATGTGCTTCAAAGATGAGCCAAGAGATGTAGGCAGACTCCAGAAGCTGGAAAAGACAAAGGCACAGATTCTCTCCCGGAGCCTCAGAAGGAACATGGTCCTGCCAGACAGCTTGATCTTAGCCACTGAAGAATCATTTTGGACTTCTGGACTCCTGAACGGTAAGGCCGTAAATTTGTGTGTCAAGCCCTAAGGTTTAGGTTCTTTGTTACAGCAGCAATAGGAAGGTAATGCACATAACCTTAGAGTCTGTGGGCTCAAGCACTGTTTTCACAGTATTATTGAATCATTTTACTATAAGAATACTCTCTAGAGAGGGACAATTTGTTACTGAGGGAGAGTAAAGGGAGCATTGCCAGAATAATAATCTTGGGAAAGTAAGAGCGGCTGGAAGCCAGGACACAAGTGGGAGGATTGTATTCAGCTAGGAACAGAGACAGTTGGCTTCATTTTTTTTATCTCTAATGATAAGAATATCATAGACTGTGATATCATTGGCTGACAACCTCTCTTAGTTTTCTTCCAAATCCTGTGAACAGTATTACTCTCCTTTTTTCCCTGGGTTTATTTTCCTCCATCTTTGAATGTTTTCTATTCCCCAGTGACCCTGTCTACAGACTGTTTCTTCCTCCTCATTAGATGTCTCAATATTCAGTCTTATCTTTGGTGGTTGTTTAATTAAAATGAACACCTTCCAGAGTGCTGGTTCTTAACTGGGGACAATTCTGTCCCCCAGAAAGCATTTGGCAATGCTTGGAGACATTCTGGTTGTCACAGCTTGCGGGGGGTGGGGGAGATGTGCTGCTGGCATCCAGTGGGTAGAGCTCAGGGAGCTCAGGGATGGCTGCTAAATATCTTTTAATGCACAGAACAGTCCCTCAAGCAAAGAATTATCAAGCCCCAAATGTCAGTCATGCCACTGCTGGCTGTTGAGAATCTGTTTTTTTTTTTTTTTTTTTAGAAGAAGATAGGGGGTGAGGGAGAAGGAGAAAGAGAATCTTAGGCTGGCTCCACACCCAGTACAGAACCTGGCTCAGGACTCAATCTCACAACCCTGAGATCATGATCTGAGCCAATGTCAAGAGCTGGATGCTTAACTGAATGGGCTGCCCAAGCACCCCGTGAGAAAAACCCTATTTTGGATGATACACCATTCTTTATGTTATAGTTCTCAGTTTCCTTGAAGCCAAGCTTCTTGAAAGAGTAGACTCCACTCATATCGTCTACTCTCTTTGCTTCCTATTGCTCCTCCACTATACCATACAGATTTCAACTTTTCTATCCTTATCTTCTCCTTTGGGAGGACTCTTTCAAATTCCCGAGTTTAAATATTACCAATATTCAAATGATGCTCACATCTTTATATTTCACCAATTTTACCCCCAAATGTGAGACAAATTGATCTCACTGACTGCTAGGCACCTCCATTTCTTTGTTTCAAACACCTCAAATTGAACATACACAAAATGATCTCATTAGTATCATGGAAATTTATTTTTCCTCCTGCATTTGCCACTTTCTTCCTCTCTAAATTTCTCAAGTCTTTGGTACTTTGTTTTTCTTTCTGTAGTCCATTCATTGCCCTACCCACTTACTTGCCAATTACGCCTACTTTTCAAAATTCTGTTCAAGTCTCTTCATGGAAACTCCTCCTGACACCTCTAAGAGCTAAGACCTACTAAGAGCTGAATCAGACCTCTCTCTCTGTTCATCCTTTATCGTCTTACAGCATGCTCCTGTGCAACGTCAATCACACAATCTGCCATACTGTATTACCAGTTAAGAACGCAGAAATAAAAATCGATGAAATTGCATAATATTTCCCTATAAGAATCCAAGCTGAGTATCTCTTGCTTGTTTTGATACAACCACATTGGACTTTCCCAACTTCCTTCACAAAATGACCTAAACTTTAATGCTCTATTGTCTCTGGCCTTTCGCTCCAAAATGCTGGGGTTCAACATTAGCTCTGTAAAAAAAAAAAGACTTCCCTTAAGTGTAGAGTGCAAAATTCCATAATGACCCCCCCCCATGACCTTTGCCCCTGGTGTTACTCCAGTGATTATGTTACCTTACATGGCAAAAGGGATTTTGCAATTGCAATTGAGATTACTAATCAATTAATTTTAAAGCAGATTATCTAAACAGCCTTAATCTAATCATGTGAACCCTTAAAAAGCAACAAATTTTCTTTGGCTGGTAGTAGAAGGAAATGTTGGAGACATTTGAAGCACAAGGGCTCCAAGTGCCATTGCTGGCTTTTACGATAGAGTGGAGAGGGGCCAAGAGAAAGGTGGGTGGGGGGTGACCTCTAAGAGAAGACGGTGGCCCTCTGCCCAGAGACACCAATGACACCAGGAACCTCTAGCCCCGAAGAACTGGGTTCTGCCAACAACCTGGATGAATGGGAAGTAGATTCTTCCCTGGAGCCTCTAGATAAGACCTGAACTTTGCTGACATCTTGATTTGAGCCTTGTAAGACCCAGTCGGACTCAGACTTCTGACCTAGAGAACTGTGAGATAACGAATGGCTGTTGCTTGAAGTTGCTAATTTTGTGGTGATTTGGTAGGCAGTGATGCAAACACTAAAAGCAAGGCCCAATTCTCCCTCCACCTCAGCAAACAAATCAATCCTTTTTCTACACTACAGTTTAAAGAGCTATTTCAATTTCAACCTGGACTTGCTTCTTTAACCTCAAGCTTTAAGTCTCCTAAAGGCAGGCATTGTGTACTATTTATATCACATCTGAAGAATAAATGAATGGACGAGATTAAAAAAAATGCATGTGACAAATAATTAGCCATACTTTGGTTTGGTTCTCTGGAAATAAATGTTTTATAACCTTGAACCAAGAACCAAATCAAACTATCTAACTAGCTTGCAAGAATGGACTCAGCCAGAGGCAGGACCCCTGACAACCTAATTTGATACACCAGTATAGTCTAATTGACAGCTAAGGGACAACCAGGCAGCTCCATCAGGTACTATGGGGTAGCTTGGTACACGCTCTTCTTGAAAGAAAGAGTCTCAACTACAAGAGAAAGAAGAGAAATGTTTGCCTTATCCAATGCATTCAGTCAGAGTATACTCCTGAAAAATATAAACCTCAATTCTAATCCTTCCAGAATGTACTGGAATTGTTTTCTATATGCTAAGATTTTGCTTGTGTGCTAAAAAGCCCAACTCATGACCAGCAGTCCTTGTCTAAAAGTAATATAACGTGCAGTGTTACCTTCAATTTTGATAAACCAGGATACAAATGGTAAAAGATATAAAGTACCAAAGATGCCTCCTTTATTTCTTTCTGCCTATAAAATACTGTGGCTACGAGTAAATTCAATCTACAATTTACAAACAACCCAACGGTAAAAAGAGAAGACTAAGAGCTGAATGATTTTAACTACACAGATGAGGCGATTCAATTAAGCGTGCGTCTTTCCCCGTAGACTAGGTCACAGCAAAATGTGAGTAAGTGACTCAAACATATAGGAGAATTCTGCTCAACACACTGTATCACATGCAATACTTTATAATACAAAGTGATGTGTAAAATGAAAATAAAAGCTTAATTTGTTTATACACTTTTGTCTGAGTTTATGGATTACAAATGTAAAAAGTCAGACTTCCTAGCATAGCTTTAAAGGAGAGCACAAGAAGAGCACCGAATGCATGAACTTAGAGAGATCTACTTATTATATTCTTCCAAATTATAACAGCAAAGTTGAAGGGGGAAACCATAATTCCTCTCTCTTGAAGGTACAATACACATGCCAAAGTTTAAGTCACGATTTAATTATCTTAGCCTGTGTGAGAGAAAGATTACATGAAAAAAAGTAGTTAACAGAACACACTAGTGAGTTATACGTGGCCTTCATCAGTCTCCCTCGGATTTCACAAGAGCATAAATTAGTTTTTGTTGCGCTAGGCTTTGATATTTGGTGATTTGTTACTAGTAGCCGCATGCCTGTCTTGGCTTGATCCGAAGATGAAAGTAAGCCTAGGTAAATAAATAAATGAAAAAGAGGATTAAAGCAGAGCAAGAAACTAGTGCTCTCAGTTGTTTGTTTTGATATTTGGTATCTGATATTTGTGTATTCCACTGAAAATATGACAACTGATATAGTGATGTGGTTTTGTTTTATGGTTCCTCTTTGAAAAGTTTATTTCTTCATCTCTGGTGCCTTTCTAGTAGTCACATTCTTGTTTTATTTCTTTTCTTAGCAAGGGGTTATACCTTCTGTGATAAAATAGGGATTATTATCACTTAATACAGGATAAAGTAACAAGCGAGATGATTATTTCAGCCAACAAGAGAAAGGGTTCATGGCAGAGAGTGTGTACATTTTCTATAATGGTATATCTTCAAAAGCATTCTAGGGGTTTATATACTTAAAAGTATTACTCTATTAAAAGAACATTATTAGAAATAGTAATACTTCTTCCTGGCCAGAGACCCTTTATAGTTATGGTCTTCACTCTTTAAAATGCTCAGTTACCTGCAAATTTAATCTCAACAAGGCAAAGCTGCATGAATCCCAGAATCTAGAATTTAAATAAAAGAGTAGAGTGGTGAGTATTTATATCGGACTTTCTTCTTTTAAAAGGATGATACTACTCTATTTGCATTAATTTTCTCAGGTTTAATAATCTTATTTATAGGATGTTACTTCAAATATCAAATATTGAGTATCTGTTGAAGGCTTTAACTCTTCAGACCACTGCATACTAACAATAACAACAAAATTCCATGATTTTCCTTGGGATGTTTTGGACAATACATTTGGAAGTGCACTAAGGAAATGACAATGAAATTACTTATGAAGAGAGCAACCGATACCAAAAATCTTACACATCCTATGGGACTGTGAAAATAATGTAAACTTAGGGTTTTATTTCCGACATTTCTTATAACTAAGTGACTTAATTCCCATTCAGATTGATGAACATGATTGTCTTTTTGGTTATTTTTAAAGACGGACTCATGTAAGGATCCAACTTTCTCGAGCGTATTTTAAAATTTCTTGAATTTACTAAGCATACCCACTGATTTGTTAGATATGCAATGGAAAACTACAAGTACAGGAGTGGGCAGATTATGATTTTAGAAAGGTGACAAAAGCAGAATTAAATGAGGGCAGAAATCTGTTTTTTTTAAACAAAAATAGCATTATATGTTGCAAAAATAACACAATTTCCATTAATCTACATACATATTTATAGTCTTCTTTGAAAAAGCATCCTGCACCTCTTAGAAAATTCTGACAGTAGAAGCCTCTGTCAATTATATAATTTCAAATAGCAACTCAAATATTTAGCAGCCTAAAACCATACGCATGGTGAAGAGAATAACATGAATGAAAAGGAAACTAAAAGCAGAGCCATGTAGGTTTGAACTGGGCAGTGATGTCGGAGTCTGTGGGGTCTTCAACTGAAACGAGACGGGGGCAAAATATCTGAAATATCATTTGTACCCAGCCTCTTGGTAGTGAAGACATGGTAGTGATGGAAGGAGTGTTTTGTCAAACTGAAAAAAAAAAAAAGTAATTATAATTTTCTCTAAGAACCCTAGTGAAAACTTGCCTGCTTTTTGTAGATATTTTTCACAAAGAGGACAGAAGCAGAGCGACCTCAGTGGCAGCCTTGACAAGCCACCCAGGCTAATTAGCTGCTATCCTGTCAACAGGTACAAATCATTGCAGGAGCTGGGGGCTAGGATGGCCAGTTCCTTCAGCTGGGGTGCCTGGGGCAGAAGGTGCTAATGACACCATGACCACCACCAAGGATGCCTTTAAGCAGCACATTGTCTCCAGAGGATTTTGGCATCCAGGAACACGGAAGGTGCTGGGTGACAGCAGAATAAAAATCACACAGTAGGTTTGACAATAAAGCATTAAGTAGAAACAAGGGACACATTTTCCCTTTTGTCCAAGTTATACTTCAAGGCAGAAAAAAGAAAGAACGAAAGAAAGAAAGCACGCTCTTAACTATCTGGGAAGGTATTCATTTTTCTAATAGTCTATAAGAAAAAGAATTACTTATCTTGGTTGAATTTGTAAAGAAGAGTGTCAAGCCTCTTAAATCTTTTTGTCTTCTATGCGCTTCTTTTTGTTTAGATTGAAAGAAAATGGTCTTTCTTTGAAGAAGCAATCAGCCTAATTTGAGGCTTCGGCCTGTCCCTAGTTTCTCCCTAGCCTGTAAAATATAATCAGCATCAGTATGTAAATGTCTCTGATAACTTCCTAAAACAGGCTGTTTTTAGCTTGTTTTTACCTCCTGACACGTGTTCGAAATGGGTAATGTTTCTATGGTTTATATTCTAGACTCAAATTTCAAATGTTAAAAAATAAATAAATAAAAATGGTTTTGGCGATGAAACAAATCCTCTTAAGTTCTTTAGTCACTTGCTAAAAGCCTTAGGGGGCTGAGAATAAAACTGGAATGATGAAAGAGGAGACAGGATGCATGAAGAATTCTGTAATCAGGATATAGGGAAATGGAAAGAGAACCACTATTGGAGTCAGGCCAACATGAGTTTGGATACAAGGTCCTCTCTAGACTGCTGAGTTTGGGCACATTGCCTATTTCGGCCCAGTTTCAGTTTTCTAAACTGTAATGTAGGGTTAATAATTTAGGTCTCTAACATTGTTTTTTTGAATGAAATTACACTACAGCTTTGAAAGCTCCTAAAGAGCGCCTTATCTATAGTGCTCATTTAATAAAAACCTCTAAAGGGAGCTCCACTAAATCTACATAAAGATAATAATGTTATGCTTAGTTATGGAGGAGGTTGGTGACCTAGGTAGGACACACTTAGGAAAAGAATTCCCTTCTTCCCAAGTTTCCAAGCAAGGGAAACTTTCCCTCCTAATTGGGAGCATTTACGTTTCCACCTAGTTTAAATTCTAAGGTGAGACTCATTAGCAGAGAGAAGCAAAAGGAAGAAAGCATTGAAAAAGCAGCAAGTAGAAGATGCAGTCTCAGGTTATTAATTGTGCTATTTCCTTGTTCTTTTCTCTCCAATATTTAGAGGACAAGAAAAGTGTCTTTATGTTGGCATTTATTTGGGGGAGAAGGAAGATTCCTGGACTGTGTATTCACAAGAATGAGGACGAAAATAGGATGTTGAAGTAATAGATTCTAAAATTATATTATTAGGAAAATAAGTTGTGAGGCACAAGAAGAAAAGGTAAGGCAAATAAAAGAAAAAGAATCCTCCATGTGTTTTTATCCTTTAATGGGGTTTTTATTCAATCAATAATTTGACAAAAATTTATAGAATGTTTACCATATGCCAGGAATTTACTGTTTTTACACACTGTGGATATGGCACTAACTAGAGAGCTAAAACTCCTTGCTAAGATGGAGCTTATATTTTAGGGAAGGAGGGATATAAATGATACATAAAATAAAGATATAAAACACTAGATAGTGATAACTGCTATGGAAAAATATAAAGCAAGGAAGGGATGGAGAATGTTATGATGGATGTGGGAGCAGACATTGAAATTTTAAATAGAATGATCAGAAAAGGGTTCGCCAACAAGGTATGACTGAGTAAAGACCAGAGGAGGTGAAGGAACATGGTATATAGTTTGTGGAAGAATATTTTAGGCAGATAGAACAAGCAAATTAAGATTAAGCACCCTAGGCAGGAATACACCTCCTCTGCTGGAAGAATAGCTGGGAAGCAAGTGTGGTCAGAGTGCAGGTGATGCAGAAGGAAGTGGCCAGAGCAGTAGTGGTGGAGGGGACAGGCTGGCACTTGTAGGACTTTTTAGGACAATCTGAATACTTGGTTATGTTTTCGTTTTGTTTTGTTTTTCCTGGCAGAGATCTAGAGCCACTGGAAGGTTCTGAGACTAGTGCTCTGACTTCCATTTTAATTGGCTCCTATTGGAAACTTTGTTTTGCAGACAGTAGGAGTTAGGAGGTAGTGATAATACATGATGATGATGATGATGATGATGATGATGATGATGATGATGATACTTTTCTAGATACAAACTGAGGAAGAGTCACCTTTGGCTCAGGTGATGATCCTGGAGTCCTGGGATGGAGTCCCACATCGGGCTCCCCACAGGGAACCTGCTTCTCCCTCTGCCTGTGTCTCTGCCTCTCTCTCTGTGTCTCTCATGAATAAATACATAAAATTAAAAAAAAAAAAAGAAAGAAAGAAAAAAAGAAAAAGAAAATCCAAGGATTTTCTACATAGGAAGAATGTTTGTTTCAATTATCTTCACTTAAAGTTAATAAGTAGACAGTTTTCAAATAATTCTGGTATATATTTTCATCCTCTTATGTTTTATGTTACCGTACCTCCTACTACAGAATTTCAAATTTTCATTTAACATTACCCTACTTAGCCTCTGTTCCTCTTGAAAACAAAGAATGTGAATTACTCATTTTCATTTTCTTTGGAGCTGACACACACTGTGTGGTTAAGATGGACATAGAATCAACAACTCAACAACACATTTGTTCATTTTGCCCATCCAGCATATGAGTCCATTTTTAGGTTGTGGGAACTCTCTCATCTAATGAGTCTTGGTTGATACCAAAGATTGTCTGATTTACAGAAGGCAGAAATGTTAAATATTTGCTTCCACAGCTTCCCTTGGGTCTTGGTCCCAGATTCATGAGCTGGGGTCCTCCTTGCAGGGGTGTCCACAAAGAACACAGCCTGGAGAGTCAGTGCACAAATGCAGGGGACATTCTCTTCTCTCAGCTGCCCTTTCTTTATTAGATTAATTCTCAGGTACAGTTTCGGGTATAATTTTGGCTGCCTAGGCCAATGCTTGGTTCCCTCAACTTCTCAACTGTTCCATGAATCACCCAATATCCTTTTTTGAACTTCCTTCTTTTACTTAAAAAAGCCCTCTTCAGCTTTGTTACTTGGAATGAAGAATCCTCACCAATGTAATGCTCAATAATCATTTAATGAAAGCATGAATATTGTACCCTCCTTTAAGAAATGCATTACCTTACTCTGAGATAGAGTAAAGGGGCTGCAATTCCTACTTCTATCCTCCTGTTTGTCATTTGCAAAATATGGAGGGACATACTGGAAGATAAAGAGCACAAGTCAGGTGAGAATGGATAGGAAACAGATGAGAGGTAATAGAAAGTTTCTGATTTTTTGGGTCAACGACAACTTGAGAACCTGGTAAATAATATGGATTCTTTCCATATGAAATTGCACATAAGCAAAAGCTCAAACATTTTTCATGAAATTTTAATGAGATCAAATGCTTTGGCATCTTCTCTCTTTGATGCTTTATATAGTTTTTAACACATTCCAAAAGGTGGAATACTACCCTACATCTATTCTTACCGTGCTACTTTACACATGTTGCTAACATGACTATAATTTCAAATGTGTAGCTAAACAGTTTATAGTAACCATGAAACAAGAGTCAGTTTCATAGAAATGAAATTGCATTTAATTTTTGTGATATTCCTAGAGGGAAAAGTAAGCCAGGAAAACAGAAACAGTTGAATTTCTCTAGCCACTATATTGACATAAAGGTATTAATATCGTTAAAAAAAAAGATAAGCACAAAGTATAAAGTGTTAAATCAATGTTAAATAATTAATACCAACTAAAAATGGATCTTGAGAGTTGTACAGACTATTAAAGATCATCCAAACTGATGTCATTATTTAATAGAAATGGGTTTCGGAGAAGTTAGGTAGATTGACCAGTATCACCCACTTAGTCGTTACTTACAGAGGAATATCTTTCCTTTTTATTTATTTATTTTTTTTTTAAGATTCATGTATTTATTTGAGAGAGAGAGAATGTGTGAGCAGAGGGAGAGGTGAAGGGACAGAGAGAGAAGCAGGGCTTGACCCCACAACCCTAAGACCACTACCTCAGGCGAAATCAAGAGTCACATGCTTAACACGGTGCCCCAGGAATATTCTTTCATTATATCAGTTATTTTAAACCAGAAAGCCCCATGTTACTCATTGTTCAAGTGAAATATTATAGCCAAATCCATGCCAATTTTCTCCATGAGGAGCATGGTTTGAAGGCCATGCACTCCAGCATCTCTGTCTTTTGTTATTAATATACAATAATAGATAAAAATAATGGTGTATATGTGCATAGGTCTAAGTACTTTCAGATACCTTATCTCATTCAATCTTTCCATCAAGCCATTGCAGTGAGTATTACTGATTAACTCCATTTTACAAATGAACAAGTCAAGGAGTAGAAGTGTTAAGTAACTTGCACAAGGAAATACAGTGACAGAGTCAGGAATTGAACCCAGAGCTATTTGACAATGAAGCTTCCGTTCTAAGTCACTACACTCAAAAACCCTTCCATTTTAAAATGTTAGTTTAATAGATTTTACGGTCTGTTCTATTTTCGCAGTTTTCTTACCTCTTGTCTATAAAATGAGCTCTTAGATAAGAAGAGAGTAATCAAATTAAAAAACCTTTTATCCATGAAACATCGTTTATTGACTTCTGTTATAGTTTGGATAATCACAGACAAAAATACTAACCAAACAGCTCACGAAACAGAAAAAAGTACTAAAGATGACTCTCTTGATTTATCAGTGGATGTGGGCTTGGTCTGTGATTTGCTATTTAGAAAACTCTTCTGAGCTACTGAGATTTCTAGAATTTTAAGTGACATATAAGCATAGCAAATCAAGAATTTAGACCCTTCTGGGATTGTGTTAGCATCAGAATGGTGAAGAGATTTCATCTCTCTGGATCAATGCGGATTGATTGGTTGTGATTGTGTTGTGCTTGATTAGCAAAGTCTGAAATGGGCATGGAAAGGGAGGTGACATCATTTGAGTCCTATGTTGAGCTATTATGTATAAACCTTCTTATGTCACTCATTTGGGCTTTACCAACCTACAGCAAGACTGCAGTCATTATTTAGTAGCAGGAATTTGTCAATCTGGAATTTGTCAATCTGGAATTTGTCAATCTGGAATTTGTCAACATGTAGTTTGAAGGTGTGTGGAATAATTGAAATAATAATTGTATATAGCACATAGCACAGTTCCTGGCCTATAATAATATATTCAATCAATGATACCTATTATTATTTACATTATTTTAATTTTTATAAGAAACATCTAAATAGGTTACAAACCTTTATTGATTTCTTACTTCTTAATTGATCTCTGACTTCTGCACTTACTTCTTTTTTCTTCTACAACAAAAATGTCTGCCATTCAAATTCCCCACTCTGTCTGCAGAGGAATTCTAAATATGTTTTTTTCTTGAGAGCTGATGCTCCCCCAGGATCTAGTAATTTATTGGACATTAAAGGAAGCCAAGCAGTTGACTGGTTTCCTCCTATAGATTCCAACCAGTTGTGAGCAGACACAGAGCACCACATAACCATCTAGATACAGTATTGGCTTTGTTATCGGTACATGCAACAATGGGAAACTCAGGCCTCCTACCTCAATCTCCAAATGGACCACTGCGATGGAAAAGTTCCATCTGAGCCACAGGCAGACAGGAAGCAAAGGGGAGGGTAATGCTTTGCTTGAGAAAGAAGCAAAGGAGAGAAGGAAAGAGAGAATGAGAGAAGAGAGGGAAGAGTGAAAATTACAGAGGACTACTTTTTACATTTAGTCAAAGGAATTTGCACCGATCCTTGGGGCACGGCCCAGCAGATATCCGCTTCCTGCATCTCCCACCCACAAGTACATCCTTCCATCTCCCCGATCAGGGAAAGCTAAGTAGGAGAGGTATTAGAAACATTCACTCTAACACTATTCTCTCCTGCGCAGTGGGTCAGAAGTTTCATCCCCTTATGGAAATATGAGAGGAAGGAAATGTGCTCTATCCCAAGCACGGCCCACAGCCTACAACTTTAGATGTTTGTCTACTTTCTCTAAGCCAAATCACATTTCCTTAGTTTCTTCTCTCAATACCTCTAACTCAAGTCATATGGCATAGACGATGGACTGCACACTGCGGCGGATAAAGAATTCCAATTTGCGTACGTGCATCACTGCTGAGTGCCCTTCCCACAAATCCCCAAAGGGCTTTTCAGCACTATGGGGACCTAATCCCCCTTCTGTTGCTGCTTTTGCCTTTGTTAGTCCATCCCCTTTCCTTACGCACCACACTCTCCCCAAGCATTCGAATCACCTTTTACCGAATCCCATGATGCACTTAGATGGAGAATGGGTACTTTTCTTTGAGTCAAACACACCTATTTAAATAATACACGCAATAGGCTCTTCAGAGGACATTATATGATGTCTCACTGTAGGAATTATTACTAATTTGGATTTTTTTTTCAAAATTTTTTATTACAGAGGCTGACTGTAGTGATTTATCTAAATCTCTTGAGTGTTGCTCAATGGTTTTATTCACAAAAGGCTGAAGCTGGCAGTTTCTCGTTACAGAATGAAATCTGAAATAGGCTCAGCAAGCTGTAGTGTTATGTACTTTGACGTCACACTTGTCAAAGCACTGCAGGTAAATTATAGAGCAAACGGCAGGCTTATCTAAAATCTTTTTGTTGTTGCTGCCTTCTCCCAAAGGAACGAGATTCTTATCTTAATGGTTGAGAAATTATGCATTTGTTTCTATTAATGTACAGAAATCTAAGTCTTTATATCCTAGCTTATCACAATGAAATTAAAACTCTTAGCTTTATACAAAGGGTATTTTTCCAATGTTAAAAGTGCTCTGTTTTATTAAAGCAAAACAAAGAATAAAACAAACTGGAAACATATTACAGTGTCTTACATTGAATCTAAAAATCTCCTTAAATGGTCGTTAATTCTTATCTTCAATCTGATGAGGAAAAAGCCAGTAGGACAATGTAGGCAAGTATATGGTGTTTGAAAACTAGATTTTTTAATTTGGAGGAATGATTTATATTTCCTCATGTATGACTGTTTAGGTGAAAGGGGGCTGGTGAAATCTACATGACAGATTTTGATATATTAATACAAGTATCAGTTCAATTCAAATATAAAAAAGGGAATAAAATGCAAATGTACTTGCATTTATCTGATTATTATATGATATTAAAAGTCAAATAATTCAAATGGATACACATTTTTAAAATTAAGATTTTCTTTGTTAAATCTGCCAATGCAATTTAGACATTTGTCAAAACTAGTAATTCATGAATCAAAGTGGTGATCTAATCTAATAATTAGTAAAAACTGAACTTGAAAAAATAGAATTTTTGTATTTATTTCATGTCTGGCCAAGAATAGTATATATAACATATAATATTATGTGAGAAAACCCAGTCTTACAATCACAGGTATAAGAAAACTTAAAGGATGCTTCTATTTAGATGGGAATACTAATTTTGCTGATTAGAAGAAGCAAAATGTCTATTTTATGACAAGATCTAAGAGTTTAATAAGTTTTAGAAATTTATATTGTTAACTACTAGGAGGTTTTGAGATCAGGTAATAATACCCAACAAAAAGTAGACTAAGCAATAAAGATTATTGTTCCCATAGTAAAAAAAAAAAAAAAAAAAAAAAAAAAAAAAAAAAAACTCCTATAAAATGAGGTATAGGGTCTTGTCTAGAACTTGAAAATATGCCTTTAAATAGTTTCTTCTGTAATTCTTTTGACTTTTTTTTCAGTAGGCTAAAATGGCTACAAAAGCTCTAAGCATCACATCCTCACATATCAATATTAGGGGGGAAATGGGCCTCTTTTAACACATCTTTCTGTTTTCCTCCCCAAAGGAGACCATTAAAGACCCAGAAAGCATTTCTGCTAATCCTGTTGGCCAGATGTAGGCTACATTGTCCATCCTTGCCTTTAAGGAAACCAGGAAAATGATGATGATGCAAACAGGCTCTCAGAAAGGAAATGGGTGTCAGAGACTCTGTTTATACAATCCCTGGGGCCACCAGCAGTGCGATGCAATAGTTATGAATGAGGCCTGTCAGGTCGAACTTCCTAGGTTTGAATCCTGGCTCATGCATTTCTATACTGTGCCATCCTCCTGGAATTTCAATTTCTTCATCTAGATAAAATGGGGATAAAATAGTGTCTCCTTCAATTAATGTGATCTGTTACTTATAAAATATTTGGTTATAATTTATATAATAAAACCTACATTATTTGACTGCACTAAAACTTTGAATCTCTTTAAGTGATTCTTTTTTTTTTTTAAAAGATTTATTTATTTATTCATGACAGACACAGAGAAAAACGCAGAGACACAGGCAGAGGGAGAAGCAGGCTCCCTGCAGGGAGCCTGATGTGGGGCTGGATCCTGGATCCCGGATCCCAGATCCCGGATCCCAGGATCACGCTCTGAGACAAAGGCAGACGCTTAATCACTGAGCCACTCAGGTGTCCCTCTTTAAGTGATTCTTTAGAGAATTAGAACTAGTGTACTAACTTTTCAGAAATGCAAAATACATTAAAATAGCAAGTGAAATTATATTCATAGACACTTAATGGTCTCTATAACTGGCTAGTAGCTGTGTTAGACTCAGCATATTCCAAGTCATTTGCTCTGTCATCCCCCAACCCCATAACCATAGAGGCCATATCTGGGGCCAACTGACTTAGTCTCCAGTTGGCATGTTGAGTATACCTATAGAAAATAAGTACTCATTCAGTGTCCCTGAGTCAGAAGCTAGAATCCTGCCCCAATCTCCCGACTTTATATGTATGTGACAGACAATATGCAACATTACAATCTTCCTTCCATTGACATTGAAATAATTACACCCCAACACTGGAACAAAAAGCAAATAATTCAAGTAGAGTGATTAATTTGGCAGGGAAGAAATCCTAGTGTGAGTGCTGGTAGTTATCAGTTAGGAATCCATTTTGAGGACCAACTGTGCGGTGTTAAAAAGACATATCAAATTCATCTCTGCCCCTAGGTTGCATATGATCCAGTTGAAGAGTCAAATTCAACGTGCAACTAAATCAATGTAGCTCTAAATTCTATTGCACTGAATCTGACTGCAGGAAGTTTGAGGAGGCAGACATTAGGGTAGACTGGAAACCCTATACAGGAGGAGATGAGGGAGCTCCAACTCCTCCTCAGGTGGAAAAGACAAAAGATCAAGGCCCTAGGGCATGGTTAAGGATGGATTCATTAGCTAGATGGAGAAATGTAAAAATTAAGTGGAATACTTATTTTGAGAAAGATTGGATTAAATTAATATTCATTGAGTACATACTATGTGCCGAGCCAGCGTTAGGTAATAAAGATGAGGAATCCGGCATGAAATGGTCCCTCCTGTCCTGACCAGCTAGATTGAACCACTCTGTTGGAATAAAGGAGGAAGTAGATAAAAAAACTTCATGTGAGTTAGTAAGTCCTATTATTGGTTATTTATTGATATTTATGAATTAAGAATCATCTAGAACAATTATTAAAACACAGGTGTTACATTATTCCTCTTCCTTAATACACAGTAAGATAGACTAATCAGAGCAAATATATTTTGAAACAGCCTAATAATAAAACCAGCATGAGAACTGGCTTGTTTCATGTTTTTTTCCAAAAGAGTATCTATCATATTAATAATATGTTAATGTCAATAATGTATCTTTATTGTATATCACCATTGTTAAGCACTCTTAAAAGTGATTTATTATTTATTTATTTATTTATTTATTTATTTATTTATTTATTTTTAAGATTTTATTTACTTATTCATGAGAGACATAGAGAGAGAGGCGGAGACATAGATGGAGAAGCAGGGCCTACTTAGGGAGCCCGTTGCAGGACTCGATCCCGGGTCTTCAGGATCATGCCCTGGGCTGAAGGCAGCGCTAAACCGCTGAGCCACCTGGGCTGCCCTTAAAAGTGATTTAAACTTATTATTTTAACTCCATGACAATCTTCTGAGGTAGGATTTCTATTACTCTCCATTAATCAATAAGGAAACTGAGGTCCAGCAATGTTATGTAACTCACATAAAATGATAGAGCTGGTAAATGGTAGAACCAGTGTGTGAACAGTCTGGTTCCAGACACTGTTCCCTTTTAACCATTATTCTGTTTTCAATCTTAATTAATTAACTAAGTAAGTAAATAATCTCTTCCCCCAACATGGGGCTGAAACTCATGACCCCAAGGTGAGGTGTCTCATGCTCCTCCTACCAAGCCACCCAAAGCCCCTGATCTATAAAATTTAAAATGAGCACATAATCCAAGTATTGAATCTTTTCCAATCTATAATTCATCCTGAAATTTTGGAGAATGCAAATAATACATTATTGGTTTTCAATAATGGCTTTTCTCATTTGTTTAGTAAAATTTGTTTTTAAAATTTCACATTTTTACCAAGACATTGTATGTCTGTAATTTGTGTCCAAACTCCTAATTTTCAAAGCGAGTATATAATAAAGTATATTGCAGCTTTGGCCTTTATTTGGTGGTATCAAGGATAACAGAATCAATTTTACTGTAAATACAATGTGTGAAGAGAGCTGTTCAACATCAATGCTCTAGTCATTCAGCCTGACATTTCTTTGTGAAGTGGGCAGAAAATTAAATTGCCTCAAATTAGAGAAGAAAATCACACACCATGAAAAGTAACATGTCCAATGACAGTTGAGGTCATGCTTTTGCCGAAGTATGTGTGAATTTTACCATATGAGTTTCATTGATGGTAATGGGAATTGTGCAATTGCCCTTCTTAATGTGCTCTGAATCATTACCCCTTAACATCCTCAAAATATCAAAAATTTCCTGGCATTTTATGTTGGTTTTATAGTATGACATTGTTATATATTTGTTTGAAAATCTGAAGATAATCTCATTAAATTTCCTTGGTTTTAATCTTTAAGCTATTCTCACCCAATCACCCCCATCCCCCACCAACATGCTGATATTCTAGATTTTGACTCTCTGAACTGCTCTAGGTTTTAAAATGAGCACTTAAAATTGGAATACAGTAGTCATTTTTTTCAGAATCCAAATTTTCACAGCAAATATTTTTTGAGATCTATTTGAGACCCCAGTGTACTCTGCTCAGGGTCCTCAGTGAATAAGAGGATAAAAGGGATGCCTTGACTTTAAGGAGCTCCCGGTCTTGTACCCGAGATAAGGAATGAATGACAAGTCCAGGCAATAGCTAAGTCAATATGCTGCCTTCAAGAAAATGAATAAAAGGTGCTTTGTACTTAGGATAGAAACAGGTGAATACGCAAGGTCCAATAAGACTAGAGAATTTAGATTTCACCTCTGACTTGCTCTCTGGTAGGAGGAAGAGGGAAAAAGGGGGTAGGGGGGACCTCTGTGAACTCAGTTTCAATACTACTCACTATGAACAGGGAAGCACGACGTTAACCGGAGAAAAACACATATAAAGCCAAGTGACAAGGCTGCTGGCAGGTGGCAGGTGCTCCAGATTATCAACTGCCTCGAGAATTCAGGAGGAAGGCGACATCTCTTTGAACTAGGGATGAAGATAATTTCCCGAAGGCCTCGTAAGTTGGGCTATGAAGACAGGAAGGGAAGACGCCCCAGCCCAGGAAGCAGAAGAACAAGGAATGAAGGCAGGAGGCAAGCGAAGCTCAGGAGCAGACCTTGAACAGGAACACAGCGGTGCCACCGGGGTCTGGAAACGGCTGGGGCATGTCGGGGACGCTGCGGGCCAGGAAGCTAGAGATTCTGTAGTAATCTGTGTTGTCGCACGATCAACTGTCCCCCCCCAAGGATGCCAAAAGCACTCCGGTCGGAAAACCGGAGGATACGGGGCACAAAAGGAAGCAGCAGCGACCCATGAACCCGGAGGGCGCTGCAGGCTGGGGTGAGTGCCCCGCGGGCGGCAGGTGCAGGCCCTGGTGGGGGACGAGGTCGAGCCCCAGGCACCTAGAGGGAGCACCAGGCTCCAGCGAGGCGGCAGGTGCAGGCCCCAGCGGGGGACGCGGTCAGCCCCGGGCACCCAGAGGGAGCACCAGGCTCCAGCGAGGCGGCAGGTGCAGGCCCCGGCAGGGGACAAGGTTGGGCCCCTGGGTGCCCAGAGGGAGCACTAGGCTCCAGCAAGGCGGCAGGTGCAGGCCCCAGTGGGGGACGCGGTCGGGCCCCGGGCGCCCAGAGGGAGCACCGGGCTCCAGCGAGGCGGCAGGTGCAGGCCCCGACGGGGGACAGGGTCGGGCCCCCGGGCGCCCAGAGGGAGCACCAGGCTCCAGCGAGGCGGCAGGTGCAGGCCCCGATGGGGGACAGGGTCAGGCCCCCAGGCACCCAGAGGGAGCAAGCCGCCAGCACCCCGGTTTTCCACAACTAAGAGCCTGGCCCGCAAATACCTGGAAGTGATGGTGTGGCACGCACACACACACACACACACACGCGCGCAACATGCATACACATGTGCACACACATGCACACACCATGCACACACGTCCCCGCCCACCGTTACACATCTGCTCTCCCCTAGAGCGAAAGAAAGGGAGGTGGCCAATTAATGATCCTGAGAACATCCCTAGATCTTACGTTTCTTCTTCTAAGTAAAAATGCAAATAGCTTGGTTGCTTTTGCCTGAGTTTGGTCTGAAGCAAGAGCTGGAAAGGCTGGGCGCACGTGGCCAACGTCACCGGCCGGCCGTGCGGAGAGCGTGCGCCGGAACCAGCCACAAAGCCATTCTGTGTCCTCGCAAGTGTCGGTCTGTAGCCTCCTAGACGGGTGTCTATAAAAATCACTTGGTGTGTGTTATGTTAAAGACACCCAGCAATTAATTGCTATCCAACTATGTAAATCACAATGTTCAATAGGTTAATTACATGTTGCTTCAAAAAGGATTTGCTATTTTCTCTTTTCACTCTGCTGACTTTTAGGTTCCCACTTGCTTGTGCGTGGCATGTTGTGTTTTATGAAATTCTCTGAAGTCTCTACTTATTATTTTCCTTCTCAATTAAAGGAAGGCAGTTTCACATGAAGAGCTGCAAACCCAAATCCGCAAACTTAGGGTAGCAGCAGGTTGCACAGGGGGCCTGCAGTCACGGGCCGGAGCCTGCCTAGAGGCCTTCACAGCCCACCTTCGCGATTGCCATGCTGGACACACACGACGTATGTGCCAGCTGTTCCGGGCCCACACACTGCAAGCCTATAAGCTTGAGATCCCAGACCATAATGCTTCCTTCAGGTTTCCAGTTCTTAGGGAGGCCCCACATAGCACCGTCCATAGAAGCTTCTCTTTGTGGGCTGCACGTCGTGTCCCCCAGATGCTGGAACCTCTGAACGTCTTCTGTAGATTGGTGGTGGTGACGCGGTTCTTGTTACAAGAGGAAGGAACTACACGCTAGCGTCTGTGGTACTTTTAACCAAGGAGCGGGCCTTGTTCTGAATGGGCTTCCTTGTGTGTCAGGCA
Source organism: Canis lupus familiaris (assembly GCF_011100685.1). Lineage (NCBI taxonomy): Eukaryota > Metazoa > Chordata > Mammalia > Carnivora > Canidae > Canis > Canis lupus. Next base: position 58,755,510 of record NC_049235.1, on the reverse strand, counting down.
ACCGGGGGGAAGGATAGGCCAAGAGGTGGAGCCTCAGGACACTTCTCTTGGATACCAGCTGGCTGCCAACTTGCCGGCAGGTCACACAGACCCACAACAAGAGCCAACGTGCCAGAAAGAAATTTACAGCCCTGGGCAGAGCATGGTGACCATAAATCTCGAGCACATACACTATTTTCTGGTACGCTTACTCCCCGAAGCACGATGATAGTTCCCTTAATCAATTTTAGTTCCATATCTAGCTATTTGTTGAACTCACTCTGCAATTAGTTGTTGTCTGACTAGGTGTAGAAAAATCTTCTACAGGTTAATTATATGTTGCACAAAAAGAAAAGTTTCTGTGTCATTTTCTCTGGATGCCTGTTAGATACTCCTTTATTTTACAAGCCATTTAATATTTTATAGACTTTTGTACATCTTATACTCATTCTTTACATAAAGAAAAAGTAAACGAAGCCCACCCTGCCATTCATTCCCAGTCGTAAAATTCATCCCTGACTTTGATAAATGAGGCCCCAAACCGAAGACCTATCTCCTGAAGAACAAAATGAATAGAATGAATAGAATTGTCCTACTGTGTGATGTACTCATACATCTCTCACAAATTTCATACTGATTCTCTTAACAACTTTTAAGCATATTTTCCTCATATTGGTGAAACAAATTCTGTAACAGAGAAGTTACATAACTTCCACAATTTCACGAAACTGGCAAGAAAAGACTCAGAACTAAAACGCAGGTCCCTCTGGTTCTACAGAACATGGTTCGATTTCAAAATATCCATAGATTATCCATTACCGTATTACCTGGTTTTGTCTTTCCAAAGCCAGGCAATTGGTTTGATTTACTTTGTCTTCCATGAAATTGCTGTTTGTCATGTTACATAAGGTGCTCTTGTATTATTTTATTTTCATGTAGCCATCAGTGCGGGTAACTGGAAATGGAATCAACAGCAAAAGGGTTCTTACTGCTTCTCAACTCAACTGAAGGATTGTTGAAAACCCAGAAAAGGGTACCCTCAAAATTTGGGCCTTTTGGTTACTTGCTTATAGAAAAACAACCCGTGATATTAAAGATTTTTTTTCTTTTTTTGCACGGATAGAATAATGGAAGATATCTTCAATGAGGAACAGTCCCAGAGAGATAAAACCAAGAATACACAAAAGCTCACCAAGATCAGAGACCCTGGGATTCAGAAATTATCTATGGGCTCATTGCAGAAGGAGGCGTATATAAGCACAATTAAGGGTGTCAGAGGTTCAGGAGGGAGCTGGTTATACACCAGAGTTCTGGAAGCGCCTCTCTCAGGGAAATAAATGAAAAAGAGATATAGACATTCTAAGCACACATTTTTGGTCAACTACTCTCCTTTTAAAACAATTTGTTAGTATCTCATTACCTCCCTTCATTCCCTCAGACAATTTCTGAACAGCAAAGAGAATTCAAAAACTTAAAAAAAAAAAAAACAACTGAAGAAAACCTTGCTTTCTATCTATATGAATAAAATAAATTCCTGCATTCTTGAAAACTGTTCATCATCCTTCATCTGAAAACATTAGCCATCTGTTTTAATTTTGTAAACAAACTCATCTAAAAGTCAAAGATTAAATCATATTTTATTCCTGTTACTCTTCGTTTCCTGGAACATGAATATAAAATACAATATTTGTTTTCAACAATTCTTTAAGGAGAGCTGAGATCACAGAGCTAACTCAAGAATGTCTTTTTCTTTATTGGGTCTTGATTAGTACAATTCTATACTAAAAGTAAACACAATTCACGGAATCCTAGAATTCCGTTGCAATCTGGTAGGGTTTATTTGATCATATACGGAATGTGATTCATCGCTGTCTAATATCAGCGTATCTATGGGAGATTGAAAAATAATGTTTCATGATGATGAAGGCATCACTACAAAACCCTCTGTGTCTTCTGAATCTTCAAAGATTGGATTATATTTAAAATAGTTTGAATTGTGAATGTTATTTATGACTTCCTAGCTTCTGGTTTGAGCAGAGTTTCTAAGAGGTAAATACAAGCACACGGACTCGCACACACGCACTCCTTGGTAAGGCAGCTGTAAGGAGAGCGTGGAAGAGGCTACTTAGGCACGAAGTACATTCAAATCTCACTACCAGTTTTGTATTCCCCTAAACGTCTGTGATCTAGAAAATGCCAAATGAACCAACGATGCAGGTAGATTTTTATGGTATAATTTCAGGAGAGAGGTTGTTTGTGAAACACAGGTGCACATGTAATTTTTGAAATGATAAACTCTGAAGAAGAGGCCCTGTCATTTCAGTCTACTCTCTTCCCAGGCCTAACCCCCGAACGACACAGAATAAGGATTCAGTTAATACTGCGTATTTAGTGGTGGTGAATAAATGATTTAACTGATTCTGGAGAATGGGAGGCAAAGTACTTCTTAGAGTTTTCGATTAATGCTTTTTACAGAGACAAGAAGCCTCTGTGCTGGAACTCAATTATTCTCTCTAACACTACTATTTTGATTAAATATTTCAAGACAAATAAAATGTTAAGAGAAGATCCTTTGACTCAAAACCAATTTAAACTCTATTCTAATTGGTAGGCTCTAGATCCTGGGGAAAAAAATCTATTTCAATTATTTCCTTAAACATGGAGCCTGCAACCTATTTTTTTGCAGCACAGTGTACCCTAATTCCCCCTACAATGCGATTCAAAGTTCGATCTCTTTCAAAATATAATGTCTCCTTTTTTCATAAAGTCAGAGCTTGATTCTCTCAGTCTGATAGCTCAGCTATGGAGCAAAGAAACATCAGGCATGACTATTCACTACTGCCCTTCTTGAACTAAGATCCAGCCACCCTGAACAAGATCAAAGTTTCTAGAACAGAGATTCTGGAATAAATAAGAAGATTGATAAATACTGTGAATTGAGGAGTGCATGAATGTTGTGGAAAAAAAAGCTGTTTAAAACAATATAGCATGGCTTATAATTTCAATAACTATATATGTATAAATGCATATGAATTGCAAATGAATAAAAACAAGCTATGAGTCAGGTTGAATGTATACAATAAAATCTGATTTATTTGGTGCCACAAGAATTAAAGCAGAGAGAGATATCTTGGCAGACCACTTCCCACTCTCACGATATGTTTTTTAATGCACGACCTTATGATTTTGAATCATTTTAGATTTACCTGGACTGCAGGAATTCTCGTTATGCACGTTATATGACTTTATTACTATTATGATCATGAAGTAGTCACAATAGAAACAATAAAAACAAACGGACCTTCGCGCCTATAAATGCCTTCCTGAAGGTCTAGATAACCTAAATATCTATGTCCACCCATCTCTCCGTTTCCTTCTCCATCTAACTGAATACTGCCTTAATGTTTGGAAAACATCATTTAAATTGACCTATATAATACGATTCCATTTGAGGCTGAATAAAGTAGATACATCATTATTAAATGACTTCAAGAATCTTGCCAATGAGTATAAGATGTTCCAGGAAAGCATCACAAAATTGTTCTATCACTGTGACCAACTTCTGATAACATCTGGAGATTGAATTTTTCTCAATGATCCTTTTATCTATGAGGTGAGATTCTGGATATTAAATTAAGCACTTGATCACAGGCGGCCACACATCCAAAACTGTTTCCTGGAGAAAATGAGGTTTCCTACAGACACCTTTGTTTGGAGGTGGGCTGCTCCTCTATTGAGTCTCTTCAGTTTCCTAATAACTTGCCGAGCATGGCAGCCGCTCATCTGGTTTCCAAAGCATGTACTTTACCTTCTAGGGGGAAAATGAAAGCCAAACCTTCTAGACTTTCATTATGTCACAATCCAGAATCTCTGCTCTTCAATTTCTAATTCTTCAAGTCAGAGAAGTGATTTTTAGGCAGCATCATCTAAGAGGCACGCATTCCCAAAGGCACTCAAAAATTTATTATGAGATAAAGTTGGATCACGTTTGCTTAGCCATTCAGAATCTGACTACATAGAGCTGCATTCTAATGTGATAGCTTCAGTTGGTTTCCAATGGTTGTTACAAGAAAACAAGTTTCAAATCTAGAAATATGTTTGCTGTATAATTCAGTATCTGATATGGAAATAGGTAAAATAATAATACATCGCTATATTGTCCATTACCATACAGGCAAATACATAATATAGGTTTAATTAATTTTATCCGATTACTTGAAAATCATCTCTAGGAGGTGAGTGCATTATTACATTAGCAATGTGACTCCTGTTTGTGGTCTTTCTTAGTCTTAGGCCTCTTCCCCTGACTCAGATGGTTAGAATGTCTCATGCTCATTGCATCAAGTAGTTACCTACATTAGAAATAAGATTTAGTATTAGATTTTCAGTTTCAAAGTCCAAAAGATTTAGAAGAATGCAGAGTGAGTAAAAGAAGTTGTTCTTCGTATCTCAGCTTTCTCCTCAGCAAAATTTCCAAGGCTAGGAAGAGAAAGAAAACGAGAAGCAAAAAAGAAGGATCTCAATGTTTGTGATATCATTCGGAGAGAGTGCTTGCTTTACTGATGCCCACAGAACAAGCCCCAGTGTTGGGAGAAAACAACAAAAATTTCAGATGAATTGAGGCTCTCTAAAAACAAGATCTGACAGGCATGTGGGCTGAGAGCAGCTCACAGAGTTTTCTGTAGCCTAGAGCAGTACGGGAGAAGCAAGATTCCTCCAGTGAGAAAAGCACAGAGAGCCTGCAGGCCTCATGCGTCCTTGCAATGAGGACAAGGAGGCTGCATTGGCCACCTGCAGGGACCAGGGACCACAGACCAGACAGACAGGAGGAAGTCTCCATGGGTGCCGGCAGGGAGAGTTGATGACACCGAGGACCAGATGGCCCCCCACCTGGCATTTTGTAGACATAGTCCTGGAGGAGAGTCAGTTTGGGCTGATTGAGATTGAGTTTCTGCCACTTGATGGAACTGGGGCCCAGAATACAAATTAGATGCAGCTAGAGAAAAATACAGAAAACTCTTCCTTGCATAGCTCAACACCTGAGCCCATACACTGAGATTTCTCTTGCTACGAGTCTACAAATGACATATAGGCCAGCTCCAATTAATCAAATGTATTTTAACTATTATATTTATATAACATACCTGATTATTTTATTTACCTATTACTGTTTCTTAACTGCATATCATAATTATTTTATTGACAGATTACCCTTCAACCCATAATCATGGTATATGTTCAAATCTACAACAACAGTATTTGTCTACTCTCTCCTGTGTTTCCTTTCTACTTTGTCTTTTCCCTCATATTCTCCTTAAGCTTGTCAACAACAATGAAGGCCAATTTTTACTGGAAATAATGTATTCTCTTTATACACACACACACACACACACACACACACATATATATATATATACATAGTAACAGTAGTTTATCAATCTCAAAAGTATATTTAAGTTTTATGGCCTTCCCTTCTCTTACTGTTTGCGCGCCTCTTTTGGTTTCAGGCGCTCTAATTCTCAAGTCTGTAGTCCTACTGTAATTGATTTTGTCAACATTTCACCCTTTCCACTCTACTCTTAGACCAATTTCCTAACATGTTCATCTGATTCAACCAGGTCTCATAAGGCTGCAGGTGCTAAATTCTGGACCTTACTTTTCCTTAATATGGTGCACGGTACCTTAATGGTGCAGCCAACTTTCCACGGGGAGCTGAGAAAACACATCTATTGCCCAAATACTCAACTAGACATATGCATTTTGAGAGGAAAAATGGGGAAAGAGCAGAGAAGATGGGCTGCAATGAGGCTGGTTGCGCATTCCTACAATGGCTATATATGCCAGAAGAAAATGTAGTTCAACTTAGTGGTCTGGATCCCTTTAGAAATCATATAATAATAATTTTTTTTTATAATAATAATTATTATTGTTATGTATTATTATTAATATTCCAACTGAGTTTTGATTAGTTCTAAGTTGTATGAATATACACTTAATTTTTAAATAAGGTTTTTCATTTATTGTAATCACCACTATATTATGCTTTATACGATTTCCTATAAAAATGAGATCACTTCCTTACTTTGTATCTAAGAAACATTGGCTTTCCAAAACATACTGCAAACTAAAAGGAATGGGAGAGTTAGCTAGTCTAAAATTTATTTTTTTCTATTCTACATATAAATTTTAATATTTGCAAGATAAATTATTCATATTTCCCCTACAGATTAGATGTGAATAGTTTTCTACCATGAAAATATATCACATTCCTTTTCTTAAAAAAAAGTCTGCCAGTCCTGTGAGTCTTGAATAGAAGACAGTGTGTCCTCTGACATCTACTAATGGACGGTGATCACAGAGGAGCGCAGGTGGGAAATGCTATTTCGGGGTAATAGCTCACACCTGGAAAGGTCTATTTTTTTCTCCAGGATCTTTTCACAGAGCAGTGAAAATAAACTAATTAGGTCAAAGCGTCACATTGGGACCCATGAGCTCTGACGGTCTCTCTTGGTTGTATCCCTACAAGAGGCCACTGTCCAAAGGCAAATAAGCAATAAACCCTAGCCAGAACAGAGCTCCCATTTCTCTTTTCAGTGTAGCTCCTACTGGGTTTCATTGCATTTTGAATTCATGCATTGTTCACAGGGGAAAAACAGGTATAGAGGGATAAAGAAGATGTGAGAAAGAAAAGAGAACCGGAAGCAATGGTGTTTTCTAGAACCATACTGTCTGCTCAGACCCAAGTACCAAGAGGCCTTGCTTAGGATTCATGGTGTTCACAACCAGAGCTCAGGAGCTCAATTCTTCAGCTGCCCCAGACATCTATGGAAACTATACTGACAACACTCTAGGAGATGGGAATTCCAGGTGTGGACACACCTTATTCCCTTAACAAAATATTTTCTGGTTATTACTTCCCTTACATATCATTTGGGCATTTAAATTTTCCATCCATTTAACAGATGGTGATTGATCATCTATGGCACACATGTGCTAGATAGAATGTAAGGAGATGCAAAGATTTAAGACACTCTATGCCTTCCACAGTGAGTAAATAGTATGACACACACTCAACCTAAACCTAACAAAAGCTTAAAAATGTATTTCTCTTCAACCTAAACTTAACAAAAGCTTAAAAATGTATTTCTCTTCAACCTAAACTTAACAAAAGCTTAAAAAGTATATTTCTCTTAAAATATTAGGTTAGAAAAATATGATTTTAAAATTAGTCATAATCTCACCACTCATTCTAACATTTCTCATATTCATGTTTCTTTACATATTTTGTCTATTTGCATAAACCATGTTCTTATATTTTCACCTTGTTATGCCATATGATTTCATATTTGCTCATGTTCTTAATACTGAACTTATTTTTGATGATTGTAAAAGGCTATCATTCTTCTGTTGTTTAGAATTAGGTTAATTGTTTTTTTACTAAACGTCATTTCATTCATTACTCATTTACAGAGCACTTACTACCTGTCAGGCAATAGTGCTGGCTGTCAGGGATACAACATAGTTTCTACACTCCAGAGGAACAGTCTAAGTAGGAGATGGACTTACAAACCAAGGATTAAATCCAGTGACATGTGTGCTCATAGATATGTGAGTACAACCAACCATATGGAGTTCCCTTAGTACTAAGAAGATCAAATAATAGCCCATTTGATTGAGATTGATATAGTTTCTGTCCATTTGATACAGTTTAAATCAATATAATGTATATCGGGATCCCTGATGATAGGAGACAGGCAGGAGGACTTCAGAGAAGAGGTAGTATTTGTGCAGAATTCTGAGGGAAGCTTTGGATTTATACAGCCTACAGGGAGGGAAAGTAGGGCTGCCCATCTCTGTTTGCTTTACTTTAACTAGGGGTCATGACAACTTCTGGCCATTAGCAACAACTTCTCACTGCAGTCGCACTCAACAAGGGGTCCCCACCTCTGGGGAGGGGATGTGAACATTTCTGAGAAGGAGAAGAAGGACACTATGGTTAGGAGAAGCTTCCAGATGATACTATTATCCCCTTCTCTCCCTCCCCAAATCTCCTTCCTGCCATCTCTGAAAAGTCCCAGGTAGAGGTGTGAGATCCACCCATTCAGTGTGGTTGAAGCCTGAAGGAACAACTGTGGAGCAGAAGACCGGGGTGGACACACGGGCAGGATCCAGACTGGGAAAGGCCTTGGAAGTCATGTTCAGGGGTGTGGCTTTGCAACTGATGGGGAACCATGAAGGGTTTGAAGCAGCACAGTGAAATGATTAAATTTGGACTTAAAAAAAGGTCTGAGAATAATGTAGTGGGCAGACTAACAAGGGAGGGACCGTGGATGAGACATATAATTCATCAATGGAGAGACAATGATCTTGGAGCTATTGCAGAGGGGTTTTCCTTTGTTAAAAATTATCTCTACAGGGGCGCCTGGGGGCTCAGCAGTTGAGCATCTGCCTTTGGCTCAGGTCGTGACCCTGGGATCCTGGGATTGAGTCCCGCATCAGGCTCCCCACAGGAAGCCTGCTTCTTCTCCCTCTGCCTCTGTCTCTGCCTCTCTCTGTGTCTCTCATTAATAAATTTTAAAAATCTTTCAAAAAATTATCTCTATAAAATTAATTATTAGGAATGATGTTACTTGGTAAAAAGTTAAAACTATTTTTATTTCTCTTAAAATATATTTTCAAGTTACTTTCTAGAAATGATGGCGCTTCATACACATGTGCGCACAAACACACACAGACACACACATATAAGAGGTATGACCTTCATTTTATGACATACCTCTCCAAAACCGAGCATTACCCATGCCATGCTGGCCAAATAAATGCACAGATATGGTTACATACATTGATAGGATGTTTCTTGAGTTATCAAGTAAAAAGTCATGTCTATGTCAATAGTTCCAGTGTACACAGATAATTGCAAACACACCTGAAAACATAGTAGGCAATTCTGGACAGTCTTTACAGAGGCATTAATATACCAGGATACGTCTTGAGGGGAGCTTTCAGGATGGGTAGAGCACTGAAAATCTTCTCATCTGAGAACTGTTGGAAAAAACTGCTGATATATATATAGGGGACAAAATACTAAAGGAGCAAGTATTGACTGTCTTCAAATATCTGAAGTCTGTCAGAGTCAAAATATTAATGTTTCAGTTGATTCAGAAGACAGATCTAGAATGAATGAGCACACATTTATTGGAGTTAAATGTAGATTCATCCTGAGGCCATGTATTTTAGGAATTAGAACTGAGCAACAGAAATTTATGCTGCTGTATGAAGTAATAATTCTCCTAACACTGCATATATCTAAGCTCTTTGGAACAGTTGGGAACAGAAGACTGTGTGTGTGTGAGTGTGTGTGTGAGTGTGTGTGTGTGAGTGTGTGGGGGGAGGGGTGGAGAGAGGAGGGAGGGAGAGATGGTGAAAGTGAGCAGTCTTTGATGTCCATCAACAGACAATTCAAATGCAGCGCTGGATAATGTCGAAGTACAAGTCCTAGTTATTTATCGTAAATATGACACTTTCGGATTATGGACAATATGAATAATGATGATGCCGAATAACCTAGCAGCTTTCCTTCCCCCAAAGGAACACTGAACACCTCTCCTTTCCCATCTGAGATAAGGACTGGAAGAGGATCCATTCTTCAAATTCTGAAAAGGCAGAGGCTTCATGGCCTTGCCCTCATTCCTCCCCCACTGTAGTCCATGGACGACTTTGAACAAGCTCACTATAAGCAACCTCCTTGATGCTACAGGGAGTCCTTTTCTCTCCTCACCTAATTGAATTCTCTGCAGTCACTGACACTTACACTCCCCCTGTGAAACTAGTTTCCCTAGATTTTCAAAAAATGTGGTTTTTCTCCTCTTTCCCACTGGACTATAAGTTCGGTGAAGGCCTGGGTCACGTTTGTTTATCTCTGTGTAACTGGATTTCAGCATAGTATGGAACAAAAAGTAGGCCTTCCTTGTAATTCTTCTTTGCCAGCTCATCTTTCTCTATCTGATCTTTAAGTACAGGTATTCCTCGAGCTTGCTTTAAAAAATATATATATATATTTTTTAATCAGATAGTGATTCTTCTTACTTGTTCTTGGACTTTGGTGAATCATCTTCAGGATGAACACAAGTTCTAAATCTACATACACAGTATCCAAGCTAATATCCTAAAGCTTTAGATGTTAAGTTTTTTGGTCTTAATAACCATTTAGATACTTAGAAATCAATGAGGAACAAAGAGCATTTATTTTTGTGCTCTGTATTTATCGATATTTAGTGTGTTAACTGTTAAGACAGAAATTTTTTAATTCATTAAAAACAGTCAAAATGTTATTGCCTATTAAAAACCACATTTTTATGATGAATATTTTGGAAGTAGAAGTTTAGTGGAAGAGTGTTCATTTTTGTACATCGTTTTATATTTTAGCAAATGTGTGGCTCAATAGAAGATAGTTGGATCCTCGTATTTGCATTCAACTTCTTATGACATACAGTTTTGGTTGAAGTACATTAAAGAAATAGCTAGGAAAGGGATTAATATTTCCATAACCTTATTAGGTAATTATGGTTATTCTTCTTTGATATTACACTAAAATTTGGCAAGTGGTCAAAGCTTAAAAGTTGATTTCCCTGTAGATTCAGAAAACAGACTGTGACAGACTGAATTGTGTCCTGCAAAATCCATATGTTAAAGTTCTAACCCCCAGTGTGACTGCATTTGGAAATCCAGCTTTAAAGATGCAATTAAGGGGCAATTAAGCAATTAAGATCCACGCTGGGCTCTGTGCTCAGCGTAGAGTCTGCTGCCCCTTCCCCCTGTTCTCTCTTTCTCTCTCTCAAATAAATAAATAAATCATTAAAAATGAAATAAAGAGGCAATTAAGATTAAATGGTAAGGATGCACCCCTAATCTGATATGACTGGTGTCTCGGAAGAAGGGAAGACACCAGGGTCACATATGCACACAGACAAAAGGCTGGGTGAAGCCAGCGAGTGGGTGGCTAATTGGAAGCCAAGCCAAGAGGACTCCGGAGACATCATATCTGCCAGCACATTGATCTTGAACTTCCAGCCTTCAGGACTGTGAGAAGATAGATCTCTGTTGTTCAACCCCAGCCTGTGGCGTTTTTGTTGTGACAGCCCTCTGGAACTACTGCATGGATCAGTGAAATCTTAGACTCTGTAATTTTAAAACCCATTGGTCTAGTTTCCACATTGAATGGATCTCCTATCCATGCATAATTTTGAAAAATCATCCATGGGTTATTTGGAAAATACTGAGTCACTGAAATATTTTCCAAATGTTGACACATTGCATTATACTAAATCAAAAAGTCACATTTTTTTTTTAAAACGTATCACTCTAATATCTATTAAAGACGTTCTTTGGTACATGTCAAGCTTACAGTAGTAGACACCAGCTTTCCAAATTTTTTATATTTACCTGAAAACCTGAATTTTATTATTGTTGACAAATACTGCCCAGGGTTTTCCTTTAAGTGAGGGACTGATTTTATTCAATTTCAACATGTCAACCAGGTAGCCAAATCAGAACAATCATAGTGTATCGAGCAGCTGTTCTTTCAGATAGAAATGGTGCACCTTAAAAAAATTGGCTAGTGCAGCTTTCAACGGAGATAATCACATAAATGGTTTTTCCCTCCCCCCCTTTTTTGGAAGATAATCTGTATATGTGGCAAGTTTTTTTTTGCGTGTGTGTATACTCCCCATTTGCTCACAAGATTATTAAAAAGATAGGTACCCAAGGATCCACATTAGATAAAATTAGTAATTGATTGGCTTTTAGGGTGCTAGGTGGCTCAGTCATTTGGCTGACCTGACTCTTGATTTTGGCTGATGTCATGATTTCAGACACGTGGGATTGAGCCCCTTATTGGGTGGAATCTGTTTGTCCCTCCCCCTTCCCCTCTGTCCCTCCCCGACTCCTTCAAATAAATAAATAAATAAATAAATAAATAAATAAATAAATAAATAAATAAAATCTTTAAAAAAAACAGTATTGATTTTTAAAAGTTTTTTTTTTTTGTTTTTGTTTTGTTTTGTTTTGTTTTGAGTGAAGAATATAATGGCTACAAGTGACTACTGCTAAACCTCCAAGAATTGAACCTAGACCTGTCATGCACTGCTGGCAAGCAGGCCAACACAGCAGAAAACAGAAAATAACACCTTGCTAATGTTATGAAATTAGATTTGATCATGTGGATTCTCAGAAACAGGGGAGCCCTAGAGGTCTGTGGACTACACCTTGAGTTTGGTTCTTCCGCAGAAACCTAACATTCAAAAGCTCCAACACTCAGCTGACATTCTTCCCACTAGGACTGGGCCCGTCTCTTCTTCCCAACTCATTGGTAGGCACTATCCTGTACCTCTTTACTTAAGACTGCAACCTGCCATCATCTCAATCCCCTGCTCTTAGGTTTTGTGGTGAACGGTCAGCAGAGATGGAGGGTAACAATTATAGAGGCAATTCTGAGAACTTTTAAGAAATACTACAGAAGTTTTTGATCTTTTCATAGCCTAGAATTAGAGGAAATAAGTGGAGTAAGTTTTAAGTTCATTTTGATTTTTGCTTTTGGTTGAAAATCCATCACCACTTCCCCTACTTAGTTCAGAAAACATCTCTTAATCAGATTACTTAATACATGTCTAAATGCTATGCTCTACACCACCTTGCTTCCCTCCAACTTATTCCTCCTCCCCAAGCCAGAGTTCATTGACTCACTTAGGATTCCTTAGTAGTTTTCCACTCCGTCAATAAAAAATGCCACAATGACTTCTCATAGCGTAGAACTTTCTAATTTGGCTCCACTAAGTGTTCATGCTTTGTCATTTTCACATATGCATCAAACTTTATGATAAAGCCAAACAAATCTTCACTTTCTTAAATATGATATTCTTTCCTCCCTAGACTCCTAATCAATGTTTATGTTATCCTCTCTGAGTGGAACATTCTTCCTTCCTGATACTCATTTCCTACTCCTGCTCTTTTCATGCTATGGTTTCACCTTAGGTAGCACTCTATCATTGTCCAATTCTTCCTCCACAGCATCTGTGCCTCCCTTATTATAGTGTATTGGAATCAACTGTTCCATTGTATGCAGCCCCTGTTAGATCTTCAGCAAGAGGAAGGCAAGTACTGTTCTGTTGTCACACAATCACCTAAGGCAGCTACCTGTTGGCTTGGTTTTATAGAATTTTAACTGTATAATAGACTTGTAAAAACTGGGTTGATCTACATAATATAAAATATCAAGTTAAGTATGATAAATATGCTTTGATCAGGGCGTGATCCTGGAGACCCCGGATCGAGTCCCACATCGGGCTCCCTGCATGGAGCCTGCTTCTCCCTCTGCCTGTGTCTCTGCCTCTCTCTCTCTCTGTCTCTTTCTCTCTGTGTCTCTCATGAATAAATAAATAAAATCTTAAAAAAATTTCAAGTTGAAAATATAGCCCTGAGAGTTTAATAGAAATTATTTTATAATCACACTGTTTCCATCCTCAAAACTTTCAAAGATGTAAACCAATTAAAATACTGAGAGCTTATCAAATTTACCTTAAAATGTAGCTTATTATTATACAAAGTAGAAACAAGGACAGTTTTATGATAGGACAAACGGATACTCTTGCTACAGAAATATATACAGTCTTGAAAGAGTTGCAGACATGTCAAAAACCAAAAGGAGAGATAGATACAGGGGTCTTTCTCAATTATTAGATAACTGTGTTATCTCTGTTGAGAAAAGAGTAGTAGCAGCAATGGAGTAAAAAAAAAAAATATTCCCGTAGCAAACAAAACAAGAATTGGATTTTTTAAAATTAAAATACATCAATATTATCTTCTTACTAGATTTGAACAATTACGTGACATAAAATTTCTTATAAATATGGATAAACATTTCACACTTTTTTATAGCCTTAGGTTTTAATTTTTGATTCACATATTAAATAATATACATTTGCTTTCAGCTTTCCACAGTCCACTCACAATTTAATGTACCTTATAGCGGAGCTTTGACATTGCCATAGCAACGGGTGAAATGCTGGTATGTCCAGCTAAGTCCCTCCCATGTGTTAAGGTTAATGAGTGCTGTTTTTTCTTTAAGGTTTTATTTTTCATTTATTTGAGGGGAAGAGCAAGAGAGAGCACAAGCAGGGGGAGAGGCAGAGGGAGAGACGCCTAACAGATGCCTAACAGACTGAGCCACCCAGGCGCCCTAAGGTTAGTGGTTTGAAGAGCTTTCTCCTGTGGAGACCAAAAGTGGTTAGTCCAAGGCTCAAGCTAAAATTCATGAAGATGTCCTGGTTGGCTGAATTATGCTGAGTGTCCATGGAGGCAGATGGACAAGGCTCTTCTGCTCACAGACGGGCATTCCTGAACATGGCAGGGGCTGTGAGAAAAGGGGCAGAGAAATGAATCGTGCCCCATGCCCTATGAATTCTCGATCCACCTGTGGTTTAAATATGTAGGAAATATTGACAGATGGTTTATGATCAAAACGGTAAAATGACAGTGACTTAGGAGAAGGAAACATGAAACAAACTGTGAGAAAGACACTAGGAAACACTGGAGGATTTGCTCTGAGGCCATTCTCTACAGCAAAGAAACTCTGAAAACTTGAGAAAAAAAAAAAAAAAACATGACAAGCTTAACATGTCAATCTGGGATTTTTCTGTGTCCATTAGGTGCCCTTGAAAATGAAGACATTCCTTTAAAGATTTTGCCACTGACCAGAAGTAATATTATTAAAAATGCAAGGGAGCCTTGCAACAAAGAGTACACCACCCCTTATAATATTCTCCAAATGGAGTAGTATATTCTAAGGTGGCAGGAAATACGATGAAAGCATTCTAATTTAGCTTTGTTATTTAACTTTTAAGAGTCAAACTCAAAATTAATCATCAGAATCTTAAATCACATTTTGATGTTTTATAAGTCTATTAAAATATGGAGAAATCCTAAATCGTTTCTTCCATCTGATCTTTGTTAAGTGAACATCTCTGTCTATGAAACATAAGAGAATGTTGTGAAAAATTAAATGTGGAGAGTATTTAATATTTTTGAGAGTTAAAACTCAAAACAAAATATATTAAGTTTAAGGAAAGATATGTCTAAGGAATAGAGTTTAATTTTTATTTATCTCTTCCTTTCATTTAGAGAAGCATTAACACCGCACACAAACTTAATGATGTGCTTCTTCTCATCTCAGATGTAGGAGGCATTCTCTTATTCATCTTAAAAAGTATGGTCAATTACTGATGCACCTAAGATTATTTACATATAAACAAAGAAGTTAACAAGCATAATTTTTAAGATAATCCCTTAAAATATAATCCAAGAGGGCAAGAATGCGAATGTAGAGGAGAGCGGGAAGTAGAAGAGGCTGCTGCTATTTAGGAGGGAATTTTTAAAAAACACAAAAGGAAAAACAGCAGTTGAAGTCATTGAGACGATGGATCTGCATATGCCCCACAAAGCAGGTGGACACAGAAGCTGGCCTGGCAACAGGGCCAAGATTAACGTGTTTCCTGCACGTCTATGAAAAGAATAACGTGCCTTGGGTGAGGAAGCAGTCTAGGACCAGTCCCACCGTGGGACTCTGCTGCACCCGCACAGCACAGCACTACTATGCTCAACAGCAATGGGAGAAGCTGAATGGAGCTGAGAGAAAACCCCGCAGCAGAGCAGCAGAATGGAGCATTTCTCTAGTATTGAGGTAGGCAGTGGGGGCAGCGGGGGCAGTGGGGGCAGCTGCAAACTCAATAGCAAGTGTGGGTACTGGGCTGACCGAGAAGACAGCACGCTTGTGTGTACTTCAGCTACCTCGTCTCTGAATGTCACATTCTTTAGCATATTAATTTCTCAAAAAATAGCTATTGATTGACTCATGTTGAGAAACACTGTCTCAATTAAGCATCACATTATCTGCGGCCTTGACAATGGTGAGCGTGTGAGCGTGTGAGCGTGTGTGTGTTAGAGCCCGTGTATTCATTCCAATATGCCTTTGCTTGGTGGCAAAATGTTCTGTATAATGGGAACACATAGGGCAAAATGCATTTCTAGTAACCCAGATAGAGGGGATGAGCCAAGAAATTACTGTTTATTACTGTGTTTTTCACTCCATTATATGCTCCGTTTGCACCTGTTATATAAATATAAACATAGCAGAGAAGAACATAAGGAAGAGAAAAAAGCATATACAAATATGCAATACAAAGAAAACTAATTATGTATACCTTTGAAAAAGAACTGGGAGAGAGAAATGGTTCTGAAGTTTCACTATAAAAATGGAATCAATTTGTTCCCCCTTTTAGTAAACTCTGTCTTGAACTATTTTTTTTCAGGCCAAATCTATGATAGCAGCAGATATTAACTGTGGAAATAAACTAGCAAAATGCATGTTGCACTGAAGGACAAAAATAGTTAGCTCTGTCTCGAAGCCGTGGAGAAAAAAATGTCCTTCACTAATTTGTCTCCAGATTAAGGGGTAGATTAAACTTGACTTCACATCTATGTCAAGTAAGCCGGCAATTTATTCGTAACTTCATTTATTTTTATGCCTTTTATTATTTTCCCAAGTAGCTAGGTCCGGATTTCTTACATGGGGCTGATTTGTGGACTCTGCCCATGCAGCTGAAGATGAGGTCAAATCCATCCGTGGAAAGGCATTATTTATTAGAAAGGGGATCTATTTCAGGAGACAGTGCAAGGAGCTGTATAGCTCCAGATCAAATATATCTTTCTTTCTATGGATTCTGTTCTTGGCTTCCAGAACTAGGCTGATGGCCATTAATAGAAATGAATGTGACCAGAATATCTCACCACTTTAATTTGTTGTGATTGATCTGTATAGTAGTACTGATACCACCATCATAATTAGTTGCAGCAAACTGTCTGACAAACCATTAGACCACATATTCGTTCCTTCCAAAGTCTTTGTTGAACCAAATTCTTTACATACTTTATCTCATGTAGTCTCCATTCAGTTCTACCAAGTAGTAGATATTATCTGCAATTTGTGGATGATAACCTTGGAGACGTTATTAACATGCACAGGATCACAAGACTAACAATGGCAGTGTTGGGACTTAAATCCCAAGGATACTTCTGAAGCTCCTCTTCTTAGCACTGAGCTATACCGACTTGATAGTCAAGTTTGTTGAAATAATATCAACTTGTCATTCATATTCACGCAAGCTATAACTGGGAAAGCCAGGATTTAGAGGAAATAGAGTAATTAACCATTTGCTGAGTAGCCTAGAAGATAATCTACCTTTTTCAATACATTTTTAAAAGAATTTATTTATTTATTTATTTATTTATTTATTTATTTATTTATTCATCCATTCATTCATTCATTCATTCATTCATTTGAGAGAGAGAAAAGAGAGAGCAGAGGAAGCGGCAGCTTTGGGGAGGGAAGTGGGAGAGGGAGAGATTATCAGGCCATGCCAAGTGCGTAGTCCTACGTGGGGCTCATCTCACGACCCTGAGATCATGCCCTGAGTCAAAACCAAGAGTCAGATGCTTACCCACCTGAGCCACCCAGACACCCCACCTTTTCAATATTTTTATCAAGTGAAAAGAATTAGGGAAATGTCTTACATTTAAACATCATGGGAAACAGGCAAATTGGACTAAAAAGGTTGTGAGAATTTATATACCCTAAATTATTATATCTTATTTTGTTCAAGTTGGATTAAAAAGCTCTAGTAGAAAAATAAAGAATAAAACCACTAAAAAGAAGCAGTGTGATTTTGATAGAAAGCCAAATTTTAAAATGCCAGCCGGACCTAGGAAGGGTTAGTAAAACAAGGCAATAAAATGCACTATTTTGTTATAAGACCCAGTGATACAGCATGAGTGTAATGGGCTCTTCCAGAGAAAGAAATACTCCCTGCTGTCATGGAGGGTAAAGGAAGACAAGTTAGCCCAGTTTCAACTGTGTCCCATCTTAAATAGAGTGATTCTTGTGTTCAGGCCATACAAAGACTCTACAAGCAGCGTTATGAGACAAATACAAACCAACCAACCCAGGCATCAGTTTCACTGTGGTCTTTGAGACTGTCTTCAGGAGGGCACTATGCTCTGACTTTTGTGGATGAGCTGAAGGTTTCATCTGACAATCTATTTCTGACATCTCCAAAGAACCGCCTGCCCCAGGGCCTTGCCTGAAAACCTTTTAGATAGTACTGAGCTGATGAAAAAATCATATTCACCTGTGGCATCCAGGTTAGAAAGAAGGGTTCATGCTATATTTGGAGAGGACAATGAGGGTGATAGGGAGAATTCTGTAAGACAAGGAGGTAAGTATATGACTACCCTCCCGGTAGTAGTAGGAGAGGTAGCTGGGGGCAGAGAAGAAGTCAAGTCAGAAGTCAGACATCAAGTTCTCCATTTAGAGTCAAAAACAATGAGGTGGTGAAAACTGACCAGATGAGTTTGGAAAATCCCATTTCTGGGGCCTGGCTTCTTTCTTCTCCTCCAGATATAACCCATATTGATTGCAAGCTGCTGAGGGAAGTCCCATATGCAGCAGGGCTCTGACACTGCACGGCAGTGGTTTAGACATGGGTGCGGAAAGTATCGATGCAGAATGTAAGCTGGGACACGGGTTCCCTTGCCGTGTGCTCCTAGACAGACATGGAACGCTCTGGACAGATGGAAGATAGCAATTAGCTGAATGTACTCTGATATTCTATCTTGACTCCTGAAGTAGAAGACATTCCCCAAATCTTGCCAGGTCCCAATGGGTATGGGGGGAACAAGACCTGCTGACAGCCAGAGCACTGCCACAGAGCTCCCTTCATAGCACATGGAATAACCAAGTAGCCAAGACTAGGAAGAACAAAGCAGGAGCCCAATGGAAGAAGGGGCGCAGCCTTAGATTTTGCAGCATCTGTGAAAGAAGAGGCAAAATCCAGAGAATTGCAGAGGAAGGACGGGAACACCATGGTCCTCCCCTCATTTAGACTCAGTATTAAGAGCTGCCGACAAAGCACACAAGAACCAAAGCAGGGTCCAAATGCATTCGCAGTCACCCCTTGCAGATAGATGCCTATAGGAAGGAGGAGACCCACCATATCGCGTGAGAGTGGAGCAGCATAAACCCAGCAGACAGCCCAAGGGAAATGGGTCCTTCTCTAATCCTACAGATAACAGCACTAATGAAGGAGAGACAAATGGAGAAACAGCTCTGAGGCGGATCAAGGATTTGAAATGATTGTATATTTTCTTGAGACTGTTTCGAAATGTTTTGAAGAACAGCAGCAAATATTTTAAATAAGAAAAGTTTGAGAACCTTATATTCATTTTCTACCAGCCAGAATGGCAAGGCTCACGAGGATATTTAGATCACTTATAGAACATAAAGAGAGTACAGATTTTGGCTTATCTGCATTAGAGTGTGCAAAATCCCAACCATGCTACATATGTCAGACCCAGATGAGAGGATCCACCCCTTCACTCTTCTTCCACATTTAGCATTTCATAAACTTAGTAATTTTCCTAAAGATTTTGTAAGGAAGATGTACTAACCAGCCTTCTGCCATCCTGCCATCCTGCTGGAGCTCTACAGTAAATCTCCCAGCAGCCACGCCTCTGACACGTGATCCCCCAACCGTGCACGACTTTCTAAGAAGTGACCACCACCCTACCGGCTCCCAGCATTCCTGTGGGGGGCAGTTTTGTTGGGCTGGCCGGTACCAAGACTGTGGATGGAGAGGTTCTGTTTTGCCGTCTAGGCTGTGAGTAGAATAGCCTAGCATTTCAAAGCCTGGGACCTCGATAAAAGGCCTGAGATGATGACTTGACTTGTATTCATATCGCTGGAACTAAAAATGGGAATGCCGTAGGGGTGCCTGGGTGGCTCCGTGGGATTGAGCCTCCAACTCTTGAAGTCGGCTCAGGTCTTGATCCCAGTGTCCTTGGACTCTGTGCTCAGTGGGGAGTCTGCTTGAGACTCTGCCTCTCCCCTCCCTGTTCAGAGGCTCTCTCTCTCTCTCTCAAATAAATAAATAAATAGATAAATAGATAAATAGATAAATAATAAATAAATAAATAAATAAATCAAAATAAAAATGTGAATGCTGTATAAATTGAGATGCAGGAGTGTGTGAGATCGAGTGGTTCGTGCCAAATTCACATCAGACAGTGCTGCCAAATGATGAGCTTTAAACTTGGCTGAAAATTAACACTCACCCATGGATCTTTGGGAAAACAGTCCCAGTGTCATTGGAGGGAGTTCGATCCAATAATGTAGTAAAACGTTTAAAACACTTCCACGTTGCCTTTCTTACAAAATAGCACTGGATCGACATGTCCAGGGCTCCATTATTCAAAACAGAAACCTGACTTTCAATGAGGTTGCTGTGGGTACAGGTCACTTGACTGGAAATGCTGAAGTGTCCTTGCCACAGACAAGGGCTTTGTCCTGTGCTTTTATTTCTACTTTTATTGTCTAACCTTTCTGAGCCACAATTTTATCATCTCTAGAATAGAGGTAATTATCTACATTGAGAATTACCATGACAATAGTGATAACAGTGCTCAATTCAGATACAAAGGACCTTGACATTATTGTTGTTGTTGACGGCTGAGCATCCCCTCTCAGCCATATTGGACTTTAATGAAAATGGCAGGTCCTTGAATTGCAGAAGCTACAATTTGAAATCTAACAATGTCAAGTATAATCTCATAACTTAAAACGTATTTCAGTGACATATCCATTATTGTTATTGATACCTTTTTTTGACAGGTTTGAATACCTGTCACATTCTTAATAACCATAATTATAATTGTTATTGTAACAATTACAATATAGTGTTATCGTTACAGCAGGATCACTCAGCACCCCAATTTGTTCTCATAAATCTCTGTTGTTGTCTTACACAGCTCATGATTTTATGTATCCTGAATGATAGAAGTAAGTGCTTGATTCCTATGTTGTTAGTTTTCAGAGGCAAATATTTGCAGCAATCATCTGGAAGATGTTGTTCTCTTCCTTGGATCTTTGTAGGGTTTTGTGGGGTTTTTTCCTTAATTTTAATTATTTCCCCCCCCCTCTTACTTACACTCATACAATGAAAATGTATTAGGTAGGGCTCCTTAGTCATCAAGGGACAAGATGACAAGATTATGGATTCTGCTTCACTGCCTACTGTGGTTGGTCAGATACCTGTCTCCGAGAGCCCCTTTCTCTCCTTTACCTAGATTGTAGATATGCACCTCCTTTACTTATGCTGTCCTTGACTATCAAGCACGCAGTGTGTCCCTGTTGTATTGAGGCATGATTAGGAGGGAGACTAGGAGGTCTCCCACCTAGTTATCTGGAGCTGAACTCAGGGAGTATCTTCGAAATTGCTCTTCCAAGAGGCACCCCTCCCAACCTCTTCCTTTCTCTTTCCTCCCCTCTATCAAGACCTATTTTCATTAATTCTGCAAATAATTGTTGAGCACCTACAACCTACCAAGCATGTTATACTGAATCTCTTCCATCTATGCACTAAGAGGTAGAGTTTCCTCTTTAAAAATTCTTTCTGTTTTCTGTAAATTTTAATCTCTGAATAGATATAAAAATAAAATAGCTATAATATCTACTTATAAAAATATCTTTCTTGCAGTGCAGTATTAATCATTACTAATTACAGAGTAATTATTCTATACTAGGCACTAACTAAAGGCTTTCTGCATGGATTGATCGTGTATGGTTCTCATAATGCAGATCTTTTGTCATAATTTTTAGAAAAGAAACAGATTTGGAGAGATTAGTAAATTCCTTAAGGTCAAACTATAAGAACCTGATAAAAGCCAGAAATCAAATTCAGAGAACTTTTATGTTATGCAAAACTGATGGCTTTTTAGTTCTTGATTCTCTGCCCAGGGTTTAGTTAGTAGAGCTCAGGGAGCACCAAAAACAAAACAAAACAGAACAAAAAAAAAAAACCCAAAACTCATCTTTCCACTTCCCCCTTCCTAAATAATGAGGGGCAAAAAGAGTGAAATTTATTGAAGCCAGCCATGTTTATTTTTCCAAATTCAGGTTCAAAAGTCTAATGATCAGTGAAATTAATTCTTAGGCTCTGACCATAGTAACTATCAGCTTTTGATGTGTGTTTTTGGTTTTAAATCTTTCTCCTAATGGGAGAAAGGTAGGTAGATAGATAGAAAAACACACACAATTATAAGCCTATATGTGTGTACGTGTGTGTCCCAGGCACATGGGCGCACAGAATTGGCACAGGAGAGCATCGTCATCACTGTGCAGTTTTCCAAGTCCCATTCCTGGATATTATTAAAATGCCACCTGGTCACTAATGTGCACATGGAATTCTATGACTGTATGCATGTGCGCGTGCATGTGTATGTGTGCGTGTGTCTATTTTATATATTTATAAATCTCCCACTGTGGCCATTCCCCACGTTGTCAGCGGAGGTGCTCCATTAGTTATGGGCCCATTTTGAACTGGCTTTAAGGGTGGGTTCATATTGGATCCTGCTGCTGGTCAACTGGATTCAAGAGAGATTCCTTTGTACCTACCAAAGCCTGCAACACGATGCTGAGACAAAAGGTATTTGTCTATGTTCTAAATATACTTCAATTTCACAGAAATCACTTATAAAGGGTTTTCTTTCCTTTGGCCATTTAAATTTTATTTCCTAAAAATTGCAGAAACCATGGGAAATTCACAGCCGCCCCTTGCGCGATGCATAGCAGATGGGAATTGGAAGCTTTAATAGATGCAGGAGGATAAAGTTGCCCCTCCCTAGTAGTAGACCTTTTATTTCAGGATAGACAGTGATCCAGGTTTAAAAATGACTTGTGGGTGATATATATAGGAAGTACAATATGTTCCAATTTGACAACAGGAACATTACTTTTTTGGAAGAAAATATAATGCAGGGATTCACTCATATTCAATTATATATTTTTAAAAAGGCAAAGGGATTCAGTGGTACAGTGATGAATTATTTCACCAACGGAGGATTTGGGGAAGGGCTATCTGACTGAATATTCAGGAAAGAACAAGTGTCAATTTAGCCAAGCAAGTGATTTAACTCATGTTTTTTTTTTTTTTTTCCACTGAATTTCCTGCCTGCTGGAATAAATTAATGCCTTATTTTAGCAATGGTTAGGATATTAAATCAATGGAATCTGTTTAAGGGAACAATTAAGTTATAAAAAAAAAAAAAAAGAGTACAACCACTTGTGGGTGAGGGGCCAGAGCATTCTCAGACTTGAGTTTCGGATGCTCTAAGCCATTGCCTTTACCGGAGCGACACTCCTCACTTGACTGATAGAGTGGTGAGTTGGGGTCAAGCATCTACCAGTGATTCTCAAGCCTCACTGAATATAAGCATAGCCTGCAGAACTAATAAAATATTACCCATGTCAGGGCCCAGTCTGGGACCAAATTCAGCAGAAACTCTCTGTGTGGGGAGCATGTTATGAGCAGATATTTCTAGAAGCCACTCTGTCCGGGGTGATGCTAATAAGCAGCCTGGGTTGCGATCTGTCAGTGTAACTGGATGTGAAGTAAGTCCAGTCGAGGTAGACCTTGGCTGCTCAAAGTAGTCCGTCCTGAAACTGCATTTTTTTAATCACAAGATAATTTCTCTTTAACTTTTCTCATTTGTCAGGTTGCAAAAACAATAAAAGGTGCTTATCAATCTTGCCAAACACTCCATTTTTGTGAAATCGTGGCAATTAATGTATGAGCCCCTTTCTTCATTATCACAATGAGGATACAACCTTCTGAAAGGCATGCTTGTTTATATCTAGATAAAGGCTTGCTGAGATCTTGGCATTAAGATGATAAAGTTAAGCTTCTACTCTCTCTTAATAGGATTTAGAAAGAAATGGAGAGATTAATATCACAACTGAGGTAGAAAGTAGAATTGACCTTTTGTAGTAAATGAAGGGCAATCTGAAAAAGTTGTTCTGTCTTGAAACAAGTAAAATACGTCATAATCCCACCAAAATCATTTCTCCCATCAGCTTTTACCAAATGGGTTTTTAGTGGTTTCTTTTAAGTGAATATTTTATCATATTTCTGAGATGTAGAAGAGGCCATTAAAAGAAATCTAGAATGCCCAGTGTTGAATCTACGCAGCAGGGCCTAGATACCTGATTCAAAGAAATTAAGTTTATATGCACCGTAAGCCAGATCTTTTTCTCTCTTTGAACTTTGAATTCTGTGTTGTGCTGTTCCCACTGACACTGTAAATTAAAGGATAAAATGGTGACTTTCCACTCTGCTTCCCATAATGATGTATTCTTAGCTGAGCTTAGGTGAGAAATTTGAATGTTTCAGAAAACCAGATTGCTTTCTTTCCTGCCTCAGGGACCAAACTGGCACAACATAGGATCGTATATCATTCCAAAAAATTTATACTTGCTTACAGTATTAGATTTTGTTTTAGCCTTTTATTTCTTCTCAACAGATTTTTCACAGCCACAATACTGGAGGCTGTTTCTGAAAACTGCTAATTTTTAAAAATAGACCAGTCAACCAAATTAGCAGGATGACTGAGGGAGAACTTTATTAGGGAGTGAACAGCCGTAAGGTCTCAATAAATCTTTTCAGTCATCTGAAAAAAATGAAAAGCTTGGAGGGACGAGGGGGGTGGGGCACGATTAGCTCAGATTTATTCAAGCAACCAAGAAAAACAAATGTATGATTTTGTGTAAGTCCCTTTGAAATTTCATTTCGATAGACTATTTCTTGCCTGAGGGGCACAATCATTTTATGTGATAATAGAGATTTAGGAACTAGATGTCTTATCTATTAGGGAGTATTTATTTTAAAATAGTTATCAGGCTCGCTCAATCTTTCCCTCATCTGCAAGCTTTCTAAACACCTGCATTATATATAGCTCATTATTTTATAGTTTTTTTAATAATACATTTCTCCTGCTAGTCTGAGTCCCTCCACTACAGGGCTTATGTCTTACATTTATGCCTGGCATATGGTAGGTACTTGAAAAAAGATTCATTCAATTGAAATAAGGGCTGCATTAATCTTTGAAAGTATAAATTTGCTAATTTTTTTTTAATGTAGATTTTGAGATTTTCAAGAGTGGAGTAGGCACTCAGTAAATGGTTGTTTCTCAAGGAATTGTATCATTGTTTTAGAACATATTAGAGCTGATACACCAGCTTTTCTGGGAAACAATTATAGGGTATTGTCAATTTACAGACTACTGTTGGAGTTAATAGCAGGAGACTGATCTTGTGTAGAATGGCAAGGGAGGTTTCTTTGAAGAAGTGATATCTGAGCCAAGATTAAAACACACACACACACACACACACACACACACACACACAAATAGGCAAGAGTGGTAGAGGAGGACATATGTGGGTTGGGGGTGAGGGGGTACATTTGAAACAAGGGCAAGAGTATGTGCAAAGGCCCTCAGGTAAACAGGTGGTTGACACAGTAAAGCAACTGATAAAAAACTATTGCTGGAACACAAAGTAGGAAAGAATGGTTTTAAGCAAAAAAGATTAATAATCATATCTGTCTTTCAAACTCTTTGTTTTGTAAAAAAAGAGAGAGCCCTGAGAGAAGATGTGGGCAGGCCAGATAGGACACTATTGAAGCAGTCCAGGCAAGAGAAGATGGTGGCGTGGCCTTGGCGTGGTAATGGTGGTGATGCTGAGAAACGCAGTGACTCAAACATACTCAGAAGTGAAACCAACCAGGCTTGCTAATGAGCTGAATACAGGGTGAAAAGGAAGAAGATCAGAATGACTCCTAAGTTCCTGGCTTTGTAAACAGGTGGATGGTTCTATCTTCCATTCAGGAATGAAACACAGGAGGAAGGAAGGAGGGCGATACTGTGAACCTTGGGACGTACTGACTTTGACGTGCTTCTGAATATCTGAATTGCGGTACCTGGAAGACAGGTGATAGACCCCTCCAGAGAGGAGCTGAGCACTGGGCTGGAAATATAACCAGTCAATGGCATGAAGGGATGGTTTTGAGCTGAAGCCGACACTGGGCTAAGTGGTCTGGAATGAAGTATAGGAAGGAAAGGAAAAAAAAAAAAAAAAAAAAAAAAAAAAAAAGGAAGGAAAGGAAAGGGAAGGCCTTTCTCTGAGCCTACACAATCCCAGCATACAACAGAAAGGTAGAGAGAAATGGGCAAGCCAAGAACATTGAGGAGGTGGGTGCAGAGAGGTAAGAAGAAAACAAAACAAAAAATGTTAGTATGGGAAAAACAGAACAAAACAAAACAAAAACACAACAGTGTTGCAAGAAGGAAGATGGGGTCAGCTAAGCGGAAGACCCAAAAACTTTTGACTAAATTTACTAACATGCTGGATAGAGTGGATGGTGCAGTTGAGACAGTTGCTACTGAACAGCTCCCTGAAACTGCTCACTTCTCTGTCTCCCGTAGCAAATTGAAAACTTTTATAAGTAAGAGGATTTTTTTTTTCTTGTTTAGGGTAGGTTATCTTACAGGGAATAAATGGAGTAAGAGAGATGTAGTTTTATAGAGAATCGAGCAGAGGTAGCTTGCAATGATCTTCTCAGAGGGTGGAAGAGACAAAATGTAGTAGGAGGGCACGGCTAATAGATATACAATAATTATAATTTTATGTGCATTGTTATTGTCTCTGGCTGAGCCCAGCTGCACACATATGGGCCAGAAAAGTGAATAGTTGGTTTTATCAGTGGTTGGTAACTTTCATGATCAAAACATCAAAGCCAGTGGGGCAAGGGAATTTTGGATATTGATATGAACTTACTGACATAATGATTCATGTGATTTAAGCTGGTTAAGAAAAAAGTAAGAACAGAAGGAAAGAGCAGGAGCAGCTAAGGTATAACGTGGCCTAAGACAGTTGATAAGAAGTCGCCTGATGTCATGATAGCATAAAAGAATGATCTTATGGGGGAATTTCAACAATCAAGCTGGTGAATATAGAGAGGCCAATTATAGGGGCACCAAGGAAATGCAGGTCACTATGAAGTAAAAAATAATCATATAGGGAATACTTAAACAATAAAACTTACACTCCCGAAGTATAGCGCTTAAATTAGTGATTTCTGGAGCAGATTTTTGGGGATAACTATAGAGCATGGGATGCACGCAACTGATTGCCTGCAGTGTAGCCCAGAAATTTATGGGAGATGAGGAGGCCAAATGAAACATGAAGCTCTTGTTACTGGAGTATGATATAACATGTACTAATGATCATGGTAGGAATTGGGTTGCAGATGAAAACTGAAATCCGTACACTCAACAAATCTTAATTAAATGATCCACTGTAGCAAAATAGTCAAATAGGGATAAGGGCAATTGGAAAATTGGTCATTATTTTTTGAATATTTGCTGGAGAGTTTCTAGAATAATCCCAAATGGCTTTTCTTCTAGGTGAAAATAGAATCCTCTGTTTAAACTATTAAAAAACACAATATTTTAAATTTTCTGTCTCAGGAACCGTATTATCTATATAAATTAACTATTAAAGTGAGTTTCCGTTATTATTTTTAAAGCATAGCACAATTCTCAACAGGAAATAAAAAATATCGGTAATGTTAAAGGATGAAGACGTTTTCCAAATAGAGGCCTTTATTCTGTATTGTCTCTTTCTTCTCTGCCAGGAGAGAATTATAACCTCATCATCAGATTTAGCACAAGAGGGAAAGATTGAACTCCAGTATAATAGATTAACTTACTGTACATGTTCTTAAAAAAAAAAAAAAAAGGAAATTGCCTTAGGAAATATCTGAAACATAATAAATCAGTTTGAGAAATAAAACAGTACTATATATCGTGATGCCAAAAAAACATCCTGGAAACATTGATTTGTCTAAGTCGTCCATAGGGGGAAAAAACCCAAACTCTAGCTAGCCAATGTTAATCACCTAACGTCAAACATTTACTTAAAATATTCAGATGGGGGGCCCCTGCGTGGCTCAGCGGTTGAGCATCTGCCTTTGGCCCAGGGCGTGATCCCGGGGTCTGGGATCGAGTCCTGCATTGGGCTCTCCGCAGGGAGCCTGCTTCTCCCTCTGCCTGTGTCTCTGCCTCTCTCTCTGTGTCTCTCATGAGTAAATGAATAAAATCTTTAAAAAAATGTCCAGAGAGGAAGTATCAACTAACAGACAGTAACATGAATTTCTCTCTTCCTAACAACCTGAAGAAGTTTTATTATAAACCATAGCATAATGCTGCTTCGGATTTCCAAGGATAACTTACATGAAAAGGGATCAATTGCTAATAAATATCATTTTTATATGCTGTATGGAAGAGTTTGTAATCATTCTTTCTCTAGATATATGTGTGTGTGCATGTATTGGTGTGTGCACACATATTTTGGAAAATTGAACAATTATTGACCATATATATCAAAGAAATGTCAAAAAGCAATCACACAGTTTTTTTCTAAAACAATATGCAAATGTAGACATATTTGTCCAAACAAATTAACCCAGAAGAAATGACGGTTTATTTAGTACCTGATAACTCTTCTACTGTTGGCTATTTTCCAACTGAAGAAATAATTTATCTAAATGAAATATTAACGTTGGATGCTGTAGATAGCTTACCCAGAGTTAACCATATATATCACTTCAGTAATTCTTGAAAATTTTATTATGCTCAAACAGTACTTTACCATTTCATTGGCTTGTTGAGCAGATTCCTGTTAATGAGCCACTATCAATTACATCAATGTTGTGAATGTTGAACCTTCCTTTAAATGTCTTACTTCTGAAATAAACATTCTTCATAATTACAATAAAGGGAGCTTGGTGCTAGTAGTCACAATTCCTACTCGACCCATATCACATCAGACTTCTGCAGGCAATTTTCATCGGTTAGGATTTCACAGAACTAACAGAAATCAGGGAATTTATGCGTAACATGTGAATGCAGAGCACATGATCTGTTGTAAAGGAGTACTGGCAAAGCTTCTGAAGAAGCTGTAGATTTCAAAGTGCTGCTGTTTTAGTGTGGCCTGAAGAATCTTAAAATAAAAACATTAGGAAGTCGGGTTGATATTTCAGGATATTATTTTCTTCCAGAAAGCAAAACCAATGGAGTTTACTGAGAACACTCGGTGTATGTACAAAGCATTGTGGAATATATTTCAAACTCTAAAGCTTCAGTGAATGCATTGTTTTAGAAAAGACCAGCAATACCAAAAGGCCTGGTGACCACACAAGGTGAGAAGCTCAGCAACCTGAGCCATACAATTATTTTAAAGTGTAGAGGAGAAAAACAGGAACTATATAAAAGGAGATTATACAGGAGACCAATGGGGTGGTGCAGAGCATATACTATATATAAATTTTTATTTTTTTATTTTTTTAAGATTTTATTTATTTATTCATGAGAGACACAGAAAGAGAGAGAGAGAGAGATAAAGAAAGAGAGAGAGGCAGAGACACAGGGAGGGAGAAGCAGGTTCCATGCAGGGAGCCTGATGGGGACTTGATCTCAGGTCCCCAGGATCAGGGCCTGGGCTGAAGGTGGCACTAAACCACTGGGCTCCCTGGGCTGCCCTATAAATTTTTTTAAAGGAGGAGGAGAGTACCAAGGTGAATCCAAATTTAATAAAGAAATAAATGAATGAATAAATAAATAAAACCTTGGTAACAGGTTAAAGTATAGTTGGATCCTCCTTTTCTCTCAATATTTATTTATTCTGGAGAGAGAGAGCATGAGCAGGGAGAGAGGGAGAGGGAGAGAACCCCCAAGCAGACTCCCTGGTGAGCTGATGAGTGGGGAGTCCCATGTGGGGTCTTAACCCAGGACCCCGAGATTATGACCTGAGCAGAAATTAAGAGTCAGATGCTTAATCGACTGAGCCACCCAGGACCCCTATAGTGGGATTTTTAAAACTCTTTCTGTAACACATGAAAAGGAAATGGTACATTAAGACCTTAAAAAAAAATAACAAGTGCGAAGCTGAGATCAACCCAGGCAAAAGATTACCATTATTGATTCCCAAAAGAAAGAGATCTGGCATTAAAAGTGAGCTCATGCTAGTTCAATAATTCTGGCTTTAATTATTTATTTGTTTGATTCAAATGTGTAACTTTTCAGTGACTCAGTAATAAAGTTTAGCCGTAATGGGATTAAAGTATTATAACTCAATCCTTTTCCACTTGCCTCATGATTGAGCAATCTTAGTGAAGCATTCTTTCTAAGAGCCTTTTGGAATAGGTGAACATAAATAAAAAATAAAATGTAGTATGGTATTGTTAGAAGTAAAATACATTAACCCAAGTTTACTAAGTAACTGTTTGGCTGCTAGACAGTACCAGGCAGGGGTAATTATGTCTATGTAGATGTGTTGAGAGATGCAATTAGCTACATGGGTTGCAGAAGCCCTATCTAGGTAACTTTGGGGGGAACCAGTACAACCAAAAGGGGTAGGAGTCACAAGGCCAATTACCGATATATTATTTGCTACTTACTATTTCCATAACATTGGGAAAGACACTATATTTCTAATCCTCAATTTCTTCACCCATAAAAAAAAATAACTAACATTACCTGAACGATATATGATACCTGAGTATATGTTGTGAAAATATTTAAGTAAAAAAATATTAAATATTACTTTCTTGCTAGTATATATTCAAATACTTCCTACGTGTCTTGCTACTCTTCCTCTTCTTCTACAGTGTCTTTTCTTTCTATATACTCCCCGCATGAAATGCATAAGAGTATTCTTATCAAAACATGCTCAAGATATTAACATCGAAAAATACAGAACATTGCCAAGAGAGAGTAAAAATGACATTAGAAAGTGTTGGGATAGGCCATGTTCATGGATGGGAAAATGTAATATTGTAAAGATGTCAAGATTCCCTAAACTAATCTACATTTTTAATGCAGTATCAAAATTTCAGAAGAAATTTTGGTAGAAAGTGATAAACTTAATCTAAAATTTACATAGAATTACAAAGGGCCTATAATAGCCAAAATAGTTTTAGTGAACATTCTGAAAGAATTACATTATTTCATTTAAAGACTTAATATAATGCTATAATATGAAAAATAGTGTAATGAGGGCATAAAGATAGGCATATCCATTAATGGAACAGAATAGTGAGTCTATAAATGGAGTGATACGCATTTGGCTCAATGATTTTCAACAAAGGGCAAAGGTAATTCAATGAGAAAGGGTAGTAAAATTCCACTAACTGGCAATATAACAGCTAGACACCCATATTCAAATAAATAAATAAACCTTGGCTGTTTACCTCACGCCATAAATTAAAAATAACTAGAAAATAAAGATAACTAGAAGTGGATATTAAACATAAGAGCCAGAGTATGAAATTTCTAGAAAATATATAACATGTATGAAATTTCATGTTAGGCAACTATTTCTAAAACAGGACAAAAAGCATTTTTTTTTCAGTTCTTCAATGGATGATATTTTCATCAAGTTTTTTCTTCTCTTTAATAGATTTTTTAAATAATAAATTTATTTTTTATTGGTGTTCGATTTGTCAACATACAGAATAACACACAGTGCTCATCCCGTCAAGTGCCCCCCTCAGTGCCCATCACCCATTCACCCCCACCCCCCGCCCTCCTCCCCTTCCACCACCCCTAGTTCATTTCCCAGTTAGGAGTCTTCATGTTCTGTCTCCCTTTCTGATATTTCCTACCCATTTCTTCTCCCTTCCTTCTATTCCCTTTCACTATTATTTATATTCCCCAAATGAATAAGATCATATAATGTTTGTCCTTCTCCGATTGACTTAGTTCACTCAGCATAATACCCTCCAGGTTCCTTCGCGTTGAAGCAAATGGTGGGTATTTGTCTTTTCTAATGGCTGAGGAATATCCCATTGTATACAGAGACCACAGCTTCTTTATCCATTCATCTTTCGATGGACACCAGGCTCCTTCCACAGTTTGGCTATTGTGGACATTGCTGCTAAAAACATTGGGGTGCAGGTGTCCCGGTGTTTCATAGCATCTGTGTCTTTGGGGTAAATCCCCAGCAGTCAAAAAGCAAAATTTTTAAAGAAAAAAAATAATAAACTGTAGTTGATCAAAATTTTAGAGTTTTGGTCTTAGAAAGAGTATTAAGAAGATGAAAAGGCAAGCACAGACTTGGAGAAAATATTTGCACAGCATGTATATGGCAAGATAAAAAAAAAAAGCCAAAAAAATAACATGTATCTCATTTATATAAAAAACTCTTACAACTAAATGACTGGAAGATAAATATCCTAGTCAAATTAATGAACAAAGATCTGAATGTCATTTCAACAAAATACAATATATACATAGCAAAAAAAACCAAAAACAAACAAACAAACAAACAAAAAAACCCAAGAAATAAAACCTGAAACCAAATAATGTGAAAAGATGCTTAAAATGGTGAGCCTTTAAGGAGATGAAAATTAAGGCCACAATGAAACACTAGTTCACACTAATTAGAAAGGATCAAATTATAAAGGTTGGTAATGCCAAATTCAGTTACCGGTAAGGATGTTAATAGCAACGGGAACTTTCATACACCGTTGGATGGGCAAAATGGCAAAATCATTGAGAAAAGAGTTTGACAGCTTCTTATACAGTTAAACATACATTTATCATATCCAGCGATCCTAAACTTAGATATCTTGTGAATGGGAGTAAAAACATATAACCAAAAAAAATGCGTTTGCACATGTTCATGGCAATATAGCATGTTAGCCATGATAGCCAAATGACTATTAGCTGGTGCATGGATAAACAAATTGTGGCATATCCCTTCGATGGGAACAAACGATTGACACAGCATGAATAAATGTTAAAAACGTTATTCTAAGTTGAAGAAGCCAAACATAAATGAATACATGCTGTATGATTCCATTTTTATGAAATTCCAGAAAATTCTATGATAATGGGAAGCCAATCAGGGGTCACCTAGGTTTGGGTTTGGTGGAAGAACACAAAGGAACTTTGGAAGTTGACACAAATGCTCTCTATCATGATTGTGGTGGTGGTTAAAGGACCATATACAATTGTCAAATCTCAACAAAGCTTATCCTTAAAATGAATGAATTTTGCTGTTTGCAAATTACATCTCAGTAAAGCTGTTTGTCTTTTTTTCAAATCAGCATGGCAGGCAACTTATTAATTGTGATAATTTCTGTAGTCTTAGCCACCAGAAGAACTCTGTGTCAGTAGTTGCTCTAAAAACTGCAAAATTAAACATAATTGGAAATTACATTTATTGAACACCTAGTCATGTTTAACTATTTAAGTTATCACAACTTTAAAATTTTTTACCTTTTTATCCATTTGCTTTTAGCCTTTTTATGTCGGGGTACTAATAGGAAATAATCATATTTTTATGTTCCCGTGGGGTAAATGAGTAAGGCTGCTCAAGCTGATGGTCACAGGCTTACAGGGTGCAGACAGACACCCCAGTCCCCACAGGGATTAGGCCAAAAGCTTGGGAGTTCCTACCTCAGGACACCTGTCCCCATAACTATCTATACACCATTGGGACAATAATTGTTCAATGTAATATATCATGGGTTGTTTTAAGTGCTTTACCTATGCTGTTGAATCATCCATATTATCCCATGAGGTAGCTATTATGTTGTAAGATTGTTCAGAGGAAAAAAAGAGACTCAGAGAGGTTAACTATCTTGTCTCTCAAGTTCCTACTGAAGAACGAGGCCACACTAGAAATTCAGCTTAGACCTGTCTAAATCCAATATTTCATTCTACCCTGTCACAGCACTTTCCAGCAGCTCTATGTCTTTTAATTTGGAGTAAGTCATGTATATTGCCTTAGTCTTGATTAAAATATGCAGCAATGAGTCTCAGACATAAGTAAAAAAGGAGCAGATGCACTTGCTCTTAGCATATCTTTCCAGTCTTTCTCCCTGTCAGGAAATGTGTATCAACATATCATTGTCTCTCTCTCTCTCTCTCTTTTTTTTCTACTTTTTTTTTTTTTTTTGCTCTTATGTTTTTGTGCTCAGGTCATGTGATTTTAAAGAATCCACCTGTATATTAAAGGCAATGTATTTGGGGGACAGTGGTCCTCAAATACATATTTGGGAATTATTTGGGAAAACAAACCCATAGAATAATGTCAAGAAGAGAAAAAAGGAGAGCAATCTATACATGATTGTTCCCCTCGGTGAGCAAGGCCGCCAAAATCGTGTGTGTGTGTGTGTGTGTGTGTGCACGCACGTGTTGCAAACATGCACAAAGGCTGGGAATAATGGTCACAAGTAACTCTGAAGAAACAAGGAAGTCTCATTTTGAGTGGAACAGCAACAGAGTATGTACAACCATTTCTTTTCTTTTTTCATTTATTTTTTGTACAACCACTTCTAATACCACATTTGGATAATGCTAATCTTGACATCTTTTGTGTATATTCATCATTTTCCCCAGATTATGTCCTTGGTGATCCTCTGTCTTTGTTATATGGCCTGTGTAAGTGTCCTTATCGTTCCCCCACATCCTTACATGTTGTGTTGTAACACAGCAGTGACTTGTAAACCTCTACTTCTAGATCAGATCTCTCTCCTGAGTTCCAGATGTGTAAGTTTGAGTATCTTTTAGATGGATCCCTCTGTATGTACCTTTGGGATCTCAAACCCCAAACCACCACAACTCGATCTCACTACTTATCTTGTTGCCCTGTTCCTAACCCTTACCCCATTCCCTTACCTCATACCTAAGCCTTCCCAGCTACAAACTCAACTTTCATTCTCAACTCCTCGCCACCCTTCATTCATATCC
This sequence comes from Canis lupus familiaris, assembly GCF_011100685.1. Classification (NCBI taxonomy): domain Eukaryota; kingdom Metazoa; phylum Chordata; class Mammalia; order Carnivora; family Canidae; genus Canis; species Canis lupus. The sequence continues at coordinate 58,720,779 of NC_049235.1, read as the reverse complement.
CTGAACCATCAGGAATTCAAGATTATATTTCTTAAATATTTTTGAACCAGAACGTTTTTTGTCCATTTCTGCTGCCATTGCCTTGGTTCAGGCTCCCATTTCTTAAACAACTGATTACAGGAGCCTCTTTGATTTTTGTCACTAGATGACCTTTTAAAACTATAAATCTGGATATGACAATCTTCTTCCTATCACCTTTCTTTGGCCTCCCATCACCTACACAATCAAAAACCTACACACCCTGAAAACTCTTCAGTATGACTCTCTGGCTTCAGCTTTTACCTCTTACATATTCATATAGCGCCCCTCAATAACACTAAATTAATTAAAATTTCTAGAATAACAAAGGTGCTTCACAAACCTGTGCTCCATCAGTGTAGTCTCTCCTCCTGGAATGCCTTAATGCTGATACTTCTTTTTTTTACCTTTCACTTCATGAACTTCTATCCTCCCCCCACCTCCTCTGCCACCCAAAGGTATAGCTTGGACATGATTACTCTGTTATGCTTTTCTATTATATGACAACTATGAATATTTACATAGGGCTTATTACTATTACTTATTATTACTGTCAAAGTGCTTTATATGCAACAGCACTTAATCCTCAAAGCAATTATCTGAAGTTCCTATCATTTTACATATGAAAAAATTGAGCCACAGGATGGGCAAGTACTTTATCCAAAGACAGGTAACTGGTTAGTAGGGAAACCAGAATGCAAAGCCTAGCAGTTTCGATCCATGTGTATAAATACTATAGTCTCTACATTTTCATGGTCTTATTACTCCATTCACTGAGGGATGTTACACTATTTTGTGGATTTGTTTATGAATACACTGAGCTCTTTTTTTTTTTTTAAGATTTATTTACTTTAGAGAGAGAATGTATAAGTCAGGGAATGGGGAGAGGGAGAGGGAAAGAATTTCAAGCTGACTCTCTGCAGAGCATGGAGTCCCAAAGAGGGCTCAATCTCACTACCCTAAGACCATGCATGACCCGAGCCAAAATCATAAGTTGGTCGCTTAGCTGACTGAGCCACCCAGGTGTCCCAAGAATACACCGAACTCCTTGAAGATAATGCCTATTTGTAATTTCTCTCTACATTCTCACACCTTCATCTAGTGTTGACAGACAGTAGGGTTGAGCAAACTTTGAATTAATCAAACATTATTTCCTTCCTATTCAACAGTGATTAACACTAGTGTTTCTTAAATTTTGTTCCATATACACCTATGCTGCACAATGATACTCCAAAGAACAAGGATTTCACAATCAAATGAACTCGAGGATTCATCTAGCCTATATCCTCCTCTTGGGGTTTCACAACGCCTATTAATATATTAAGGGTTCCATGAAAACTTAGTATAAGGAAACTTGTTTGCTTTTATTAAAATTGAGAATTCCTCAAATATATTGAATTTCCAAGTTTCACTCCCGTCTTTAACTATCTCCGGGTGTAGCTGTCACATCTCCTGGAACTTTTTGAAGTTTTGAAGACTGTGTTCTGGGAAATACTGCTTTAAAGAATAAAGTCAAAATCACTTAGCCAGACATTCAAAAGCCATTATACCCTGACTCTAAGCTGATTTTCTAGTCATTCTACTCCCTACAGACAGCCTTCCTTTATCCATACTCACTCTTATCTAAGAAATCACTCTACTTTCTTATCTGCCTGCCTTAGCTCTGGGCATTTCTTGAACCTAGAATGACTCTCTGGCCCTAACTCCAGCCTTCATTACTTGGCTCAATTCTTATCTTTGGATTAATATGTAGCTCATCTCTGCAGTGAAGTAATCTTCTCCTAGGTACTCCTTTAGCAATTATTGCCTAACCATGACTTTTGCTATTAATCAGGTACTACTTTGTCATTCATTTCTATTGTTGATTAGAAAGGCTAAATTTTTAGCATGCATATGTTTTGGTTTCAAAAAAAAAAATCTATAAACCCTTTAACCTATCCCTGAATTCTCTCCCCGTTCACTCAGCGTGTATAAGCAGGCATACCATAAATGGCTGATCTTTTGCTACCGCTTCTAAATCAGCAGAAGGGATTTGCTGAAATCATAAGCTTTATCCTATATTAATGCAGTGGAAGAGAATTTCAAATGATGGGAGTTTACATATTTTAAGTTGTACAAACTAGGTTGATTTTGAGATTCCTAGAAGAAATAATGTATATCTTAAAGATATCACTTTGAATTTTACTTTAAATGATTATCCTTTAGCAAGGAAAAAAGGAACCGTATTCAAGAAGTAAAAGCAAATTTCATCCATTACGATTAAGTATGGAGGCAATAGTTACTTCACCAGATATATTAAGCCTCTTTGGTTCCACTGTGGAAAAAACAAATTACATTAAAATATTTTGTCTGTGATTAGAACTGAATTTTAAAGTAGCTCCTTTCTACTTTCTCCACAAGACAAATGTACCGACCAGAAAGCGCATAACTGAAAAATGAAAGTTACAAACAAATGAATTTTCCTTCATTTTTAGCACTAACCAATATCCACCATGCCATGACAGAAACCAATAAACACTCAATGCAATTTATAATCTCACTAGCATATGGTATTTTCCCAGGAGCTTTTTTAATGTCTTAAACCACTACCTTGAAAAGTATTGAATACTCCTACTTCTATTCTACATTTAATATGTGTCATGATTCTGCCTTTAGAAAGACAAATTAGTCATATGATGACAAGCGGTTCACTAACTACCTGACAAATCAGATGGCTTAAAAAAAAATCTGTTCTCTTAATTTTGATTTTCAGGTGACATTTATTGTTAGGAATTTGGCAGATAGAACTCTATAATGGTGTGTGCGTGAACGGTATATTTTGGTGCTTATTTACTCATTTTTACTTGAAATATTTATGTGGATATTATGAAAATATGCTATTTTCTTAATCTCACATAAAAATTATGCTTTATTTCTGGCAAGTCAACAGAATAAGATGCCATCTTTAAGTAAGATGTGCTTTCCATCACTCTTTCTTATTCCTAGGCCTCAGTCGTATCTGTATCAATCCACACCACTCTGAGAATATGTACCTGCCCAACCATCACTCACTCTTGAGGTAGTGTCAGGAGAAGGTTGTAGGGACTCACCTGGGATTGACCACACCAGCTATCAGTGGTGACAGGCTTTGTAAAGTTGGCTTGAAGTAGCACATGCTAAATGTGAACCTCAAAATTGAAAATAACTAATGATATACTGGACTTACTTTAACACAAAATTCATTACTTGCTTTGGCCTTTAAAAGCTTTACTAGATATTTTTTATTTATGGTCCTTTCGAAAGAAATGTGAATCCTTTGCTTTCTCAAGACAATTTATGAAATTTAGATGAAGGTATTTAAATTAAAAAGTCAGCAGCTTTTCTCCAAAAGCTTTTTTAGCTGCATCTTTTTAACTTTTTAACTGCAAATAAACAACATTCAAATTTTGTTAAATCCATTCCCAAAGGGGTTTTCTCTACAGTTGAATATGCATTGGGGTTGAATGAGTCCACCTGCATATGGTTACAATATTATCTCATCTTTACATACATGCAGTGAAGTCCCTGAGTGTATCTGCAGTGCCTATCACTATGCTCGGCATTTATTACTTGTTCATTGAATGTTTTTGAATAAGAAGGAAGGGAGGGAAGAAGGAAAGAAAGGAGAGCGGGGGGATACAAGAGAGGCATTCACAAAAAGTCCTGAGAAAATCAATACTAAAAAAAAAAAAAAATCCTAGAACTCTTTTCCTATATCACACATGTCAAAAATGAAACTAAGGGAAGTTAGGAGTAACACAAGTTCTTACTGGAAGAGCTGAGTCTAGAACCTCCACCTGAATCACAGGTTCTTTCTCCTTCTTATTGGATGTTGCTTTCCTAGGAAAACGACTTTCCTATAAGGACTGATAGAAAATCAGCACTTCTTCCCATTCAATGAATTGGCATACTTTTTCTTTGTTTTTTTCTACAAAGTCTATGAATTCTCATTTTCCTTGCTTTACACTATTCCCTCATCTTTAAAACATGTTTAGAAAATTCAACAAGCTATAAACTGGTCTTTGTTTTTTTTTTTTGTTTTTGTTTTTTTTTATAAAGAGATGTGACATTAAGAGATGTCACAAATGTAGAGATATTCAGAGTTTTCTGTATGCTACCAGCAATGCTGTAAAGGTTAGAAAACTGACATGTACTAATAAGACCCATGGCACTAATGAGAGGGTCTGGTGCCATCTAGTATCTTAAAATCCTCCCCAGGGTTCATTACTATGCCATGTTGATCATGTCATTTTTAGTAAATTCAGGAATGACTCATTCCCGGCTGACAGAGAAGGTGCAGAGACTGTTATACTACCTCTGAAGCTCTGTCAGAGAACTTGTCAGAAAATAAAGCAGAGCATTCTTATTAGGAACACATAAAAGTCCCAATTTTCCAGCTTTTTGTCTTAATATATTGAAATTTCCTGTATGCTCTGCTGAAATAAGTAATAATCAGGGTCTGAACAAACATGCTTTACAGAAAAAAAAAATCATCTTCGTAGCTTCACACAAAGGTTACATTATCTTTTTATCGTAGAAATATATATTTTTAACTTTAGTTTCAATGATGTGCAAAAACATCATAGACTCTTCTAAAAAGACCTTGATATTTTCATTTATTTGTTTACTTGCAGAAGAAAAATTTCTCTTTTTCTACATAGAAAAGTCATTGTTCATATCTGCATAAAACTGATTCTAAAATACCCTTTTTGATAAATAAAATCTGCAATGCAAGTGTTGATATGTAATTATTTAAGTGTGTGTTCTTCCAAAAGGTGATGTAGTCTTATTTTATGTTGCTTTCACAAAATTAAAATCCTGCATATGCAATTGTTTTCCATGACACATCTTACAAAAAGAAAAGAGAGAGAGAGAGAGAGAGAGAATTCATTCCATGTTAGTGATCAGATAATTTGGGTACATTTTTGAACTGATCTGTGGCTGTAATCTCTTGAGGCACCTTCTTACATGGAAGCTGGACGTATCCTCTATACACCATGGCCACAAATCTCTCTCCCAGGGACTTGAAATTTGGACTTAAAAAAAAAAAAGAAAGAAATTGGGATTTAGATATTATAGTTCAGTTTGGGTTAATCTCTGGAAGGGAGAGCTTGTAAACTCTTAGGAGATTTGGCTCAGTCATGCTGCCATGTGGACACTGCATGAGACAAAGCCAATCTGTAGATGGAAAGAGTCATAGAAATGTGGAAGACACAGAGATGAAAGAAGGATGCATACCCTTCCTTGAGCCCTGAGGTCCTGACCACTCCCCGATTCCTGCATGCAATCACAATGCTATTCTGCATGCCTTGATTTTCTGAGACAGTTTATTTTTAATCAAAATTACCTCCACCCCCCACCCCACCCCCCGCCGCCTTTGCTTTGCATAGCTTTTCTACTTAAACTTTCTCAAATTAATTTATGTTACTTATACATAGTCGTATTGGGTACTCAGGTCTCAACTGGTGGTGGTGATGTGCGTGTCTATATGTGAAATAAGAATGAGTACCAATTGAGTTTTTGTTGTTATTGTTGTTTTTAAACAAATCTGACTGCCAGAAATGAGGCTGTAGTAGAATGGGACAAGCTACAGAAAAACAGGATGAGAAAACAATGGGTATCCATCCAGTTGGGCCTATCAGGGAAGATGGCTCCAGATGTCGGTGGATAAACAACAACCACCACCACCACCCCCAAACACACATAAAGTGTAGAATATTTATCCAGGGAGGTTTTACACACAGCTGGTTCATGAAAAGAGAGGAGGGAAGATTTGTCATAGCAGAGACCCAACCATGGTGACTAAGGTTTAGTGAAAGTATAGGATTTAAATTTGAGACTGCCCCGGAGGTAATTTTTGGCTATAATTGCAGGTACTTTACTGGGGCTGTTAAAGCAGAACCCAGCTACTCAGAGTGGGTTATAAAATGGGAGTCTTGGTTGCAAGAAAAGTCTCAAGTACTGTATCCAGTGGTTCCCAACCAGAAGTGACTTTGCCCCACTGGAAACACTTGGCAATGTCTGGAAGCATTGGTTTGTTACTGACATCCAGTGGGCAGAGGCCACGGATACTTCTAAACATCCTGAACTTCACAGGATAGCCCCCCACAATAGAGAACAATTTGGTCCAAATATCAATATTGCCAAGATTGAGAATCCTTGCTTAACCAGTAAATAAGCTCAAAGTGGTTTTCGGATACTCCATAGTGAATCTCCAAACTCCCTGGTTCTCATCTATGGAACCAAATTGGTTTTAGATAATAAATGCAGGTTGTGGAAAGAGGAGCTGATCCTTGATGGAGTCAAAGTCAACTTCCCAACCAGCAGTCGGTCACTGTAGTTATTTTTATATGATATAGTCCTAGCATGTCTGGCCTGTGTAGTAGCACCCAACCTAACTGTAGCTCAGCAGCCTCAGAGCTTGTCAGTGCTGTGCTTCCTGAAGACTTAAAGCCATTTTATCATGATACACTAAGCCAAAATACAGAATAGGCACCATGGCCCGTTTAATGGTACGCCGTAGCAGAAATACTACGATAGGAGAACCATATATATGCAAGAATATTATAGTAAGAGCCAAAATGTATAAAACTTCTAATTTGTTATCTAGTAACACTGGAAGAGTGAATATAAACTGAAATAAGAAGATGGATCTGTATAATTTCAAATTTTAAAGGTAAATACAGGAAAACGTCGCTATGTCAGTACAGAAGTATGTCAGCTACCCTGTCTCTGCATTAGGCCTCAGACTGGGTAGCTACTGATACTGCCCAAAGATTACGAATGATGCAGGGTTACAGACAAAGGCCCCTCCACACATTCACCCACACGTGCGAATGCAGCAATATTGTTTGACTGACTCCCCAAGAAACAGTATAAGAACGTCCCTGTCTTTGGCTCTAGTATTAACTGTTTTAGTTTCCCGTTGCTGCTGTAACAAATTACCACAACTTAGTGGCTTCACACAACTCCAGTACATCACCTCCCACTTCTGGAGGTCAGAAGTCTGAAATGAGTCTCACGTGGGCTGCATTCCTTCCTGGGCCCTAGGGGAAGAAAACCCTTTGTCTTTTGCTTTCCAGCTTCTAGAGGTTTCTCATAATCCATGACTCCCCTTCTACCACCAAACCAGACAATGACTTGAGTCTTTCTCAGGATGCTGTCTCTCTGATTCTGACTCTTTGGCCTCCTCTTCCCTCTGTAAGGACTCTCGGTCCAACAGGATAATACAATCTCCTTATCTTAAGGTCAATTCTTCTCCATGCACCATAACATACCCCTTAGATTCTGGGTATTAAGATATAGACATCTTTAGGGACCATTTTTCTTTCTACCACACTCTTTAAAGGAGCATTTTACAAATAAGTAGATACAGTTTATTAAGCTGTATTAGTCACAGAAATGAGCTTTGGCATTTGAAAGGGAATAATTACATTAGACATTTAAACAAAGACAGTAAGCAAAACCTTGAGACGTTAGAAGAGTTTCATGAATCCTGTAGAAGATTCATTTCTTAACAGAGTCTACCTCCTGGAATATTCATAAATCAAATGAAATTGTAATTTAGGAATGAAGGAATTTCAAGATAACATTCCTTTATCAAATAGCTATTAATTTTATTGTTGCTATAAGATTATGGGATTTCTAATTTTATTAGAAATTTGATATGCCACAAAAATGCTTCCTACACTCCAGTTTGTCACCCCTAAAGATGCAATTCTCTATCAAAAGCTAAAGATAAAAATACTCCTTCCTACATCAGGAACACAACCAAAGCAAGTATTATAGAGGAGACGGTGAATACTGCAGTGTTGTAGGTGATCCTTCACACAGGCCATGAAGAATTCTGAGATGACATTTCAAAGATATGGACAAGCTCAGGATCATTGATATCAATGATAAAGTTGATAGTTTTCTATAAATTAAAATTACCCCTCAGAAGAAGTAGCCTTTGAGCCATTTATTAATTTAGTAGTAATTTAGCAGAAAGTGGACAGAAAATCACCTAACTGCTTCACACAAAGTTAGGGAAAAAAATAAAAATGACATAAAAATAGATCAATAATGCATGTTTTTCCCAGGAAACCTGGGGATTTCCATCATATCCACTCTATATTGACATTTTCATTTTGAGAATATCACAAACACTGATGCACATAATGATGCCTCTGAATAGATTAAAAACATACTTAACTCATTTCTTTTAAGAAGTCAGGGAAATAAACAGTGCATTTAAAAATGCTTACCTCCTAAAATAACAAAATGATAATTTGAAATAAAATGAACACTTTAGCACTTAAAAGGATTTTCTTTTATTCAAAATACCTAGGTATTCTAGAAAACAAATATATATATATATACACACACACACACACACACACACAAGCAAACAAATCTTCTCTGAGGTTCAGGAAGTCCATGAAGTTAAATAATAATTTAAACTATAGAACAGGGGATGCTATAGGGTATAAATAATTGTAAACTCAGTTGTATAAAAATAGGGAATGTGAGATGTGCATTATTGGAAATAAACGCCACATATCTTAGCTATCGTATCTCTATGTATAGGTATCGTGTGTGTGTGTATTCCTGGTCTGACCAAATGCACTTGGAGGTCCGGCAAGGCTAGGAGTATGTCTACATTTCTTATATCCACACAATGCCCCAATGGCTACTTGATCTTAGTGGGCTACAGGGCTTTTTGTTTACTGCATTCCCCAGGACTGAATATTGACATTATCAGATTTAACAAAGTGATTCAATGACAAAGAGCTCTAACACAAATTTTTTAGACGACAAATTCACTGTTATCTGAGTTAGGCAGATTCTATATTTCAAGGAACGCTTCCCAACTTTCTTTATCACACTGGTCTAATTAAACACTGTGGGCCCAGACAAGTTAGCCCTGGTTCCATAACTCAGCAATCACATCGTAAGAAGATTTTTACAAAGTGCTTCATTAAGATTATAACCTTATCCACTGTAAGCTCTTTGATCTAATAATTTAAAATATGTACAGTATATAAATAAACTCTTCGACAGAATATAATCTACACACAATTTTTTAAGTTGCAGGTACATTTTAAGTCCCTAGGAGCATTAAAAAAAAAAAAGGCTAGAATTTATTTATTGAAGTTTCTCCTGTTAAGCAACAAAATGAAGCGTCTTTGGATGGAAATGAACAATTTTACTCTCAGGTACGGCAGCATGTGACTAATAGCTTTAAAATAGCAACCAGCTTTGCAATAACCAAAGAAAGAAATTACTGCAGCATTAATCCACATAATGCAGCTGATCTGATATTGCCTTCTCAGTATCTCTCACATCTTAAGATAAATCCACTATACCCTCTTACAATTGAGAAAAAAAAAAAACTATTCAAAAAAAACCAACTCTCAGTACCTAGAAAATAAATGTTCATGGTTCTCAAAAGCTGGACTGCATTAGGTTGCTAAGATCACCAGGCTGTACTTGCTGTTCCTTGCTTTCTGTGTTCTAGTCTGCATCCGTTTTGTGGGGATGGGATGCACACGGGAAGCTTCCTTAATTTAGTTCCTTTCATCTGAAGATTTCAAAAGCTTTGCTGATGGCTATTATTTACAGTTGCTGAATAAATGGGAGCACTGAGCCAATGGGAGGCTATAACCATTCTATAAATGAATTACAAAGCAGTAGGATCTTGTTAAAACAAGTCAGAATGGAAATCGTCTTAGGCATTCTGCTCTATTCTAAACCCCTCTTCCATTTTTTAAAGCAACTCTCTTAAATTTTTTTTTAACTTTTCTCTTACAAACTTAGATGAATAATGACCTCACCCCCTTGTTCAGACATCGAGTCACTGGACCCTAATTATTTCAGAAATGTAGCCCAGCTGAGGTGCTACCTATGTGGGTAGCACATAAAGAGGTGGGAGGGGTGTGCATGACATTATGACATGCACTTTGAATGTGCTTTAGGGTATAAATTGTATAGAAGGGGGAAAAACAGGAGAGAAAAATACATCTTTAGACTGAAAATTGATGGCAAAGGGAATAGAGGAAATTACTATTATGGTTAGAGAGTTAGAATATCTAAAAAAAAAAAAAAGGCAAGCCTATGGCAAAATAATTCTGGATGGAGGGCTACTAAGAGACAGATGAGGGGAAGAAATGTGTGCAAGAGGCAGAAACATATAGTTAATGATGGGAACTGCGGGATGGGACTCCTTATAAATACAGTAACACATCTTTCATTAATGAAATATCTATGAAGGCTTTTCAAAGCCACGGCTCCCACAACCAGGTCCATCATCCGAATCACCTCAAGAGCATTCATAAATCAAATCCCATTGTGTACTTCCTGAAGATACTGATTTATTAGATCTGGCTCAGAGTTCAAGAACCTAAACAATATTTTTCAAAGATTCTGTGCTGAATCTGAAAGTATAAATGCTTTAGGAGATCTAACCTTCCGCTACGGTCAATACCTAAGAAGCAAACCTAGCTCTGGGAATAACATACTGGGCTAGTTTCTGACACCGAGAAAGTCAACTTAAAATAGGAACTGAGGAAGCAAGGGATCTGTCCAGGTATCAGAAGTCATACTCAAGAATGTTTTCTGCTGTCACTATGGCTGTATGGTGTGTAGCTTCAGATGCTACTGTGTTACTGGCCCAGATTTTGCCCCCTGCTTTTTTTCTTGGTTTGAACTCTTGGATAGTGACCCCAGTGTAGCCCAGCTGGGATCCTGGATCCTTTATTTATCTGGATCCTTAGGCTGTCCCACAATCTGCTCTCGTTACCAAGTTTATCCCTAGCTTTACCTTCTACTAATATTCACCTCACGAATCTAACAGGCACAGAATCCAAGAAAAGTCTCAACAAAGGTTTTCACCTGTGTGTCTCGGGCTTTCTCTCACAGAGCACACTTCCTCACTCATTCTGACCTTCAATTTAGAACCAGTGAACAACGGCTGAGTGATTTTGCCAAAGTCTATCTACTTCAGTTGAGAAGAATTTTTCGTCACATTGATGATTCATGTTTTTAAGGAATGATCTTTGTGCTGAATCAAACACTGGTCTTCTCGTTAAGATGCACATTTGCAGGCTGCATAACCTACTGAGTTTGGATCTATGTGTAGAGTAGTGAGGAATATGCATTTTAAAACTAAGTTCTGGAAGGTAATTATTGTGCACATTAAAGTCTGAAAGCCATTGGAAAACACAGTGGTCACGTAATTAATTAAATAATTATTTACTTCATTAATTGATTCCATAAACAAATTATTGCCTTCCCTATGCCAGATATGAAATAGACGTTGGGAATATAAAGATGGTTTGAAAAGAATGTACCTCATTCTGATGGGAAAGACAGACAAGCCAATAGATGATTGAAATGGAGCCTGATAAGTGTTAACGAGGAATGAACACAGGGCCCTTTAAGCACCTGGAAGGGCTGCCCAACGGGTTCTGGTGATTCTGGAAAGTTGTCTGATAGCCATGTACAACGCAAGTTTGCTTTATTGAACTGCCAGTTGTTTGTTGCTTGCTTTGTAAATTGTTTCTTTACATCTTTTCCAATAAGCCCACAGTGTTCTTTGCTTGTACAAGCCTTTTGCATTTAGATATTTTAAAATAGCATAAATTTTGATATTGAAAATTATCGTGTTCACACGTAGCCTTAAAAAAAACAACATAAAAATTGTATTAAGACAATCAAAATGCTTTGACCTCTATTTTTGCTGCTGCTCAGTGAAGTGCTATATGATGTTTTGAGATAATATAATTGAGATGATAATGTTTCAATGAACATGGCCTTATTAAATTTTTAATTCATGTAATTAGCTAGGGATAAATTACCCTATTGGCAAAATTTACATCAAAATTATTATGTGAAGAATAAGAGGAGTTATAAAAACCATCTCTTTGAAGTGTACACACATTATTTGTTGCTAAGTTTGTCCAGATGTTGCGTTACATGAGGTTTTAGCATATGTGGGCTCTTTTAATATAATACATACAACACTGTGTAAAGATTTAGGTTTTATGTTAAATCACATAAGTGACAGGGAATCTAATACTCATTTTTTAAAAAGTAGAAGTAAATCCAACTTTTGTTTAAGGGTGAGAACCCCATGGTCATCGTTCAAACAATGCATTTTTTTTTCTCTAACATAATGTAAGCATGATGGCTCTACCATCGACTCTGCCCAGTGTCCACTGTGTTAGCAGGGAGACAATACAGTGTGGATAATGCTAGAGAGTTACCACCGAACCAAATGTGCTTGTGCTAATAAAATGTTAAATATCATGTTGTATATAAAATATTTAAAATATTGTGCTTATGTTACGTAGCCAACACTAGGGGGAATATGAAAATCCTCTTATTGAGTAAGCGGGATGAGGCAAAGACATACATATCATTTCATATTATATTTCATGCATGTTCCTTATACATTATAATTTCAGCTAAAGTAGGGTAGGTGTCAAAAGGAAGTACAAGCAAAGAGCTCAAAAAAGGATGAGACCGACTTTAGATGGAATCATAAGCAAAATCTCTCCTTGTGGAGGAAGGAGAACTGAGATGGGGCTTGTCACTGCTACTTATATAGCACATATATATTATACAGCATATAGTATAATGACAATAACAACAATGCTCATCATTGCTGTCATTCCCTGGGTGCCTTCTGTTAAGCAGCCACTCCACTAACTGCTAAGTTAATAAGTTCTTATTTAATATGTCCTATTTGAACTAGATGCTACTCTCCCCATTTTCTAAGTGAAGAAATTGCAGTTAAGCAAGTTTAAGAAATTTTGCCGATTTTGCCATGCATTTTCCGCCGCACTGCCCTATAGCCCTGCCATCAAGACTGGATCTAAATACAAACAAAATCTATGAAAATAAGTGTAATCAGATAGGATATTGGTTTTCAGCCACTTGGTGTTACTAAATGGATCTAATGAGAGTCTTTATCCCTAGAAAAGTGCCTAAAATTATAAGCCAACGTGTTTCTCATCTCAGACCCAGGAATCTGAGATGAGAGTCTGATGAAAACTATGGATCCTTACTCTGAGTTGGTTATCCATGAAATCAGGGGATTCACTGGTTCTCTCAGGTCTGGAATCCTTTTATCTCAGGACTGGGGTCCCTGTAGAGGATGGTACACTAGACACACACAGTCAATTGGGAAAGGAGCTTATTCTGTAATGTTTCTTTACATTCTGTGGGCACCATCACTGAGCTTCTCTCCAGGCCACCGCCACTGGGACATGACTTCCATCATGTGGCCTATTCCACTGGTTTCTTACCACCAGTTTTGCTTCCACTCGGGTACATACTCTACACTGCCTTACGAGTATTTTTCTTATATAAACAGTTGCTACTTCCTAATTTAAAAACCTCTTTTGCTAGCTTTTTACACTAATTACAAAAACTTCTTAGCAATTTAAGATCACTTAGCAAGGAATACTCCATATTCTACAACGTGGACCCCAACCTCATTTCTTTTTTTTTTTTTTTAAGATTTTATTTATTCATGAGAGACACAGAGAGAGAGAGGCAGAGACACAGGCAGAGGGAGAGGCAGGCTCCATGCAGGGAGCCAGACGTGGGACTCAATCTCAGGTCTCCAGGATCAGGCCCTGGGCTGAAGGCAGGTGCTAAACCACTGAGCCACCCAGGCTGCCCCTCATTTCTCTTTCTTAAAAAACAAACAGGCAAATACCTATTGAGTATCTTCATTATATACATGTGCATTGGTTTATTTTTATATCTTCCCTCACTTTTCTATAAACTCCTACTTATACTACTAGAGCTAGCTCAAATACTATCTTCTCTGTGAAGCCTCCACCAACTTCCCCACTCACTTTGTTCAGGCACTGCTGGCAGCGAAGTTTTACAGAAATGGACCTACTTTATGTGAGCATGTTCTGTAGACGTGCAAGGCTCAGGTCACAGTTCACTGACCCCTGGGCCCCAGTCATTCAGCTCAACGCAGTGTCTAGAATACACCGTGTGTTCAATAAACAACTTTATTACAAAAGTGAGTGAATGTTGGATGAGTGAATAATCACAGAAGTTGCATATTACTTCTAGAACTGTTCTCAATATTTCGTATTGTATTTTTTGTATGTGTATTTTTTTTCTAGTTTGCCTTTATAAAATTTACGAGTGTTCACCTTCAGTTATTACTTCCATCATGTCATAGTCATTATTTTACTGTTAAAAGAAGACACACGCACTTGTGCACACACAAACATTTATCCCAGTACTGTATTCAGAAAATGGCCAACTTTACAACCAGCTGGTTGAGATATAATTACTTAAAACATATTTGGCAGGCAAAAGAGCATATATATATATAAACTGTTAAAGCTCTTAGAAGCAGCAATTCAGTTTTTAGAAATCTGTCCACCATAAATAATTGTACTTAATTATTTAACTCTAAAATTGTTTAGTACAGCATTTTTTTAAATAGGTAAAGACTTAAGATATCTGTAATTTCTAACCAGCATGACCATATAGAAGAACATATCATATGGGAAAATATTAATCCTATATTGTTAAGTAAACAATGAATTAGAAAACAATATAGACACTAGGGATGACAGACACTTGACTAATAGATACACTGTGAAGGCTAGAAAAGCATTCAAAAGGAAACAACACTGCAAAACAATTTAGAAAAGTAAAAATGGAAGAAAATAGAAGAAATTAAAATGTATCACATAATTAAAAATGGTGTTAGATATCATTCATACGTTTGATAATAAAGTCAATTTAAGATCACTTAAAATAGATGTTATGTTGTAAGGATACACAGAAGTGTAAGAACTACTATGAGATTTCTACTATATAAAAAGCTCTTAGAAATCAGGTCATGCTTCATGTTTTCCCTGATCTCAGATGAATAATTTAGTAAAAGGGAAAAAAAAAGTGAAGGGTAAAAGAATCATTTTATTCCTTCCCATGCATCATATTTTAAGGTCGAAATATATCTAACACTTTACAATGCAAGCACTATCTGTAAACATTTAAGAATCATTAAAATGTGTAATAAGCACTGAGAAGATGTAAAAGTGGTCCCCGTACTTGCCCAAATATGCTCCTTTCTATGTTGCAAAGCAAATCATGTTTTCTAATGTTAGAGATTTAAAATTGGCTATTATTTCCCAAGCACTAGGTATAAAATTGTGTGTGTGTGTGTGTGTAAGAGTTTAATGAAAATATGCTCCGTGTGCTATGAAATTATAGATGTGTGATAAATGTTGATTTTTATGAGAACCCTCAGATAACTCTAAATTATTAATAAGAATATACTTATATAATTTTACTCACCCATTCTTTAATTTATTCATTCAATAACATATGGATAAGGGCCTAATACATGTCAATAATGTGCTAAGCTTGCTAGTGACCAAGATACTTTTACTGCCCACATGGATCCCAAATTGTAGCTGCCAAGCAGTGCCTAAGAAAATATACCATATATGTTCACAAGGTATTAGGGAAATTTATGGAGGTAGAGAGGAATGGTCAGAGAATTGAAATGAATTGGACTTTAAATTCTGAATTAGGAATGCCTGGGTGGCTTAGCGGTTGAGCACCTGCCTTTGGCTCAGGTCCTGATCCCAGGCTCCCTGTGAGGAGCCTGCTTCTCCCTCTACCTATGTCTCTGCCTCTCTCTCTCTCTTTGTGTCTCTTATGAATAAATAAATAAAATCTTTAAAAAAAAAACGTAAAAAATAAATAAATTCTGAATTAGGCTAACTTGATGGAGAAGAAAACCAGTAGCCCAAAAGAGAGGAAGAATAGAGGCAGTAGATGCAAAGGTGACTTTGAATGATAAGAGTAAAGGGTCCTTTGTGTCTGGTCTTGAGTTGACCCTAAGAACTAGAGGAAATATCGCTAGGGGAAAAATGGGCAAAAGTGCACAGAACGCATACTATTGAATTTTCATTTTATTAAAATGAAGAGCCAGAGAATGTTTTCACTTGTTTGCCACAGAATGTTTTTATTGTTTGTTTGCTCATGAGGTAGAGAGGTAAGCAGGTAGGCTAGCTGACTGGCTGGTTGGTCAGATAGCTGCTGATTTTAGCAGGGAAGTCAAACAATCAGAAATTTAGGGAGAAAAGCCAAGAGCAATAAAGATGAACTTACCAAAACTACCATGATAATCATTATGGCCATCAATTAAATATTTAGTGAACTTTTTTTCTTTGCCTGTTGAGAATATAATGGGGACCTCAGGAGTTTAATCAAAAGTTACAATTATTTGAAAATGCTATTAAGATATTCTCTGCATGATCTCTTTTTCCGAAAATAAATTTTTCTTTTGCATACAAAATTTTCTTTCTTTTTTAAAAGATTTATTTACTTATTTTAGAACCATATTTACTTATTTAGAATGAGAGTATGGGTGGGAGGGGCAGAGGGAGAGAGAGAATCCTTAAGCAGACTCCACTCTGAGTGAGGACCTGACACAAGGCTCAATCTCATGACCCTGAGATCATAATCTGAGCTGAAACCAAGAGTCAGATGCTTAACCAACTTTGTCACTCAGGTGCCCTGTAAACAAAGGTTTTCAAGCTCAGTTTAGTAAATAATACAGCTGCCTCAAATTATTACAATTGGCTATTACATTATTCCTAATGATGTTTCTCCAACTTTAAAAGCATTTTTCAAATG
The DNA here is from genome assembly GCF_011100685.1 of Canis lupus familiaris. NCBI lineage: Eukaryota > Metazoa > Chordata > Mammalia > Carnivora > Canidae > Canis > Canis lupus. Next base: position 58,704,075 of record NC_049235.1, on the reverse strand, counting down.
ATTGACTCTATATGCCTTGTTTTTTAATCTTTCTATAAACCATTCTGGTTTATTCAAAGTTTGCTCAAATCAAGTAACAACAACCAAAAAAAGAAGCAATACTTACTTGAAATTCTTAAAAATATAAATTACCAGGATAAGGATATTATGATTATTTAAAATTTTTCCACATAACAGAAGTTCTAAAACTACAACCTGAATATGTGCAGCCTGTTGCTTTTCATTGGACTTTGGTTTCAGTTACCAAGTAAATGAAACAACAAAAGTTATGACTTAGCTGTTGAGCAGCACATCTTAAAGAAATTTAAAATGTTAAAATTTTTTTTAAAAGTTAAAAATGTTAAGAAACTACTTGAGAGTTTTAAGAGTCCTACACTTTAACAGGACCCTTATATGGGAGAAACACACCCTTTAGGATTTCTAGCTTTTTATTCTATATTTTGTAGTTGTGGTCCAAATAACTAAATATAGCAGCAGAATAGGGAAGGACTACCAACTACTGACTGGATAAGTGGAGAGTATGTTCAAAATATTTAGTCATATCTACCAGGGACTGTAATAATATTCCTGGATCTGTTTTGCATCTAATTATTTTTTGGTAAAGATTTTATTTATTTATTCATGAGAGACACAGAGAGAGCGGCAGAGACACGGGCAGAGGGAGAAGCAGGATCCCTGCGGGGAATCCGATGTGGACGCAATCCCAGGACCCCGGATCACGACCTGACCCAGAGGCAGATGCTCGATCACTGAGCCACCCAGGTGCCCCTGCTTTGCATCTAATTAAAACGATTTTCTACTTTAGTGAATAAGTTTAATAATAAGACTTCAAATTCAACTTGAATTTTGCTAATATTAGCTATTAAAATGGGCACTCTTATATTGGCTGAGACATCTTTTCTCTCATGGTAGTGCAGAGCTAAGGTAATACTTTATGTATTCTATGGAGGATGATATGTATACATAGATATAAGGCCTTCATTCCTAGGGACATGTAGATAAAACTAAGAAGAAAATCCAAAAAGCAGTACAGGAACAATTCCAGAAGATTAACTTAAAGGAAATTGAAAATAATATAATGTGGATAGCTCAATTTTCCAGAGCCTGGAGGGACATGCTAAATACTGATAAAGTAATACAGTACACTCATTTAGCAGGACAAGTCACTCAGTAAAATAACCAACAACACTATCTGCTCATTTCTGACCCGTTGTATAATATGGTAGGTCAGACATGAACTTAGAGGGCTCTTGTTTTTGCCATTCTGTCTCCCTATAACCAGTGGCTCACATTTATTAAACACACAGAAATCACTTAGAGGGTTCTATTAGAGGACACATGTGCACACACACACAGACTTATACTACTGCATACTTATCTTCTATTTAACTGCTATAAATCACACTGCTTCCTAATGTTAACAAGAACTCACAAATAATAATCAACCTAACTGTTAAAATTATGAATACAGTGAAAAATATAAACTCAAGTCAGTTGATTAACATTTTTTTTTTGAAAATGAAATCACAGAATAAAGTTTTATTATCAATGTTAAAATATAACTATTATATCCAGTCCAAAGGTGTAACTCATTTGGAGTTGTTTCAGGCTTAGTCAGTAGAGTGTCATGGGCATTTAATCTAACATATGCTTCTTGCCCCCAAGGATAAAAATCAGTAAACTATTAGTTGAGGCACACCAGTTGATTCTGTGAAGCTCTACACAGAGTCTCATTTAATGTCCTCAACAATTAGGAGAAAAACCAATTTATCTAATGATTAATTTGAGCAACACAGAATGCACATTTAGGTCAAAGAGTGAATTCCGGATTTGACATTGACCAACTTAGCTATCTACATGGATCAAATTAAACAAGTAATGTGGACATATTAGACTGTGAACTTGTATCTTTAATCTGACTTTATTTGGAAGTTCAGCTATTAAATCTGTGTAATCTATTTACCGCAATATATGGCTGAACCTCTAGGATTTGCTCTGTTGGAAGTCCTAAGTGAACATAAAAAGTAGCTCCAAATAAAAGAGGCAATTTACTTACATGGAGAGTACAAATTTGAGTGACTGTGGTGAGGAAGGAAAAAAACACAATTTCTATGTCATTGGAAAAATTGCTCATTCAATACTCCAAGTCAATGTCAACGTTTCTACCTTGAAAATGAAATAAGGAGTCAAAGCACTGGAACCATTTTACTAGTTAACATTTACTTACATTGAGTTATATTGAGTTTGAAATTAAATATTAGAATAGTTACTGAAAACTGCTTCAAACATGTTTACTATGTAAAACTGTAATGAAAGAACACAGAATAATCTTTTGGAGTTTACCATACATTGAAGATTTTTTTAATTTTTTGTTTTGTTTTGTTTTTTAATTTATGATAGTCATACAGAGAGAGAGAGAGAGAGGCAGAGACAGAGGCAGAGGGAGAAGCAGGCTCCACGCACAGGGAGCCTGACGTGGGATTCGATCCCGGGTCTCCAGGATCGGGCCCTGGGCCAAAGGCAGGCGCCAAACCACTGCGCCACCCAGGGATCCCTGAAGATTTTTTTAAAACCTAGAAACAGGGCCACATTCTTTCAAAAATAATGTCTCCTTCATTGATATGTGAAACTAGAAATCTCCAGGTATGAGCTCCAGTATAGCTAAACATCCAGTATACAGAAAAGTTTGAGGCCTTGCCATAAGAGAGTTTCAATAACATGGCATCTAAACTTAGCATCATTAATTTGAATGGCATAGAATAGCATGTTTCTAACAACCAAGTAGCCAAAGAAGAATCCATCTGCTTCCAGCAAAGTTAAAAGAAACTCCTTTCCTTCTCACTTAGCCAAAGGCAGGTAAAAGCAACATTAATCTTAGAACATCTATGACCATTCATTTGATTTCGATAGTTTAAGTGGTGACTTGACAGCAGGAAGCTCAGATAATCACTACGAGTCCTTTCCATTTCCGATTATTTTCCTTAATATAAATTCATTATAGCATAAACTTAGAACAATTACTTATGCCCTAAAGATACAATATATTATCTGCCTATGTTAATTTATCACATTATCCTCTCCTTCGAAGTCATATTTTTTGAAGCAGGGTAAAAAGTTACTTCTCTTCCAAAATTGTCACCATTTTGAAGTTTATAGCAATTAGAGAATTTTGTATCATTGGTTATTACACACAACAGACTTACAAGAAATTTCTCAGAATAAATTTCAAAAAAAGTTGAAAATAGAAAGTAATGGCCCTTATTCACCTATGCCACTTAATGGCTTTTCCTGGAGATGTTTTAATGAGGTGCTGAGAAAATCATCACATGAAACAATCTGCAAGTAACCTAATCATCAAAACAAAGTAACTGGCCTGAAATTTCTAAATCTTAAACCTTCATACATTTCCACAATCAAGTATCACAGGATGTATGATGTTTAAATAAGCTGTAGTTTTTGAAGGATATATTGATATATGATAAAGAGGGAACAAAGTACATTAAACACGGCAAACAATATGTAAAACTTTCTAACAGTACATATGTGCATTTTACCTGCTTAAAAGGAAATGAGAATTATGGGGTCTCTGGGTGTCTCAGTCAGGTAAGCATCTGCCTATGGCTCAGGTCATGATCTCAGGGTCCTGGGATGAGCCCTATGTCCAGCATCTTGCTCAGCAGAAAGTCTGCCTCTCTCTTGATCTCTCTCTCTGGCCCTCCCCCTGTCATGCTCTTGCTTGCCCTCTTGGTCACTCTTAAATGTGTAACTTAAAAATCACAAAAAATGAAAGAGAAGAAAGAAAAAGAAAAGACAGGAAGGAAGGAAGGAAGGAAGGAAGGAAGGAAGGAAGGAAGGAAGGAAGGAAGGAAGGAAGGAAGGGGTCAATACATTTCTAGATGATACTAAGAAGGTCTCTTTCTGAAGGTATCTAAGGTAAAGAATTTAGAATGACTTTTTGGTGCCAATTAGAAGAAACTAAAAGAGTGCTTTCTCTGAGCCTGACACTATGGTAGACAATTAATAAATTAATATCTGATAAAAACATTTAATATGGTCCCAGTATACAAAATCAATGTACAGAAATCCATTGCATTTCTATACACTAACAATGAAGTGAGAGGAAAAGAAATTAAGAAAGCAATCTCATTTACAATTGCACTGAAAATAATAAAATACCTAGGAATGAACTTAATGAAGGAGGCAAAAGACATTTACTCTGAAAACTATAAAACATTGATGAAAAATCTAAGATGACATAAATGGAAAGATGTTCCATGCTCATGGATTGGAAGAATAAATATTGTTAAAATGTCCGTACTACCCAAAACAATCTGCAGATTCAGCGCAATCTCTAACAAAATACCAACAAAATTCTTCACAGAACTAGAACAATCAATTCTAAAATTTGTATGGAACCCCTAAAGACCCCAAAGAGCCAAAGTAATCTTGAGAAAGAAAAACAAAGCTGGGGGTGGCATCACAATTCCACATTTCAAGTTATACTACAAACTGTTCTCATCAAAACAGCATGGTACTGGCACAAAAATAGACACATCAATCAATAGAACAGGACAGAAAGCCCAGGATGGAAAACCTTAATTACATGGTCAATTAATCTTCAACAAAAGAGGCAAGAATACGCAATGGGAAAAAGAGTCTCTTCAACAAATGCTGCTGGGAAAGCTGCATGCAAAAGAATGAAACTGGACCATGTTCTGACACCAGACACAAAAATAAACTAAAAATGTATTATAAGGACCTAAGTGTGAGATCTAAAATCATAAAAAATCCTAGAAGAGAGCTATAGGCAGTCATTTCTCTGACATGGCCATGGCAACATTTTCTAGGTATCTCTCTTGAGGTGAGGGAAAAATAAAAGCAAAAAATAAACTATTGGGATTACAACAAAATAAAAAGCTTTTGTACAGCAAAGGAAACAATCAACAAAACTAAAAGATAACCTATTGAATGAGAGAAGATATTTGCACATGACATATCTGATGGAGAATTAGTATCCAAAATATATAAAGAACTTACAGAACTCAACACCAAGAAAAAAAATAATCCAATAAAAAATGGACAGAAGACATGACAGACATTTCTTCAAAGAAGACATCCAGATGGTCAAAAGACAAATGAAAAACTACTCAACTTCACTCATCATCGTGGCAATGCAAATCAAAACTAGAATGAGATATCACCTCACACCTATCAATGGCTAACATCAAAAAGAGAGGAAGTGATAAATGCTGGGGAGGATGTGGAGAAAAATGAATCCTCATGTACTTTTGGAGGGAATGAAATATTGTGCAGGTACTGGGGAAGACAATATGGAAGTTCCTCAAAAAATTAAGAACAGAACTACTCTATCATTTAGGAATCATACTACTGAGTTATTTACCCAGAGTAAAAACATTAATTCAAAAGGATATATGCACCCCTATGTGTACTGCAGCATTACCTACAATAGCTAGATTATGGAAGCAGCCCAAGTGTCCACTGATAGATGAATGGATAAAGAAGATGTGGCATACATATATGAATATTATTAATACATACTGTTAATGGAATATTATTAATATATATGAATAGGTATATTAATTACCTATGATATAAATTAATATATAATGGAATATTATTCAGCCATAAAAAAGAATGAAAATTTGCCATTTGCAACAACTTGGATGGAGGTGGAGTATAATGCTAAGGCAAATAAGTCAGTCAGAAAAAGACCATCTGATTTCACTCATATGTGGAATCTATAAAGGAAAAAGAGAGAGAGAGAGAGAGAGAACCCCAAAAAGCAGACTCTTAAACTATAGAGAACAAACTGGTGGTTACCAAAGGGGAGGCAAGTGGGAGGATGAGTGAAATAGATGACATATATCAACAGTACACTTATCATGATGAGCACTGAGTAATGTACGGAATTGTTAAAACGCTGTATTATACACTTGAAACTAGTATGACACTGTATGTTAACAATGGAATCAAAAACTTTATAAAAACTGTTTTAATAAATAACATATTGGGATCCACTTTATTTCTCCCCAAAAGGCTGACAGTTACATGCCGTTACTCCTATTTTTTTTTAAATATGTGTAGATTAAGGCTCACAGAAAGTAAATATTGTGCAAGGGCACATAGTAAATGCCATTAGATGGGGCGTGAACTCAAATTCATTAATTTAAAAGGTGTGGGTATTTTTTGGATAGTTCAAAAAACAAAAGAAGAGAAAATGAAGCTATCAAATCCACTCCATAAAATTTTGTTTTTCATGTTGCATGTCAAACATTCCCTTTACACTATTTGGAGAAAAAATATGAAAGCAATACAGTATAGCAATAAATACGTAACTTGATATGACAAATAATGTTTGCTTTACACATATATTTTTACCCCTGGACTTTATATAGAACAGGAACGTCTGTGCAGCAGAGAGTTTAGGATTACTAAGGTATTCCTAAATTCTATGGTATCGATAGCTATCCATTCGAGTGTCCTCAATACAGCAGCTATGTTAGATAAAGCAATCAGCTCTGTGCCTATGAACTGACTGCTTTTAACTCAAACACTGCAGGAGCCAGAATGATGCTCATGACAGTTCTGGCAGGGCCATTCTGGAATAGCAGAAGAATCACCTCAGTGAAGAAACAGTTTTGTAAATCATTAACCTGGGTTTGGTTGTGATAAATAACGTTTTACATAAAATAGCCTAAAGAACAAGTTAGCACGTACAAGGGCAAAATTACTCATAACATCCAAATAATGAATCTGGAAACTACTCATCAGCCTGACTTTGAAGAGACTGCCTCTCTTAAAACATTGTTTGCTATAACCCAGCTTTTGATATTTGATATTTTGGATATTTGGACACATGAGGTGAATAGGGAAGAAAAGCCAAACAACCTCTTTCACTTCTAATCAACAGAAATTTTAAATTTGAATTATCCAAGGAGTGATGAATAATATATGTCTATTACTGAATAGCAAAAAAAAAAAAAAAAAAGAAAGGTATACTTATGTATGGATAAACAAAATGACAAAAACTAATCATCATTATCTCGTGGGGTTACCTTATTTATTTATTTATTTATCTTAAAAATACTTTTTAATCTGATTTTTTGAAGGGGGTGTATAGTACAGGAATTAAATGGAATCTCTATCCAGTTCCACTCTGCCAGAACTGTGTGGCCTTAGAAGACTCAGCGTACTTATCTGTGAAACAGAAATAATAAGTGTGCCTCTCTCATAGGGTTACTGTGAGCATGAAGCTAGATAATACGTGTGCATGCCAACCATACACCACACGCCGTACCACTGGCATGGGTTAAGCTCTCTGTAAGTGACAGAAATCATTATCATCATCCTAAAATTTATCGCCATCAACAGGGAGTATGTCATTTCTAAACTGATACTGTCTTATTCATTTTTACATTTCCATTAGTACTTAATGTAACATATTCTCTTTAGGAAACCAAGAAAAGAAGAGCAACGCAGAAAGTATTTGGTTTGAGAAATCGCTAAAAACATTTTTTAATTTATTAAAATCAAAAATTTAGAAATTACTAAAACCATTTTTGTACCTTTTTTCTTCATTAGTTAATGTGGTTCTAGTCGAAAATAATCACTTCCAACAATTATCCAATAAGGACCATGAACATGAATTTATGGTGAGACAGTAAGTCCCAACCTGCTCTCTTTCCTTAACAGCTAACCAAAGAAATTTCTCGATTCCACTTCTTGACCTTGAGAAATGCCCAAGCTCTCAATAAAGGTTTGAAAAGGGCTCTCTATAAAGGTTTTGACTCAGAATAGGCTTGAATTGTATCTATATTGTATGACTACATTTAAACAAACATACGTTAAACACTCCCCATGCTTATAATTGTGAACCCAAAATAACTATAATGCTACAACTTAAATACAACAAAACTATAAAACCAATAAAAATCAGATTAACATGCTGAATTAAATTAACAAGTTAATATAAATAATGATTTCTAAATGAAATCATCTTTAGCAATTTGAAATGTAAGTAATTGCTAAACAATGAACCTTTTGAATTCAGCAAGTCCATCCTAACAAATATGCTATGTGAAGATCACTCTCCCATCACTTTTCCTACTGGACGATGTCAAATCTTTCAGTGGTGTGGGTTAAAGTAATTTGGCACCTCTTTAGTGAAATGCATTATTTATGTATCGTGTACTTCTTTTCTCAGTAGCCCTAGACAATTAAATACAACGACATGGCACCAAATGTCTATACATACAAATTCCAAAGTGAGAAGTAAAATCTAGCAGTAGAATATATAAATATATATAAATACATAAATATATAAATGTATGTAAATATATATATTAAACAAGAGGTTTCTATTTATTTTTGATTTTCACCAAAAAGATCTCACTCATTCCAAAACAAAATTATTGTAGCGAATACATACGCCTCGGAGAATACACTCGTGGAAAACCCACATATATGGTGCTTTGTTCTGGTCCATCAGGACCAGTTTCCATAGAAGAACCTTCACTGGGGTGTGATTCTTGCTTTCAGTTGGCTCCCATTGATTTAAAGCTTTCCATCTGTCCTTTTATTTCCAAACTTCCCAGCCCACGACTCTAGTTCGGTTCTCTCTTGTCTCCTTCCTAAAACTACAAACCAGTATCTTCCCATCCCCCAATTACATCCTCTTTTCCCTCGGCCTGAGTCAGAGATCCTGGCCTCTAACTTGCTGAGCAGGGGAGACTGATGCACACATTTACTCATTCAGCATATTCTCCTTGGGCGTCCACTTTGAACAATACCACAGGTGGGTACTGGGGGTTGGGGAATGGATTATGCAGATAACATTGGGCCAAAAGGCCTCCTACTAAGCAATCATTTGCATCAGCAGGTATAGTTCACCAATTACAGAGAACCCTCCACAGCTGAATTTAAAAGTTGGCTTTTATCCAGTGATAGAAAAATACTTCCCTGAGGGCAGAGGTTAATTTCTAAATCTACATAAAGTTTTCTTTCTTTTTCTACCGTAAAATTTTCTACATCGTCAATAATTTAAAATCGATACCAGACACTCTAAACTTCCATTTTTCCCATACATAATTAGTAAACACTCACACTGTAACCCATTCATTAAAAAATATTTAATATATCAAACTTTAAAAATAAAAACACATTTCCAATCATCTACTTCTATGGAAAACAGGCAACAGCTAATATGTATATATCAGAATTCCAGCCTGAGACTCTCGTATACTTTCTTTGATTATATAAATATGTGTTGGTGACTGATATTCATGTGTGATGATGATCAAGAGACCCTGTAAAATTCATAGGAGTGTTAGCAATAATAATATTTGCAAAAATGACCTTTTATGACCAGCATATTATTAAGAAAGGATAGAGCACTAATTCAGAAGAGGTTCATTCTTGCACCATAATAATATTAAAACAAATAGAAGTTTCACTACCACTAAAAAAGTAAATCCTTAACTGTTAAAGAAAAATAGTTAATAAAAAAAAAAGAAAAATAGTTAATAGAGAATATCCATTTACTCCAACCATCTGATGATCAAGGTTTTCCTATCTCTGTCATTCATAAAAGGACATTTAAAGAATTATATTCCTAATCAATTTATAAAATACAATTTGGATTTCATGCTGCTTTCTTAATAGCTTCCATAATGAGAAGACCCAGGGGTATAGCTATAAGGAGTACCACGTGCTTAGAAATTTAGTGCAAAAGTCTATTTGGTTTATGCAATGACGTATAGGCATCAATACAGCCACTCAAATGTAAAAATGATTTACAAATATTCTTCATAAAATTATCTATTAGAATAGAAAACAATGATAACTATTGCTATTTGGGGCAATTTTTCCAAGTCATCCTCTTTACTTCCTTGAATAGACAAAATGAAGTTACATAAACTTCAATTTATACCAAAATATTTTGACCATAATTTTTAAAAAATCTCTAATTAACATGACATCTTTTTTTAAGGGGGGGGGATTTTACTTATTTATTCATGAGAGACAGGGAGAGGCAGAGACCCAGGCAGAAGGAGAAGCAGGCTCCCCACAGGGAGCCCAATGCAGGACTTGATCCCAGGACCCCGGGGTCACGCCCTGAGCTCAAGGCAGATGCTCCACCGCTGAGCCCCCCACATGTCCCTAAGTACCATGACATCTTAAATAAATATCACATGTATATTCATTCAGTGTGTCATTCAACTATTTATTCCACAAAAATGTATGAAGAGTCTGCTGTGTGGCAGACATTATTTTACCACCTGCTGGGGAATTCAGCAGAAACCAAAACAGACGAAGAGTCCCTATCTTCAAGGAGCTTCCGTTCTAATGCGGAAAGAGAAATGATAAACAAGACAACAACAACAACAACAAAAAGTATGCAGCATGTTAGACAGTGTAAGTACCCCGAGGAAAAATAAAGCAAGTGGTGATGGACATGGTGCTTTAGTTCGTTTCGTAACATGACACTGAATAAAGAAATGGGAGTTGGTGAGGACAGAAATATCCTTGAATTATTGGCATAGTTTCACTGTAGATGCTTATTACAAGATTATGAGGAGAATATAATTCCTCAATATTTTCCCCTACATTTCCTTAAAAAAATATTCTGGAAAGTTGCTTTAATATAAAAAATGTGAAGACAACATTAATAATATTAAGACGTGTGGAGGTTTCTCAAAGAGGTAAAAATAGACCTGCCCTATGACCCAGCAGTTGCCCTGCTGGGGATTTACCCCAAAGATACAGATGCAGTGAGACGCAGGGACACCTGCACCCCGATGTTCACAGCAGCAATGTCCACAGTAGCCACACTGTGGAGGGAGCCTCGGTGTCCGACAGATGATGGATAGAGAAGCTGTGGGCTATGGATACAGTGGGATATTCCTCAGCCGTTAGAAACGACAAATACCCACCATGTGCTTCGACGTGGATGGACCTGGAGGGTATGATGCTGAGTGAAGTAAGTCAGTCAGAGAAGGACAAACATTATATGGTCTCATTCATTTGGGGAATATTAAAAATAGTGAAAGGGAATAAAGGGGAAAGGAGGGAAAATGAGTGGGAAACATCAGAAAGGGAGACAGCACATGAGAGACTCCTAACTCTGGGAAACGAACTAGGGGTGGTAGAAGGGGAGGAGGGCGGGGGATGGGGGTGACGGGGTGGTGGGCACTGAGGGGGGCACTTGACGGGATGAGCACTGGGCGTTATGCTGTATGTTGGCAAATCGAAGTCCAATAAATAAAATATTAAGATGTGGCTCTTGGTGAGGGGCAAAGAATAACCCAGTGTTTCAGACAGCAGTGAAGTCCGTGGGGCTGTCCGAGATTGCCAGTAGAACAGACGTAGAAGTGGTTTCTACATTGTAGGTTAAAAAGAAAAACAGAGAAGGACGGGCGGGACGCCATAAAGATTTCTGAATTTCTAAAGAGAGAAGAAAGGGAGTCAACTCTGACTCTCGGGGCCTTTTCAGAATTGCTAAGGGATCACCAAGGATTGTCTGGAGCCGCCCGACGCTGTATGTGGCCTCTGCACGGCCCCCTCAGCCCTGAGAGACCCGCGGGCTTCCGAGACCACCCTGCGTCCTGAAGAGCCGCTGAGGCAGCAGGGGACAAGCGTGGCAAGGGGGACAACCGGCCATGCGTCCACGACCTCACCGCTGGACGTGGAATGGATGGGGGGGCAGAGGCGCTCGGGGCCTGGCGCGTCCCCTTCCAGGCTGAGGAGGGAGGACAGCCATCCGCCTGGGCCTGTCCACCCGCGGCCCCCATGAGGCCCTGCCGTCCTGACACCCTCCCGACTGTCCGGCCCGGGCCGCAGGAGCCCCAGGGAGGTGCTGCGTGGTCACTCGTGGGCAAGGGAGGCCTGGGCGGTGGTGGCAGCAGCGGGCGGGCGCTGCACCGGCCCCAGCGACGGGGGATGCCTGTGTGCCGCAACGCAATAGAGCGGGCCCAGCGGCTGGAAGGCAGGGCGCACGCCAACCGAGCTATAATCGCGAAGAGAAGGAGAAACATATGAAAATACTGGTATGTGACTGATAAAACTGTGTGTATCGAGAACATCTTTCTTTCCTCAAAACCTTTAATGTTGTCTTTGGCTAGGCATAGCTCACAGTTCAGCTATTTCTAGAACATTAATGAGTCTACAAATGAAAACATCATATCCTTTGGAACCGTGTTTTTTTTTTTTTTGCTGCATAAATTATTGGCTTTGATGGCTGTTTCTTACTAAGAATTTGGAAGAATTGAGTAATCTTTTTCCTGTGCCAATTTAGAAGTTAAATTTGCCCCTTTTTAGCATTCATCCGTTTGCTAAGTCTCCCTACACTCGGGGTAAATACGATTGGTGACGACTTGGATATTTCAAAAGTTGGAAAAATGTGTCCATTCAAACACTTATGAAGCACTTGCTTTTTTTTTTTTTTTTTTTTCTGCCAGGCCCTGATCCAGGCATGGGATTCTCAGTGACACGTTAGGGGCTCCCATATTCAAGAAACTCATTATTAACAAAATGGTAAGATTCATACTTTAGGTCAAGTTGTGGTACCGATGGTTTTGTTCACACAAAGGACTCAGTAATGAAACAGCCTGGGAAGGTATGAGAGGCTGCTACTCTTTCTGCAATAATCATCTTTCTTCTATAAAAATGGAGTTCAGGCTAGACACAAGCAACCCCTGCTTGAAACTACCTTACCAGCCTTCTATGCAGCTGGCCTTGGCCACTATGGCCGTGTGATTGGGTTCTGACACATGAATGTGAGTGGCAGTGATTTGAACCAGTTCTGAATTCGCTCTCAGAACGGCTGGGAGTATAGGTTCAAGCAAAGATTCACTGAGCCTGTTAGCTATGTCTTTCCTAATGTCTTCCAGGCAGAAAAACCAAAGATTTTGTGTATCTGTATAAAAGAGATTTAGATTAAGCACACCTAGATGATAGAGCTTCAAGGGGTGTGCTATTCGGCATACCCGAGCTAGCCTGCCAGCCACATGAGTGCACCATGTTGGGGGTGCTTCCTCAGCACCCAGGGGAGATGCCCCAGCTGGGGCAGCATGGAGCAGGCCAGCCGCACTTGCTGAAGTCTCCCCAAAGAGCAAACAAATGAACAAAAGGAATGATTGTTGTTTTGAGCTACAAAGTTCTAGGGATAATCTGTTATGGAGCAATAGACAACTGATACACGTGCCTAGTTTACAGAACAACGGTCCTGGGGTGCCTGGGGGGCTCAGTCAGTTAAGCGTCCAACTGTTGATCTCAGCTCAGGTCTTCATCTCAGCTTCGTGAGTTCAAGCCCCACAATGGGTTCCATGCTGGGTGTGGAGCCTATCTTCAAACACACACACACACACACACACACACACACACACACACACACAAACTCACCCCAAAAAAAAAAAGCCCCACAAAAATAGTTCCATAAAACTAATTTTAAAACTTTCATAAATATTATTCAGGCATATTCAGGAGTTTCAGGTGTACGCTGAACTTACGTGCCACCAATCAAAGGAAGAGAAGGACTTCATGCTGATGGGTCTACCATAATATCATTTAAATATTAACTTTGCTAACAGCCTTTTGCTTTCTATTTTTCTTTATTCAGAAAAGTTGTCAACGGATATATAACTGAGAAGACAGGATGCAACATATACAACTTTGTTACATTTTGCCACCTATAATTTAATGGAAAGGGTAAGGTAGACAGATCCTGTCTCACTAACCCAGCCTTAGTTTCACGTAAGCAAGCACATGATTAAGACAGGTTGGAGGATAAAATGAAGGCGAGTTGCACTTCATCTTCTTAATAATTGAATAATATTTGATATTGCCAGAGAATGACTTTTTTTTAAATTTTTATTTATTTATGATAGTCACAGAGAGAGAGAGAGAGAGAGGCAGAGACATAGGCAGAGGGAGAAGCAGGCTCCATGCACCGGGAGCCCGACGTGGGATTAGATCCCGGGTCTCCAGGATCGCGCCCTGGGCCAAAGGCAGGCGCCAAACCGCTGCGCCACCCAGGGATCCCCCCTGAGAATGACTTTTTAAATTAAGCTTTGCATTATAATTTTTTTTTCTTATGAGTTGAGATAAACGGGAAATATGGCACACTCAGCAATGTGTGCAGGTGCATGTGTATATATACACACATATTTACAAGTATGTATTTTATACACACACACATGTCCATTAAACGTGGAGTCAAATGTTGCTTTTCTAGTTATATTTTTTAAAGATTTTATTTACTTGAGAGAGAGCAAGATAGAAAGAGCACACAAGCAAGAGGTAGAGGGAGAGAAGGAGCAGCAGACTCCCCACTGGGCAGGGAGCCAGATGTGGGGCTCGACCCCAGAAACCCGATGTCATGACCTGAGCTGAAGGCAGATGCTTACGTGACTGAGCCATCCAGGTGCCCCTATTTTTATATATTAAAAAATGTTTTACTCATGTCAAGTCCTGTCACTTATTTTGCCATGTGTCAACAGGTAAGTGAATTGTTTTTTGGTTTTGGTGTTTTTGTTTTTTTTTTTGTTTTTTTTGTTTTTTTTGAGAGATAAGTGAATTTTGATGAAACTTTAGAGTATATCAGTGATAAACCTGATGAATGTACATATTTTCTTATACTTTAAAAGGCCTCCAATAGTTTAAAAGAATTACTACATGCTAACCAAAAAGAAAAATTTAACTCTAATATTATTCACAGATAGTGTTTATTTTCCTCAATTAAGTAAACTGTTCAAGGCAAATTAGTGACCATAAAATGCTGCAAAGACAGTAAGACAGTAAATACATGCAAGTACAAGAGCAGTCTTTGTAGCCTGGATTCTGTTTGCTGATACAGAAGTGAACAAGACAGAAAGAAAATCTGGCAGAGGAAAAAAAAGAGAGAGATGAAAAGATACAGAAGTAGCTTAAATAACGCTTTGAGAATCCAAGTGAAAGTGATTTTATACAAAGAAGAGTAGTTAGATATCACTCAAAACTAATTTCAGAATAATTCTGCAATATCTAAACCTTTAAACTCACTTAAATACTGTCTTCAGGAGAAAAGATAAAATCACAGATGGGTCTCAGAATCATGTGCGTCCTAGGTCAAAGTTGCAAAATCAGATGTGACTGGTGGTTCAAAGAGTGATTGTCATTTAAGATGACGGGAATGGTGTGACCAGCAAACACATCCACTGAATGACACTGACCACTAATTTCCAAACTCTGAACAGGAATTAAGAAAGATCATGGGTAACATGCATTAAATATATTCTTTAAGGACACAGAAAGATGATCTAAAACGTATTAAAGAGTGACCCTTGGAATTTCTCCATAGGATTTCTTTTGGCTAAGTACCCCCAAAGTCTTCATAATTTTGCAATATAATTCAATTTGACTATTATTTGCTGAAGCTACTGTTTAGTTATATGAGAGAGTTAATAGAATGAGAAAAATATACTCCTGGAAAATACCTCAATTAATCTTTGCAGGTTAATGCTGATCCTGGACTCAGAATAGCAAAAGGTAAGAAGTCAACAGGAATAATGAAATAGACGTTTCTATTCCAAAGTGAAATTTTAGCAACATGTTGCAGTGGTACTTAAAAAACAATCAGAAAAAAAAAAACAAAACAATCAGCAAGTCATTACATTTGCATTTGAATTCTACTAAGGGTAACCATTATTAGTTCATTTGGGATCCCAAAAAAAGTGCCTTATTAATTATTCTAAGTTGAATAGAATGCTTTCCTGTGCCTGCACACTTCCAGTAGCTAAACAAAATTTACCACATTCATGTTGCCAGCATGGAAATCTGTGCTATTTAAATTTTTCATTTGTGCTTTTAAATGCCCTAATCAATATTTGACTAATTAGGATCTCAGTTTCATTTTCAGTCTTTAAACCAAGAGAAGATTATATGGGTATAGTAAAACAAAATTGTTATGTTTTTAGATTCTGAACATTTCTCTGCTTTCCTGAATTAAAAAAAAGAAAGGAAAAAATACATTTTCTTCTAATTGGAATATGTTTCATAATCAGCCACATATTCTCCAAACTCAAGGAAAAATAAAAATGTGTTCAGCATGACAAGGCAGACTCAACTAGATTAAGTATAAAATCAAGTAAATAAATCATATGAAACTACTAACTATCCTAATTCATAAATCTATAAACAAACATTGTGCATTTCACTTTTAAGTTTTATCATTTTCTTGGACAGTTTTCTCTTTAACTAATGAGAAAGTACTTACTAGTTTCCTCCTATCTATCTATCTATCTATCTATCTATCTATCTATCTATCTATCTATCTTAGAAACAGTGAGCGTGAGTGGGGAGAGGACCAGGGAGGAGGGACAAATAGGCTCCAGACCCAGTGCAGAGCCCAATGTGGGTCTTGATCCCAAACTCTGGGATCGTGACCTGAGCCAAAATCAAAAGTCATCCTCTCAACAGACTGAGCCACCCTGGTAAGCCCCCCACTCCTTTCTCTTTCTGAAAATTAAATGGCATATAAATTGTTTTTATATACCTAAAAATGCTTTTTTTTTTTTACCAGAAATAAAATTTCAATCTAATCAAACCTTATAATACATCGTAGAAACTATCCTCTCATAGTTTTGGCATATTTTGTTTCTTTACAATTTTTACTTATATTTTTTACTAATATTTGGGAGTATCCTAATCTCTGAGGATGACTGAATCTTCCTTAGTTATATCTGAAATTATTAACATTTCTATGTATTATTCTATCCCATTAATTTATGACTTATTTTTCCATGTAGTACTAAAAAGGCTTTCTTTCTTCTTTCTTACTACATCAAATTAAAAAGATAATGAAGAATTTGGCAGAACGTAGCCACAAATAAATCTGTCATGTTTTATTTTCATTGTGTATTATATAATTATCAATAAAATTTGAAATAACTTCCCTTAAGCAAAAAACAATTATAATATATAATCACCTTCCACAAAATAGGATTTTTATTATGTGTAATATTTTGTTTCCTGAGTTCTTTAACAATATACTCTGAAGATGTTTCCTGTCTTTAAGTTTTGTGTAAGTAATACCTTGGAATTTTTTATGTGTTTGATAACTCCTTAAGAAAGTATTTTGTGAATTTAAAATAATTTATTTAACTCACAATTATTGGTAGGTTGTCATTGCACTTGAGATAAATGCATCCAATACAATTTTTAAGAACATATAAATATGTATACTTAAACTTTGTAAAACTGGTAATATATCATAGGGCAGGATGCTACCTCAACTTGGGTTTGGGGAAAGGACTTGTATCAATCTTTCTTTGTCATAGTTTTCTATATATTATGGCCATGATTTGTCCCTGGAGTAGTCAATGCTTATATGATGACTGGATATTTTTCTTACAAAAAATATTTAATGTGTTATCATTAGTAAATTGGTAGATCTAAAATTTGCTCATAGCAAAATCACAAAAAAAGTAAGATGTATTCAATGCTATCCATCTAAGGACTTAGGCTTGAAAATCTATTGACTATTTGAATTCCTATCTCCTGTCTTTAACTTTTCTTTTTGCTATTTCCCAAAGTCATACTACTTAGGAATTTGTGCTGTATCAGAAGTCACGGTAGGTCTTGAGTTGTCAGGCTCCAATTCATCATCCACACACTCTCTGACCTAGAGATCCTACTTATTTCAGAAGAAATGCAGTGCTTTATAAATGGAAGAGGAACGACTTAGATGAATGGACAGACATTGCCATCCTACAACACACAAATGCAGTCCTGATTGGTTCTTTTTCTAGGACTATTAATGATGACGATGTTGGTAAAACAATTCTGGCAAGGTTTTATATTACTCCTATAAAAAATATTCATGACCATCACTGTCCTTTTCTTTGTGCAGTAGGTATACCTGAAAGTTTTCTACAATGTAAACTGGCACTATGATACTGGGCCATACTTCTACTTTCTTATAAATGCATATTTTTGCATATTAGGTATACTTATTTATTGCAATTATTATGTAAGTCCTATTTCCTTCAGAAAAAAAAAAATAAAAAGATATATGTCAGGACAGAAGAGGTTGTGTTGTGGTGACAAACCCAAAGCTCAGTATCATATCATAACATCATAATTAGTACCAATGAGAAATTTAAATTTCATTGATATAAAGTATATTAGTGTCTGTACCACTCCCGGGCAGATACCGTACACGTGATGCACGCAGCGATTTAAGCCAATGTGACTTTGTGTCTGTCTTTACCATCTGCACATGAGTCTCAGTTCGCAGCAGCAAGGCAGAGAAACCAAATAATAAGCTTAACCATATTTCCTTGCCCCTGCCCACACGTCACATGTACTTCTCCCAATCACATTTCAATGTTGAAATCACATTTCAACATTATACAGTCTGGGTAACTCAAGACATCTGGAAAGTCTACACTCATGTGTACTCAACAAAGAGTACTGATCTCTTAGAAAATTTTCTTTTAGGAAGATTTCCAGGCCACAGGCAGAAATAGGGTGTGCAGGGATTTTAAGAATGACTTTAAGAAAGGCAAACTTGAAATTTCCCTGGCAGTCACCCACAGACATTTGTGTCTATTTTATTTTATGGAAATAAACAACATTTAGCACATCATTTTTCAAAGTTGCATAGTCAAGGGACAAGAAAGCTAAGGTCATGAAATTTAAGCTGAAAGTAATCAGTTGTGACCTTAAAGCATGACACATTATCTAATTTTTCTGTGCCACCATTCCATCAAGTAATAGTAATAATAATTCAGTAATCATTTCTCTTTCCCTGACATATGTTATTACATATGGATGAGGAACTTCTTCTGTGGCTGCATGCCAATAACCAAAATATTATCAGTGGTATTTCAAACTCAACTACATTATCAAGATTGGAAATTCCATGGTTCATAGAAGACACACTGTCTTAGTTTCCTGGGTTATGCTATATGTTAGAATCATCTTATTCTATTCTTAAGAAAGAGTTAACCTTGAAGAGAAAGCACATTGAACTTTTTTTTTTTATATATATATAAAAAACTTGCATGGGTAGAGATCTATCTGCTTTTAAGTAACTATTAAAATTTTCTGGCCACTTATTTCAGTTTTATTGTATTTTCAGTTACAAATGAGTTCTCCTCTTAAACATGCATATAAATTCCCAGCATAGATTAAAGTAGAAGACATGAGCCATTTGCTACTGAGAAAAGTAATATTACAACTAAGATTTTTATCACCCTCTCAGTCCCTAGAATAGTTTCAGAATATGAGATTCTATATTTTTAAAAAGTAAGAGTCTTAAACAAAAAAGCAAATTATTCAAGGAAACTTTCTATTTCTTGCTACATTTTTGAGATGTTGGCATTTCTGAGCTCTTACTTAACAATGAATGACCTCTTAAAATTATGTTGAAAGCAGAAATTATCCCTAAAGATTGATAGGGATAGGTAAGCCAGTTAACAAAACAAAACAAAACACCCCAAACGCATTCTTGTGAACCTGCTTTGCATGTAGTTTTGTTCTAATAATAATATCTATTATTCCAAATATCTTACAGACTTAACAAAAGACTTTTATATAATTATTGTGCTCTATCATATTATATTCAGTTAAATTACTGTACTTACTTAAAATTCTATGTATTATGTGTCACTCGAGGAAATACATGGGTTTAGTGAATTCTTTAGCTTATTCTTAATTCCCACAAAATATTCCATGAAAAAAAAAAAACTACTCTGCTTCACTTGGGTGAGTTAAATCAGAGGAGATCTGCAAATTTTGTGACTGTTGTTCTAAGGTTTATAGTCTAAATGTCTTTATCAAAATTTGTACCCGTTGAAAAAAAGCAATAATTTAATAGCTGGATTTTGATGTATTTCTACATCTTTAACGAGTCATCTTTTTATCCCTGGAAATGTTCATTGTGGCAATCATAAGGTAAAATTTTAAATACTACCTATGTAAATACCTTAAAAACCACCTTAAAATGAAGTTTATATATTTATATATCATATGTAATTTTACTTGTATATAATTTTAACCACAGACACATGGTATATGTGTGTGTGTGTGCGCGCGCGCGTATATGCATATATATACTGTTCATATACATGTTTTTTCTTTTTCCAAAAAAAGGGGGTGAAGAAAATATAAATGAATACTTTGCCTTAAATGTTAGGTTTAGGTGTTTCCTAAATTCACTCATTCACTAAGTATTTGTCTAGTATTTCCTGTATATCATTCCTTTCCCTCTAAAAGCATACAGTCTAGTTGGTAAAGGATAAGCAAACAAAAAGTTGTGAAGAATTTAATTGCTTCATTGGGGGTTACCAATGCAGTGTGAGCACATGAAGAGGGGCACTTAAGCTGGCTGACTACATCACAGATGTTAGTCACAGATGTATATCCCATGATAAAATTGAAAGGATGTACAGAACTTTTCTAGGTGGACAGATTGGGTAAGAGCATTCCAAGCAGAAGAGACAGCATGTGCAAAGCCGTGGAAATACAATAGAACATCATCAGTTCCTAGAATATTTTCCATTTAAAAGAATAGTACAAAATAAATGCACTGGCTCCCATTCTCACAAAAAAAGATGGAGTTTAGGAATCTAAATGGCAAGCCTGGATATAAACTTATGTCCACCCGACTCCTTAAACAAATGCCTTGACACTACATAGTTTTTTTTGTTTTTGTTTTTGTTTTTTTAGGATAAGGAGACGGGAATGACACATACACAAAATTGGTGTCTTTAAAAACTCTGTCATATTTAGGAAAACTAGTACTGTACTATTCACAGAAAATTAAATAGAATGTACTTAAGAAAATTAGTCAAGGGGTGTGAGAGAATCAAACTTTAATAATCCTAAACCCTTTCTGACTTTGAAAGCTTGAGCCCACCATACTTCTAGTTGTTTGTCTTCTCTGAATTTATTTTTCATGCATTAAATTAAGAAATAAACTATAATACCCTGAGACAAATGGTTCACCTACATATCATAATTTGCTTTTAAAATTGAGTCTATAATCCTATAATTCTCTGATCCTTCTAAAAATTCTCAGAGGGAGTTAAGAATCAATAGTATTACTTTCAGCTTCAGGAGGACAAAGTTAACTTTTATAAAAGTTAAGTGACCTGTCTAAAATCACACAACTGATGTATGGCTCAGCCAGAATTTGAACCCAATTTTTCAGATTTCAATGTCAGCACTTTCTTCAAGACCATATCTAAAGTTAAATCAAAAACCTAATTCTAATTTGAAAACGTCCTAACTTCAATTTGAGTCAAAACATTAGGAGACATTGTGTGGATAAAAGACGTACACAAAAGGCCCATCTCCTATGTGAGAGGAAAAGCCTGAGCCATAGATTCCACAGATCAATACAGGGCCAGGACTACTGAACAAAAAACAAACAAAAAAATTAGGGAGCCATATATATGCTTTAGAAGAGATGATAAACATGTAGAAATTTGAAAAAAAAAAAAAAGAAAAAGAAAACACATTAATATGGATGAATTTTTAATGCTGCCACTTTAGCATCTAGTTGAGCCTAAGTTTTTTACGACTCTTGAAAGGTAGAATTAGCTAGTGCAATGAAATAAAACGAGTTAATATGCAATGGCCAACTCAATATCATCATTCAGTTCAATATTTCAAAGAGAGGAAGTTCAATACTTCTAGGAATTCTAATAAAATACAAAAAATATATATATATACACACACCTATAATATCTTACATTTCTATTTATGTTATAAATTATTTTATATTTAAATATATTTATATTTTCTTTTTATATAAAATAAAAATAAGAGAAAAGTCTTTAAAAATAACAGTAGGGGGATACCAGTTACCATTAAGTGAACATATATGAAGTTTACCAATAATTACTCTCTTAACAAGGCAAAGAAAATCTGAAATTTGTTCTTCAAAAGTTGCTGAAAGATTTTTGCAAGGACTATTTTGTAGCTGGGTTGTTGGCTCACAATGTATATATGGTCTCCTCTCACTCAATGTCACCCTTCTTATGATAACTAGAATTCATCTAAAATTCAATACAATTTCAGGAAAAGGAGGAGGTGCAGATAAAAAGTCACTGGGAATTTGTGTTTGACTTTCTTGTTGTTGTTATTTGTTTCTCAGTTTGTTATTTGAGGGACAAGGAAGGCCTATCAAATATTAATGTACTTCTACGTATAGTAGAAACACACTAAGGGTGTGGGTATTTGACAATTTAAAAACAAACAAATAACTACAACTTTAAGCCAAATGTACAACTTGGATTTCAATAAGAAATGTTTGCTATAACTAATTTTCCTTATAGAAAAACTTCTCCCCTGAAAGCCCTACATATATATTTTGATTAAATGAATATGACTTGTGTCTTTTCGTAGGTCATGCTAGTCTTAACTGGGGGCGGAATGGGGTTATTTTAAAATGTTGAGAAATCATTTCATGATCATTACAACACCCACACAAACAGACTTAATTCATTTATAAACTTGAGCTTCATCAGGAAAACACTACATTAACTGGCTTTTCAAATGCCTGAGAATGGTTCATTAGCTTTAACTGTAATATTATGATGACAATTCATGTAATATAATGGAGAACCACATCTTTTTATCTACATAAAAATAATGTAGTCTCTGATGAATTTAGGATTTCTGACAGTTCGGCTATCAAGTCTTGATATACATTCATGTAGCATATTGAAAAGGCATATTTCCATTGTTATGGTACATTTAAACTGACAAGGAACAGAACTGAACAATGATTCTTTGATCTAAAAGACTTTCTATGGTATATAATAAGCATTAGGCCATGCAGCATTTACATATAGGGGATTGAAAGGAATCTAAATTTCCAAGTATATTCTGATGAGAAGTGACATGGACGTAAGTTCTCGGTTAGTAACTTTTTAATAAGCTGTTATCTTTAATAGTGTTTCATGAAGAAAAGGGTAGCTATTTTACTTATTCCTAAAAAAAAAAATAAAAGTGTTCCTCTGGAAACAAAAAATACCTACACAAATCACAAATACCACAGCCTAAGATACTTCAGTGATTTAAAATTAGCTGTGTGGAATACTCATTAAACAACTACAACAGAAAAATAAATAAATAAAAAAGAGAGAGAGAGAGAGAGAAACAAAAGCACGCATTTTGTATCTAATAGGTTCCCGGCACTATGCCAACAGTTGGGCAGGAGGCAAGTGACTTCTCTCTAAATAAGCTCAGATTCCAAAGTGAGAGATGATTATAAGGCAGGGATATGGTGAGTTTGTCTTCCAGGAAGGGCCAAGGGCTCCGTAAACACTGAAAGAAGTATTTTGGCCGAAGTAGATGAAGATTGGTGAGGCTTTATCAGAATAAATATCATCACACTATGTCTTACAGGACTACTAATATAATAGGGTGGGTCGAGGGGGAGATGCTCACACAGGCAAAAGAACTGACAATCTGTGAAGCCACAGAAATGCCAAAGGGCAGAGTGTTTGGGGACGGGAGGGGTGAGGGGGAAGTGCTATCGTAATTTAGAACAAACTCAATAGGCTTTGAGGATGGAAGACAAGGTGGGGCCCTATGAAAAAGGGCTGTTCATTAAAGATTCTAAATTTTATCTGGGAAAGCAACATGTAATAGTTAAAGTCTCTTAATTAAGATCAAAGTATGTATTAAGAAGCTTAACTTGTGGGCAGTTTGGGAGATGAAAGTGACAGAGGCCAAGGCAGAGAGAGACCTATATGGAGGAATTTATAGTAATGCAACCAAGCCTTATCTTAAAATAGTAATAGCAAATATCATTAATTAACCTTCAGCTCCCATCTACCTGCCTTTTTTCATCCTGTAATAAACTAAATTATAGAAGGAAGCAAGCTAATTCAGAATTGTAAAATGTTCATTCAAAATCCTCATCTTTGAGTGGTTACCAATACAGACCTTTGAGTTCTCTTCAAAATTGTAAACATTTTTTTTTTTAATTTGAATATCCACTAAAGGGTAATAACCCTTGCTAAAAAGAAATCCATGGGCCCAACATGGCCTCATTTAGGCCAATTCATCAAAACTGTACCCAATACCTAACTTACTTGGAGTTTCACCTCTCCCAGAAATGTAGTCATAATTGGTCAGTCAGGAGGAGTTCTCCAAGCAGCATCTAGGAGGTAAAGTGTCACGGGGCCCTCTCCTAAAGGAAGAAGAGGTCATCTGCATAAGATCCCCTGAGCGTCCCCGAAAGGAAAGTTGATCTTGCCTGGAGCAATTCTTTCTTTTCTTTGGCTGATAACTCCTTGCCCTTCCTTTCTTTCTCAAAGAACCTTCCATTTGGTACAACACCTTGGGGCTGCCCTCTGCTTGCTAGATGTGACAATGCCAGACTCATGACTCACTTCATAAAGCCAATCAAATCTTCAAATTTAGTCCTTTGAAGTTTTGTTTTTTAACAGCATTGTAGTAAGGATGAACACATATAAAGGCTAAACAGTGTCACAATAATCATGTGGATAAGAGCCCAAAATTACAGTTAATCAAAATATAAGTAATGTAATTCCACGTTAAATAAGCTCCTCCTTAAGACAGATGAAATAAGACAACACTTAATGGATAAAAAGGCAATTTTGGGCAATATTTTTAAATGCTTTCAATTCGCTTTAAAAGAACTATGCTAACTATGAAACCAACTTTTTAAAACAGAAATAAGCTAGTAGTAGGATCAATTATTCCAATTGTTTGTATTTCTGGGTTTATTAAATAACCAGGAAACACGGAATTATATATAGAACATGAAATTACCATCTACATTTAATTTTCATGTGATTTCAGATCTAACTGAAAAAATCAAAATGGAGACAGAAAAAAATTGAGTTTTGGGGCATCTGGGTGGCTCAGTGGTTGAGCATCTGCCTTTGGCTCAGGGTGTGATCCCGGGTCTGGGGATCAAGTCCCACGTCGGGCTCTGTGTGAGGAGCCTGCTTCTCTCTCTGCCTGTGTCTCTGCCTCTCTCTCTCTTTCTCTCTCATGAATAAATAAATCTTAAAAAAAAAAAAAAAAAGGAAAAACTTCAGAGTCGTTTCCTTTGAATGACCACTGCCTTAGTTCTTCAATAGTGGATAGGAAAACTTGACGGTAAATTTTCTGTGGTATTTTTATGAGCTCAAACATGATATTAAAGGAGAGCAGAATTTTTTTTGATGATTTTATTTATTCATGAGAGACACAGAGAGAGAATCACAGGACCCCGGGATCATGACCTGAGCCAAAGGCTGATGCTCAACCACTGAGCCACCCAGGTGCCCAAGGTGGGCAGAAGTTGCCACCCCAAAATACATCTCTTTGTCAGGATTATTGTGAGTTGGTTATTGTTTAAAAAGCATATACAGGAGAAGTTCTAAAACCCCAGCAGAAATTACCCTCGTGTAAGGGACATTTACATTTATAAAGAAAATTTCCATTTGTAAGGGTCTCTGAAGAGTAAGATGACTAAACCCCTAGACCCTCTCACCAATGAAGAGGGTCCATACTTGAATCTGCAAGTCTGCTCACTGTAGTGAACCTTCCCTAACTGCCCCACCTCCATACACCTGTTGTCTTTAGCTGGACAAGGTATTCAGGGTGAGGGCTGGAGCCACTTCAGAGGACCTCATTTTTCCTGGATATGTCTCAGGTACAGAGGAGCTACCTACATCACTAATTTTTTGTTTTTCTCCAGTTAATCTGCCTTACATCAGCCGGGTGGCTCAGCCAAAAACCTAGAAGGGTAGAAGGAGAAAATAATGTTTGTTTGTTTTTTTTTCTCCCCTACAATACTTACACAAATAAATGCTTAAGGAAAAAGCTAGCCAAATAAGATTTATTAACAAATAGACTTTCCTTGTGTCTCCTACCTGACCTATCCATAGATCTAAATGTTCAGATCCTGAAAGTATCAGGTATTTAAAATATGAGGTGTTTATATTCATGACCACTTTATTCCCTGTGTGGAGATAGCTTTTAACAAAATCCTAAAAATACAGAAGGTCCCTCCTTACAGCGGCACAGATATGCCACACGAACAATTAAGTTCATCATTACTTTCAAAAATGAAGAAGCAACTCAAAACTAAAGTCAATTCTAAGGAGGAGGTAAAGAGCTTTTCAGATTTGCATATGAATCACTCCTTATAAAAGAGTTTCCAGCTTTCTAAGGTGAGATGATAAATGACACCAGTTATTCTAGACTGAAATGTGCCAGTTAATGTAGGTTAGAGATAAAGGCAGGGCCTAGGTGCAGGTTCTAGTCTTTAACAAAAAAAGATCAGGTTATTATTGTATTTTTCTACTCTATTTATGGGCAAAAAAGGAAGTAAGTCAATGTTATATTTAAAAACTCTAGTACCAGATCAGAGGAAAGCAAAAATAAGATGAAAAGAGGGTAGGGACGCCTGGGTGGCTCAGTGGTTGAGCATCTGGCTTGGGCTCAGGGCGTGATCCCGGGGTCCTGGGATCGAGTTCCATGTCCCCCATCGAGTTCCCCACAGGAGCTTGCTTCTCCCTCTGCCTGTGTCTCTGCTTCTCTTCCTCTGTCTCTTATGAATAAATAAATAAAATCTTTTTTAAAAGAAAAGAAAAAAATGCCAGGATAGAAGTAGTCTCTATAAAAATGAAGTTAATCACACCCAGAATTTTATAATTAGTTACATAGGGAAGGAAGAAAGTACTCGAGCGTTGGCAAGTAATATAAAAATTCTGATAGGACTCAGGCACAAGTCACTGAAAGGTATCATTTTCCAGAGAATATTCTAGTGAAGTTACAGGAACCCTGAGGGGAAATGAAGCTAAGGGCACCTATCTGAAGTAAAACTTTATAAAGGGAATTCAATTGACAGACTTCTAACTCGGGTCCAAAAAGTCCAGGTTCATAAAGACTTGTAGTTGAAAGGCTGGTGGCAGCTATTCCTTTTTGGAGACTGAGCAGAGAGCTTTGATCCTGGAGTATTTGACAGTGCTAAACTTAGTTCTGTTCCCCAATGGAAAAAGACACCTATCAGGAAAGAAGTTTATTAGTAAAACAAAAAGACAAATTTCTATTCATAGTTTTCACTATTTGGGCAGAAGTTCTGGAATTTTAATTTCAAAAGAGGAAAAGCAATGAGACTTGTTATAAAATAAGCCTACAATTCAGTAAGACGGTTTTCCCTTTGTGAAACATTCAAAATCCTTCCAAAGTTTTGTGATTTTTTTTTTGTGATCTACAAAGTAGGCATAGTTTTCATCTTAAACAAAACAAAATGAAACCCAAAAAAATCGTCACGTGCATATTGAAATCAGTTCTTTTGCAAAAATAAAATCAACCTAGATTTTCAAAACTGACCTTATCATATAGTGGAATAGCAACAGTAAGGTTAAATTTTGAAAGCCGCTGCTCATGAGAGAATTTTCAGATCAAATGAGCTAGAGCAATTTAAGATGTGCATGAGAAGTTTACATGAGAAGTTGCTGAGGGAACACTCAATTTAAAGATAAAGTAGATCGAATACTTTGGACGCTGGAGAATCTTTAGTAAAACAAGAACTTCAAGAAATAAACAGGGTAAATTACTCTCATAAGTATCACAAAATTATCCTAAATCTCAAGAGAATTTCTACCATGCAGCTTGTGACTCATATCTCTAAACCCCCAAGACACACGTTGGCGATCCTCCCCCAGCACATGGCCCACCCATAGACACCTAAAGGGTCTCAGGACTCAGCCTCTATTAGATGGTAATAAATGACCTTTTGCCAACAATAGCTGGACCCAAGGTCCTGGAAACCTCATTTCCAAAATTCCTCGGAGACTTATCCTATCCTAACTCCTTCTCAACTTCAAAGTATTATAATGGGGGCCACTCCTCGTGATCCCAGTGCAGCTCCTTCTGCCCACGGGTCCTGTCCCCTGCTTTAATAAAAAATAACCTTTTGGCACCAAAGACATCTCAAGAATTCTTTCTTGGTCATCAGCTTCAAATCCTAACATTCTTTCCTACATCATCTATCACTTGCTTTCAGGATACTGTTGATTAAATGAAGTCACCTGGCTTTGAGTTACCTATTCATTCGTTCATTCACTCACTTATTCATTCTGTGAATTTTGACTGATTTTTTTTTTTTTTAATCATTTCTATATTCAACCTAGGGCTCGAACGCACAACTCCAAGAGCAATAGTCACACACTCTACTGACTTAGCCAGCCGGGCTCTTCTTGATAGATTTTTCTTTGCAAGCACTATGCCAAGTGGTAAAGAGAGAGAGCTTATAATACACAGCCCTGTTTCCAATTTTACGGGAGAAATGTGCAAACCACTAGCTTATGAAGTAACCTATGTCCTCTAATAAAAGCAGAAAGGTACGATAGTGAAATAATAGTTTATTTAGGTCCTACTAATTCCTCCCTTCATGAGATACACATAGCTAGCTGGAGTTCAGATTACCCACCAACATTTTTGAGTATGGCACATTATCTTCCTTGAGAGGAGATGAGTTTCATGGAGTGTTATAATTCATTTGCTAAGAAAAATCCAGAGGAACATCCCTCCCTTTCTCTCCCACACGAAGCCCCAGTCAGAAAGCCTATCAAAGTTTTTCACAAGGCTTCTCTGCCTTAGTACTGGGAGAGAGAATCTAAGAGATCTCCCAACACCAGGGATGCAGTAGGTATGTTGTGTGTTTATTTATGGGCGGGTCCAACCCTGGAAAATGCCAACAGATTAGCATGGTAGTGTCATTGTGGTGGATTAAAATCTATTCAAAATTTCATGTTCTTCTCTATGCTTGTATAGCAATGGCTGGGTGGTCCCATGACTTGCGTTAGCCAATGGAAGTTGGGCAGAGGTGATATACATCTCTACCCAACAGAAGATTTAAGCAGCAGCCTACAGTTTGGCACATTCTCTCCCTCATTTATGATATAGACATGTTCCAGATGCTGCTCCAGAGCCTGAGTCCTAGAACAAAGACAGTAAGAAGCGAAGTGCAGTTGGCTCTTGAGAGACGTGGAACACCAGGGAGAAATAATCTTTGTCAAAAGGCTGGCTGCTCCCCCAGGATAAACCTAACATATACTATCTGAAGTAACATAATCACTCCTCTTCAGCACTGTCAACACCGCCCGGTTTTGTTATCTGTTCCTTGTAAAGAAGCAAAAGAAGATTTATTATAAAATAAAGAGGTACCTGTTATCCTTTCTTGTTTTGGGCTTTTCCTGTAAATAATTTTTGCTTCACTATATGGGCTTTTCAGGTTATGAGCACACACTCTGTAATGCCTCAAATTAAATCCAACTCTGTCTCTTTCAGCTGTGTGATACTGGGCAAAGAATTTCATTTTCTTTTTCTATTTTATTTTATTTTATTTTATTTTGGAGAGAGAGAGAGCAAGAGAGCATGAGTGGGAAGGAGAAGCAGAGGAAAACAGAGAAGCAGACTCCCCACTGAGCAGGGAGCCTGAGCCCACTAGATCCCAGGACCCCAGGATCTCTACCATGACTAGAGCTGAAGGCAAATGCTTAATCAACTGAGCTACCCAGGCACCTCAAAGATTGCCATTTTCTGTGCCTCACATTCCTCTTCTATAAAACGGGACTGGTAATAGTTTACCACTGAGAGGGCGTTATAAGGATCAACTGAGTCAGCACAGGCAAAACAGAAAAGTATCTGGCACATGGAAATCTTTTGGAAATTAATATCTACTATGAATGTTAATATTATTTGCTATAAATACAAGATATTTTGGCTTCCATTGGTAATACATGCAGTTTTACATCTTTCTGAACTCATTCCCATCTATTTAAAAATCCTGTTGACTTCACTTTCAAAATGCATCCAGAGTCCAAATCAACCAAATGATATCACTTCTGTGCTCAAAACTTTGCAGCAGCTTCACATTTTTCTCCTCACAATAGCCAATTACGCTCTCCAAGATCTCCACAGGGCCAAAAGCCTCTGACTTCTCTCTAACCTCTTCTCCTGCTACCACCTCTTCACTCCCTCTACTCCAGACAACTGTCCTTCTGCTTCTCCTTTAATATTCCAGGAAATGCTTTTGCTTTTCAATATTTGCTTTAGTTCCTCCTCTGCCTGGGATGTTCTTCTCAAGGTATCTGCACTACTAAGTTCCTCACCTTTTCCATGTTTTTGTCCAAATGTCACCTTCTTAATAAAGCAAACAGTTCATCCTTTTGAAACTGCAACTCTCCTCCCTACACCCACCCACTCTTGGCACCCATGACTCCCCCTTAACCTTGTCTACATTTCCTTTTTTGTATTTTTGCTATGGCACTTATCACCTTCTGTTGAACCACGTGATTTGCTTATGACACACGTTTATTATTAGTATCTTTTATTTCCATAAAAATGTAACTTTCATTGGACAGAGTCTGTAGGGAAGCAAAATTTGCCACCCCAAAATATGTCTCTCTGGCATATGGATTATTGTAGACCAATTATTTTTAAGAAACAGAAAACTTGCAAAGATTTTCTTTTTGCTTCCCCACTAACTGCCTAAAAGAATTTTAGACAGAGGACCCGTTCCAGGACAGGAACTATCATCATAGTTAACTACAATATAATATGAACTCTGTGTGGTAGAAGGGGAGAAACCTAGCAAAGTCTGTTTGTTAAAATTCCTCTCTGTGTCCCATTGTTTCTATTGTTTACCAAACATTTGGTCTCTTCATCTCCCTATAAAATAAACATCTTCCTCCCCAGATCACTATCCCCTTCTCCTTGGCTCTGGATGGCCTATAAGCTTTAGCTGCCTGACCACCTGTAGGCCTCACATTCTTATGGAGCCCCTGTATGTATATGATTAAATTTGATTTTCTCCTGTTCATCTCTCTCATGTCAATTTAATTCTTAGACCATCCAAAAGAATCTTAAAGAGTGAACGAAAAATTCTCCTCCCCAACAGGCCCTTTGTTTTATTCACTGCTTCCAAGTAATTAGAGTGGGTAGTGCCTGGCACATGATCGATGGTAAATAAATATTGTTAGCCCAGTGAACCCACAAGAGATTGAGCAAAATGTGTAAATTTCTTTTTTTTTTTTACAAACAAAACCTTTATTTAGCAGTTAACTATGCCATCATGGAAAGTTAACTTCTAAGAAACTGTTCCTATTTAGAGAGAGAAAGTGCTAACAGATAAATAAGTCCAAATGATGAGGTGCCGAGACCGAATGAGGGATTTTGTATTCATGCAGATTCTACATTTGGATTGAAGAAGGTCAGTTATTTCAGGCTAATAAGGAAATCAGGCTCTCAGAAGCCCTGAGACTGTAGGACTGTTTAGATCTGTACTTTAATATTTAATTTCATATATTTCCTGAAGGAAACTGATTAATAATTGCAGCCAGTGAAGCATACAGTTTAAAAGATTGACCCCCGCAAGCTGTTGTTTTTTGAAGATTAAAATAGTGCCTTTTTTCTTATAAAACAAGTCACTGGTGTGACATCTTTCTAACTTCACAGAGCTGAAAATAAACTAAGGCAAAATATGAAAGATAACTAATTAACCACATGCTTTGCAGGGTTTTTTGTTTTTATTTTTATTTTGAGACAACAAAGTGGATTGGTACATGTTTGGAAGCTTGAAGTTGATCCTTATAAATATTAATTTGAATTTATTATGCTCTCCAAAATTCCTGTTTTAACCAATGTGCGTCAGTCCCCAAAACAATGATAACTCTTAAACTCTAGCTCCTGTACCTTGATCAAAGAAGGATTGAGGATAATAAATCCAAAACCAAATACAATCTCTACGGCCCACCACCCCATCAACATCCTCATATATGTGTGTCCAACCAGTAGCTCCAGTTCAGTTTGGGAAATGAACAGCTGCAGGCTCTCCACAGAAAGTATGATCTTTTAAGGATAACGAATAACTGCAATCTGATGAAGTAAATTGTTTGAGGAGCAACACACTGGTTCAATTTCTCCTCAATGCCTTCTTTAATTTAATCTTGTCCTTCATCTTCCGTGAAAGCCTTCTATGTCTTCATTATAGTCTTCTTCCCTTTTCAATTTTTAAATTCTTAATGGAAACCAATAATTACTTCCAAGAGATTTGGCTTATAGTCAAATTTCCTATAAACACCTTCATATTATTAATCAAACTGCACATGATAAATGAGAATTAGTAGAAATGAATGCTTCTGAAAAGTTAAATGGAATGTATAAAGGGCTTATGCACTTTGAGTTAGGCTACAGTTGTACATTTTATTACAAAGAGAAATGCTGTCAAATATTCTTAAGCTTACTATCAGATTTCCACTAGCAGACAAAATTAACTTTTAGAATAAAAAAAGATAATTGGTGTTTTTCATGCTTAAAAAGAAGCACTTTAGATGGAATTTTAGAACTTTATATTAAGGATAAATGATTGTTTTCTTTCAGTGTAGTAGTTTGACTTACACACACACACACACACACACACACTTAAAGTGGCCAAAAAAAAAAAAAATCCAAAAACCTTGAAACTCAAGAAACTTACACTAAAAATAAAAACTCTCTACCCTACTCACAACTTGCAATTAGCAGTTTTACCATTAATGAGAAAAGCTGTCTCTGGATCTGCGATATCGTCGAAGAGTAATATAATAAAATTATTAAAGGTTAAGGAATTCTCAGCCTTTACATTCGGGAAATGTCTTTCATTGGAGCCAGTGAGAGGTAAAATCTAAAGCTGAAATGCTTTGGATCAAATGAACCTTGACATAGTACCGTAATCTGAGACCAATCACGGTGGAAGATGAGCAGTGTGTTCAGACATTTAGATGTGACACTCCTGGTTATGGCTTGCCCGGCTGAATTAGTGTCAAATAAAACAACTATCCCAGGCCTTTTTACACTCTGGCAACAAAGATCCCAAAGGAACTTAAACCTTTAAAGCAGGTATTTGTCAGGGTTGATGCAGCCCTTCCCTAGTCACCTTGCCAGGACAATGAAAGGGAAAAATTTAGTTATTAACAGCCGTGGGTGTCCCCATTGCTACTGTTTCCTTTTGAAATGATTATGAGCTTAATTGGTCACTATTTTCTGAAACTAACTGACACTACCAATGATGTCTCCGGGTCTTCTGAGAAGCAAACCCACAGCTATTCAGTAATTAGAATGGCGCTTCTGAAATTTTGCAAGAAAATCCCTCTACCACCACTACCCACCCCTCTACCCAGTGCATCCCCCTCCCCCCACAACCTTGAGCCTTTATAAGTGCATTAAGCCAGCCACCAAATAGTGCTCATTAGGAGGAAGCCCTTTTAAAATAACCTGTGGGGCTTTGAAAAAAGTATGCGTGTCCCAAAATTCCCCATATAGGCCCTTCTTCTCAACACCTATTTTTTTTTTAACAATTATTAGAACTTCAGGATTCTAGTCATGAGATATGACAGTGAGGCAGGTATTATAACAGAGAAGATGCACCATTCTTAAAATTATCCCCCAGCTCTATGCTATGGAAGTAGCTACCCAGGCCCTTTCTCCAAAGGAAGCAGAAGAGTAGCCATTATATTCACTCAGAACAGAACTGGCCACTCCAGCGGCCTTGGCCTTACCCTTTGGCTTCACCACAGGGAACTGCTTCCCTTGAAGCCACAGGAAACAAGCTTGACAGAGTGGCATCAGGCAGGCCTAGGTTTGCATCCTAAATTCTGCTATTTATGTTTTGACCTTTAACACATCCCTTCACTTCCATGAATCCCAGGTTCCTCATCTGCAGCAAACGTACGATAACCACCTGGTCAGTTGACTAAGTACGTGTGAGATGGTGTATTAAGAACACACAGGGGACGCCTGGGTGGCTCAGTGGTTTGGCACCTGCCTTCGGCCCAGGGCGTGATCCTGGGGACCCGGGATCGAGTCCCACGTCGGGCTCCCTGCATGGAGCCTGCTTCTCTTTCTGTCTCTCTCTCTGTATCTCTCATGAATAAATAAATAAAATCTTTTTTTTTTTTGAAAAGGAGAATAACTCCTTTTAGATTACAGATTTATTTATTTGCATAACTATTATGTATTTGGTATTTTCACCTATTTTAATGATAAATATTATTGAGAAAATCCAAACTTCCTACAATAAAAATATATCAAAATATTGAAAACTATTTATTTATTTTTATATAAATTTATTTTTATTGGTGTGAAATAAAATCTTTAAAAAAAAAAGCCAAAAGAACACACAGTGCTGAACGTGCATTCATTATCAGCTAACCTAAACACAAAACAAATAAAAACAAAACAAGAAAACCAACTTGTTGACCTATACTCCCCCCCAGAGATTGTAATAATGTCTTGCTACAGATCACATGTTGAGTCCTTCAAGTGTTTTCACACGTGCTGTTTCATTCACTTCTTAGAAGGAAGAAGGAAACGAAGGAGGGAGAGAGATGAGTGAGATTAACCACTGTTATCCCACTTCCATGAACAGATAAGGAAACAGGCCCCGAAAAGCTGATCAAGTATCCAAGGCTGCTCGGTGATGCCAAAGATTCAGATTCTGGTAATAATTTGGCCCATTTTGTTCTTTTGACAAACGAATAGATAAAAGTTCATAGGACTTTGAGGGAGAAGATTAGAACCAAACTGTTCTGTCTGCTAGGCCAGTGATCTTCCAACTACACCCACTGTTTCCTCACATGTCGGGTTCCTGCCAGAGAGCAAGGGCTGTGGGAGCACAGAGTGGCGCTGTCCCACCCAGGGCTTGGGAGTTCAAAAGTATTTACATTAATCTAGGGTGGTCAGGAATTCTCCCAAAACCTTGAGCCTTGCTTACTTTCTACATCTATATCCAGCACGGTATTACCAGCCCAGAAAATCCAAAATGTGATTATACAAGTAACCCCACACATGTAATTATGTTAATTCTGATGCAGGAATGAGTTAGGGATCGATGGCACTAGGCAGGGAAAGATAAGGGAAAGGCTCAGATTCAGGCTCCCATAAATCTGTGGGCGTCCATAAATCCCAAGGACACCAACCGGTCCTACCCATCCCAAGGACAGAGATAAGACAATAAAAACAGAAAAGAAAGTCAATTAGGCTCCCTGACTCCGAGGTATTAGGGAGTCTCTCCCCTTGATGGTTACCAGACAATCTCAAGATGAGATTCACCAGATCCCCAAACAGCCATATGTCAATCATGTGAGACAGCACAAAGACATCTCAAGGCCTTGGGTTCCCTGGTTAGGTTCCCAAGAAAAGGCCAGTCAAAAAAGCCCTCAGTGGCAACCCCGTCAGGACCCCTCTCACTTGCTAGAGCTTTTTCTGTATCTTTGCTTAATAAACTTCTATTGCTTTACTCACTCTCCCGTGTCCATGAGATTCATTCTTTGACTCCATGAGGCAAGAACCGCGCTCTCCCGTGTCAATTCTATATGGCAAAATAGTAAAAATCTTAAAATAAGGCTAAGAAGATCAACAGTGTTGGAACTTTCCCCATGGTGATTCCTTTAACATTTGGAACCTTAAAATGCAAAATTATTATTATTTTTAAAGATTTTATTTATTTATTCATGAGAGACACAGAGATTGAGGCAGAGACACAGGCAGAAGGAGGAGAAGCAGGCTCCATGCAAGGAGCCCAATGTGGGACTCGATCCTGGGATCCAGGATCACGCCCTGGGCCAAAGGCAGATGCTCAACCACTGAGTCACCCAGGCGTCCTGCAAAATTATTTTTAATATATATTGCTTAATACTCTGTACTTTACTGGTGCCATCATCACTGGCACCCAGCTGGCCGGCTGAATGACCCAGCACTGTCCACACACTTGTCTTCGAGCTCCTGAACTCCCTGACGAGGACTGGGTCCCTTCACGAATCCTTCTTCCCCCTCTCAGTCCCACTATTTGCTCCATGCACACTTTCTGCCTCTGATTCCATAGAGATAAGGGCTCCCCACCTTTCCAGTCCCAGCACCAAATCCAGACGGATGAACTTGCTGCGTCACCGAAAGAGGATTTTAAATGATAATATCTCGGTGGTATAAAGTCATCTATGTGCGGAAATACTGTATCTGGTTGTCAATATTATGCTGTAAAGTCCTCTCAGACACAAAATTTAGTTTCAAGAGAGCAAGCCGTCTCTTAGTTTTGGAAGTTTGGATTCAGGGCAGAAAAATTACACGAGAAAGGAATATAAAAGTCAGTTAGGTGGAGATACATTTAATAGGTCATCACCCCTTTGCTTCCATCCCTCAAAAGTTGCAGGGGAATCCAAATAAAAACGTCCTTGACTCCCAGCTTAATGATCCTTACGCACGTTACCCTCCTTGAGTCTGGGCATCAAACTCATGGATTTCTCAACTATCAAGATGAAGCGTATTTTTCCACTGGACTACGTGACTCACTGTGATGCTCTTTGCTAGCTGCAATCATCTCTACTTGAATTCACAATTGTCTGTAATCACAAGTAAGGGTGTAGCCGTCGGCCTCCTACAAGCCTTCTTGTAGATCACCTTCTTTCTCCAACTGAACATTTAAAATTTTTGGAATAATGATTTTAAACATCTATGAAGCATCCTCATTTTATTCTTATTTAAATTAGTACAGAGTCCTACCTCTTCTATTTTTAGTCATATTTACGGATTATTTTGAACACGATATATGCTTCTTTACCTAAACATCCACGTTTCATATTTACCGTTACTTACGTTGATACTATACATACGGCTTCTGTTTAGAACACGTGTGTCCTGTTCGAAAAATCTCATTTCTCTTTTCTTGTAGGGCCATTTCCCATTTCTTTCTTTTCTGTAGCCCTAACCAGGTGTGTCGAAAAGTATTAAGCGATTGCACACTTGACACGCTGGTATTTTTCTCATCCCTGCATTCGCTGCTCGCAGGCTCAGCGCCTCTGCCCTTACCTTCATCAGGAGAAGGCAGGATTGTTTGGGGAACTGGCTAAATCCTTGGCTGCAATAAGGGCAAACACACATCTGCGTCTCTGTCTTCTCTGCATAAAGACTGGATGAGGGAACCAGAGCTCTAGCAGAGACACTGACCTTTTGCCGAACTTGGGCCGGGCCTGTCAGCCTTCCTAGGCCTGCAGGTCCTCACCCCATATGCAGCCTGCTGGGTGGCGACTGACTGTCCGAACAATGCCCAGTCTGGCCTCCTCTACCCAGCCTTGACCTTCTGCTGCCCGCACCTACGAGTGACCGCTTGGCTCAAAACACATTTCAAAAGCAGGCTTTTTCAATTAGTACTCTTGAATTAGCCCCTTCCTTCCTTTCCTGCCATCCTATCTCAAAGCAAAATATTAAGAGATAAGTAACAACTGTGAACTTTGCCTTGGCTCTGACATTACATCGCCATCTGGTTGTATCTTCGAATGCTTCTTTCTAGACCTTTTCCTACAACACCAATTTTATATTCCCATATAGTCTCTGTGCAGTTTATAACTTTTTGTTTGGCTTCTTAACAATCTTTGTTCTCCTGCTGTCATCATCTTAGCTTATCCCACCCTTCAGGTGTGTGTGTGTGTGTGTGGATGGTTTTGCTTTGAAAGATGATGACTTACTCTCCTTCTCCACTACTTTAAAGAAATCTGTGTGTCAAAAATGCCTCCATTGACTACACCAGGCTTCCTTCTGGAGAACACTTAGTACAGAGCTGTTGATAGCCCACAGAGCAAGCTAAGGCCCTCCTAAGAGAACTTGGCAAAATGAATTACACAGCTGATGTCAGGGTTGATCTCATAAACTAGGCACGCAGTGGATGATATTAGCAACTGAGAAAGGAAAGCAAATCCCAGTGGTAGAAATATAACATTGAAGATTTATGCATTTCACCCTTGAACATCATGGGGTTAGGGGCACAAACCCCCATACAGCCAAAAATGCACATATAACATTTGACTCCCGCAAAACGTTACTAGTAGCCTACTGTTGACCAGAAGCCTCACCAATCCTATAAATAGGTCATTGACCACATATTTTGTATGTTATATGCACTATATACTGTATTTTAAAAAATATTTTATTTATTTATTCATGAGAGACACAGAGAGAGAGGCAGAGACACAGGCAGAGAGAGAAGCAGGCTCCCTGCAGGGAGCCCAAAGTGGGACTAGATCCCAGGACCCCAGGGTCACGCTCTGAGCCGAAGGCAGCCGCTCAACCGCCAAGCCACCCGGGCTGCCCTATATACTGTATTCTTACAATAATGTAATCTAGAGAAAAGAAATGTTAAGAAAATCATAAGAGAAATATATTTGCGATTCTCTGCTGTATTTATGCAATTCTGCATATAAGTGAACCTGTGCAGTCCAAATCCTTATCATTCAAGAGTCACCTGTACATTTAACGACTATTTACCACTTGCTAGGCATTGTTCTAGATGTTTGGGATGCACCGGTAGACAAAACAGACAAAAGTGCTGGACTCAGTAACATGATCATGCAGACACTTGAAAAAGGTGCTGCAGTTAGCCAACTACATATCTGGAAAAAAGTGTTCCAGGCAAAGAAAAAAAATGCAATACGAAGGCAGGTGCGGCTGGGGCGGATTGAGCAATTCAAACGGCTGAGGAGACCTACCAGAGGGGCAGAAAGGGAAGGAGATGGCAGAGAAGTGTCTGGACAGCAGAAGGTCATGTAGGGCTCGACATGTCGACTGTTCTAAAAACTCTGGATTTCATTCTGCCTCACATGGGAAGCTACTGCACAATTCTGAGCAGAGAAGTAACACAATCAAACTCAAGTTTTGGCAGGATAACTGTAGCCACTGAGATGGGGGAGGCATTGAGCAGGGATTCTGGGTAAGGGCTGCTACAATGATGCAGGTGAGCAATGACGATGGCTTCGACCCGTGTGGCAGCAATGAGAAGGGTCGCTCTCTGGCTGTATTTTGAACAAGAAAAATCAGTTTCCATATGTGGGGGGCGGGGGGGGGGGAAGAGACTGAAGTCAAGGATGATTCCATGACGCTTCATCTGGAAAGTGGAAGGCTGTGCTGTCCATCCCCTGAGCACGCTAAGATAGCTGAGAGGCCTTAGAGGATTGTTTTGGGGGCAGAGGAAAGGTTGCATTTGGGGCATATGGAATTTGAGAAATTTATTAGGCATCCAAGTTAGACCAGAGTCACCCCAAGAGACAAGTCCCCGTCTTTGCCCTCTGTAGTCTTCCTTTTCCCACTCCCTGCCCTCCCCCCCTTAGCTCCCAATTATTTGGTCCCAATTATTCTGTATTTTGTGCAGAAGATACTCAGCTTGGAACGTCCTGGTTCTGTCCACCCCGGGTCCAACCTACTGTAGTGTTCAATACAAAGGCAGAAGATGTAGTATGATCTCCAAAGACAAACCATGTTTCACTGTGGAAGGGATTGTGTTAGTAAGCCATAATACAAAGCCCATGTCATAGGATTACAGGCTTTTAGGAACCTCAGGAGGAATCTTCAGGAAGCTCTTTCTGTACCGGAGGGAAGTTGAAGCCCAAGGAGGATAAATGACTTTAAAGGGTCACTCATCTAGTCATTACAGAGCTAGAGCTAGAGCTAGAATCCAGGAATCTTGCAATCTATTTGAGCGTGCGGCCTCTCGGCTGATTTCCTGCTTCTGCTATTATTCATATGCTGCAGCATGCACATTCTATTTACATATTTTTGTTTGGAAATATAATTAAATACCAGACTGTTAGCACAGAGTCACCACTTTCCTGGCTTTGAAAAGAAAAGTTTTTTTCTTTTCCTTCCTTTTCTTACTAAATGCCTTTTGGGACCTTTAGTTAACCTCAAGATGAATAGAACTATGGATTGTAAAACGTCAAGCAGATAAATGCTCTGTCCCAATAAGATGCTGTGGGATTTAAACCAGAGAAAATGTAACTTTTAACTTTTAAAGACATTTAAGTGAGTAGAGTTGGGCCGCATAAAAACCATGACATTACAATAGTTCCGAGAAATCATTTATGGAGTGAGTGCCGGACTATCACAATTTTGAAAAATAATTTACAGCAGCATTTATTTCTTCTACTACGGGTTTGATTATAATTGCATACTGAAAAGTTTGGGATCAAATGAGAACAAATAAGGGATTAAATCCCACCCAGTTAGGTAATACTGAATAGCTTTCATTGTAACCGTCCATAGTTACATGAAACAGCAGATTATTGGTTTGGTTATCATTTTTAAGCTCTACTTTCTATATCTTCTCCGGAAAATCCTCACAAGGCCATCATGTTTATTGGATTCACAAAGAGAGCATTAGATTTATCGAGGACCGTAAATCCTTCTATTTAGTTCTGACAGTATAGAAATAGCCTCGACTTCTTTACGGTGATTAGTCAGCTGCACAATAATCTTTAAATAGAATTAGAACTTACTTTGGAACTTCCTTTCAACCAGGTTCTCTCATTACATTAATGAGCCAAATAGGGATTAATGGCGATTATAGCAAATCAGTATGTGAAATTGTTGAAGCTGTGTTTTGAAGCACTTCTGCTTTTGCCTTTCTGCTTTTCAATCTTCAATCATGGATCGCTCCTTTTCATGCAACACACTCAACATGCAACTCGCTTACCATGCGGTGTTGTTGCTCATTCTTCTTGCCAGCCCTGCATGCCTCAAATCACAATTCTCCATCCTCAAATCAATGACTTTTACAAATTATCCTTTTAAGCACAGGAAGCTGATTTATTAAAAATTTAATGTAGGCAGATAATCTACTGAGAAATTAATTTCTGTTTTATTTCAAAGCTGCAGTCATTAAGAAAAAAAAAAAAACCAAGAGGGCAAATTGTTTCATCTCTAAGAATGCAAAAAGAAATTACTCTGTAAGACTGAGCTCTGCTTACATGCAGAAGTGGGAAACAGATTTTATTTATTTATTTTTCTGAAGTGGGGGAGGAGGGATAGAGGTAGGAGTAGAGAGAGAATCTCGAGCAGACTCCTTGCTCAGCGCGGAGCCTGATGCCCAGGTTCAATCTCACGACACTGAGATCATAACCTGAGTCAAAATCAAGAGAGAATCAACTGACTGAGCCACCAGGCACCCAGGGAAACAGGTGTGTGTCTTTCAGAATTGGAAAGGAGACTTTTTAGCTGGAATGAGCTAAAAGCAATTCATTAAGCAGCCCTTAGTTTCAAGGTTTAGGTCACTATGTACTTGGATTATATAGTGACTTGCATCCTACAGAAATAAAGGCTTTGACATTCAAAACAGATGGACCATTTCTGAGACTGTGTAATAACCATCAAAGTTGGGTGTAGTCAGACAAGCACGGGTTCTCTTGCTACAATGAATGACCAATAGGGAAAGCCCTACCATGTGTGTGTCTCTGGGATGTTGGAGCTAAACTCAATTGATTTAAACAAAAATATATGTTAGTGCCTGCACAAGTGTTTTAAAAGCCTGTTACCTGTTGCTTACAGATAAGAGGCTCATAAATAACACCAAGGAGAAAAAGAAAAACAAAACCCAAAATAATCGCATTGTTTTAAGTCTTTGATGAAGTAAAATGGGTAAGTCACCATTTCTATTTTTTTAACTCTGTGAATTTCTTTAAGCATTCCACTATTTTCTTGTCTCTGAAATTTCATTTTCACTTAAACTGAAATGTATGTAAAAATGGAATCAAGGTTTGGAGGTCAGGACCAAATTACATTTATTTTAATGAAGAGAGGCTACAAAAAAAAAAGGGGGGGTCAACGACAGGATATAATAAACTCAAATGTCATCGTGTCCCAAATCATCTAAATAAAAGGCTTAAACATTTAGTTGGAGTCACTCTGTCCACTTTCAAAGTGAATGTTATAGAGTCAGGCTACAAAAAAAAGGGGGGGGTCAACGACAGGAAAGAATGAACTCAAATGTCATCGTGTCCCAAATCATCTAAATAAAAGGCTTAATTAAACATTTAGTTGGAGCCACTCTGTCCACTTCCAAAGTGAATGTTATAGAGTCATATTGGTACAAAGGCATTATCTTTGTACAGAGTTTCCATATATTTTGTTAAGTTTCTGCAGCCTTCAAACTTGAGAGATTTCCAAAGCTTACAGATCAGAGACTGAAGTATGATATGATGTGTTAAGAGTATGGCACAAGCAGTAAGACGAAGGGTAGGCAGAGAGAGCTTTGATAAACATGGTCAGTAACAGAAGAGCCTTGGAATTCTCTGGTCAGAAAAGTTATTAAACCAAAAGATAATATGATAATAACTACTTGAGACCAAGGCATGCACCTCCTCGTCATCTCCCTGCAAAATCTATCAGTCTTGGTACACGGTATAGGTCAGTAAAAATATATTGCAATGGACTGAATTACAGGGAAAATGAACTGGTTGCAGTAATAGTCACCAGCATCCTTCTCCGAAGCCTACCCAGAATTCTGCATGAAGAGTTATCCTGCCCCCGAAAGGAAAAGACCATATTTACATAATTTCCACACTTGTTAATTCTCTGGTTAAGAAGATTCATAAACTTGTTCCCACATTAAAGCGCTTTTCATTATCAGAGGAGAAGTTTCTAAAGTCCACCTGCTTTATTTATAGTTGACCATTCCTTTTGTGGAAAAGACAAGGGAACTATTAAAGGAATAAAATTTAGCTTATTATTTATCCAAAATAGATGTAACTTTCAGTTCGTTGTTTGATCTTCCTTGTAGGTACACTAAACATTGTGAAGACACGTAAGACCTTAAAATACCATGAGGTCTCACGGTATCAGTCCGAAATGCTTGGAGATGTCAAGCATTTTGTGGCCTATAAAAGCGGTGGTACAAGACATGTTATGTTCAAAAGGTCACCAGGGAGGCAAATATAAAACAACTTCCCTTCCCCCCATGTATTATCTTAGTAAGTTACAGAGAATGTGTGTTGTTACAGAGAGAGGAGGAAGACCTCTATAGGCAGAAAATTCAAGAAAATGTGTTATGTTTTTTCTATGTTTTTATTTACATATTTAAGCACATGAATAAAATCTTTCCCAAAGTTGCCATTTAAAATTAGGTTTCTAAATCAATCAATCAATCAATCAATAAATAAATAAATAAAATAAAATAAAATAAAATAAAATAAAATAAAATAAAATTAGGTTTCAAGGAGTGCTCAATCTGTTGCCATTATAGGAAGCACTGAACATCATGTGCTTATTGAAATTTGTAAAATATCACTATTCCTGGGACCCCTGGGTGGCTCAGCGGTGGAGCATCTGCCCTCGGCTCCAGGG
Organism: Canis lupus familiaris; assembly: GCF_011100685.1. Taxonomy (NCBI): domain Eukaryota; kingdom Metazoa; phylum Chordata; class Mammalia; order Carnivora; family Canidae; genus Canis; species Canis lupus. The sequence goes on along the minus strand of NC_049235.1, from coordinate 58,660,896 downwards.
CATGATCCTGGAGTCCCTGGATCGAGTCCCACATCGGGCTCCCTGTATGGAGCCTGCTTCTCCCTCTGCCTGTGTCTCAGCCTCTCTCTGTGTCTTTCGTGAATAAATAAATAAAATCTTAAAAAAAATAAATAGCAATTCCTCTTTGGGAATAAAGAAAAATTACCATTAAAAAAAAATCACTATTCCTAATCCCTCATGAAGGACAATGGGAAGGATCACACACTAAGGATCAGCGAATACCTCCTGTGGCTGGTGAGGGTCTTTCTTTCTCTCTCTTTTGAAATATCTGACCTATATGCTACAGAATAACCCCTGCAGTTGTAGTCAACAAAAGTTTACAAACGATCTATCATTCGCACAATGTAATGTAGGAGGTAATAAATAAAATTCTCGCCTCCAATCATGAAGATAAAATTTATCTGTATAAAACACCCTAAGGTCTACGAAAGCATATGATCAAACACTTCACTGAAGAGTACAGTCTATGACGTAGGTTAGTAATCCACGGGTAACAAATCCCAAGGAAGACTGGCCCCTATAGAAACTGAACTTAAAAGTAGCCTTTAAGAAACATATTAATGAAGAAGAATTGAGTTAGGCACTTCTGACAAGATCAACTCATGAACTAACGCATAAGGGTAGACTCACCTACAGGGTCTATACGTTAGGGATGCAGCTGATACTGAGCTACTAGAAACAGGGTTCAAGCCAGGAGACGGGGAGGTAAGGTTAGAGAGGCAAAAAGAAACAAACCGAAGGCATTAAATCACTAAAATGGAAAGTGTGAACTCCGCGCAACAGATGGTGGCAACTGTTTCACTGCACGTACCACCGAGATCCTTTTAGTTCTGAATCGATCTGATTAAGATGTATGTATTGATAGTTAAGCCAACACAACACTTTACGTTTCTGCTAGATTTTGCTGTGGATAAAAAAGGATGGAGACAAACATTCCTAACTTCAAGGACTATCCTAATGCCAACTTTGAGAGAATTTTTTCAGAGCCTCGCCACCTGTACTAACACAACTCGCCAGCCTGTTCTCTCCACCAGTGACACACACCTTGCTAATTCCTGTATAAGAAGTACCTTTGCTCTTACAGTCAGTGTCTATAATAAGAAACATTCTTTCTTTTGTGTCACTTTTTCCCCCCAGATTATAGTCATCCATGAAGGTCTAGTCTACATCTCTCTTTCTCCAGCATATGTGTCAAAATCACATCCATCTATACTATTCTTAACTCTCAAATTTCTAAATATAGCAATTTTTTTTTAACTCAGTGAAAATGATTGTCATATTTGCTGCTTCGTCTATGCTGAATTATGTCCTCCCAAAATTCACGTGGTTCCCCCACCCTCTACATCATGTGCTTATATTTAAAAAGAAGTCCTTTAAAAAGGAAACTGAAGTTGAATGAGGTGAAAAGGGTGGGGTCTTAATCCATAGGACTGGTGTCCTTATAAGAAGACAGAGAGCCACCAGGGGTACACAGGCACAGAGAAAAGCCCAAGTGAGGACACAGCAAGCAGGCAACTACCTACAAGCAGGGGAGAGAAGACTTAGGAGAAACCTACCTGCACATACCTCGATCTTGGACTTCAGTCTCCAGGACCATGAGAAACCAATTTCTGTTATTTAAGGCACCCAGTTCGTGGTATTTTGTTGTGGGATCCACAAACAACTAATATACTGCCTGTATTTACTGAACACTTATCTCCCTTATTTGACGCTAATCCTCTGGGGGGGCGGGGGGCAGGAAATAAAATTACCTAATTTTTAAAAATCTCTTACAATGCTTGAGATAGTGTATTCGTTGCAATAGTATTAGAAGGTTATACACTTGCATACATAAGGAAGTGAACTTCAGATTTTCACAGAGGAAAGTACTTTTTAGGAAGAATTAAAATACTACAAAGAGAGAAAACTGAAAATCACTTAAGAATCCCAGGATAGGGGATCCCTGGGTGGCTCAGCGGTTTGGTGCCTGCCTTTGGCCGAGGGCGTGATCCTGGAGTCCCGGGTTCAAGTCCCACATCAGGCTCCCAGCATGAAGCCTGCTTCTCTATCTGCCTCTCTCTCTCTCTCTCTCTCTCTCTCTCTCTGTGTCTTTCATGAATAATAAATAAAATCTTAAAAAAAAAAAAAAGAATCCCAGGATAAAACAAGAATAGAACCCTGGAGTGGAAATGCTATTGATTTGGGAGTCAGTCAGAAAGCCCCACTTTGAATCCTGGCTCCTCCATGAATTACTGTGTAGGTTGGTCTTCGGTTTCTTTTCTTTCTTTCTTTCTTTCTTTCTTTCTTTCTTTCTTTTTTTTTTTTTTTTTTTTTTTTTTTTTTTTTGGTCTTCAGTTTCATCATTTTACAAATCAGATAATAATAACACCTAATTTCCAGGATTATTACAACTTAAGGAAACTGCTAAGCCCCGACTCTAATTTCTGGTGACATCTGCTTAGTCAGGATCGGCTATTTGGACAATTTTACGTAGTACCATTAGAACAGGTATAAGTCAGGGAAAGAATAAACCTGCAAAAAGAAGTGAATGTCTTGTGAGAGATACGAAAGGCGGTGGTGAAGTACAGGGGACAGAAAAAGAAAAAGCTTCCTAAGGGCAGAGCAGCACTGAGAGTGCAGCTTGGTCCGGAACCCTAAGTTTTTAAAGGTATCTGTCCACAGGGTCATGCACTTTTATCCAGCAATGCTAAGGAGCCTGGAGATAACAAGAGAAGAGAATGATTGGATTCACACAGAGCTTGAGATGAGTCTGGGGGGGAGGACACCAAACTAAAAGAACAGAGAGAGAGGACAAGAGTGCTGCGAAATAGGAGATGCTTAGTCCATGCAGGATAAGAATCACGGCAAGACAAGAAGCAGCTGATAGCAAGGGAGGGCGCGGATATGGGAATCATGGTTTTTCCTGTTCCCGTTTCAGCGTTTTCTTGACTTGACCAATACAATGGCTTTTCAAAACTCCACACTTGGATACACCCAAACGGTGAGCCAGACTGGGGTTCTCTACTCTGATGGACTATTTCAATTATGGCAACAGGATTTCACTTTGATGATCGTCTCATTTCTCACCTAGCATCGTCATACGCTACTGTGGGACCTGTGATCCTTCAAAATATTCGTGTACGATTTAAAACTCCCATGAAAATATCTTTAGATTTTATGTTTATTAAGAAAAACCCTGATACTCGCTGTTATCGTTAAAGTAGCGATGTTCTCAGCAGTGTCATTACGTTTATATGATGTTGAAGGCCTACGGACGAATGCATGTCCTTATTTCATGACATTGTGAAAAATGTTATAATTAGGTCATCACCAGGGATGACATTGTGTCTCCACAGGGAGCATGTAACGTCCCAGTAGTTTTCCAGTACAGCCTTACTGATACGGGGTTGGCATAAAGGATTAGGTGCCCTCCCTTGGTTCAAGGTTAGCACACAGGAATCACAGAATTCATACTCCCATTGAGACTGGTTTGTCCTTCTCATGACTTTTCCTCACCTAAATGAGTTATTTGATATCCTAGGAGCTCTTACCTCTAAAATACGACACTTAAAATGTTCCTGACTATAAGAATTCAGAAAAAACAGAAACACAATCAATGTTCTCTACGTATCTAGGTGTAGGTTGATTAGGTACATTTGCTCGAGGGATTAGAGACATTTTGTCTTGTAAGGAATTTTCATGGAGGAGTTGGTAATACTAAGTACAAGTACCTCAGAAATGATAAACGGTGATAAAAGATGATGAAGATGTGATTTGCACCGCATGAATTTTCTACTAGAAGTCTTGTATGCTAGTGAGCTTCAGTAAAAAAGCAAGCAAGGGAGTGAAGGTCACTTCTTGCTTCTTTAGACTGATTTAGCTTAAGAAAAATAAAGTTTGCCAGAATATTGACTTGATGACTCCTTCATTCCTTCCAACAACATGTGTCTTAATATTATTCACTTGGACATATTTTTTGATACTTATCAAAACTAATGAATATTATAGCTTACATAATGTGTATCTCATATATAAAATGTTTGTGATAAATTTTCCTTAAAGAATTTCTTTTTTGGGGGGGTAATCTCGGGTGGCTCAGCAGTTTAGCGCCACCTTCAGCCCAGGGTGTGATCCTGGAGACCTGGGATCAAGTCCAGCATCTGCTTCTCCCTCCTCCTGTGTCTCTGCCTGCCTCTCTCTCTCTCTTTCTCTCTCTCTCTAATAAATAAATAAAGCCTTTTTTTAAAAAAAATTTTTTTCTTAAAGAATTTCTAATTAAAGTTGCTAAAGCAAAATAAAAAAATCTCTCAAAGCATATTTGCCTTTACCAAGTAAGGATCTCCTTAGTCACAGGGTTTTTTACGTGTGTGCACCCATTTATGCAATAGATGCCTTATGCAAAAGACAAGATTATCTAAAAGAAACCTCCATGAATAGCAAATGGCTGAGATTTATTTTTCCCTTAGAACTGAGGCTGAAGCCACTTCCAAATAAACTGTCTGATTTTTTTTATACTTTTTATCAATTTCTTTAAAAAGAACAATAATTAACTCACTACTTGTTCATGTAAATAATACCTTTATCATGAAAAAAATAATTTTCTAGAAAAGTGGCCCTTTTTTTGCATTTTTGCAAATCTCTTTAATGATTGGCTTGACAGAGGAGAGCAGGCTTTGCTTATCTGTTGCTGTATTCAATCTGTTGAGATATGCTCTTTTGGTTGAAATATATGAAGACAATCCTGCCTCACACAGATAAATATTTGGGAAGGAAGGAATGGTATATTTTAATAGCATTTTCAGATAACTGCGGATATTCCTTTTTGATACTATACCAAATCTTGACAAGTGGCAGTTTATAAAAGATTAGTTACAAGGTGGGATCTGAAACCACCTCAATGAATTTTTCATTTTCTCTTACATTAAAATCTATTCCTCTAGCTTACATGTTGAATGGGCCTTTTGCCCATGCATGATTTTGCAACATCCTGCATTGGACAACTATTAAATATTAGTTCCCTGAGTTATATTCATTTTTCAAATGTTGACACATTTCAAGATCATATCATCATATTATATACACAAACATATATATATATATAAACATATATATATATATATATTTAAAATGTATTAAAATTTTTTTCAACATCACCACCAATCATACCAGAAAAGTCTTTAGGTATTAGGAGGTTGTAAACGTCATAGGAATGGTTATACAAGGCTCACTTCATTAATTTTTGAGAAAATGTCTGCCAAATACCCGCATCTGAATAACCATAGTTGGCATGTCAGTTGTTCTTCCAAAAAAAATAAATAAATAAAAATAAAGGCATTATATAAAAAAAGTGGCTAATTTAGTTTGCCACTTGAACAAACTGTCTTTTCTTGAGACAATCAGGGTATTTTGTTTAGAGAGATGCTTTATGCACATTTAGCATTTCATCACAGGGCATATTTAAACATTAAAAACCTCAAAAGTTGAGACTTAATGAAATGAATAGTTTTTCACTGCTTCCATATTGTTAAGTGAAACTGGCTTTAAATTTTAATTTAAATATAACAGTCTGGTGGCACTGCCTTTATTTGTATTAAGGTACCTTTACTCATTGCTTTTGCAGCATCTGTGCAACTATCAATACAGTGAAAAAGGCAAGTAATGCCCTAGAATATTATTTAAATAGTTTGTGTGAATTCCCTAAAAGTATTTCAGAAACCCCCAGAGGTTTGTGGAGCACAATTTGAGCACCCCGGTACTAGCTCAAAACCCTGAGCTCTTAGACCCATCATGTTCAATGGTCTACCAGATGTCCTATAGGCACCATTATTTCAAGAATCTTAATTGATTAATGATCATATGATCATTGGTTATTCCTTTTTCCCCAAGCTGTTTCTCTGTCGTTTCCTATCTTAGGTAGGTAGCATCCTTATTCAAGTCATTAAAGTCAGAAATCTAGGAGTCACTCTTGATTTTTCTTTCTCCTTAAAGCCTTATATCTAATTAGTCAGTAGGCCCAATCTATCACATATATTCATTTCTGTCCAACACTATTAAGATTGAATTAGTTCAAGCCTTCAGCATCTCAAAAAATTGACATGTAACTAGTTTTCTTCCCCCAGTCCCCTTCTCCTCCTACTGATACTCCCTCTACTAACGTTAGCTTTTGAAAAACCAAATTTAAATAATGCAATATTGAGAGATGAGGCTCTTGTCACATAGAACTGGCCTCAACTCCCAGCTGAGTGACCTTGGCAAATTATTCAGGCTCTGTGTGTTACACTGCTTGCCTTTGTAATGGGGAAAAAAAAAAGTGAAGGTGTTTATCACATAAGGTTGCAAAGACAGAGATAATTCACAAAAGCATTATCTAGATTCATAGAAAGTATTATCCCATAGCCTGATATCTAACAGGTTGATGATAAATGTTAAGAATTGTCAGTTCTCTCCTTAAAATTCTTCTCATTTTCTTGTAAATATTATCTGATATGTTTTTCTCACTCCTAGATGATGTTCTCCTTGAGGTTAGAAGCTCTAATGTATCTTCACTTTGTGCCCAGGGCATAGTAACCATTTGAACCATGGTTGATGCTTAATAATGATCAGTTAATGAATGCAGAGTTTCCTCTGAATTACCTACAAATGTAGACTTAGTTTAGTACTATTTGAATTTTTTAAGTCATATGTGTCAATTCTTTAAGAGTCTACCTAATTACTAGAAGAAAATATAATATGTAAACACACATAAACTAAATTACATACTAGGATTAAACTGCTGACTTATTATCCCAGGTTGGAAAAATCCCAAGCCATTTTAGACATTTTCAAAAGCTGTTTCTTCCCAAAGACTCATAAAAGCAAAGGTTTTAACCTGTCCTTGTTGGGTCGGCTTGAAGATACATGATTATCATGTATGCATTTTAGGGGGAAGAATGTCTACGGCTTCCTTCATAGTCTCAAGAGAGGTCTGTGACCCAGACAAGGTGAACAGCCTCCGCTGTAGAAGATGGCAGGGCATGTAACACCCGGAGTTGGCGCAGTCCATGACCAACAGAGAGAGCTATCTCTTAGCGTGCAAACATTTTGGAACGTGTCAAATCACACAGTGAAGACAACTGCCTACCAGGCCTACATTTATCTGAACTTTGAAAATAAATCATATGAAGTCCACAACCCTGAACCCAAGTACCTGATCTCTGAACAAGAGCCAATAAATAAAACTGTTAAATCACAGTGCCAGTTTTACTGCACGCTTCTTTGCAGTGAATTTTTTATTTGTTGCCAACACTGCTGGGGGCTCAGAGAGAGTCTGTGCTGATTATAACCTTGAATTTCGTCTGTGTGTGTATTCTCTTGGATTTATTTAAACAAATAAGTCAATTTTTAAAAGCATATGCAGGATACATAATACATAACACATAATACGTACTATGACTATACCTTCTAAAACACATGTAATATGTCAATCATAATATGCAATATAAAGTTTATGCAATACATAATGCATAATATACAACGATGCTTTCTAAATATTTATGGATTTTCTACAGGAACAAAATAATTTGCATATGTGATACAGATAATTCTATCAGAGTTTAATAAGTATAATTGGGTTAAAGTTATTACTCTATCAATAATTAAAGTCCATTTATATTTCAGTGACTACATTTAAATATTTTTACAACATTTAATAGGCATATACCAGTTTAAGGTCGATTTTTCTTTGGACTCTTTTTTGTGTTGGTGCAGTTTATATGTAATTTTTAATGTTTAAATACACAAAGTGGACCTGGGGGTATATTACTTAAATCAGTATTTAGCAGAATAGAAGTATGACTGGAACCACAATTTAGGACTTGACAATTAATGTTACTTGCAGCATATGTTAAAAACTGTTCAGTTACAGGCTATCAAGTGAATAGAAATCTGTCCTAAGTTCAAATTTTCTAAGGAGCTGAGGTAGAAGTAACATGGATATTATAAGCATAAACACTCTGAAATCAAACACACTGATTAAAAATTCACAGGATTGCCTCTAAATTCACTAATGAAAAAGTCATCATACTGAAGTAATCATTATCAACTTTTCCACCTTTATTATCTGTTCTTGTCTGCTTCATAAAAATTAGAAAATTAAATGCAAGATCTTTCCGTTAGTGCACTGTTAAAGCTGTAAATTTAAAAACAAATCAGAGAATATGAAAGTTAAGATCCTCTTAGTAACATTAACTTGTCCGACACTGATTATATATAATTCCTGAATTGCTGGTTAGTGTTCTAAATGTATACTTTATTATAAGGCACAAGAAATGTAAGAAAATTGATGTTGTTATGAAAACCCTAACTTTTTACTTTCTTGAGTCACGAAGGTTGAAATTTGCAATCCTAACGTGGTATTAGCATGGGATTCTAAATCTAATAAAACAAACTGGCTGAGAAAATGAACTATGCTCACTCAATAAAAATGATGTCTGTTTTCTTGAATGGAACACTTATAGCACCTGCCTTTAAATGTAACAGATGAAAACTTTAATAATTTAGTAGTTTTTCTAAACACTCATAAAAGTTACCTCATAAAGTGATAGTATTATATATGCCTGCAAAATCTATAAAATTTTATGTATGTAATGTTATATAAAATTATCAAAATTCTTAACCATTAAATAATGTGGGCAAATTCATATAGCATCTATACATATAAAATATATAATTAATGCAGTTACTGCTCGTTACATTTGTAAAGGTACCAAAAAAGTACTATGTGGAAGGAATAATAGGTAAGATGAAGATTTCGTGGTTATGATGATATCTGTAATGGGCCACAGATTAAAAGGAATAAAGGGTAGCCCAACAACTACAATAAATAATAAATAATAGTGAAATTAAAGCCCTGAGGGGGCCACTCTTTGTATGTAAATGCTTGGTGATAAAAGTATCTAAAACAGTATCTGGGTTACAATAGCTGCTTAAAAGCGTTTGTTGGGTTGGGGTGCCTGTGTGACTCATCCGGTTGAGCGTCGGGATCTCCGTTTCGTTCCCGATCATGATCTCAGGGCTGTGGGACTGAGCCCTGCGTGTCAGGCTCCACCCTGAGGGCGGAATCTGCTTGAGATCCTCTCTCTCTCCCTCTCACTCTACCCCTCCTCCTGCTCTCTCTCTCCTCTCTGTTTAAAAATAAAGAAGTAAAACCTTAAAAACAAGGAACATTTGTTGGGTAAATAAACTCGCATAGTATCTTCAATAATATAGAACCTGAAAAGCTTCCCCTTTAACGGATGGTTAGGTTCCCTATGAGAGAGGTAGCAGCAGAGCATATCTGAGTAACCAGCATAGTAGCTACACACTCCGGCGGTGGGGAGCGGGGAAGAAAATCAAAATCAAGGTGTGTCCGCAGCGATCTGTCTAAGGATATTACTTGAGACTGCACACCAGGCCTTTTTACTAGTATTCGTCTCACTAGGTTAAACAACAAACAGATGCATTGGGGCACCTGGGCAGCTCAGCCGTTGAGTGTCTGCCTTTGGCTCACGGGGCGATCCCAGGATCCTGGGATCCTTGTGGGGAGCCTGGTGCTCCCTATGCCTGTGTCTCTGCCTCTCTGTGTGTCTCTTGTGAATAAATATCATCTTAAAAAAAAAAAAAAGACAGATACATTAATTCCAGAAAGACAGTATTAAAAGGTCCACATTCCCTGGGAATGCACCGTGTGTGTGCTTGGGGGGTGCAGAGGAGGGGAGGCTGGGTAGCTTAGACATGTGGTGACGGTGGTAGTGAGGCCCTTAACGCTTCTCACGCAACCTCAGGTGTCCATCTAATTATCCCATGGGGGGCATCAGGGAGATCCTCCTGATACGGACGTACAAGAAGAACAAAAGTAAATTTCTCCAGAGGACTGAGAGACAAGAGACAGGCTGTGACATAAATGGGAGACATGATGAGACATTTAAGGAGTGGAAGTGATAGCCATTCTAGCGTGGGCCAATTAAAATTATTCCTCAAAACTTATATTTAATAAATATTTATTAGAGGACTTGGTATATGATTATGGACTATCTAGGCAGGCTACTTGGGTTCAAATCCTGCTCTACGGCCAGGGGTATGCTGAGGAGGCAGGCATGACCTTTCTTCCAAGCACAATTATAATAAACTATGAGAACTAAGTTAGCAACAGTAAAACAAAGATGTATAAATTTAGAGATACACGTCTTCTGTTTCTAAAAAGCAGAGTTTATGAATAATCCCTAAACATATGTCTGATAACGGTGAAAGCAGCATATCCTAAGGCGCGCCGGGGTAAGACTCTTTCTTTTTTGGTCTTTCAGGTCACTTGGTAGAGAACACATTGGATCTGGGAAAATGCATTCATTCCCACTGAGGTTGTGAGGTCTGTCCCACCCAGGGCAGAGCCACCTGGCTGCTCTGATCTCCTCGTACCAGGGGAACTGCTTCTTAGCGACCTCATAGGCACCAAGGTACCTAGTGCTAAACGCCTCCTTAGATAAGGTCTGCATTTTTATCAAGGTTCTTATTGTCTTGGACAAGGCACCTGCATGCACCGCCTTTGTTTGGTTCTAAGTGGATAACCTGTCCAGTCCTTAAATATCATTTGAACAATAACGTAATCACGACGTGATTAGAGAAAGCCCTTCAAAGCCATGCCCCTACTCATCTTCCTAGGGAGGCGTCTTAGTCTGTGTAGGCTGCTGTCACACAATACCACAGCCTGGGTGGGCGGCTTACAACCTCAAAACCTCCCTCTCACAGCACTGGAGGCCGGGACGTCGGGGATCGGGGCACAGCACATTCGGGGTCTGGTACGAGCCTGCCTCCTGTCCTCAGGACCTTCCGGCTGTAACCTCACAGGGCAGAAGTAAGCTAGCTCTCTCTCTCCAGGCTCTCCTTCCACAAGGTCACTAATCTTGTGCCCTGTTGATGGAAACATAAAATGAAGCAGCTGCTCTCTCTAGAAGACTGTAAAGTCATTCCCTTCCCCCCCCAAAAAATTTTAAAAATAGAATTACCATATGATCCAGCAATTCCACTCTGGGTGTCTATCTACATGCAAAAGTACTAAAAGCGGCGTCTCTAAGAGATATCTGTACACTCGTATTCCTGGAAGCGTGATTCACAATCATGAAAAGGTGGAAATGTCCATCGATGGATGAATGGGTAAATAAAATGTGGTATTTTCACTCAATAGAATATTATTGGGCCTTAAAGAGGAAGGACACTCTGACACATGGTACAACGTAGAACAGACCTTGAGAACATCACGCCAAGTGAAATGGGCCGAGCACTAAAAGAGACTCGCTGTGGATGACGGTGCGTACAGGAGAGACCTGGAGGTCACAGAAGTTCGGAGGTGGCTGCTAGGGCACGGGAGGGGCAGGAATGCAGGGTCGCTCAGCGGGTACAGGGTTTCAGTGTGGGAAGAGGAGGTATTTCTGGAGATTGGTGGAGCGATAAGGTAAATATATTTAACAACACTGACCTATATACTTAAAATGGTGAGGAGAGTAGATTTTGTTACGTGCATTTTGCCACAATTAAAAATAATCCAGACTCGGTTACAAAGAAAGGCGGTATCTCCCCGCTACTGCTTACGCTGGATCAGTCAACAACTCATCCCTCAAATTTTAGAACTTTTTACTCAAACTGTTCTCAATTTCAGGCATCTCAATGCTATTATTTTGGTTCTTCAAAGAAATTAAATCCCAAGTACCTGCCTAAGACTGTGCCTTGCAGTTTTTGTTTTCTGAGGTAAGAGAGAGGTCTGCTCATTTTTCTTATAATCCTTGACCTATTCATACTTTAAGATCAATTCAACACTTCTCCCCCCCGTGAGGTCTTCTCTCTTTGACTGTGCTGACACTCTTTCCTCTGGGCTACCATTATGTCTTGCAAGTAACTCATTTATTGCGTTTACTGCCCAATTAGATTTATACTAGCTGTGAGCAGCTTAAGGGGAAGGATGCTTCATATTCATCTGTGTGTCCCAAGAACTCAGCGGAGAGCCAAGCAAGAAATAGAAGTTCAGGATTTATTTATAGGATGTTGCTGAAGCCATCTCTTGTAAAACTGCCTTATTAAATAATTGTGAAATAAGCTCCTCTTAGGGATCAGGACTATGGGAGAGTAAAAGCTCACCTCCTCCTTTTTACTAAATAACATATTATTTTACTGAATAATATGATAGAATTCCATTTTTCTCTTTTGCCTCGAGTGCCAGGAAGCTAAATGCCAAACGTTTGTCCTAAATTAAAGCTTACCCCCAGCATTAGTAATCTAGTATGAGTAATCTGGTATTATTCCACCACTACCCCACCTCGGCTTGTCCCTGCGACTGTGCTATCGTAACATTATCTTGTTATAAACTGCCTCAAGTCTATTTTGGAAGGAAGTGAGATATGATTAAAATATGTAAAATATGCAATATGAGGCTAAATATGAAGGTGCTGTTTTAAAGCTGTTCTCTTTAGTTTCCTTTCTTTGTTCCATGAATAATGTTTCCTACATTTCAGCATAATCCTAAACAGCTGTGCTCTCATTACTGCAATATCTGTTCCTATACACTTGATGTTGTCTGGTTCAGTTCCGAGTGGGCGGTATAGTCTGTTCTCCATTTGTTTTCTAATGTATATCCACTTGTGTGTCATATTAGTTCTATTTTTCCTTAAACTGTGGCTAAATTAAGCTACTTTTCAAAGGAATAAGACAATCTAGTCGAGACCCTTTCTATGTAAGATATGTGGACGTTAGTTGGTATAATGAAGATAACGGGAAATATGATTTCCCTCGTAACAATCTTAAACCGTAGAATTTATTAGAGCTATATCTAGATGTAGATTCAGGATAACTGTGACTCTTTGAGCAAGTCATTTGAATACTTAGATGAATTCCAGTGTTGAAATGTATTTCAAGCTCATTCCTACTCTCGTTGCTATCCACTCCCTGAAAAATACGCACTCGACTAAATCTTCTGTGTCTTGCAAGGCATACGGTACCTCAGTAGTCCGTCCCTCCTGTGAAACATCATTATCCCCCCATCCAGTGCCCGGAGAGCTTACACTGATCCATCCATTTTCCACATTTTCATAATACCACAGAGTTCCTGCTTCTAATTTAACATCTAGTAACACATCAACTTTGGGATGGACCAACTAGTACATTTATAAGCACATATTCTCCTTGGCACACATTTGGACTGCATTTCCCAGCCTCTCTGCATCTGAGTGGATCGTCTGACTCGTTCTGGCCGGTGGCAAGTAGGCAAACATAATGCTCACCACTTTGATGCTTACCTATACACCTTTTTTTTTTTTTACAAGATTTTATTTATTTATTGACACAGAGAAAGAGAGGGAGAGCACAAGCAGGGGGAGCAGCAGAGGGAGAGGGAGAAGCAGACTCCCCACTGAGCAGGGACCCCAATGTGGGGCTTGATCCCAGGACCCTGGAATCATGACCTGAGTTGAAGGCAGAGGTTCAACTGACCAAGCCACCCAGGCATCCCTATACAACTTTTTAAATGCTTCGTGCACTCTCCCTCTTTGTACTCTTCTACTGGCCACACGAACAGGACCCAACAACAACTACAAGATTCTAGGGAACTGCAGAGTCCTAGGTGCCTCAGTGACTGTATGGATGAAGCTCTTCCCTCCATCCCTTCTTTTCCTAGGGTCATTTTTTACTTCCCTCATTGATCATAAAAGACCATAAATATATCTCAATCCTCTATACGACTAGAACAGCTGGGTGGCTAAGGCAGTTCAGCCCCCAACTCATGCTTTCCGCTCGGGTCATGATCTCATGGATGGTGGGATACAGCCTGGCATCAGGCTCTGTGCTCAACTTGACATATTCTCTCCCTCTGCTCCTCCTCCACTCGTACTCTCTTTCCCTCAAATAATAAATAAATCTTAAAAATTCTCTATGCGACCAACGACAATTATTTAGTAACATTCATCCAACATCACTATATTTTAGTAGAAAATACGTATCATCTTCCAACTTGTCATACCGTCATTCAATTACGTGCATTTCACTATTCATTAAATATTCTCAATAATTAATATGTTTATATGCTATCCAATGATCAGGCTAGTTATATATCCACATAATTTAAGAAAAAAAAAAACAAAAAAATTAACGCTCACTTTAGTACTCACTAAAAAGAAAATGATAATGTTCAGATTTTCCTCTTTTGACTGTTGTTCCGAGTAAGTGTTATAATAAGTGATATAGAGCTAGAAATTGAAAAAAGGAAACTCTCTAAGAGTCCACAAGCACATTTTTGAGTCACTGAAATAACACACAGTTGGTGTATGAATGAGTTCATGAATCATTTATCAGTGGTGATAGAAATAGACATTATTTACCTCAGAAGTCTAGCTTTGTTGTGGTACCTTGTAAAGATGTTCAGTATTTGAATCTCTACTTTCAGGGGAGAGAACTAACATTAATTAGATGCTTATTCTGTGCCCGGTGCTTTACATAAACCATTGTTCTTACCCCTTACGATAACTCTGTGAGGTAGTAATTTTTCTCCCCGTTGTAGAGATGAAACACTTCAATAAAGAACTCGGCTCATAGATGGCAGCGCTGTGACTGGAACCCACAACTGCCTTATTCTTTCATACTTTTTCTTTCTAACACAGAACTCTCTCTAGCACTGCTCATCTACATATTTTTTTTTATGATGCTTTAATTTGAAGCATTTTTTTCTCTACCCTATCAACATTTAAGTCAATTAGTTGTTATTATTTAATGAGTTTCTACATTACACTAGCCATAATCAAGTTTTAAAAATCACATAAGAGATTGCCTTTCATCAATGTGGTCTCTTCCATTCTTATGACTGTTTCTATATCATTTTTCTTCCCTGGCCCCTATAAATTCTAGCTTTTACTCTATTGTCATTAGATTTTATCACTCACTACCTTCATTGTTGCAGTCACTAGAGGATCTTGCAATTAACTCCTGCATGCTTCTCAAGGACTTTAGCTCCTGCCTCTCTTCCAACATAACTCTTGATTTAATTATAGATAATTTCCATATATACATATACAATCCTTCCTGAAATTTGGCCTTTGGTTGCTTGCTCTTCTTTCCTCTAAAAATCTTGTCTTCTGTGTTATTTTAATCAATCAATGTCCTGGTCATTTCTAGGCCTATTCATTACAGGGAATGTCCATACTTCCATAACCTGTTTCATGCATCTAGTTCTTTGATCATCATCTCCTATCTTTTCAGCTCATTTGCTCTAGTATCTCAACTCTAACGATCATTTGATCCCACAGGGACCATCAATCAATTGGACTATAAACATCTCAATGCCCCTCAATAACCTTTACTAGGCAAAACTACAATCCTGCTGAAATCTAACTCTTGGCCTCTTCAACACCTACACATAGGCAGCTAAATACGGATGCAGAAATACACAATAGCTCTGAATGATCTCACCTTAAATTCAATTTGAGAAACTGTTGGAGATCCCCTACGGCTGCCCACAACCCACTGTATTTCACTAGTTCATGTACTTTCTACTACTATCCCAGAGGACTATTCCTTTCTTCTTTAAAGACCTTTTTTTTATTTTATTTTATTTTTTTTTTCCAGAAAGAGAGTTTGAGAGAGAGAACACAAGAGAGGGAAAAGACAAACAGACTCCTCACTGAGCTGAGTGGGGAGCCCAACATGGAGCTTGATTGCATTAACCCGAGGGCCCCAGGACAATGACTCGAGCTGAAGGCAAATGTTTAACTGACTGAGCCACCCAAGTGCCCCTTTTCTCTTTTCTTCTTAAATTTCCCATACCTCCATCCTAATACCTCTATCACTCCAATTTGATGATTTTGTTTCTTTTTTCACTGAGAAAATTAAAGCAACTAGAAAGAATCTCCGGGAACTCTTATAGTTACATACATATATCAACTCACAACTGAACTTTCTTTGCTTTCTCTCAGGTTTCTGGAAATAAATGATATTTACTCCTTTCTAAAACCTTCCCTTGTGGACTAAATACAATTGCCTATCACTTACCCAAGAATCACATAACGGAATTTATTCCCCTTCATCTGGATTATTGTTTTTTCTTATGTCATAAGGATGAACACGACAAGTAAAAAATGTTCTTCTTTTCCCATCTTAAAAAAATCCTCCGTTAAGTCCCATTTCACGCAACAACTGTAACTCTGATTATCTTTTCCCTTTTGCAGCAAACTATCTTGAGATATTTGACTATACTCAGTAACACTGAATTCCATTTCTCCTCTTCTTCCTTAATCCTTGCCAATCAGATTTTTCTTGGTTACTACACCAAAACTATTCTTGTCAAGATCACCAATTACATCCAAATTGCTACACCCAATGGTCACTTTTCAGTTCTTGAAACTTGTCAAGTGTATTGCCCTTGATATGTTTTCTTCACTTAGCTTCCATTATACCACACTCGTGCTTCTCTTCTAACATTATTGTTCCACCTCAATCTCCTTTGTTGGTTTCTCTTCCTCTTTCAGATCTCTTACTGCTGGAGTTCCCTGATCTTAGTTCTTTATCCTTTCCTCCTCTCTGTCTACATTCACTACACTGTTACTTCAATCAGCACATAACCTTTAATAACAGCAATATGCCCATAACATCCAAATTTATATATCTTGCCCAGATGTGTCTTCTGAACTTCAAACTCATATATGTGACTGCCTACTTGACAGATCTACTACTTTGTCAAATAGATATCTCCAAATCAACAGGTGCGAAACTGAACTTCTCATCCCCCTTGTCCCTGCAAACCTATTTTACTGAGTCTTTTCATTTCTCACTTATTTTTTTAAAGATTTTATTTTTATTTATTTTTATTTTTATTTATTTATGATAGTCACATACAGAGAGAGAGAGAGAGAGGCAGAGACATAGGCAGAGGGAGAAGCAGGCTCCATGCACAGGGAGCCCGATGTGGGATTGGATCCCGGGTCTCCAGGATTGCGCCCTGGGCCAAAGGCAGGTGCTAAACCACTGCGCCACCCCAGGGATCCTTAAAGATTTTATTTATTTATTCATGAGAGACACAGAGAGAGAGGCAGAGACATAGGCAGAGGGAGAAGCAGGCTCCCTGCAGGGAGCCTGATGTGGGACTAGATCCTGAGACCCCGGGACACGCCCTGAGCCGAAGGCAGATGCTCAACCACTAAGCCACCCAGGTGTCCCTCCATTTCTCACTTAAATGGATGGCCCATCCTTTCAGTTGGTGAAACAAAAATCTTGGCTTCGTTCCAGATTTTTCCATTCTCACATTCATACCCAGTTTGTTAGAACTCTTGTTGTAATATCTTAAAATATAGCCAGAATGCAATCTGCAAAATTCCCATTGCTACTACCTTGATACCAAGCCATCATTATTACTCCAATGATTACTATAATCATTCATTAACCGGTTCCTGTTTCCATCTACCTGCAAACTCGCTCAACTCAATAGTCAAAATAGATCCAAATCAGATCACATCTTTCCTCTGCTCCAAAGTGTCTACCAGTTCCTCTTTTCAAAGTAAAACTCAAGTCACAACAATACACTACAGTGATGACAAGATCAGGCTCCCCTTCTTTTCTGATCTAAACATTTTCTCTCTCATTCAACTCCAACCACCTGACTGGACAGTAATATCCAGTGAATTTACTAGGCATATTTATGATTTATAGGCTTGTGCTAGCATAACTCCTTCTTGAAATGTTGTCTTGAAATGTCTAGATAACTGCTTGCTTATTCTCTTGAAGTATTTCAAGTCTTTGCTCAGATGCCAGATGCCACATTCTCAATGAGGTCAACTCTGACCAGCTAAGTAAAAACGCAAACTGATTCCCTTCCCTTTTCCCCTGTTCTGTGTTTTCATTAACACTTACCACTTCCTGTTTTCTAAATAGTTTATGTGTGTGTTCCCCTAATGTAACCCCAGTGTCCACAACAGTCCTAGACACATTATAGATACTCAAAAGACATATAAAATAATAAATGTTTAAAATAACATAGTGTAAGTTTGGTCAAACCCACACAAGCATGCATGTGCACACACACACAAGCTCTAGAGAGAGCTGGAAATTTGTCCTTGGTAATTGAAATACAATGATCCACATCTAAAGGATAATTTATAATTCTATATATGAAACAACAGACTCTCAAAATCGTAAAGAACCTTTAAGGTTATATAATCCAGTCATGCATGCAATGTTTATATTTCTTCTACATGTTTTCCCATATTAATTTTCTGGTCTATTCTCGAATACTGTGGTAACAGGGGACCTTTTACATGGTTTGCAGTGAGAAAATTGAAAGTCAAGGTTATTTAATGTTGCCTAAGATTACATGGCAATTAAAGAAAATAACAATGTTAGAATCAGAAACCAGTTCTCTTGCCTACTAGACTAATGCCCTCACCATATTCTATTCTGTATAGAAACCTTTAGTGCATTTAAATATATGTTTACTGAATAAACCAAATGACTACCATAATAAATGACAATTTATACAATATTTATTCAACTAAAGTCAGATTTAAAACTTTATTAAGAGTCTGTATATACAGACAAGCCTCAAGATCATGAAAAACACTCATTATGAAATTGAAATTCTTTTGTAAGTTTTCTCATGATAAAACAATGAGGTTGATAAAATAGTACCAGCAAGAAACACTCAGCCTACAGAAAGATAATTCATGAAAAATCTGACGTAGAGAATTCCATAGGTAACTTCAAAACTCCATTATATTATGCTCTATTAAATCTACCTCACATTAGAAAGATGAAAACAAGAATAAAAGAATGCACATAATTTAGATTAAACAAAGCCTTTGAAAAGTTCCCCTCTCAAGATAATTCAGGCAAAGACTGCCTATATCACTTAGAAAAATCACTTACCTTCTATTACTAGATGAGCTAAAAGAGGTACTGAAAAGAAAGAAAACCTAAATATTATGTCTGAATTGTGAAGTGTTTCATATTTTAATTAGGTTTTGAACTTCTGCTCAGTGTAGCACACTGTGATACAAATAAATTTTTTTTTAAGTTTTAAAATTGTAAGAGACAATGAAATATTCGTAATTAGGATGCCTAAATACAACACAGCAATCATGAATAACAACTCTAAGTATTCAGTAATACCATTAAATTCCTTGAATTTCTAAAGATCTTCATATCAGAATTCTCTTGTGTAAAGATGTTATATTTAATGGATTAAAGGACAATTTTTATTACTGTGAGACTCTGAAATGTAAAACAGCTTGACATTTTTGATTCACCACGTCAGTTTATCATGTTCAAATAGACTTTATTCTGTGCAGCTTAATAAAAACTTTTTAAAACTTCAAAAGAACAGTGTCTTAGAATCATTTCTCAGAAGGAGCAAGTTCTTGATACTATGTCAGAAAATAGAAAAATTTTGTTTTCAAAGCAACAAACACACCTCATTAAAATCTCTGTAAACTAATTCTCATCGACTATCTTTTCCTTCAAAGACTTCCTATACTTGTGGTGTTTTGCCATTATATATGTGTTTTATATACATATGTTTGCTTAAATGTATTTTTATACATATGTGCATATTAGTTTCTTAGAAAATAGAAGTTAAGGAAATGTAACTTTAGAATGAGAAGGGAATTTACCCGTAATCTATTCCAACCTGATACTGTTTACTGATAGAGGAACAAAAATGAAATACATTTAAAAAACAGCTTTGCAACACAACTCAGGTCTACTGATTCTTATTGCAGTGTTCTTTTTAGTACTCCATACTACTGCTTCTCTTGTATACATTAATCTGATAAAGCCTCACTAAATGGAGTCTTTGCTAGACTCTGATATTTTCTGTCATATACACAACAGGTTTGATAACCTCTACTTGAATAGATTTAAAAATGACATCAACTTCAACTGCAAAAATTGCCACCTGCATGGAAATTCATTCACAATATCCTTCATGTTTTAAATCACCTGTATGCAAAAGTTAAATAAATGAAAGAACTGCGGTTGGTTTTCTAGATGAAGGAAAATAATATTATATGACTATTCTTGTTTTAAAATTGAAATATAATATTTTAAAGATATGGGTCTGATTCTGCAGTGTGATAAATATAAATATGTGTAAAGTATAAGAAACACCTATTTTTTTTCTGTTTTCCACAGATAAGTACAAAGAAAAAAAAATAGGTCAAACCAAATGCTAAGTACTTGCAATGCATAGTCTATCTTGTCATTTTGAGTGGGGATACAGCATTTAGGGTTTTAAACACATCATTACTGGAGAGAAAATAATTTCTTGAGCCAGTGTTTATTTTAATTTTAGTATTCATTAAAATCGTCTAGTGACCCTTTGAAAAAATACATCAACATAATAAAGGCCATATATGAAAAACTCACAGCTAACATCATACTCAGGAATGAAAAACTCTTCCTTTAGAATCAGGAATAAGACAAGATTTCCATCTCACCATTTTTATTCAACATCATAGTGGAAGTCTAGCCACAGCATTCAGGCAAGAAAAGGGAATAAAAGGCAAGGAAGGAAGATAAGGAAAGTAAGAAGTAAAACTTTCACTATTTGCAGATGGCATAATACTACACACAGAAAACCCTAAAGATTCCACCAAAAACTACTAGAACTGATAAATTAATTCAGTAAAGTCACAGGTTACAAAACTAATACACAGAATCTGCTGTATTTCTAATAATGAAGTAGAGAAATTAAGAAAACAATCCCACTATAATTGCACCAAAAATAACAAAATACCTAGAAATAAATTCAACCAAGGAAATGAAGGACTTGTACTCCAAAAACTATGAAATGTTGATGAAAGAAATTGAAGAGGACACAAATAAATGGGAAGAAACTCCATGCTCATCTCCTGGAAGAACCAATATTGTCAAAAATGTCCGCACTACTCAAAGCAATCTACTGATTAAATGCGATTCCTGGTTAGCCCGGGGGGCTCAGTGCCACCTTCAGCCCAGAATGTGATCCTGGAGACCCGGGATTGAATCCCACGTCGGGCTCCCTTCATGGAGCCTGCTTCTCCCTCTGCCTGTGTCTCTGCTTCTCTCTCTCTCTCTCATGAATAAATAAATAAATAAATAAATCTTTTTTTTTTTTTTAATTCCTACCAAAGCACTAATAGAATTTTTCACAGAAAGTAAAATTTGTATGGAAATACAACATACATTGAATAGACAAAGTAATCTTTGTAAAGCTGAAGGTGTCACAATCCCAGATTTCAAGATATACTACAAAGGTGTAGTAATAAAAACAGTCTAGTAAAGGCACAAAAATCAACAGAACAGATTTGAAAACCCAGAAATAAATCCATAATTATATGGTCGGTTAAGCTTTGACAAAGGAGGCATGAATATATAATGGGGAAAAGACAGTCTCTTCAATAGATGGCCCTGGGAAATTTAGACAGCTACATGCAGAAGAATGAAACTGGACCTCTTTCTTACACCATACACAAAATAAACCCCAAATGGATTAAGGACCAAAATGTGAGAGCTAAAACCATAAAACTACTAGAAGAAAATTTAGGCGGTAATTTCTTTGACACTAGCCATAGAAACATTTTCCTAGAAATGTCTCCTCGGGCAAAAGAAACAAAAGCAAGATTAAACTATTGGGACTACACCAAAACAAAAAGCTTATACACAAAAGGAACTATCAACAAAACAGAAAGGTAATCTACTGAATGGACAAGATATTTGCACCTGATATATCCAATTAGGGGTTAATATCCAAAATATATAAAGAACTTATACAACTCAACATGAAAAAAATTTAATAAATAATATGATTTTTAAAATGGGCAGAGGACCTAAGTAGACATTTTTCCAAAGAGGGCATACAAATGGCTAAAAGGCACATGAAAAGATGCACATCACTCATCATCAGGAAAATGCAAATCAAAACCACAATGTCACCTCATATCTGTCAGAATGGTTAAAAAAAAAAAAAAAAAACACAGAAAACAACCAAGAAATACCAAGTTGGTGAGGATGTGGAGAAAAAGGAACCCTTGTGCACTACTGGTAGGAATGCAAGTTTGGATAAGCCACTGTGGAAAACAGTATGGAGATGCCTCAAAAAATTAAAAACTAGAAATCCCATATGATCCAATAATCTCATTATTGGGTGTTCACCCAAAAAAAGTGAAAACACTAATTTGAAAAGATATGTGCATCCTTAGGTTTATTGCAGCATTATTAACAATAGGCAAGCCACGGAAGCAACCCAGTGTCCATCCATAGGTGAAGAGAGATAAAGAGAGATGTATATAGATACAATGGAATTTTACTTGGCCATAAAAAGGAAGAAATCTTTCCATTTGCAACAACATGGATGGACCTAGGATGTATAATGCTAAGTGAAATAAGTCAGTCAGAGAACAACAAATACCATATGATTTCACTCATATGTGGAATTTAAGAAACAAAAATAAACAAAAAGAAAGGGACAAACAAAAAACCAGACTCTTAAATATAGAGAACAAATTGGTAGTTGCCAGAAGAAAAGCAGGTGGGGGGATTTGTGAAATAGCTAAAGAGGCTGAAGGGTATACTTATGTTGATTGAACAGTGAGTAATATATAGAATTGTTGAATCATTATACTGGACACCTGAAACTAAGATAACACTGTATGTTAATCATACATACATACATACACACAGATAGATCTATAGACCCTTGTCAATCATACCCCTGCCTCCATTTGGAGATTTTAACAAGTATCCCAGCTGATACTTATGCACTGGGTGTATCTCTGCGCTTTGCCCCTCATCTTGTCTCCCATCTACCACTAATACAACTTATTATTTCAGAAAAGTACTAAATCCAAGGGGAACTGGAATAACTATCTCAACATGAAGGAGGATTTTATTGGCTTGATCAAAACTTAAAATCCAAATGGTTGGTGTCATTATCCATTTCTAGCATTCATATTATTGCCATTAAGTATATCTGTAGGTTAATCAACTATAAGAAAAATAAATTTCTATGATACATGGAACTGGCTGGCCTTCCAAGAACAATGCCTTTTTCCTAGGGAAGAAGTTACATATACAAGTGCAAGAGAGAATGTGTCCAGGGACCTGGAAAGAGCTCAATTTAAGCCATATATGACTACAATGAATAAAAAAACAAAAGGAAGTGACACTTAATCACGGAAGACAATATGGACAATTTAGGGGAATCTCAAGTCTAGGAGATGATAGTGGGAAAGCAGGGGGATTATCATAGACTCTCAGACTTGGAAATGTTTACAGCCATTATCCAATATAGTTTCCCATCCTCTTCTTACATAAATTATATAATATTCTTAACAAGGGGTTTGATGGCTTCTGATTGAATACTACTTACGATAAATAAATGAGAAGAGGGATTAAACAAACAAGACAAACTGTCAACTCTATATATCCCACCTTAAACAACAGAGTTCAGCAAAAAAAAAAAAAAAAAAAAAAAATTGGATGTAAAAAAAAAAATAACTAAGATGTATAGTTTTGAGTTTTTACATCAAGATGTTTACTAAATTTGTAAGTATTTGATCCAAACAAAACAAACCAAAACTCATGATTAAAACGAATGTAGTAATTAAATTGTGCTTCTAACACAGTAACTTGAGGGATGTTTTACTATGAGATGACAGTCCCCATCCTACCGCTGCCAGTGAAGGGAAGAAAGAAGTAAATTAAAAAAAAAAAAAAAAAAAGTCACAGAAAAACTATGTTTTGCTATCAGGGTCATTTCTATGACTCATAACTGGATTACTTCTTTTTTATTTTTTTTTAAGGCTTAAAATGTAGCTTAGTGAATTGATGCTGCATTACTGCTCCATTTCTCAGAAAAATCCTAAAGATATCAGGGACAAACCAAACACGGTGCACCAGTAAAAAGCTGTACAGCATAACTACCCGGGATAGGCAAGGCTAAGAGCTACTGTCTGACCTTTAGCACATGGTCACTCTCTTCCCAAAATTACCTGTACGAGGCCTATCAAAAAAAATCTGTGAATAGCAACATCATAGACACAAAAGGGCCTTTCCTGGGTTGTCCTTACCCAGGAAAAAAGATAGAGGCACCTTAAGACAAGATTTTTTTAAAAAACACCAAAATGAAAACCCCTAAGAGAAAATGTGTTCCTTAGGAAATGAAGGGATACTATCTGGGATATAACAGAACTGCATGTGTGCTGTCTGTGACCCTGTGAACATCTGGCTGAATGCTCACCTGTGGGTGAACAGACCAATGGGGCTAAGGTCATTGGGGAATGTCTATTTTTATGGTGTACATGGCAGTGTCTTTGGGGTTGGAGGCTGTAAGAATGAGAAGGCAAATACAACAGGATGCACAAAGAATGGACCGATCAAGGTTAATGGGGTCTTTAACTGGATCCATTTTGCCATAGTTCCTCCCCACCCCGCACCCCCAGGCGCTCACCAATCACATGAGACTTCAGGAGTGCACCACCAGAATCAATTAATTAAATGACATATTGCACAGAACTGATTTGTTAAATATCTCCCCTCCCTTGCCCTCGGCCTCCAGCAAACTCCCCCAGAGCAGTACAGGCAACGGAGACCTAACTATTGGGAGGAATCCCTGACATTTTTCCGGAGCAGAATTCAGGCTAGTCCAAAAAGGGTCTTTCTCTTATGGGATTTTGGGAAACTGGACACTGACATTTTTATTAGTATTGGCGACGTTTGTTTGGAGCAAATTCAACCTCAGAATGGCAACACTGAATGCAGGAGGGGTTCCACCAGTTGCCCCAATTCCTTCCCTTGTAGCAGACTGGACAAGGCATGCAGTTGTTGGGAGAGTCAACTCCAAGGTTCCATCGGGCATCATGGCGGCAGGTCCAGGAGGAGCCAGGGTACCAGCTGGCTCCGGAGATGTCCAGAGCACCTCCTACCGCCGTCTGGCCCATCCGCATCTCCTGTTCTGTCACATCAGGAAACGTTCCCTTGAATCCTTCCTGCTGTTGCTGCATCCTTTCCTCCTGCAAAATCTCCTCACAACACCTGTGCTCCTCCTCCTGCTCGAGCTTCAGTTGTTTTTTTTTTTTTTTTTTTCTACTTCTTCCATCCTCCGAAGTTCCTCTTGAGCCTCATCAAATCCTGTGTCACCAGCATGACCTGGGGCTCATGGCGAGCCACCTCCAGCTCTATCTCCAGCTCTAGCTCCATCTCCATCTCCATCTTCAGCTCCATCTTCAGCTCCATCTCCACCTCCATCTTTAACTCCATTTCCACCTCCATCTCCAACTCCATCTCCAGGTCCATCTCCATCTCTATCTCCAGCTCCAGCTCCAGCTCCATCTCCAGCTCCATCTCCATTGCCATCTCCAGCTCCAGCTCCAGATCCATCTTCATCTCCATCTCCATCTCCACCTCCAGCTTCAGGTCCATCTCTAGCTCCATCTCCATCTCCATCTCCATCTCCATCTCCATCTCCATCTCCATCTCCAACTCCATCTCCATCTCCATCCCCAGCTCCAGCTCCTCATGAGCTTCCTTGACGTAGCGGCCCACTTGCCCCAGCTGCTGCTTCTCACCCCGAGTAGCCTTCTAGCACTCTGCATACGCAGGCTCAGAGGAGCCAGGCTGTGTCAATCTGGGTGGCTGCTCTCGCTCCCTGTGAAGTTGCTGATTCTCCACAAGCAGCTTCCCTAGAAGTCCCTCTTCATTAGCCAACTGGTCCATGGGCTCCTCAGGCACAGGCCGAGGAACTGTGGTTAGCAGGAAGGAGCCTTCATGGTACCTGTTCAGAGCTTTCCAAGCAGCTGGCTTCCTGGAGAAGTCAACAAGGCCTTTTCTGGAGGGCCTTCCTTGACCCTCCACGATGACCACTGCCCTTTCTCCCTGGTCAAACACAGAAATGACTTCTTCTAGCAGTTTGTTGAAAACATCCTAAGGAAGGCTTGGGATCGTAAGGGATGTGCTCTGGCAAGCAAAGAGCACACGCGGCTGCTTTCCACGGAGCAGCATGTCTCCAGCTCTACTTTGGCAACTTCCGCTCGGGTTGGTGTTTCCAAGTGGATAAAGCCAAAGCCCTCATCCTAATGAATGAAGACTTCACCTGTCATCCCCTATTACCCAAGGTGTTTCCTCATCTCCTCCTCATTGATGTCAGGAGAAAGAGTGCCCTCAAAAAAAAAAAAAAAAAAAAAAAGCCAGTTATGTTGGATGAAGGTCTTCTTTCTTGGTTTCCTAAAATCCTTCAGGTCAATTCAAGTCTTCATTTTGCCGTGGGCTTCTTGCCTGTTTGCAGTTATGGTGATGGTGGTGGCAGCTGCTGCTGCTGCTCGTGGTGATGCTGACGATGCTTCTTTGGAGTATGGTTTTGCTTCTCTGGGTTAAAGGTTTCATTTCTTTTTTGCACCCCTCTACTGACTATTCTCAGAGCAACAGCAACACTATACAACCTCGTGCATTACTTCTTGAAACTCCATTCTACTCCCCCAGCCTTGATCTCTTCTGTGGAGGAGGAGTGTGACCTGTCAGGGTCTTGGCACAGTCCACCTCTGGTTCTTGTCACATCCACCTTGGACCATAGATTCCTAACCCAAGACATTATCCTACTCTGGGGGAAAGAGTCAAGATAAAGGGAGAAGCTATTTTTTTCTTTATTTATTATGGCACGGATTAAAATCTTATGCCTAAAGAACTTACACACTAGGAAGACTCATGATATTTTACCCCGTTGGGTCCTGGGGGTGATGTCAATAAGTCATTTCTACTGGTGACCCAAGTACCTGTGAGAATTTTTTAAGATGAAGTGCAATATATACCCTTATGTCCCTGTTGAAGAGCAAGTGATCACAGTGGGCTCTTTACATCCCTTCACACACTAGTTATGGTGCCTAGACCCTCAGGGCAAACGCTAGAATAGGGAAAATATGGTTTAGTCGAGTGTCACTGAATGGCTCGTTTGTGTCTTCTCAGAAGGTAATTTTTACTACTGGAAGCGCATCCTCCAAGTCAGGAACAGTTACCATCTCCCTATAAGGACACGTCAGTTACTACAGAAACATAGTAGACCTATGTTTTTTTGAAATGGCATCGAGTCAAATACTTCAAAATCTCTATTTTGATGCTTGAATATATTATTCTTTGGGCTAAACCACCATGCTGTTTTTTTACCTCTTTTGATGCTCACGTGATATGAAACCCCGTTTCTTCTTCTAAACTTAGGTATGTTCCTTTTAAAGAGCTGTCCATTGTAGGAGAAAACAAAATAAAAGTGGCTTAAAATATTATATATATATATATTATCTCAAGAACCTAGTTTTTCTCGCCACAATACTGCAGCAGACAAAATTCTGATTATAACTCATTTCCATAAACTAAAAATGATTATATTTACATGGCATTTTAAAATAAAAATTTTTAAACTTACTCACAAGTTGTTAAGATCTGAAGTGCCAAAAGATGTTTTGGAAAGTATTTTGGAAAATGGCCCTCAGAGATTGTCTAGAAATGCATGAAATGAAGTAGCAGTTTGGCAACGGTAACTTATTTTTATTAATGTGAATAGCTAATTCTACCGAATCTAGTATCATCGTTACTATGGATGGAATTGGTTAGTTGAAATATCTGTGTGGATCAAAATAAAAGAATAATTGTAAAATAATCAGTTACATTTCTGAGAGCCAAAATTTAATTGGTAGACTGTATTTTTTGGGGAAAAAAATAATATTTAGATTTTCCTTACAAATTTTTTTTCTTGTATTTTTCTTACCCTTCAAACTGTGCCATATGGCAAAGGTCCTAAAATGCTTTCTTGGAAACTGTTGGTTTCATTAAGATCTGGGTTGCTACTTTTCAACAAATGGGGTAGGTAGAGTTTCTAAGAATCTGTCTATGTTTTATCATCCATTTCTTCTGGTGATTGACAGCAACCATCTGCAAGTGTAGAAAGACACTAACCCTTCATGGGACCCAGCCAAGTAGTAAAGTCGCATT
The DNA here is from genome assembly GCF_011100685.1 of Canis lupus familiaris. NCBI lineage: Eukaryota > Metazoa > Chordata > Mammalia > Carnivora > Canidae > Canis > Canis lupus. The sequence continues at coordinate 58,632,906 of NC_049235.1, read as the reverse complement.
TGAATACAATCACATCAATTAATTTGTAGTTACAATCTCTTGTTTTGAAACTGGAAACCAATACTATTTCATGTATTTCTTGTAATATAAACCTATGAAAAAGACAAGGAACAAGTTATTAATCTCTTTTCCAGATAACTTAATCCTGTGGAGCTTCAATGGTCTTAATACATCAGAATTAACATACGTTAAGTGGTTCAAACATAATTGGACCCAGGTCTGCATTCTTCCAGCCCCCATGCCCTTCCAATGGACAGAGACACTGCAGGGAATGCTTGTCATAAAGATTAATTCTAGAAAACACCAAAAACACTGAAGACTACACAGCAACTATGGATGAGTGTACTGATTTATATAATAATTTAAAATAGCATGTGAAGGAAACTAATTTTGATTGTGTATACATTGTCTTTATTATCTTGGCTAAATTTTTGTTTGCTTGATTTTAAAATATTGTCTAATTCTCTTAATATTTATTATTTATTAATCACTTAAATGGTTTCATATGAACCTTTACATTAAAATTTTCAACTAGTTAGGCTCTAGAAACTAAAATAGGTCACTGATTAATCTTTTTTTTTTTTTTTTTTTGTAAAAAGAAAGAGGAAGAGAGAAATTTTAAGCAACCAAGAAACACTGAGCTTTTATAATTTGTTTCTCTTTTGTACAACCCTCCATGTGGTCGTCTGGAGCAGGTTTCTGTCCCAAGTTTTATGAAAGGCTCCTTTAAAAGCAGCTCCAAACTGGGAGGCCAGAGTATTAAACATTCAGCGAAGCATTTAAGAAAAGTACGGGATATAAAGACTTCAATAGCCATTCATTTACACTGGAAACACGACTTGATTAAATGAAAAGCTATCTGTATTTGGGTTTCTTACATTTAACAAAGAACCTTCCAAGAAATGTCAGCCAGATCTACCTACTTTTCCTTACTTGACATAATTAGTACCCTCAATCCTGTTTCATAAATCTCATTGATTTATAAACACAGAATATATATGGCTTGCTGCTTTACGTCTTACGTTTGACAATGTTGAAAATATGCATTAATATGCCACCAAAAGAGCTGATAATTGGCTTCAAGTTAGGAGCATCTAAAAGATGATTCCAAACGTAAATATTTGCATTTCTCTGGTATTTTAAGGAGTAACTATTTTATTACTGTTTGATGGAAGATGAAGAGCTGCTTCTGCCATTCAGTTGCTTACTTTACATTCTACTGATAACCACTGCTGTAGACACTGGAGATAATCAGTGATATCAGCTTAAATTCAATGATGCTGCAGGTGGCGGGGTGGGGGGGAGGTGGGGGCTGGTATTTAAAATGTTAAAAGCAACAGCAGATAGGTCAGGTAAGATGAGCCTACAGAAGGCGGCCTTCACCACATCAGTGTTTCCAGAGAGGAGGTGATTAATGGGGTTAAAAAAATAAAATAAAATGAAAGCAGAGCAGAGGGATGGGACACAAGAAATTTAAAAGGAGAAACGAAAGAGAGGCCATGGCTAGAAAGGGGTAAACTAAAGGTATTTTTGCAATCTTAGAATTGGGGCGCCTGGCTGACCCAGTCAGTAGAGCACATGACTCTTGATCTTGGGTTGTAAGTTCAAGTCCCACTACGCTGGGCCTATGGTTTACTTAAAAACAAAACAGAACACCTGGGTGGTATAGTCGGTCAAACGTCTGATTCTTGGAACTTAGAATATTGCACTTAAATGTGCAGCCAAAGCCTCAGGGTGACTTTTGAGAGTTTTTTGGATTTTTTCACTTACTTCAGAGGAGCTACAAGATAATTTATTATGGTGCTATTTTTCTTTTAACATGACAAATACTTATATGTTTTGAGAAGATAAATTGTAAGCCTAGTTACTCTGCTACACTCATTGTTAATTTCTTCAGTGACTTGTGGTGTTATGAAAGCTAAAACAAAGCAAAAACACTTATATGATCATTTCTGTTAATATGATAAATGCCAGCAAAATACTTTCCTTAACTACACACTTCCCCCCCCCCCCCTTCTTCCTTTCTTCCTTTCCCTCGATTTCCTTCCTTTCTGGCCTTATCTGTCTGCTTCTCTTTCTTTCTTATGAAAAACATACCCAGGAACCCAGGCCAAGGAAAAAATAATTTTGAAAAATACTAAAAGTTTAGAACCATTTAAAGCAGAATATTTTTTTAAAGAATAAAAAAGAAAAGGGCCTTTACACCTTGATCCTTCTTCATTATAAGTTACAATCATAAAAAGACTAAATTATAATTTAAATAATATTAATTTACTTGAATGTTACTGTTTATTTCTACTAATAAAAGTGAGAAAGTTCAATATGACATGATTAAAATTTAAATCTGGAAAAATGTTATCTTCTTAAATGTTTCATGCTATTCTGGCTGTTAAAGTCTAATAGTGTAAAAAGCTAAAATGCAGGAAAATGGCATTGTTGGAAATCTTTAAAAATGTTAAAGAACAAAAGTCACTCAATTGTTGGAAAACTTTAAAAATGTTAAAGAACAGAAGTCACTCAATGTAATTTTTGTTTTATAAAAGGTTATTTTCAATTTAATTTTGTTATTTTTATCTTCAGATAGATTGAAAATCTGTCTCATTCCTCAATTCAATTTCATTACATTTGTATGTGGATTTTATATAGTTCACAACACTGATACTTTATAATCTAGTTTTAAAATCCTTTCTGAAGTGTTGAAAGCATCATGCTTTATTTGGAAACAGTAGCATAAAAATAATGAAATATCCAAATATCTCCATATATTAATTCCTCTGCACCTGCATGATTGTTCTATCATTTTTCACAATTTAAAATGGAACTCATCCATCACTTTGATATGAGCGCATGAGCACAATTTCTTGTGCCTTTTGCTTATTTCATCAGCTTTGTGCTTGAGCTTGATAAAAAGGGGGGAAAAAGTCTATACTGAAAATAGTAATGTGAGCTAATGCTTACTGATTTTTTTTTTTTAATGTGCCAGGCACTTTTCTAAGTATTTAAAATAAAGACTCATTTTGTCCTTAAAGCGTCCATCTAGAGTAGGTATTTTATGATCCTAATTTTACAGGGGAAGAAACTGACACATTAACAAGTTTAAGCGACATGGCCAAGTCTCCAATACCTAGTGAATGGGGAGCTGGGTTCCACACCAGCCAGTGTAGTTCTAGACAGATCAATACAATCCCTCCAGAGATCTTGTTTTATGTATTGCAAAACAAAAGGGAGTAACAAATGAAAAATACTTCTGAATGGTGAATTTTAATGGAGCATTCTACCTAATAATCTACAGATGTAAAATAAATTGTAGTATGCTGCTTGTAAAGTCATGAATAAACAATGTGAGGTCTGGACAAATTTGCAGCATAATCAGCAAGTGTTTTCCACATTTTTCTAAAATCAGAATTTTTTTTTAAAGATGTTATTTACTCATGAGATGCAGAGAGACAGAGACATAGGGAGAGGGAGAAGCAGACTCCTCCAGGGGAGCCCAACGCGGGACTCGATCCCGGGACCTCGGGGTTATGCCCTGAGCCAGAGGGAGACGCTGAGCCACCCAGGCATCCCTAAAATCAGAATTTTTTTCATTATACTCTTTAAAACTCCTAATTGTGTGGATAATAGCAGAAAGAACTTCCTCCACTGCCTACACAGAATCAATTATTTGACATCGAGAGTGGCCAGTTTGAGGAAAGTTTAGAAGATTTTTTTCTCAAATCACTGCAAATACCAGAGCTCAGAATATAGTTCATTCATTGTCAAAAAGGACTTGAGAAACAGAGGAGCGCTAGTTCAGAAAAGATAAAATGACCAGAAAAAGATATAGGTCTTATTTTATTTGCCAGAAATCCTCCATTTTTCTATAGGGAAAAGCAAAAATGATCTCCTTTTAGAATTCATTAAATTTTGTATTTTCACAAAAACAGCATCAGCATAAACTCTTGGGAGAAGTAACTTCATTTTCAAATGGCAAGGAAAATTCATATTAAGGCTCTGAATCAGAAAGTATGCATGGGTTTAAATACATAGTAAGTTAGTTATATTTTCATTATCTTCTAGTTTCATATTACCACATGATGTTATTTTATTTCCATGACAGTAGATTACAGTAGCTGCCCATTAGCTAGGTTAAGGGGATTCATAACTGAATTATGACAGGACAAATAAGTAACCAATTGAACAATTTATAGTGAGATATTTTTATGGCATTTCCCAGATGACATTGGTGACATAAAAACATGATATATTGAAAAGTACTGAAAGCTGAGTTTCACAAATATTAAATACATACTTACTGATATATCTATTAACTCACATAATTTATATGGTAAAGAACATATCACTAAAACAAATCTGAATTAATTAATTAATTAATTTATTTATTTATTTATTTATTTTGGAGAGAGATCAGGAGAGTGACGGGCGGGGAGGGGGGAGAGAATCTTAAGCAGGCTCAATGTGGGACTTGTCCTCACAACTCTTGACATCAGACCTGAGCTAAAATCAAGACTTGGAGGCTTAACTGACCCGGCCACCCAGGTGCCCCTCGAATGTATATTTAGACTCCTAATACTCGAGGGAAAATAAAGGCTGTAATATGCCTATGCTTCTTATACATAAGCTTAAAAATTATTTTCCTATCCTGAAGCTAAGAATCAAAATGTGAAAATCAAAGATAAGCAACCTATAGATAAGAAATTTTCCCTATCTTGACAATATTTTCTTGCCTTCCTTTAGTGTTGAGATACATTTTATGTGGCAATTCACGCAGTCATTCATTCACTTGTTATGTAAGATAAAATGTCTCCTCGTGAGGCTGTAATTCAACATATCCACGTATTCAGAGCGCAGACCTTATGCATGCTTACACTGGAAAGAGATAACCTTGGTTAGATTCCCAGCTCTACTATATACCAGATGTTGCCAAATTACTTCATAACCACCAAGTTCCTCACTTATCACGTGAGAATAACGATGGTATCTACCCAACAGGGTGGTTCTAAAAATTAAACGAGACGAGGCAGAGAGCCTAACACAAAATACGTATTCTATAAATATTATCTACAAATATTATCAAATATTGAGTAGAAAAGTTAATAATGAATTTGAGTGTCCAGGCACTTAGGAAGTCTTCTTCTAACACCTCAAAGAGCTTGTGTTATATTCTGTTGTAACTAAGCAATGGAAATTCTAGTGACAGAGAGTGAGCTGTTGAAGGACACCACCACCAAGACCCGTTGGGAACGCCCTGATATTACATCATAAAATACAAATAAATACAAGGGCTGTAGCAGGTGGCAAAATTACAGGGAGTAACGGAGTGAAATTAAAATACATGTCTTGGTAGGTGCTCGGCGAGATCTGGGACAACACTACGTCTGTATACTTAGAGACGCAGTTGCTGTGGTATGTATGCTCTCATACGCACCCAAAAACGAAAGGCCTCGGTGGGAAGCTAATCATATTATGTAATAAATTATTTTCTCAAAGTTTTATAGATAAATTCAATTAAAAAATAAATTCCAAAAACTTTTAAATGACCTGGGACAGTTTAGTTTTTTTTAGAAGAGATAGTTATGTCTATAACCCTCTCAAAGAAGTCACCTTCTCCAGTGACAGGAATTATCTCCATACTACTTCCAAAAATCTGAGTTTGGATATTTTCCCATTCCTTCATAATGGAATAGGGGTGAGTCAATACAACCAAGGCTACAAAGGTGTCAAAGAATATGTCATGTCCCTCACCTTAGAATTTATTATTTCCTATGATTCTATTAATTTACCAATATCTTTAGTTGCTGCAATTGGGGCTGATTCTAGCAACCGAAATTTCGCTGATAGTCTCGAAACAGTGAATCCTCCTATGGACAGTGTTAGGCGAGTAACTCTCCGATGCAGGAGCAGGAGGAGGAGACAGAATTGTAAACCTTAACTAGTGTGTAATAAGAAACATTTTAGACAAACGTGGAGATGAAAACATTTACAAACACATTCTGAATTTAGTGATCACTAACCTGTCCTCCTGGAGCTGAGTCCGAAAACTCATATGCTGGGACATCTGCATCTTAAAGGTTTAATGTAGCTCTTGTGTAATAACTACCTGCAATCTCTAAAGGCTTTTTATGCTAATAGGTCACCGTTAAGTAGCTATATGCAAATTCACAACCTTAATTCTAGAATATAAACTTCCAGGATTTCTTAGACTACATTTTCTTTACCTTTCTCTTTTTGAGCCCTAAACTCAAGCAATTTGGTGAGCCTGTAGCCTGCATACTTCATGGCAATGTGGGAGAGTCATTATCAACCAAGAGTAACATTTTCACACAATTATCTTTAAATATTTATTGATGAAGTATTTGATTTTTTTTATCCTAGCTCCACCCTCTCAGCTGGACATTAATACAACAGGCCATACTTAAAACACGGTCCAGAGACTGGCGCTCATTCATTCATCAATGTGTATTGAAGGCCTGTTACTGTGTAGGCGTAGTTAGTAGTGCAGGGTACAATGCAGTAATCAAGGCAGGCCACGTCACTGTTTTCTTGCAGTTTACACTCTTGTGGGTAAGAGAGAAGATGAACAAATAGACTCTCCATACATATTTGCAAAACATGTGAGAGAACAAATTGAATAAATATTGAACAAAAAATTAAATATTGAATCTCTATTCTGGTAGGAGATGATTATAATTATCCATGCAACTTCCTCAAAGAGTTCTCTTCTGATTCTCCAGTTGGGAGACCAAATAAAATATATTTCCCCAAAATAGCAGACTGCCAATTATTCTTGATTTTTACTTCCACATCTATAAATAGACATGGATGATCATGCGCATTTATGCATATTGTTGTAACTGAACAAGTCACTTAAAGAAGTAGATTAGTGTAAATATTACACGTAATCAACTTTCCTTTTGAATTTTTTGGAGTGAAGTCAAAAATTTCCACTTTTTCTTTCTTTATTGTTTTGTTTTGTTTGGGCCCAATGTCCGTGATCAGAGTATAAAACAAATACCACTTTTTTGATTCCACTGTGTCATAAAGAAATGAAACATTTATCACTGAGCGATGCTAAAAAGGTCACATTCAATTTATCAGAGTGCCCTTCTCAGGCAGCTCAAGAGAAGAGCGGCAACATCAGCACACAGGTGTTCTGAGTCCTCTTTCCCAATCAAGGAAACGTTCAAGTATTAATTGCCAGTCATCTATTTACCCAATATATTTAAGTTTATATATAAATGATAGTTTAATAATATATTAACTTGAGAAAGCAGAAGGTGCCCAGAGATGCTTTCATTTGTCAGTTTGCACGTGAGCCCAACCACACGTCATTTATCAAACTTGTGTTTTCTCAAGAAGTCAGTTTGTACAATTAAGAGAAACTTTGAAAACCAGGGTTCCTGATTTCACTGGTAATTGAGCTATTATTCTCTTGCCTTCTTTTTGATGCTAGCTTTCTTTCCCTACTCTGAGTACTGGGATGCTTCACGTCCAAAGGTCGACCACACGTGGAAGCACACGTCAACACTACTGCGTCTGTGTTCATCTCCGATGGTCTCACACCAAGCCGACAGTGTCATTTTCAAACGGCCACCTCTACTTTGAAATACTAAGTTTTCTTCCGGATCATTATTTTAACCCATTAATTAAAGCCAAAATGCTGATAAATGACCTTGCTTCGGAACTGTTTTATTTTTTATTACAAGTCAGGAAATTACCTATAATTTATAGTAAAGGATTATTTTTGGTAACATCTAGAATTTGGTCTAAAAGTTTCAGTTTAATGGCATTAAATAAAAAGCCACGAATTCGTTGATCTAACACCTAAAAGCCATTTATGAGAGCAAATGATTTGTTACCACAAAGTTATTGTATACCTGCCAATAATGTGACTTTTACTCAAGTCACAGAAGATATTGCTAACTAACCAGTGAACAAAGAGAGGATGGCACCTTCTATTCTCACTGTGACCTAACACCCAGGTAACAGGATATGAACATTTTCTAGATGTTAGATTACATCAGTGGCAAAAGCAAAATGTTTATTTCTCTCCTTAAGTGGATAAATTGCCTGTTACATACACATAACATCTGTTTAAACTTTCCAGGACTAGAATAACAATCTCGAGACAAACTGGAACTAGAAATCATTTTATTTGCTTTATGAACTATTTCATTGAAAAATAATCTTTAACATATGACGTACACATCAAGGCTGTGTGGCAGAAAAAAGCATAGACAAGGGAAAGGAGTTGGATTTTTGTCCCTACCTCATGGGAGGCACTTAATTTTCCTGGGTCTCAGTTTCCTCATCTGTGAAATAAGGAATTGAGAACAACCGAGTGTTGAATTTCTTTACATTTCTAAAGCCTATTAAATAAAGGTAGCTTATATTTGACATAAAACATGCTATGAGCTAGATCATTTTATGTACTGTGTTGATATCAGCCTTTAAAATTTTATTTATTTATTTATTTATTTATTTATTTATTTATTTATTTAAATTTTCGTACACATCAACCCCGGTGTGGGCCTTGAACTCAAGACCCCAAGATCAAGGGTTGCTAGCCAGCCAGGTGCTCCGTATCAATTTTGTTTTCATAAAATATTTTTTTCACTGCAGTGCTGACTTATTTCACTGGAAATTATATTTTCTTGACTTAGTAACAGAAATTGAATAAAGGCAAAATGGATGTTTCAGACTGTGTCTCACACAGGTTTACAGTAAAATCTGAAGTTGGTTTTCAGAGAAGTAAAGATTCTTTGTCAAGTTATTATGTTGAAAAATGTAACAATGACCAAATAAATAATATACGGGCAATTAATCTGAGCTCTCAATCATGGTCATGAAACGTCCTCCTCCCACTTCTAGTTCCCTTTCCAGTAAATTATTACTTCCCAATTATTCCATATGTTTTATGATAGCTTCACCTTAGGACCTTATAAAAACTTCATATGATGGATTAGGTTCCAAAATCTTTAGAGTGTGGATTAGATCATTCCATCAGTCTTTTTTTTTTTTTTCTGTTATTCTCCAAATTGCCTATTTTCCACTTCTTAATCACTTACCCTCTCCTTGTAGCTTCCATCAACTCAACAGATATTCTTAAAATGTTTCTTGTACTCATTTGTTCAAAATCAACTTGTCATTTGTAGTTCTGAAGAAACAGTTCTCACAAAAAGCATACTTGGCGTGCCCAGATTGAAAACATAAAACTCCACAACTGCGCTGCTTGAGAAATATTCGGTTTTTGCTTTGTTTCATTTTAATTTTAGTCATTAATTTTTAGATCCCTAATCCTAGTATAGTTTTCCACGTTTAAAACACCCATTTCAGTGACCCCATCTACTTTACCTCATCTTACACATTATTTAACATGCTACTAGTAATTACCATTCAATAACACCAAAAATAATGGAAGACAAACAAAGGTGGTTGTTAAAATGGAAGTACTGACTTCTGGAGATATAAATTACTCTCCTCTCCCCATTCCTCTTCAGCTAACATCCTGGTCTCAATACTCAATAATCATCTTCCACCAACACAGGTAGGTACTAACCTGTCCCAATTGAGTACACTTTCTATAAAAGTTCTGTATCCTTACCAAACACCCTGCAGGCCTCCCCGTAAAACATGCATATTCAACATGCATTTTTTTTTTTTTGGAAACCACACAAAAGACACGAGCACACACATGAATAGAGTTTAATAACTCCATTTAGCATGAAAATAACTACGTGCTAACGTGATCAGCATTTCTTCTCTTCAATCCATCCTTTTAAGATTCTATTTATTTATTTGAGAGAGTGCATGTGAGAGAGAGAGAGAGAGCACGAGCAGGGGGGAGGGAGAGGGGCAAGGACAGAGGGAGAAGCAGACTCCCCGCTGAACAGCAAACCCTATGCGGGACTCGATACCAGGACCCCGGGATCACGACCTGAGCTGAAGGGAGACACTTCACCAACGGAGCCACCCAGGTGCCCCGTCCATTCTGTCTTATATGGAAAGAGCACACCCTTTAAAACTGTGTGCTCATATCATTCTCCTGATTAAAATAACTGGCACCTCTCAATACCTAACAAATAAACAGAATCCCCCCCAAAAAACTTAAACTGCTAAGACAAAACAAACCTTTCGCCATCTGACATAGTCTCTCTTCTCAGCCTACAGGACTTTCTTCTACACGTGCAGTTCTCGGGCCACACGGAGCTATTGCCTCCCACATACTTATCATTTAATGCTTATGAATCTTTAAACTTATTCTCTCTACCTGTAATATCATTACCCACTTTTTATGGGCATTTTTGAGCAATTTCCTCCTCTTATTTTCTGATTAGTATAAATGTCACCTCCTCTGAGTTTCTGTAATGAGCTTAAGGCATATTTTCATGTATCTCAGCATCTCCTGAATGTCGTGTTTTGGGTGCTCAATAAATGCTTATTGTGTAAATGATTAATAATGATAGGGATCGATGAGAACAGAAAGACATCCCAAATTTGGTTTCTTCTTTCAAAGACTTAACAGTGAAGTATGGAAGAGCAAGTGTGTTGGACATAACAGAACATTAGACAGCATATGTGGAGGGGACTAGAAAGGAAAGGCAAAAAACACGGAAATGAAAAGCATGGATGTGCCTTCTCTGCTAGGCACAAGCGATGCACTTTCACATATATAATCTCTATTTCTGAAGTATATTTTTATTTAAAGTATAAACACATTATTATAGTTTTAATAACAGAATACAAACAATGAGCAATATTTAAATATCAACTATGAAGGACAATAAAACGTTCAATAAACAAAGCTTACTAATATCACAAAAATAAAGACCTTAGACAAATGGTGTTCAAAATCATGAATTTTTCTAACAAATAAATATTCTAATGATGTACACAGGAAAGCCAAAGATAGAAATACAACTATGTAATAATTATCTAAATGTTTGTCCTAATAATCACATAAATGCAAATTAAACAATAAGCTATGGTTTTTGGATGCAATTTGTGCTTCCCACACAATACTCTGATTGTTAGCCTACTTCTTAGTATTCCCTGCTAAATTAAAATAGTGGAAGTCTGGACTGTGGTCTTTAATGATGCATCATGTGCCAACCTAGCAAAATCTACAAACATCTATTGAAATCTCTTGAATAAATTTACTAATGAATGCATGAATACGTGAATGGAAATGATAGCATGCAAAGCTAGAAAGGTACCATGGATTGAGTACTCTCTTTGTCCTTTTCTTTTTTCTTTTCTTTTCTTTTCTTTTCTTTTTTTTCTTTTCTAAGATTTTATTTATTTGAGAGAGAGAGAGAGAAGGAGCAGAGGGAGAGGGAGAAGCAGGCTCCCCACTGAGCAGGGAGCCCAATGTGGGACCAGATCGCAGGACCTTGGGATTATGACTCCATCCAAAGGCAGACACTTAGCCTACTGAGCCACCCAGGTGCCCTGGATTGGATACTCTCGAAAATTGCCCTTTGGACATGGATTCCAACCACAGCAACACAAGCACACTGAATAATCCTTCACTCATTCATGAAGCATTTCCTTGTAGGTTCCAAACATACTCAAAAATGGACTCTTCTTCATCAGCAGAACTGCTGTCCTTGGATTCTTTGTCTTGTTCTACTCTGAATCTGTCAGCCAGGTTAGAGAGAGTGATCACCTTCCTCCCACCAACTCCCATTTTCCCTCAGTCACTCTACCCTTTGCTTCTACTCTCTAAAGGTGCTGTCTTTCTACTTGACTACGTCTTCATTCTCATTTTCTTCCTTTTAAGCCATTACAATACACTCTTAATTGGCTTTTCTGCTTTCAATTCCAAACCACTTCAATCAATTTTCCAAAGTACAGCCACATTGTTACTTCTTGACTTGAAATTCTTTAGCCAGTCCCCGACTTTGACAGGATCAAGTAAAAATCCTTTTGTAGAGCAAGAGGTATTTCCCTAATTTGCTGCCCACGTGGCTTTGCACTGGCTGCAAGATAAGCTTCTCACACACGCTGAAACACAAAGACATACCAAATTCTCACACTTAAAGGCTTTGCATCTGTTAGTCCTCGGACCCTTTCCGATCTTGAACACCAGGCATATTCTTTCTACCAGACCCTACTTAAGTGACCCTTCCTTCGTGAAGGTTTCCTTAATTCCCCTCTGGAGATGTGACCGCTCTTTCCTCTGTGGCATCCCCTTACCCCTATATAATTCAAGATTACACTTCTTACTGTTACATGTCAGTCACCTACTCAAGCTGTGAGTGTCTCTAGTGCCCGGAACATATTCAGTTCTAAAATTACTCAATGTTTATTATCATTTCAGTGGTACCAACTGACAAGAGCTCAAACTGACAGAACCACTCAGAGTGACTGACTCAAGGATTTTTAATTTCAGTATATTTTTTGTGAATCTAAAACACGGTTTTCTTACTTCCGTATTTGCATAGCCTAAACTAATACATGTATTTCAATATTCAATGCTGTGATATTGTGATTTATAAGAAAAATGCATATTTGGGCACTCAGATGACCCAAATATATTTCTCGTATATATTTGGTCTTCGTTCATGGTTCGTGGCTCACTACTTCCAAAACTCTAGGAATTTCCTAAGTGTGGAGAATAATAAAGCTATTTTTTGCTATGTTAATGAAGCAACTTTTGGAAAGCACCCAGGGATTGAGGCTGGATGCCAAGAGAATTGACCATGAGATTAGAGGATTAAAACATTCAGATCCATCCCACTCTTTGCCCCTGACCTCCTTGAAGAAGAAGGGAGGGGCTGAGGATTGAGCTCAATCATCAATGGTCAATGATTTAATCAATCTTTTTTTTTTTTTTTTTTTGTAATGAAGCCTCCATAAAACAAAAAAAGCAAAACAAAAACAAAAGGAAGGATCTCAGAGAGCTTCCAGGTTGCTGAAGACATGGAGATATGGGGGGAATGGCATGCCTGGCGAGGGGATGGATGCTCTGCGCCCTTTCCACAGACCTTGCCCTTTGCATTTCTTCCACTTCTCTGTTCATGAGTTATGTACTTTTATAATAAACCAATGATCTAGTAAGTAAATATTTCTCCAAGTTCTGTGAGCCTCTCTAGTAAGCTAATCAAAACTAAGGAGGGGAACATGGAAGCCTCTGATTTCCAGACAGTCAGTCAGAATCACAGGTGACAACCTAAACTTGCAACTGGAATCTAAAGTGGCCAAGGTGAGGGGGGTTGTGGTGGAGGGTGGAGTTGGGGAGGGGAGTACTTGCAGGACTGAACCCTTAACCTGTGGACAGTGTCAAAATCGAGCTGAACATCCAGTTGGTATCTGGGGCATATCTTGTTGTATGTGTGGTGAAATCCCCCCTTCTCCACATATTGGCATTGGTGGGTGTCAAGACCTTTTGAATGCTAACCAACTCGTATCTGTATGCCAAAAAAAATTTTCATGGCTTAAAACATAATATGATGCTATTTAGCATATTTAGATAGAAATATGAAGTGTGGTATTGATTATTATGTGGCTTCTTCTACTACATCAAATGGAGAACAAAATATTTCTCTAGTAAAATTTCACATTATAGAGATATAATTACATTAAATCTTATCTCTAGTTTCATGAAATATATAAAATACAGTTATCTAAAGGATATTTTTAAATGTTTCTAAAATGATTTGGACATGTTTTTTCTTTCTCAATATCTTAATGTAGGAAGGAGATATAAAAACATGGCACATTTTAGGCAAATTAACTATAGTATTATTTATTGTGGCCTACCTTTAGAAGTGAGAAAGAATTGCTTCTATATTCCATTTTCCTTCTGTTTCAGAGCTAGTATTTTGATAAGCTTATCTACCTTATGAAGAAGTTTAAAAGCCCAGAACCTATGCCTGATGTTAATAAGAAAGTCTACTGTAATATATGAGATATATGGAATAGAATAGCAAATGGAAGGTCTGTGTCCTATTTTTGGTTTAAATTTTTGTTTAAGGAAAGTGTAATTTGGTACAGTGTATTACTATTCTACAATTTATCCTTTAAATGTAAAAATAGCTCTACAGCTACTCCCTTGTTACTTCATGGCAATTTTGGAGGAATGCCTGAGATTATATTTAGAGTCCTGTAAGAAACAAGAAAAAGAAACAACGAATAGCAAACTTAGAGTTCATTCAGGAAGAAAGGTATTAGAATCATCTCTAATAACGAGGCTAATGGAAGGGAACCAGAACTCAGAAAACGTAAAACTAAATGATCTAATGCTTCCATGCAGCAATGCTATAAGGAAGGAGAGGGTGAAAAATAGGAGGCGAAAGGTAAACTATGCTAATCTATTGAGCGCTGATAACGGTAGCATAGAATTGTCTTCAATTACACGTAAATAATTAAAATGGAAATAGCATTTACAAAATTTGAAGTCAACCGTACGCTGACATAGGGTTAGTCTGTTTAATTTCTAGATCGCTATGAGATGTATTAATGATGCTCCGTTTATTTATAAATGTTCATGGCATCGTCTCCAAGAGCAATACAATCGGTTGAAAGCCATCTTTTGAATCTGGTACGCTACATTATCTATAAATTTTATTTGTTCAAATTGACAAAATGTGTTGCCTTATTCTTTGTGACACGAGGCCTTCAAGAGAGTCTTCAAGTGCTAAAAATTTTGCATATGCCACCGAAGGAAGAACTATCTCATGGGTTTTGGTTTGGTTCCCAACCTATGGATTTAGATCACCAGGGAGTTATTTCAGAGGGATTTTCAAAGCCACAAGAGCTTAGTAAGCATTACCATTAGAGCAAACAGGTAGGTTGCATACACATGAAGGAGCTGTGCTCATGTTATGATTAAATGTAAAGTATTAAAAAAGTATTAATTCAGCATATGTTTCTGTCATTATGAATGACCTTAATCAACGGAGAATTATCTTTCACATGGAATCAGTAAAAGTGACTGATCTTATTTCTGAAAAAGATGAGGACTGTGATCTAGATATAACAGTAAGATTGGATTTTACGTTTAATCATCCCTTGACTTTCCTTCCTATGGCATAACTGTATAATTTGTACGGTTACACTTTCCTATCTTTAGGCAACTCAACACGTACTCTGAGCTCTTAGGTTCACTCGTTTTAATTGTGTTTTTTCTTGTATGTTCTAATTTGAGTGCTGATGCTAATTTTAGATGTGAGAACTTAAATCATTCGTATTTTCTAGGTCTTGAAAATAAAGTAGGAAAATTGAACCAAGACTTTTTCTGAAGTTCTCTCCAAATCTAACATCCCATAACTCTCTTACACCTTAGAGTACGTGGTGGCAAACACACAGCAGGTGCTTAATGAATGCTTGTTTAATTAATATGGCGTAGCTTTTACTACTTTATACATCTAGGCTGACTGCGGGAATATTGTGTTTCTTAAAGTTTTTCACAAAACTAATGGTTGGAACATCTCAGAACTCTCCGCAACTGATTGATTGGAAATCATTGGGTTTATATTCTTCCCATAAAACTGCAGGTTTTTTACAGCTTTATAGACAATAATGAGTACACTTAATTACATATGCACAGTAGCAATAATCTCCAAAGACAATTTAATTTCTGAAGCTGTGTACTGTAATCTCAGCCAAATCACAGATTCACACAAATCAAACTGGGATGAAGTTTAAGAATGAAAGCCAATCTGTCTCACTAAACCTTTCTCTGAATCTTTGGTAACTTGTAACTTGTAACTCATATTAGGACCAACATGGGTATTTTTAATTAGAGTGAGATGTTCTCAGTAAAAGATATATAACTCACATTGTGCCCAGTTGAATTCAGAGAGCACAACAGATTTTTGGGAGAAGCAAGTAATTACAAGAAAGGACACAAACTTGCTAATTGTTAGGTATGACGCATATACATTGTAGTCGAAATATCTTAAAAGTCAATGAGATACTAACATAAAATCATCTAATTTAAGATTAATGCATCCGTGAGGGTTTGGTGCCATGTTTGGATGGTTTTACTTTTCCAAGGACATTTGCCATTCAGCATAAAACAGATTGATATAAGTATTCCCAACAGATTCTTAAAGAAGTTTGAGATATATTTCTTTTCAATAAAGTACTGAATATATAAATGACTTAAAGATGACCTGCAATTAATATCTCATAATCTGCTTTTTAAAAATACTGAACATCAAGTATAGTAATTCAGTACAATAAATTAAAAAAAAAACTGTACCATTTCTTTGTCAAATGGAAAGCTTTACCCCTCGGCTTTTTTGTTGTTGTTGTTAGGAACACAACATGAGAACTACCATCTTAACGAAACTTGTAGTGTACATGACGATATCGTTAACTTTAGGCACTGTGTTGTAAAGCAGATCTCTAGAAATCACTTATCTTGCATAACTGCTGAAACTTTACCGTTTTAAGGTTTTAACCGGAATAAGGAGCCAATATGTCAACATGATGTCAAAATATCCTGTTAAACGTAAATCTAAAACTTACATTAATGACTTGGCCGTAGCTTAATAAACCCACCGGAGGAAAAAGAAAATCTTTATACCAAACTTCAATATGTAGAAACAGGAACTCCACACAAGTACGATGTTGAAAGCTTCAAAAGTCTAGGAGAAATACGTTATTTCAAAAATGAGTTTTGATTTAAACGTAAGCTCGAGGTAGTTATGAAAAACATTAGGGGAAATTGGAAAGACCTTGTTAAAATAATTGAGCTTACAGAAGCAGTGATAAGAATGCAAATCTGAAAATTGCCTCTGCATCACATAGCTAGCTAAATAATCCTAGAAGTGGAATCATTTTTCTTTCTCTCAAAGCAAAATTGGAATTTTAATAGGTGCAAAGAAAAGTGGTATGGAAACCAGAAGCACCTGGATTTCCATCTCTTGTGAGACACATTAAGGCACATGAAAAAAAAAAAAAAAAAACATGGTTTTATCTTTTAAACTTCTAAAGCTGGATGTACTTTTAGTTTTCCTTAATAGTGTATTAGGACTTTACAGCCAAGGATGTATTTAAATTTTTGGAATAAACAAATACCATTTCCAACCTTTCCCCCTTGGAACTACATAAACTGATTGTTGATGTATTTAGACATTTTTAGAATTCTTTCCTTCTTTGTGTTTCAACATGTGCAACTTTGATGCACCTACAAAAACTCCACTTTGGCAATATTACCTAATTGTTTAATTGTAATCAATTTCCATCAGGTGGCAATGGGTGAATCTCTTAGGGTTGATGCTGACCAACTGACCGGACATCCTGGTTCGCCAACTATAACTGTGGCAGGAATAGAAGAAGTGACACACAAAAAAATCTCAGTAAGGCTGTGTGGTATTTGCTGGGTTGCTGTGCATTTAAGAAAGCTGATAGAAGCGTTAAGTATCGTTCACGGAAGCCCAGTGAAAGTGCTTAAGGGAAATGAGCACTTTTACGGAGAGTAGTTGACTAGAAAAAATTGGATAGAGTTCATGTCATCAAGCACACATGTGTCATGCCTGAAGAAGTAAAAGGCCGCTAGTCTTACAGGGTTCGAGTAGGGGCCAGAATTCTGGACAGTTCTAGAAAAACACTGCGTTGCTATTGTCCCCAAACTGGTCTAGGAGAGGGTACTAGCAGATTCTGTGGTAGGAACTTGGTCTGCTGGCTTCCTACGATGAGTCTGCGCAGGCTGGGTGAGTGCCACATGGTCTCTTCCCACGAGTACTTTCTCGGGAAGTCTTCCTGCTGCTGAGGTCTGGTCACATCCTAATGCACTTTCTTGACACTTTATCAAGGAGTCTGATGACTTCTCTAGTTGACTTTCTTCAGCCCATTAGTATTGATTTGGCAGTCCTATGTTTGTTTTGTTTTGTTTTGTTTTTAATTTTCCAGGTTTGTTGAACCCATCCTAATTTCCGAAATGTCAAAGAAAGCTTTCTTAGATATGAAAGCCCAACCAACAGTATCTAAGTTACAGTTCCGAAAATCCTTTTCTCCCCATTAAGTAGGGAGAGAGTATCATGAAATTCATTGGTCACAGGGACCCCAATATAAAATGACGTTATTTTATTTTATTTTTTTTAAATGAGGTTATTTTAACTGTAACTCTTCACCGATAATTTGCTCTTTCTCAGTCAACTACAAATTAGGATAGGCTATTGGTGGTTATAAATGCCACTTGATAGCAGTGAAAAACTTAAGATGTAATAATTCTTAGAGTCTGGAGAACAAAAAATTAGTTTTGATTGATAAATACATTTGTTTTCCAATTGCATACTACATCAAACAGATAAGAATTATATACCTATTGCTCTACCTTCCAAATTGTGGGATATATGTAAGTCTACGAGTTACTTAGGGTAATAAAACCTAAGAATTATTATCTTGGAAGAAAGCTGAGGTTTTATTCATGCATTCTTTGAATGACTATCAAAACATAATTTTTAGGCATTTACTGATAAGATCATTTAACTTGTAAATTCACTCGGAATATTTTAGTTTAAATTTTGTTTTTTACCAAAAATACCTAATAAGGTACCTAATTTTTTAAGGTGCATTGAGGTGTAATTTTAAATTTTACCTAATAATATACCTAACAAGGTCACTTATATGAACATGTAAGGGAAAAGAAAATTATAAATATTACACTAAACATAGTCACTGCCGCTTAAAATATTAAAATTATATCTTATTATCAAATCTTCACGACTAGAAACACTTCTAGAATTAAGTACAGTATCTGTAAAAAAATATATAACACACATACAAAAGCCATTGTTTCAATATAAAATAGATGTCTATCTACGAGATGCCAAAGGCCCATGGTTTATTGCCTCCATTTTCCTTTAATTTAAAGATCTGTGCACTCTAAAATATATAGCATCCTTGGATTTGAGTTATCTGCTTACTCCCAAGTTGAAGCTAGTCACTAAGTCACTAATATTTGAAATTGTTAAGTATTAAGAAAAGAAAAACAAAAACCAGTGCTCATTGGTGAAGCCACCAGGCACTCGATGGTACCGCGTGACTTTCCTTACACTTGCAGCAGGGCTTTACGACCGTGGAATTTACAACCTGGTGATCTAGGGAACATTACAGAACCAGAGGGACCCTCACATTGTGAGGCCTTCGGGGATATTCCCGACGAGCGGCACCAGAAAGTCAGATATTTCATCAACACGAAATACGTGACTTTCTATGTCTAGCAAAGGAATTGATGCTGAGATTCATTGCGGGCCTGGACAATTTCAAGTCTCATTCTGCTTCTGAATCTCCCACGTCCTTGCAGAAAACTCAAGGACCACCAGTTTCCAGTGTTTCTGGTTTTGCGGTGTCGCCCTCAAGTAACCTGGAAAGGCTGAAATGCCTACAGACTCTAAGAAGTGTCTGATGCTATGTTGCCAACAGGACTTGTCAGATGAAAGTATGATCGCTGTTAACGCAAACACAGTTTCCTGTGAACGCACCAATTTCTACAGAAAATTCTGGGTCTGCTCAAACTCTTCTTTTGTGAGTGGGAGTCAAGCTTTTATGTGTGGTGGTGGCGGGGGTGGCAGGAAGCAGCAGGCCTAATGAAACGCTGGGCAAGGTGCAATTCTTTCAAGCTTGCATGGATATGAAATAAACCATATTAATGGGTTTTTTTCCCCTTCACAAAGCAATTTACAGGAGACTAAGCTTTAATCAATTGGTCAATTGACGATTTACTTCAATATATCTTTCAATAATTGTGCTTTTCATATTCTCCACAGATTATGTGTATTCGTATCCGTGCGTGTGTGTACATACGTGTATGCGTGTCCTATTAAAAGTTCTCAGTGGCGATCGTTTTCTTCAGCAAAGAAAAAGCTGTGACTTAATCTTCCAATGCAGCTAATGGGCAGATGTGATTTTAACACAGTCAACATTCTATAATATTTCATTTTTTTATACCTAATGTAGATTTCCTTGCTTGTATTCTATGTAAAGATTCTTATGAATTTCAAGTCATGTAACATATATCTTGGTGATTGGCTATACTTATGTACTGGTTTGCTTTGTAATATATACAGGCAACAAATTTGTAATTATTCATGCATTCTTTATGTTATTTATAGATCCACTGCTTATGCCAGCCCTGGCACATATTAGTTGGATGAATGACCAGTCAAGCCTCTAAAGTCTGTTTCCCTATGCATAAAATGGGATTTATAATTTCTTCTTTATGGTACTGAGGGATAACCAGAATAAAATATATGAAATGCTGAAGGATTACTAAGTAGTCATTTGATTATGCATTTATTCCTCCATATTGCCTATAAATTACCCATTTTACTAATTAGCCTCCTAAACCAAGAGTCAGAAAAAAAGAAGTCTATATGGTCTGTCTCTTTATTTGTTTGACCTTAAACAATCAAATAACAAAACAAATGCATTTGGAAAATAAATATATGTATGTCTCACATTATTCATAATCTGCCTTCACAAAAGTAATATTAAAAATGATAAATTCACTCAATCTGAATAGTTCTCTTTCCACTTGTATTTTTTTTAACCCTAGTATTGGGGTCTTTTTGAAGTGAACAGATCAGACTGTGTTTTTTGTATTTATATAGAAGAAAAGAAAGCGTCCTAATGGAGGCTTAAAATAGAGGTTTAAATTCCCAGGATTACTTATTATTCAGCTTCCTGGACAGGGATGTGTAAACTGTTGGCTTACGTCTTACAGTATAATATCACAGGATTCTAAAAATATTGCATGTTTCCAAAGAAGGACACTGCTCCTTAAATTGACAAAAAATTCCCTGTAGACCCCTTGAGCAGAGTTTCTTTTTTTTTTTTTTTAAAGACTTTTTTTTTTTTTATTTATGATAGTCACAGAGAGAGAGAGAGAGAGAGGCAGAGACATAGGCAGAGGGAGAAGCAGGCTCCATGCACCGGGAGCCTGATGTGGGATTCGATCCCGGGTCTCCAGGATCGCGCCCTAGGCCAAAGGCAGGCGCCAAACTGCTGCGCCACCCAGGGATCCCTTGAGCAGAGTTTCTAAAGAAAAAACAACAACAAAGCTTAAGCACTCCCTCCACCAGCAAGGGCAGATCTAGAAGCGATTCTAGGAGCCGCCAACAGGCACGCGATGGCATTCCACAAAGATCCAGCTGCTACCACTTCACGAAGTCTTCCTATCTTTGCCATCCACATCTTGTAATTACTACTGAAAGGAAAAGCAGAAGGGACAGAAAATGTGGTTCTAGGTAAACCAACTATAGCTATGCTCTCTATATTTAATATTATTACAATGTACTTTTAAACTTTTAGTAATAGCATTTCTTTTCACAAGAAAACATATAACAAGACTTTTCATCCCTCAAAGTCTTTGCCTTCATAATGAAACAAGCTGCCCCTTATCTATTTAATTTTCATGTATAAATTCGTATATACATGAAATATATATTATATATTAATATGATACACATAATATCCTAACATGTATATACATATATACTACATGTTAGGACAGTAGCATGAACCACTGTCTTTTTCCATTCATTTGCTTAAGATGATGTTCCTGGTTAGCAGTAATAGAAACTAGATTTCTATTCCATAAGCTGTCTATGTATCCTTCAGTCCAACTTTCTACTGGACCAGCTGCAGAGTATTCCTAGCGAAATTTTCATGAGCTCACCAAGAAAAGTGGAAGTGCAGGAGTAGACAGTTTTTGGCCATAGGGATGCAGAATTGGTTAATAAAGCGCCAAATGGATCAACAAACTACTGTAAGTGAATTTCCTTTTTCAAATGTTGGCAATGGAAAAGCCGTCACAATGTCGTTAACGCCCCGTGTCACACAAGGTGCTTCTCTACCAGATATGCTGTCAGAGCCAGAGGCCTAAGATTTGTGAAAAATATTGGAAAGGATCTAATCAGACTTAAAAAATAATAATAGGGATCCCTGGGTGGCGCAGCGGTTTGGCGCCTGCCTTTGGCCCAGGGCGCGATCCTGGGGACCCGGGATCGAATCCCACATCGGGCTCCCGGTCCATGGAGCCTGCTTCTCCCTCTGCCTGTGTCTCTGCCTCTCTCTCTCTCTCTCTCTGTGACTATCATAAATAAATAAAAATTAAAAAAAATAATAACAAAAGATCTCTTTTCTGATACTCTTAAGATAATTTGTGGAGACTCATCCATCTGTCCATCTATCCATTCATACATCCATTTCCTCAACTTTATTCTGTGGTGATTTTTTTTTAAAATTTTTTTATTTATTTATGATAGGCACACAGAGAGAGAGAGGCAGAGACATAGGCAGAGAGAGAAGCAGGCTCCATACACCGGGATCCTGATGTGGGATTCGATCCCGGGTCTCCAGGATCGCGCCCTGGGCCAAAGGCAGGCGCCAAACTGCTGCGCCACCCAGGGATCCCCTATTCTGTGGTGATTATTCTTACTATTATCAGTATCCATTTTATTTTCTATGATTCCAACAATGATCATGTTTCTTCATGCTCATCCATTTAAAAACTACACTAGAACGATCATTGAACTGACTCGTTCAATTCAGGCAGGGAACAACACCCAGGGAAATTGGTCAAGAATTTCAGCAATTTTTTGAGTATCTTTTATACAATTACTTTTTAGCTGCATGAACTTGGCAAGTGTTTGACAATTTTGCATCCAGTTTACTCATCTAAAAATCGTGTGTAAAAGCATTACCTATAACTTAGTGTTCTAAGAATACTTAGAGGAGATGGAGATGGGCCATGCAGGATTGTTACTGTAATACAGTAGGTGCCCAATTAATATTAGTCATTGCTATTACCAAAAGGAGACAGTTTAGAAACTTTGGGCTCATTCCCAAGTCTTCCTCAAATTAAAATGTCACATTCTATCCCAATTGCCTCTATAATTGAAATCTCTCGTATCACTGTAATGAAAAAATCTGGCAAATATTTAAAATATCTATATTGTTTTCTCTGATTTTTTTCGTTATGTAACAAGGGGTATTTGAATGATTGTCTATAAAACCCTTCAAAAGATCTTTAAAATACACATTCTTAAAAAAAATTAAAAAAATAAAAAATAAAAATAAAAAATAAAATATGCATTCTTATTAAGATACCACTCAGTTTTTTGAGACTTCCATCAAGAAGTATGGACATGTCAGCAACAATTATCAACGTGCACGGTTTTGCTAACAAGAGGACATGCCATGAGTCTATGCTCTATTTACCAGAAACCTAAATAAAAAAGAGGAGAAAAAAGCCCCACAAAACCTGTACAGGCTATGAAGGAACACAATGAGCCTAAGATACTTATCAACCCAACAAAATATAAGCTACAACATGTATTTTAACTTTTTATGATATACATTAGCATTTCCTTAATCACATTATTAAATGAAATTTTATTTACTAGTAACTCGACAGTGGAAAATAAAGGCACAGAAACAGACTCAATCCTCTGATTGCATCATTCTGCATGTTTTAAGCCAGAAATTGATGTGAGCTTTCTGCAAATAATAGTTGACAGGTGTTAATTATCTATGGAGAAGAAAAATGTTTCTTTTAAAGAAAAACATAATGGAGGATAAATCAAGTTAAATTGTTCTTCATTGTCCTTAAAAACTGTAAATAATATGTGCCATGCCACTAACTGAAAATTACAAGTTCTATAAATTTATTTGTTGATATTACAAAAGATATGTAATTTTTAAAATTTTAGCTTAACACGGGTGACTTAGTTTCTGATAAGTCATTTATTCTTTATTTACACATTTTAAAGCCCTTCTTTTAATCCTAAAATTAACGTTGTGTGTTGTTAATGGGACTCCCTTTCTTTTTCTCCCTCCCTCTTTGTCTCCCTGTGCTATAATAGAAGAACATGCTACGTGTTCCGCAAACATGGGGGGAAGAAGCACCCAGTGGTTCCTCTTGGGAAAGCCAAGAAAGGACTAACAGGAAAAGTGACGATTGAAATAAGATTTGAAGAAACAATAGAAATCCTTCAAATACTCAGGAGTTTAAAGAGAGAAAAACAGAAAGGATAGCATGTGTGAAGGCAAATATGCATGAGAGGATTCTGCTGGTGGCAAAGAATTTCCCATGCCTGGTGTGTAGACGAAAGAAGAGTCTTTCTTACAGGCCAAAATAGGAAAGTTTGGATTTTTGTATATAGAGAGTTGTTATTGAACCGAGTGATCAGAGATTGGATTAAAGGGGCGAGGGGAGGTGGTGGGGGGGTTGAAGGTAGGAGACCAATCAGTAACACCACCTCCCATGGCTGTACCGGGAATATCCATGAGCGAGGATCTGTGACGTGCTTACAACAGAGCCTTGCACACAGAGAGCCCCGTACGAGCTAAACAAACGAATACTACAGATTTTAACTATTCACTATAGAAACTCTCTTATTTTTATGCACATTACCCTCTTCTTCCTCTAGGGATGTATCCAGCTACATATAAAATAGTGTGTCAACCTTCTAGAAACACTCATATTTAATATAATGCTTCCCCTCTATTCTCTGTTGTACAAAGCCTCTGCTTCTACAAAGGCTTTCTGGTTGAATTTCATGGGGAATAAACACCTTACTTTGTACCAGGCTCAGGGAAGAGTGGTTGCTTGGATGCACAGAGTGCAACACTGGGATTGAGGTCTCATCATTCCCTGTGAAGATGTTTAACTCATTCTCCACCCACGTCTTCCAAAGCATCAAGTAGCTTCCACTGGTGGAGCCTTTATGGTTTCCTACAGCACCCACTGGCTTGCTTTCTGTTGGTGTTCCCTATAGAAAACACTGTTCTTCGCTAATTGACTGAGTCATTTACCCCCATCTACCTATTTCCTATCACTTAAAAACTTACGATAAACATTCATTTGTTGTCACTTCCTCGCCTGGTAGTTTGCTTTCAGTTTAATGAGGTCTCAGAAAGGAGTAGAGACAAATGTGTGCAAGCTTATTTGCAAACTAGAAACCCTTAGTTGTTTTATTCAGTTAGGGAAACTGAGTCTCGCAGTCACATAACCTGCCATTCGCGCAGCTGACAATCGGCCAAGGACAAAATTATTTCTGGATGTACCTGCCTCCGAGGCCGTTTTCTCCTACTGCTTACTTCTTTGAACAAAACAAATATGACCTCTTGATAAGGACACCAGAATGATCAGATCTAAGACATGTTTAGTAACCTGTAACAACCGAAAACAGTGCTTCAAAGAACAAGTCCTATCCACTGATATAATTTGAGATCATTGTGATAACAACAAAAAAAAAAACCAACAACAACACAATGCCTATGCCCCCTTGAAACCTTGATTCTATTATTTTATCTTTACTTGAGTTTTTGTCCACTTACTGTTAGAAAATAATTGTAAATCTTGCTGATCCCTGAAAAGACAAACAGAAAGAGCTCTCGTGCTGATAGCAGTAAGAATGGTCATGTATCATCTCGGCGTGGTACCACTTGGAACTATTTCAGTAAACAGGATAAAGCTATGTTGGACTAGAAAAGCTGGTGCCCTCCTATCACCTTCATAGGCGCCCTACCGTGATTATGAGAAACACGGACAGAAAACCACCTTTATAATCATAAAAGGTTTTACATCATTTTTAGGCTGGACTATGGATAAGGCTAAAGGATCTTTTTTCCTCCCTCTCTTTAGTAAAGCCCTCCAGCAAGTGATATTCCAGGGGAAAAAGTACAAGAAGAAGTTCTAGGTTTAAGATAGTTGCTTTTCAGCAGCTGCAATGTTAAAGTGGTAACTGTCCACATAAACAACTCAAATATATGTTTACTTTACATGTACTCATGGAAAGGGGCGGGGGGGGGAAGGCTTGCATCATAAAATTCTAAAACTCACAAGTTTCAGCTCTCCTGTCACATCTCAGTGCATTTAATATCCTTCTGCCGCATTATTTACGACTTCACAAAGAAAGTAGTTATTTCCTATTATCTGTTCAATAAATAAGTAGAGAAATGCAGGCTGCAGAGATACAATTTGTTAATGAAATAGCCCAGAGAATCTTCACGGTGTCTGGTCTCGGAAGCTTGCGCAGCATCTATTAAAGCTTGCTTCGGTTTTAAAGAGTAACTGCAATTTTTACACATTGATATGTTCCACTCAGATGGCCGAGGCACGCTTCCTCGGTAGATTACGCAACATGAGTAATGCGCGCTGTGATACCACATATATCTGACCACACAGGCATGTTCCAACACTTCTCTCTACTTGCCCGACCTTTTTCTATTACTGGGAAGACTGCCTCATTTCAGAAACAAGATAGATGCAGAATTTCCAGTTCTTGGAACCATTTTCAGGAGACAGAAGTCTTGCGGGTTGTGGTTCACGTCCAAATATGGCACAGTGAACGCGCTGTGTTCAGGAGATCACGCTATTTTAGTACCAGTTACAGGGAGCCCACGAGGTAGGCACGGATTCCCAGGTACATCACTATTCCCTCAGTCGTGTGCTTTCACCGCCTTACAAAACAACAACAAAAACTCCCAAATGCCATCTTCTAAAAACATTCAATGTTTGGTGATAATCCCCCTAGGAAAAGAAAAAAAAAATACTAGAAAGGAAACATATTATATAAGATATGAAAACTCCTTTTTAAAAAAAGACTTATTTATGTGATTTTGAGAGAGAGAGAGAGAGTGCACGTGCACACCAGCGAGGGGGGAGTGGGAGCAAAGGAAGATGGAGAGAGGGATTCCCAAGCAGACTCCTTGCTGAGTGCAAAGCCCGACGCCTGGCTCTATGTCATGCCCCTGAGATCATGACTGGGGCCAAAATCAAGAGTCCGGCGCTCAATTGACTGAGCCACCCAGGAGCCCCAATACATGAAAACTTCTCATCTTAAACACAGCAAGGATTTTAGGTGTAAACCTATGAATGATGGACTTTGATCTTTTTTTTATAAGATTTTATTTATTTATTCATGATAGACATAGAGAGAGAGAGAGGCAGAGACACAGGCAGAGGGAGAAGCAGGCTCCATGCTGGGAGCCCGACACAGGACTCGATCCCGGGACCCCGGGGTCATGCCCTGAGCTGAAGGCAGAGGCCCAACCACCGAGCCACCCAGGGATCCCTGATGGACTTTGATCTTAATCAAAACATGAGAGTGACCGACTGATGCTGAGGTCTGACAGTCTTCCTTTCTTACTAAAGTACAGTTGAATTTGGCCTAAGAATAAGTATCTTTCACTAGGGTTGGGGTCGGGTATTGCTCACAATTTGTATGACACACTACAGTGCTTAACGCCGGGGACGGTCGATGCAAACACGTGTCACTAACTTTGATGCCGAATATTATTTGTGAACTAGTAATATTCCCTTGGATTTAGAACAAATAATTGTATTAACACACTTTAGGTAATGTTCAAACCCTTACAATAATTTTTAGTCAAATATAGTAGAAATGCACACTTTAATAGCAGTAAACATACAATAAAGCAATTGTGATAAAACGTATTTCTTACCAGTGGATAAAATAATAGCCATTAATATAAAGATTGCTTTGACTGAGACTTTCAGTAAGAGTGGCAATTAATATTTTTGTAGAGTTTCTATCATAGAAACAGTGCTGTTTCATGTAACTTATTTTGAAATTCAGCTAGTGATATACCTAACGATGTTCTATAGAATGGTTTATATATTACAACATATTTTTTATGTTCTTTAGAGGGTCCTCAATTCATATTTAAATAGCTAACAGTTAAACATCAGGGGATCCCTAGGTGGCTCAGTGGTTTAGCGCCTGCCTTTGACCCAGGGCGCGATCCTGGAGTCCCGGGATCGAGTCCCACATCAGGATCCCGGCATGGAGCCTGCTTCTCCCTCTGCCTGTGTCTCTGCCTCTCTCTCTATGTCTATCATAAATAAGTAAATAAATAAATCTTTAAAAAAAATAAAATAAACATGATCAAATCTAACTCAATTCATCTAAAAAAGCATTTTTGAAACTTTTGTTTTACAGAATTCTCTTCTGTGTACCCTATTTCAGATAGCTAAAAATATTAGGAGCCATAAGATCTTAGTTTGAGGTAGAAATATCTGAGCGGCATCCAGGCCTGAGAATCACCTGGAACTTCTCCAGAGTGCACTTACCTGGGAGGAATGTTTATGCTTTTTATTGTGAGAGTTTGCTCTTCCCTATTTACTGGAGTGATTACCAATTTGTCAGGAAGGACTAAGATGTTAAAATATGATCATTTTAAAAAATACACCAACATACGTAAGCACACATATGTCTATTTTCCCAGTCTTAATAGTGGCTACTCATATATGACTTGTAGTTTAATATCTTTATCAATCTTTGTGCAATTTTCACTTTCTAGTTCCTTTTATTAATTTTGTGGAATGCTCTATGATCACAGTGTCCCGGAAGGTAAAGCATTAAGTCATCAATCTAAAAAGTGGTGTAAATATTCTCTATTTCTCTGCTTTATCCTATTCCTAGATTTATCTCCTCTTTTCTTTGCCCTGTCTCTAGCTGTACCTGAAGATTTTTCATGCCTTGCCATATTTTTAAGTTGCTGGAAATAAAACATATTTGGGTTGAAGGAGAGAGGAAATATGCAGAAGGTGTAGGAGTCTGCATCTGAAAAAGTTCTATGCACAAAACCCCATGGCCCCACCCCATACTCAAACTTATACACACAAACGTGGAATTTTACAGAGAAGGTTTTTAAGGAATCTGGAAATTATTAGTTTATGAAGAATACACCTCATAAAATTAGGGATACTTTTTGCAAAAACATCAATTTTTTTTTTACAATGGTAGGAAGAAACATCACTAATGAACTTATGTCCAATATTGTTTATATAACAGAATGACAAATTTTCTGTAATATTTCAATTTGTTGTACAGTCTTCTAAACTTTGTTATTTAGTTTTTAAAATTTAAGACTAAATTCATCAAAGGTTATTGAATATATTTCTATAGGCAGGGCATCATCAAGAGTTCAAAATAATAACTAAATAAATGGCTGTCAAAAACAGTAATTTTTTTTTAACAACAACAAAAGAATCATAGATAGGTTCGAGAAAAGAAAATGGTGGATGAGTAGAGTGAGGTATGGTCATAAAAGACCCGTAGATTTTGTGAGGCGGTGTCTAAGTGGTGTTTTATGGAGGAGGAAGCATCGAAGACAGACCATAAAGCAACATGGGATTGCCAACACTAAGGGAAGGGACGTAAAATTCTTGGTGGAGGAATGAGTCTGGGCCCCCACTACGCCAGCCACTTTGCCCGCGTCATTGCAACAAATCCGCAAACACCTCCACCCTCAAGGCGCCGTCGTCCACGTAGTAAGATCAGTACTATCCTCACGGAGGTTAAGAACCTTGCCAAAGGTGAAAGCCAGGTGAGCTTGAAGAGTCTCACAAACTGAACTGCTAGCAGTGGTTGGATCCATTAAAAAAAAAAAAAAAATCGGAATTTAAAACACTGCTCACAAAATCAAAAGTCAGCCAGCAGTAAAAAAGTTTATTACTAAGAACCTACAATTCCTTTCATTCGTCAGGAAAACCTGGGCTATCCCTGGGGCAGACACGTTAGGCTCCATTGAGAGGGTAGTGGAGTTTAAACATAAAAATCCAGGGAGGAAATATTTCAGAGGGGTGAATGCAAAGACCTGCAAAGTCACTGAGGATTTTGAGTCGGAAAATGCAAGTGGAGCTGCGTTTTGAGAAAAATCAGCTCATGGTTAAGTATAAAGGAAACTCAAGTGGAAAGCAACCAGGAACGGTTTTATCCCAGCTTTATTAAGATCTAAGAAAAAAAAAATCCCTTATTGTCTCTGGATTGAAGGTATGTCACCTACTTAATTTCCTTTATTGCAGGTTGTCTACTTTTTTTTGACTTTACCTTATCACTAGCCCTCTCCTCATGAAGGCTCCAGGGTGAGATAAAATGTCATAGCGACATAGGAAGGGCCACATGGGGGTAAAACAAAAAAAAAAAAAAAAAAAGAAAGAAAGAATATGAATTTATGTCTGGCTTAACTTGGACACATTTTCAACTGAATAGTTTGAACCTACAGCCTCATAATTTTCATGCTCTTGAAAAAGACACTTGTAAAATTATTTTCTTGCTACTTTTCAAAGCTCTGGTTCAGAAAATTACTACCCTTTTGATGTGAAGGCTGATGTAACTAATTATAGCTAAGAAGACACAATTCCTCCTTTAATAATAAAGAAACAGCAATCTTTCACCTAGAATGTAACACAGTGTCTGGATTTGAAGCATGAAAGATTAAATCAGTAAGCTTTGAAATTCCATTATATTCAAAGAGGCAATGTCTCCAAGGACAATAATATTGACAATAGAAGGAGGTTTCTTCAAGAGCATTTCAGCCTGTTAGCACCGGCGGGGCCGCGGAACGGAGGCTGGGAGGAAGGCCAAGAGACGTGCGCTCCTGTCCGGGCTCGCTTCATCACCGGGGACTATTTCGGTCAAATCAGTCAACGTCTGTAGTTCAACAATAAGGGCAATAACTAGCTTCAGCCACCAAGTCACCGTGGAGGGAGAGGACGAGGAACAGAGAGGGAGAGAGAGAGAGAGAGAGAGCAAGAGGGCGTGGGAGGAGGAAGAGATGGTGCAACAGAAGGGCGACCGAAAGACCGGCGTTGGAGAAGGAGGAGGCCACAGGGGTGGCGGGTCATATGTTAGGGTTCTTAACTTTGACATCAGAATGCGCCGGAGGGCTTTTACCAACACAGTAATGGGGCCTACTTCTAGATTTCTGAGGCAGACTGTGGGGTGAGGGGACGAGGGCATGTGAATTAACATCTCTAAGTTCTCAGGGGCGACCAGGGCCGCCCGTGTTCTCAAACACCGGGATAGCTCCCCATCTATATGGAGTCCCGCCGAGATAAAACAACGGGTGTGCAATCCGGTTTGTCCTTTACCTTCAGAAAACCGTTCCACCTGCCATCTTTCCGTCTTTCTCAAAGTCATTACCATCTGCATGTGCTGTGTTATTTGTTTCAAAGCACTGAACGTCTCCTCCCGGTGCACGGGGTAGGATCATTATCACTTCTATGTGCTGTGATTAAATGGGTTTCCCTTGTATCCTACTACCCATCAGAGGTGGGAAGGAAAGAGCCCCAAGTAGCAGTACACAGTTACGCCGACGGGGTAGTGGGAGAGAAAACGGGCGTTCTGATTCACTGCGGTTGCTGGTAACCTTGGCCTCCCTGTTCCAGGACGCCTGTTGGTGCCGCGTGGAAGAAGCCTCATTAACTCAACAGCGACAGGTACCAGGTACGGCGGCAACCACGATCGGTGACAGCAGTAATTGAGCGCTTACTCGGAGCGGGGCTCTTGGGCAGTGCTTTACGGGCGTTAGTGATACTGAATCCTCCCCCACAACCCTAAGGGAACAAGAGGGTCCCATTGCACCCTTCCTGGTCCCATCGATCCTTTACGGTTCTTCAATCTGCGCGGGTATGATTTCGAAAGCGACACTGAGCACACGGAAAAAGGTGGGGGTGAATCCCTGCTCGGGATGAGGGTAGAAAGGTGCGCTCTCGATTTCTCCCAGCTCAGGATGCTTTGGTGGGTGGAGACGAATCTTGTTTTCTCCGACTCTGGGTGAATATCCCCGAAAGTCGTTCTAGACCTTGGAATTGTCCAAAGAGATGCTGGGGGGTCACAAGAGGGATGCCGCTAATTCGGCCCAAATCAAAACTCTGCCCTTGGCAGAACAGTGAGAAGAAACACGAGAAAACTCTTTTTTCAGAACTTTACTCGGGATGCTAAGATGACTTTGGGCGACACACATTTAAGAAAAAAGCACGTACGCGATGCAAGGCCTTCTCTGGGTTTGCAAGGACAAGTCTTTGAGGATCTTATCGTGGACCTCTTAAACCTCTTATTCCGAGAAAGGAAAGAATGGCTCTGTTTACGGGTGCACTTCCCTACTTCTGCGGGAAAAGATCACCAATTTTGTTGCTTCATCATCTGTAGAGGTAAGACTGTGTTTTTCACGATTATAGGTGACTCTGGTCGTACATCTCTGGGAATAAACCTCATTATCTACTCTTTCTTGAAAACTGCGGTATCTCTCTTCATCAAGTAATTGTCTCATCTCTCCCTGCTGTAATCTATGAAAATTTTATTGCCAATTTTATTGACTTGACAGTTTTCAAGTCATTTTGACTTGTAATATCCATCTCCCGTCTTTTCTTTGTAACGAGTATCTGCCAAAAAAAGTAAAACTTATTAGCTACGGCACTTTGAATCGTGTGCCATGCAGCACGGGGAACAAGGTGTGCTGTGAAGGATGGGAACGGGGTGACGGGGTGACTGAGGGTCTGGCATCTTGTTCGTATTTCTACTGTCTCTGCCTCTACCCAGCTGCATGACCTTGTGAAGATCACTTCACCTTTATGCGTCTCGATTCTCTCATATTCTATAAAATGAGAGCATTAGACTAGGTAACTCCTAAGATCAACTCGAGCTCTCCAAATGCAGAATTTATTCTGATAGCCTGTCTGTAGTCCTGAGACGGGTTACAGGTTAAAAGGCGCTGCGGACAAGACCGCAGATAAAGCCCTCAGCTCAGAAATATGCTTTTAAATAGTATTGTGCTTGAGTCCTAACAAGAAGGCATTACATTCTCTGATAGAACTGAAATTAACAAGCCATTTTTTAAATTTTTTTTTTATAAGCCATTTTTATAAGAGTCTTCTAGATTCAGGGCGGGGGG
Organism: Canis lupus familiaris; assembly: GCF_011100685.1. Classification (NCBI taxonomy): domain Eukaryota; kingdom Metazoa; phylum Chordata; class Mammalia; order Carnivora; family Canidae; genus Canis; species Canis lupus. The sequence continues at coordinate 58,600,242 of NC_049235.1, read as the reverse complement.
TGGGGGTGACTGGGTGACGGGCACTGAGGGGGGCACCTGACGGGATGAGCACTGGGTGTTATTCTATATGTTGGCAAATTGAACACCAATAAAAAATAAATTTATAAAAAAAAGCCTTCTAGATTCAGACATTTCAGCCACACATAAAACATTTTTAGGACTCCTTTTAAATAGTATCTCAGTGCATTGATTAATATTGCCTAAAGTGCATCGTATAGGCCATAAGTCACCCATTCTATTCCGGCAATAGAGTAACAAGGTGAGTTGTTGGGAGAACTGGTTTGAATTTTCAGGAAGTCTTCACTAGTGATGTTGGTTATTGCGGACGAATTAGCCGGGTAAATCATTCTCCGTATCACATATTTAAATATTTAAGATCCAGAGGTGGAGTCTTACAGCAACAAACCAAAATACTGACACCTGTGCAGCTCGTTGCTCTAACCTCTAGCAAGTAAACTAAAGCTCTATTTAAGGACGAAACACACAATGCAGGGACACGGAAATCACACGTATGATCCTAGCAAACATGCGTTTTGGTAAAGACTTGTCCCCCGGTCGCCTACTTCAGCACTGTGGTTGTGCAGACAGGATGGCAGCACATGTTCCTGCCGTTTTTGATAATTAATAAGTCGAATAGAGATAAAGCCCATTTATATTCTCTATCTGAATCTGGACTTACACAAACGGCAACTTTAAGCACCTATCTCTAAGCACGTAACATAAGTAAATCTAAAATTTTTAAGTCGAGAAAACTCAAATACTACATCCAGCAAAAATAACATTAGAATAATAAAATTTCACAAGTGGCCACACTTTTATTCCTTGGAGGAAACTGCGGTGCCATGGAACCAGACCCAACGCGGTAGCGATTTTCATGGTACTCGTTGTGAAGAAAGTTGGCGATTCCAGGATTTAACAAATTGGCGGAAATGATCCTAATGTTTCATTTAGCTTAGAAATAACAATGACAAAAAATAATAATAAAATCCCCTGAAGCCTGTTAAAGCCTTTGGATGACAATGCCCCTCCCCCCACGCGGCTCTCCCCCCACCCCCCCGCAAAAAAATAAGATCTTTGGCAAATGTGGCAGGAAACATTCAACATCACCTGATTCTAGTTCTGCTCCATTGCTTCACTGAGGGGACGATCATGCCTCCGTGGCAGCGTTTTTATGTTTACTGCTCGGAAGCAGGGATTTCTATGATCTCACCTAGAAGTGAAAGATGGCAGAGACGACGGCAGAGGGGAAGGGTTGCAATAATAATCATAAGCTTGTTGCGAGGACTAAATGAATTTATATAAAACCCTTGAACAGCACTGGCTCCCCGGTTAGTATTACTGAAGTTCTAGTTACTGTTGGCTGCAGGTCACTGTCCGATTGCCATGTGCAATTCAACATGCCAAACGGAGGCATCTGTGCAGACGCTTACTGGGCTCTCCAGGGGCACGTTATCACTTCCACCGGTAGTTAATGGAAGTACCTTCCTAATAAAAAAAAAAATTAAATTCTATTTCACAGCTATGTTGGTCCGAATATAAATATATGAATGTTAAATATTCATACAAACGTGGCCTACACATTCACGTGTCCTTAGTTTAAATGTAAGTAAACCATTTTCACGTAATGTGGGTTGTAGGTACTATGTCTACTGTGCTCCCTGCGGAGGGAGCCTGGGGACGTCAGAATCTTAGTGAACGTGGGAGTCTGTGGGGGGACAACGGCTCTTAGTCAAGCTTCCAGATGCTATCGAAGGCCTTCACTCGACCGCAATTAGTTTCTCTGTTAAATTTATGAGAATATTTTATAATTCATCAGCAACTATACAAATGACCTAATCAAAAAAGGTAACGCAATCCGGGCCTATGTTCACGGGTGTTTTTGGTTTCCTGAGTAATATCCGCGTTCGCTACGTATTTTAAGGCTAAACAATATGCTTCGGATGATAACAAATGAAAACAACACATACCAGTACCCTTAAGTAGCAATCTAAACGCTCTTAGTTGGGTTTCTGAGTCTTTCTGCAGACTCAGCGATCAGAATGCAAATCCACTACTCAAGGACATCATATGAATTTATGATTTACTTTTGTGGAAATGCCACTTAGTTCTTTATCTGTTTGTTGCAAGGAGTTCACTGTGAGTTTTAAGTTTTATCACCCGCCTCTTTTCTGGACGTGGCACGATGGATTTATTAACGCATAAATAAATACCCTACTAACACGAATTACTTCATTCTAAGTTAAGCCAATGGAGTGAAGTGAGTCTTTCCCAAAAATGTTCTACAAGAAGAGTCTGTCCTTTATCAGGGATTTTTTTACTGGGGCCCAGCCTCGTTGTTCCCATCAACAGGACCAACCATTAGAAACCGTGGCTCTTTCTTTTTTTTTTTTTTTTCCGTGGCTCTTTCTTAATGCTAACCTTGCTACGACCCAGCACAGATATTCTTGGCCAGTTCTGTATTTTTATTTGCAGAGCTTCGTATATATCATAGCTAGTTCTGCTACGTGCCAAATAAGGGTCTATTTCTACAATAAGGCGGGAAGGCCATTCTGGTTCAACATTAATCTTCAAAAGGAAATACTACTGGGACCTAAATATTTCATCTCTTCTGTCAGAAACCCCTGGAAGGGCTGCCTTACGGGGAGGCGTGGCCATATTCAGGCTCGTCAAGAAAGATTTTCATGGAGAAACTACCAAGAAACCTCTTCAGAGACACGAAGCATAAGGATCTTGTCCCTTTTCTTTCTTTTTCTTCTCACTCTCCGGAATGCAGATGTTGTATCTAGAGCTCAGTTAGTGGTCTGGATCAGAAGGTAGAAGCCATGTGTTGGATTTGGTCGGGAAGTTGATAAAAGAAGCCTGTGTCTCTGATGAAGAAATCCCCAAAGCAGCTCTGGAATACTGATCTCATTTATTTAAGAAATAAAGACATTTTTCTCTTGTTTAGGGATTTCAATTTCAGCTTTTCTCTTATTTACAGCTCAATCTAAATCTAAACCGCACGTATGTGGTGCTTAAAAATGAGTGAACAGGGACGCCTGGGTGGCTCAGTGGTTGGGGGCCTGCCTTTGGCTCAGGTCGTGACCCCGGGGTCCAGGATCGAGTCCCACATCAGGCTCCCTGCAATGAGCCTGCTTCTCCCTCTGCCTCTCTCTCTGTGTCTCTCATGAATTAATAAATAGATCTTTAAAAAAATAAAAACAAAAAAAAATAAAAATGAGTGAATAGGGGCATCTGGGTGGCTCAAGTGGTTGAGCGCCTGTCTTGGGCTCAGGGCATGATCCTGGGGTCCCGGGATCGAGTCCCACATCGGGCTCCCCGCAGGGAGCCTGCTTCTCCCTCTGCCTGTGTGTCTCTGCCTCTCTCTCTGTGTCTCTCATGAATAAATAAATAACTCCTTGATAAAAAAATAAAAATGAGTGACTATTAACTAAATAGCAAAATAGTGACAAATTCAGATATCAAAGAGATTTTCACATGCAAAAGTTTCTCTCTCTCACACACACACACACACACATTGCATGTTGACAGTATGATAGCTAGGACTAGCTCACCCCTTATCAAGCTCCCCGTGACTTATTTATTTAATGGCATTTGTCTGTTTTTTTCTTTTACCTACAGTACAAAGCATCACTAAGAAAATAAGACAAAGCAGAACCGTCAGCAATAAGTGAGGCTAAATGGTGCATCTTGCACTGACCAGTGAATCTCTCCCCAGCTCTTTCCCTTGCATCGGTGATTCGTCAAGAGCCAAGGGTTATCTCACAGGTAGCTGAAGAGCTACACTCTCTAACAGGCCTCTCAGTCATCATCAACCTGCACGAGCAGAATAGAAATGGATCTTAATTCTCTGTGCGATTTTTCCAAGATTAGCCTTTGAGAGACACATTTCCTATTTCGCTATAACATACGTTATTTTGAATTCATTAAAGCAGAAACTAAAACTGATGCTTACATCAACATCCTCGTCTCAGAAAACTTTTTTTTTTTTTTGTGATAAGTTCTCAACGTTTATTTTTAGAGTTTATTAGCAGAAGCACCAGAAACGTATGGCTGGATAGGAAGTGCTCTCAATCATCCATTGTCCAGATCATACTGAATATTCAATTTAAAATCAGGAACTCATCAATCACGAAACAGTCAAACTGAAAAGGGATTAAAGGGCCAGGAAATTTTAGTCAGTGGGTTGGTACATTCCATATTTCTGGTTGTTCTGAAGGTGAAAACATTATTTTTTATTTTCAGTGCCACCACAGCACAATGACATGGTGGGTGTGTTCTAGTTAAATGAGTTCTCTTTTTGGCGATTGTTCCAATTGTGCAATGAAGTTAACTTGCGGAGAGGATAGCCCGCGTAGAAACCTGCGATATCTACATATAGAGACCTTTCTTAGGACACGCGTGCATGTCCAAATTACTTCTTCAATTATGCATCTTTTTTTTAAATTTTTTTTTAATTATGCATCTTTAGAAATACAGGCTTTACTAGCCACACAGTTAAAATGCATTGACTACCAATGCTTCATCCAACAAGGCAGCTACTAGCCGCATGTGACTATTTAAATTCTAGATAATTAATATTAAATAATAGAAATTAAATTTCTTGGTCACCCTGGCCATACTACAAGTGCTCAACAGCCACAAGTAGCTAGTGGTTACTGTCTTGAACAGATCGGATACAGAACAATTCTATCATCACGGAAGCTCAATGGGACAATGCTGAACTAGACTTTCCATGTATCAACACACTTTGAAAGAGTATTAATCTAATTAAATGAATTTAATCTAAAACTGAAAAGTTGACGTGTTCACAGTGACTTTTACACAACAGAACTTCTAAAATGCCCAAAAGGTGTCCAAAGGATTTCAGTTAGAGGCCAGGAGGCTTGAAACTTCATGGGAAATGATAGCTATTCATAAAACAGCCAAGAGTAGAAATGTTTAAAAGGCAGAGCTTCTGGGGTGACTGGCTGGCTCAGCTGGTTAAGTGGCTGACTCGATTTCAGCTCAGGTCATGATCGCGAGGCCTTGGGATCAAGCCTTGCATCAGGCTCCGTGCTCTGCAGGGAGTCTGCTTGAAGATTCTCTCTCTCTCTGTCTCTGTCTCTGTCTCTGTCTCTGTCTCTCTCCCTCCGCCCCTCTCCCTACTCATGCCCTCTGACTCTCAAATAAATAAATTTTTTTAAAAAAAGAGTTTCTGAAAAATAACAATGACACAGAGAAGCTATTCAAAGATAATCCGATTTAAAAGAAGCATCATGAACATATAAATGCCAAGTGAGAGCTTTCACCTAATAGAAACGGCAATGGAATCACGTCTCCTTATCACATGGAAATTGCAATTCTTCAAAACCAGAAGCTTAAAAAATTCTTAGAAAATAATTGCTAAACTGGATGAAAGGTTTAGTGTTTGGGTATTATAATTGTTCTTTCTTGGCTCCTTTTATTGATGTCTCATTTCTAAGTCTGGCTCTGATTTCTTTCACCCTAGCCAACAGATCCAAAGACTATTCAAATGTTTGATTCTTCATTTCTCCAAGTATTGGAAAACTGCTTCTCTCAGTAGGTATGTGTAGTATAGTACTGCATTTAAAGTGTTTTTCCGAATTTAGGTAATGAGCACCACCCAGATAATTACAATAGCTATAAAGAATTCACTTACAGACTATTTTACTATGGGCTAAAAGAGGCTTTTTCGAACAAACAATTAGTATTCCCGTATGATCACACTACAGGCACATTTCGAGTTTTGGTTTTGAAAAAGTGAAGGATAATATGAAACTAATTATTAGCACTAAGTCTTTCTCAGGAGAATTATTTGAAATAGGAAATTCACTTTTAGAGATTAAATTGAAATGGAGATTTCCTCTCTCCATGGTCCTAGGAATTAAACTTAATGAGATCCAGCACTTGGAATCCTTCTGAAAATTTGTGGGACAAAAGTCACAATTAGAAGTATGACCTCAAACATTTCACTTGGAAGAAATGGTGCATAAAACACAGCTTCCCAGAACTGGGAAAAATGTCAACCTCAGACACAACACTTACACTTTTTATGTGCTGTACATGAATGCAAATCCTGACCCTACCAAAACGAGGCTGAATGACTCTATATAAATACCCCAGATCCGGCAAGATATATGCCAACCTTTTCAATGTGTGAAAAAAACAGAATTAACTCTTTAGTACTATACATTAGAAAAAAGTCAAATTGCCTGAGGTTATACTTGAGTATTCAGTGTTTATCTCAAAAATATCCGCGAACCCCTGCTGTGGGGTTCCAGCTCAGCTGTTGTGAATCCTTCCTTGGGGGAACAGTTAATAACTGCTCTAAATTATTGGGTGTATCAGAAGCTCAAATTCAAGGTCATACAGGGGAGCTTAATCACAGGGATCCTAGAGTCAGAAGGCTTGCATTTGAATCCCAGCTTCCCTACGTTTGGACTCTGAGTTTGCACACCTCATCAGCAAAATAGTGATAAAAGTTGCATTAATCTATAAAGTTGTTGTAAGGCAAAAACTAGAGAATCCATGTCAAACCATCAGCATCGCTGCTAGTCCATAGCAAATATTAAATACATGATACCTAGTATTTGCATTGTTGCTTTCATGCTCTCCTTACCCCTCTAATGACCTTCCCACTCTCCATCTCTAAGGTTTTTGATAGCCCGTATGCATCCTTAAATATTTCAATCAAGACTCACTACCAGCACTCTTGCTATGAGATTCCCTGCTAGATTAGGTGTCCCTCTGCAGGGCTTCTAGAATTCCCTGGTATAACTTTACGACTGCACTCTGCACCTGAAGGTAGAACTTTCTCTGTGTGCGCGTGTGCATGCGTATGTGCACGGGTGTGTGTGAGACTCCACTACGGCGTAAGCCTTCAAGGCAGAAGCTATGCCTCATTAATTTGTATCCTTAACACTTAGCAGGAGCATGCCCACGGTGGGTACTCAAATATTTGCTGAATAAATGAAAGAAAAGAATCTTGATATTTTCTAACAGCTACTGAAACAGAAGATTATAATATCCTTGCAGCCAAAGCTGAACTAAACTGATGTTTTATTGAGTTTGCTTCTTTGCCATCAATATGAATCCTTAGTGCTATATATTGAAAATCATTATCTCCAAGCCAAGACAATTTCCCTTTATAAATAGAATGCTGCATATTTTTATCAAAGCCAATATAAACGTCAGCAAAATAATGTATTCAATGCCGAGAGTATTAGATCAAATTAAGTTAGAAACAGGTCTTAACCTCCAAAACTTTATAATATAGGGGACAGAGAGTACAAAATGAATAAACATAGATATTTTTCTTTTTTTTAACATAGATATCTTTCAAATATATTTTATATGTATTTGTGTGTATATGTACCCATGTATGTATCTATGATATGTATATAATAGAAACTTGGAAAAATTAAATGTACAATAGGTCCGAGTGCTTACTGAACAAGCATATTTTTCTTGCACATCTTTGCCATATTAATGATTAAGATATTATTTCCTAAAAAGTAAAATAGAAATAAAATATTATTCCATTATAGGAATGACTTTTAGTCAAGTCCTAATGGATTTTTAGTAAACTCAGAGACCATATTTTTTTCTTAAGATTTATTTGAGACAGAGAGAGAGAGCAGAGATACAGGCAGAGGGAGAGGGAGAGGGAGAGAAAAACCAAGCCGACTCTGCACCGAGTACAGGGCCCAAGGCAGGGCTCGAACTCATGACCCTGAGATCACGAAACTAAGAGTTGGACACTTAATTGACGTGCCACCCAGGTGCCCCAAAGTCAGGCCCTGTTCTAAGATACTTGTTATGACCTATATGTATATTCTTCCTAAATTTTAAGTTAGATGAAAATGTCTAGATACATACGTATTTTGTAATCATGTCTTTTTATTTTATAGGGTACTAATTATGATAAGATCTAGCGATTTGATTGAGACATAATACAATAAAAAAATTACTTCCAGGGAGAAAAAAAAGATTAAGATTGTTAAAAATACTGTTCATCTGTGTATCAAGGGTAAGCTGGCATCATTTTCTGACTTAATATATGTCCATCATTGCTGACATGAGTTACCAATAAGCAAGTCAGATAAGACTCTACAACTAACTGCCCCTCATACTCCGTATACTCTATTTCTAAAGTCGTGACACAATCGATCCTCTCTGCTATAATCAATGTATATTTTATCCAAATACGCTTAGATGAGAACTTTATTTTTTTTTATTTTTTTATTTTTTTTTATGATAGTCACACATTGAGAGAGAGAGAGAGGCGGAGACATAGGCAGAGGGAGAAGCAGGCTCCATGCACCAGGAGCCCCATGTGGGATTCGATCCCGGGTCTCCAGGATCGCACCCGGGGCCAAAGGCAGGCGCCAAACCGCTGCGCCACCCAGGGATCCCAGATGAGAACTTAAATAGAAGATGTTAGAGAACTTTTTCCTCCTGCAATAACGTAAAATAAACAGGGCTCCATCACCTACCCATCTTCTCGCTAAACGATTTTAGAGAATGGCTGTGTTAAGGGCTGTGTTTCATCTTAAATGACTTCAGTCACGAAACTTGCAAATCACAACCCAACACGTGCCTAGAATACCCTGTGATAAGAGTCTTGGTAAATCTACTTCGAGAATCAAAAATGTAGTTTGGTCATTGCTGGTCCTGACACACTCTGAACTAAGCCTTTTCTGCAGCACTTCTACCTCCGGAAAAACTGTTACAGTCCTCCCACTAATCATGTGACAGTATAATTTCAAAGCCTGCATATTCTCTGTGGACAATGCACATGTTTTAGAGACAAACAGAACTGACATCAATTCTTTCTATGTCATATTTTGCTCACCTAGGAAATAAAAGCAATGCCTTACGATGGAGAATCACACGTGACAAGACACAGTGCATGTGAATGAAGCAGAGGTGAGCACAGTGCCTGACCCGGGTAAACACTCATTAAATGAGAGCTTCTGTCGATGATGATGATGATGATGATGATGATGATTGCCATTTCATCCCTCGGAATGAATTAGCTCAAGTAAGAGGGAACAGGAAAGCTACATGTGTCTGAGCCTTTTCCTGCATCCATCCCAGCTGTCTTAATAGGCTCATTATTGATGATCCTCCTAGGGACGGAGTGGAAAAATGATCAGAAACCTGAATGAACCTCAGCCTCTGGTCAGACAGAACCAGAATACCCCATGGGTGTGAGAACAACTCGATTAGGATTTTTAATACACTCTTTCTTTCTCATCTCCCTCGTCTACTGGACTTCCAATGTCCAGATAGATGCTTCTGGGTACAATGATCTAGATGAACACTTCCATTGATGAAAGGGCTCTTTTATAGCTTTCCCAGAAGAGCATCATCTATTCTGTGTTCTGTTTCATTTTTATAACACAATTAAACAGACTCCTGGAGAAGCTTGAGCCACGTAGCTAGGTAACACTCAAACAATGCATTTTTATTAGCTCCTGGAATGGAATTTAACAAAGATTTTTTTTTTTAATCTGGTAGAATTTATCCTTGAGTAGTAGATACTGTAAATACAGAGAAGGAAGAAATGGTTTTACAGCATTTCCAATAAAAAAATAAAAGGCCTGTTATCTCACCACAAGATCGATACAAGTCATTGCCTTTAGGTCCCATTCAGAGATACACTGTGTTAGTGTCATGGCAGGTCATGATCTCAATGTACTTTCTTCCAGTCAGATCAACTTCAGAGGGTTTGAGATCAAGGCAATGAAGGGGGTCCAGAAAACACATTACATAGCAAAGTTTAAACGACTTAGGGAAGTTCACCCCAGCAGAGAAAAACCTAAGGAGGGACATGATAGCTCTCTTCAAGTACAGCCCTACAAAAGGATGTGGAAAAAGAGAACTCATTCTATTCAATCTCAAAAACCTAATTTGGATAAGTGGGTGACAGATGAAGGTGTCCTGTTCAGCACAATTTTTTAAAAACTTGATAAAAAAAAATTGAGTCCTGCTGCAAAGAAACAGGCTGCCCTAAACTTCCAATTATACAGAATATTCAAAAAGTCATAGAAGGCCATATAAATAGAGAGAACGTACCAGAATCTTTCAACTGGAGGAAGTTTGAACTAGGTGACCTAGAGGAAAACTGCTAGTTTCAAGATTCTACGGTTCTTAGAAAGATCTACTGTTCGAAAAATGCCACCTAAATGTCTGTACCTCTGAACATGCCACTGAATTCATGTAAGGATCATGAATTAGGATGGCTTAAACAACGAAGAAGAAATCGAGGGATTTGGGTACCACTGCAAACGAGTGGAAATTAATTAGGACAAAGGGAGGAGAGCCACAAAGGAAATCGAGAAGTAATATTTAAATTAATTGCTTTCTTGTCATAGAAATGCATCTTTCAAACTATGACTGACTGCCACAGCGGCACCTGCCCGGCTCAGTCGGTAGAGCCGCAACTCCTTATCTCAGGGTTGCAAGTTTGAGCCCCAATGTCTGGTATAGAGATTGCTTAAAAATAAAATCTTAAACAAACAAGAAAACCCAAAATATATCTGGAACATTTACAATAAAGACCCACTTAATCTGTTGCAATATAATTATCTCTGAAACAACATATATTTACATTAGAGAGCAAATATTCTTGATCGTAATACTGCATTATCTATCCACTTATGTTGCTCATCGGTTAGAACCATAATGGGTATAGGTGATCTTAAACTATTCGTAAAAAAGCAAATACCAATTACGTTTTGCCAACAAAAAAATTAAGAGGAAAAACAACACGTTTAGAGATCCGTTCAAAAGTTAGCTTACATGCCTGAATTTAAATAAAAGCTTAAAGACAAAATAAATAAAAATTCATGCTTAAAGGGTAAAATAAAAACAAAAAGCAAGCTTCCATGCATCCCAGCCATTCTTTCCTATTAACTAGGACAGGCCTAAAAAGAGGAAGAGAGGTACCGCCCGGACAAAACCCACGTTCAAATACCCTGGCAATTTCATATCCTCCAGACTCTAACCTGAGCCACAAGAGTTGAGGGCGGACTTTTGCTCTTTCCCACGCAGGCAAGCGATCGCTCATTCCAAAGCATTAGAAAGTTCCTCACACATTTTCTATCACACAAACACAAATATATTTTTACACTGCGTGCAGGCTCTGCAGAGTCCGTCACAGTGCGGAGAGCCAGGATTTAAAATCCCAGCTTCGCGCAGAACTTATTCTCTCATACGTGTGTCTTTTCTTCGCAGTGCCAAGCGCATTTTCTGGCACGTAGGAAGAGTCAATAAATTGAGTTAAATCCAATCAGGATTCTGGGTTGACTTGCTAAGTTTTGTGTACTCCTGTGCATCTGTTTTTCTGTGTTTCTGGGTATCGTATTTGTTTCTGCTAAACAACGGTGTTCTGGTGTGTCAGACCGTGGGCAACACCTAATGTACATCAGTTTCACAGATTACTGATAAATACCCATCTTAACGTGATGGTGAGACACAGAGTGTTACAGAGAACTGCGTTATAGCGAGCTAAAGTAATGTGTCACGTCGCAGATTATGTGGGAGTCTCAAGGGTTAAGACCATAAAAGGAGATTCAAGAGTCACCCAACTCAATCTCTGCTCTATCCTCCTGCTAGAATTGTTTCTCTCGTTTCATAAATATAACTCAGATTTTTATGTGCTCAGAAGGACATTTGTAATTTACTATTTCATGCATTCCATAGATACGGACTGATCACTTAGGAGCGTCGAAACACGCAAGAAAGGTAAAAGTACATACGAGAACCAGTATAACTGAGAAGTGAAGGGATTGTGATTTATGCTGTAATGATTACTTTCAAATCCATTCATAGCGGAATTTATTAAGATCCAAAAAGTGACAAGTGATCCCAGATTTTTGTTCAGTCAACATTCAACAGACATTTCAGTGCCAAAGGAACCTACACACTGTGCCCAGAATATGCTCTGCATTTTTCTGCCACTGAGACTTTGCTTGTGCCAGGTAAGGAAACTCCCCTCTATCCCCCACTATGGCTGTCACCACTAATTGGTCATGGGACCCATTACTGGTGACCCCGGACATGCCTGAGAATTTTCTCATCAGTCACACAGGAAACATCCAAATTCTAACAGAGTTAGCATACAAGAAAAAATATATATATTTATATTCTCATAGCTCTTAGTAATATGGGATGGTGAGTAATGTGCCCGCTAGACAATACTCTATGTCTAATGGTTTTGCATTAGATTTAGAAATATTCTCTATATGCCCATTACTTATGCTGATTGTCTATAAAAGCTAAGGGCATAATATTTCCTGATGGCATAAATCTGGAAATTATCATCTGAAGCTCAGAAGAATGGCCCGGGGTACATACGTATAGCTATGAGCCAACAGCATGGAGATGCGAGAACAGTACAGAAACGTAAGGGAATTCTTTCAAAGGTTAAAGGAAATGGATAAGGATTTGGAAAACAGTTTTATAGAGGAATCAATCAGCGTACTAAAGAAGTGTCAAAACTCTAGAAATTTATTTCACGTACAATGTTTTTAATGTATGTTGAGCTGAAGACGGCACCTGTGGAAATTGTAGCTCTGTATGTAGATACGTGGGTATCCAAGGACCTGTAGTTGAGAGAGAAGCAGCTGGAAAGTACAGGTGACTCTTGAACAACATGGGTTAGAACTACCCAGGCCCACTGTCACACGGATTTTCTTTGTTAAATACACTACAGGACCTGACATGTATTTCCTCCTTCTTATGATTTTTTTATGATTTTCTTAAAAACATTTTTTCCTCTAGCTTACTTCATTGTAAGACTACAGTATATATAATAAGTAGAGGCTTTCAACAAGAGGCTGTGGGGAGTTAAGGTTTTGGGGAGTCAAAAGTCATCCACAGATTTTCGACAATGCATGGGGGGGCACTGGCACCCCAAACCTCAGATGGTATAAGGGTCAACTGTGTTTATGAGTGATGTAAGTTCCCAAAATGGATTGGACCTTTAACTCTAAAGTAAAAAGATTTAAAAAAAAAATCTAAAATCTTTACTCAGTATCTGTGATCCACAAAGCAAGATTCTATAAAACCTGTGGGGGAGATTTCAACTCAAGTAGGAGGTTCTTTGAAGAGAGGACTTTTGCCAGCAGGCATGTTGAGGCACCTAACAACACAAGTCTACAGGTCGGGCATTATGGATCTATGGATTTTGTTTTCCTTATTTGGTTTCTAGAGGTACCAAAAATAAACAGAAATATAATGAAAGTTTAGAAACAATTTTTTTTTTAATGTATGCCTAGCTCTTCAGGAAAACCAATTCCTCTTAAATCAACTAAAATAAAGGTGAGGAGCGCCTAGATGGCTCAGGTCGTGATGAGGGGACCCATCAGGGTAGACTCTCCCTTGCCCCGCCGTAAGAGATTATCTCCTTACATATCTCTCTCCGGTTCCCCCTCCCTCTCCATATATATTCTGTTCAGGAAGAGAGGCTTTGCAGAGGGATCGTCAAGACTCTCCTTCCTTTTACCTGATTTGGGATAAACCTGCATCATCTAAACGAACCCAGTTCAAACCAAGATTTCAAAGTGTCATGTCAAACCTCCTGATCTTAACATTAAGTTAACATTTGAGTTTGCAGAAGATCATGTGTATCAGAACTTTTATAATTGAATCACAACTTTGCAGTATTGGTTTCCTCTTTTTGTGAGAGTTGATAACCAGAAATCCTGTAGCCACAGCTAATCAGGAGTAGCTCCTCCTCCAAGGCAGGAAGGGAATGTCAATCCCCAGCCACGTTAATCTTCAATAGTCCTTTCACGAGGTGGCTCTCTCTGCACCCTGACCGCGTACTGCCTACTTCCCTTTATCTACCAGGAAGGAACATGAAGTCATTTTGGACAGGCTAACATCATGAAAAGCCAACTAAATAGCTCAACATCAAATCAGCTATTCCGTAGATTTTTTTTTTTAATTTTTATTTTTTATTTATGATAGTCACAGAGAGAGAGAGAGAGAGAGGCAGAGACACAGGCAGAGGGAGAAGCAGGCTCCATGCACCGGGAGCCCGACGTGGGATTCGATCCCGGGTCTCCAGGATCGCGCCCTGGGCCAAAGGCAGGCGCCAAACCGCTGCGCCACCCAGGGATCCCTATTCCGTAGATTTTTAACATAAAACCTCCTTTTATGCTCCATTAGGATCTAAGAACCCACCAGTAATTTGTTTTCTATCTTTAGATCTTCTACAGTTCAAATCTCTAACATGTGATTAAAAATTAACCTCTTTGGAAAGTAAATCCTTTCAAATCAACTTTCCATTTACACAGTAGGGAAAAAAAAAAAGAGGGGAAGAGGAGAGAAAATATATTTACCCAAAGAAAATTTCCATCTCACGAGATTTAGACGATCTTCATGCATGGTGCTGTTTTGCTCCTCATGAGCTTTTCCCTCCTTCTGAGGCTCTGATCCAAGATTCCATGTTCTTTAACTTTCATTATGACCAACTGGTCAATTAACCTAGGCTTCCACTAAGGAAAGCTCAACCCACCCATTCCTGACAGTTAAGAAATCAATGCCGTTAAAAACTTACAACCCTAAAAAAAAAAAAAAAAAAAACAACAACAACAACAACAACAAACTTACAACCCTCAATTCCCCCAAAGGAATCAGCTGCATCTTCTTTATTCCAGTTTTCTCCCGAATACGAGTACTAATGGTTACTATCCATGAAAACCTATTTTGTAACACAAGATAGCATAGGGCTTTTGCAATAAAGAATCAGGTTATCACCTATATTCAAGATTATTGAATTTCTATCCATGTTTCTCTCTGTACACATTCATTTATGCATACTGAAAACTATCACTTCCACAACTTTGTCTGGATCATAATTTAACATGGTTTCTTTTGACCTCATTTCAAAATTCCAGCCCAAGGTCGGTAATATTCCAGGATGATAACAATAGAGATAGGCTCAAGACACATTCTTACAGATCAGTGGTTCTTAAAATTTGATGTAAGAAGTAAAAATGCAGTTGTCATGGCTCCCACCTCCAGAGATTATTTAAATGGTTTTAGGTGAAAGCCAAGAATATGCATTTTTAATGAGTGTCCCAGGTTGTCCTAATTCTGGTGGCCTTCAGTCCACACGGAGAGAAATGTCACTTGGAATTTGCTAAACTCTACACATGCATCTCATTATCTGGAAGTTATATATTTTGATCACATCATTTGTATTCCCTATGAAAATGCCTTCATGTTCCTGCAATATTATGTACTTTGCATAAAAAGCCCAAATCAAAAATAGTTCTAAATATTTTGTGAAGCTCTTGGTGCAGATGCTGTTTATTATGTGGGTAAATAACCAGCTTATGGGATCAACCTGACCAGATTATTTTAGACTCTACATCTTCTAAAAAGAAACCCCTCAGGAGTTAATACCATTTCCTTTCTTGGATAAACAGAGCTGTGAAATACGCTACACTTTCCTTCTTTTCTTTGGCTGCCAGGAAATTCAGAGCTGACCTTACGTTCACTATGCCTTTATTTAACATCATTGTCTTTTCTCCCTTCATCTTTAATACTTGGCACTTGCTTATTTAATCTTTTGGTTCGTTTGATAGTAAATTGTTTCAAATCCTCTCTCAAAATTGGTGGAGTTAAAAAAATAATAATAAAGGAATGATTAAGCATGTAATTCCAAAACAAGTTTGCCAGACACATAAAATTCTTATAATTTGGTAACCCAAGTTCATGAAGTGTTGAATTTTCAGTAACAATAAAAAGCTTTATAGGATGACTCAAAATTCCAGTTTCTAAATAGGAAATACCTCTTGACTTAAGGTGTGTCTTCAATCAGTATCTCTTCATTTTCAAAAATCATTTCCTGCCTCATTGTCTATTGGGTGACCCAGAGAGACCTTTTCCCCTTCTTTTCCTTCTTTCCCTCTCTCTTCCTTCCTTTCTTCTTTCCAAGCTGTACATACTTATGTCTACAATTTGATGGGTTTGGGGATAAATATACACCCATGAAATCATCACTACCATCAAGGCCACAGACATATTCATCACCTCCCAAACCTCCTCCCTACTCCCTTACTACATTTTTATGTGAAAAAGTACTATATTTAATATTATTATCATATATTTAATAGTAATCATAATGTAATAATAATCCCTCATATAGCACCTCGGTAGGAGGTCAGAACTTCACATATCTGCATTTAATTTCCATGCAAGTCCTATGAGGTTGGTATCACTAACCCATTTTTACAAATGGGGGGTCTTACGTAAAAAGAATTTAAGTTAACGTGACCAACATCATAGAGCTGGTATGTAAATCCAGGCCATTTCTAATATATTACCCTCTATATTTAAGACCTTTCTGAGTAAGTCATCAAAAGGGTTATTGTAGAAGAGACTTAATTTTAAATAACATCTGGCAAGATTTTTTTATATAGGAAAAATATGAAGAGAGAGGCTTCAAATATCACCAGAGAGTCCTTTTTTAACAGAAGTTCTGTAAGCTAATGGAAAAAATAATAATAATTCAAAAAGGTACAAAATGAAATATAAAATTGTTCTTCTCTGGCTTCTTTAAAGAATTATCATTAATAGTTCATTTTGTGTCCTTCCAGAAAAGTAATAGGAGACAGTATGTGTGTATCAACTTAGGCACATGTATATAATATTTATTTACAGATTTATACATTTTGTATTGATGTCTATGTGTTTGTGTTTTTTTTAAGTATATCTGAGTATACATTACATGCTAATACATATTTTAGTAATAGTTAAAATAACAGATCCAGAAAGTGGACACTGTGTGATGTGGAGAATAATAAGAAGATGGAAGTAAAAGTAACGTGAATAGTCTAAAGTGACATTTATTCGAAATTTGCCTTCAAATAGTATATTTCAGAACACGTTCCTAAAATTTGCTACTTAACTGAAAAATCGACACCCTTTAATTCTGAAATAAAATAATCTTACCTTTCGTTTAGGTGATTATGAAGGTATTTGGACTCTACCTATGAAAATAATAAAGTTCTCTGTGAAATCAATAGGCACTTTACTTTTTACTACTCTAAAACTATGTCAATCATGAATAAAAAGTGCCTTATTTCCATAGAGAAAAGTTTATAGCCATTTTGCAAATTACATTCTTTTCTTTTTTATAGGAATATTTATTTATTTTATAGGAATATGTTATCTTCTGGCATTTTGTATCAAATTCATGTGATTTTGAAGGCCAAAAGCACAAATGCTGTATTAAAAAAAAAAAAAAAGACAACAGGGATCCCTGGGTGGCGCAGCGGTTTAGCGCCTGCCTTTGGCCCAGGGCGCGATCCTGGAGACCCGGGATCGAATCCCACGTCAGGCTCCTGGTGCATGGAGCCGGCTTCTCCCTCTGCCTATGTCTCTGCCTCTCTCTCTCTCTCACTGTGTGCCTATCATAAATAAATAAAATAAAATAAAATTTAAAAAAATAAAAAAATAAAAAAAAGACAACAGATCAACGTATCTACACTGTAAGTTAATTACGCTTTTCAAAACACTTGCCTTTTATTGCAAACATTAAAAAAAAGGCAAGGTCATCCATGAAGAACTGGAAATAATATTCATTTAATTTCCATAATTAAGAATTTCCTGAAATGGAGGTAATTTCCTCTTGACATTTATTCGTACATCCTGTTTCACAGTAATGTATCTCCTTCTAAATGTCTGAGGCGCTTGATTTTTTCTAACTGCAGTAATATTGTGATAAATTAGATAATACGAATGGATGAGATGTGAATAGTTTGTTGGTTGTACATGTTTGTTTGTATAAAGTTATATGTAACATTTGATAAAATACTACAGCATGTCAGAAAAGCAACTGAACATCATTTTCAATGCTCATTCTTAATTTCACATGAATGAGTAAACCAAAGCCTTGCAAAATATTTTCAGATTTGACGTTTTCATATTATTGGCCTTGAGTTCCAATGCAAAGTCGAACAAAATGTCTCACATTATGAAAATATAAATGCAAGGTGTACCAGAGTAAGCCTTTTCAGGCTGGAAAAAAAAAAAAAAAAGAAAAATCCAATTACAAGTCATAGAGTTAATACAATGTAAGTTAGGATTGCTGCCATTATATTACCTGCTCATTTCAAAGAGATCAGGTAAAAATCATGCCAATAAAAAAAAAAAACTTAATTTCTTCATAGTAACTTACATCTAACCATCCACACTTCCTCTTCCCATTGCATCCAGCTGCCTCATAGAAATCATCTTTCCTGAATTTTCACTTACTAATTTGTGGCTACTGGAAGTGTCTGTCAGTTGATGCAGCAAATTTGGAAAAATTTGGCTTTATTCCCCCAAAGTTAAAATGTATTAGTGTGGCAGAGGGTTACGTAGTTTCAATTTCTGCATCAAGATGAAAAGAAACCAGATCCCCATTCAAAATAAAGAAAGGCTGGTAATTATTACAATGTAATTGCCACGGTCAACCTCATTTCCAAAAGGCAGGGAATTCCAGGGAATACTTTTTCCTTCGTGATGATCCTCAAGAACCCCACTTTATGCCGTCGGAAATCACAGCTCCCCGGAGAAGTACTGGGTAGGATGCAGAATTACCTGAAGGACAGGTGTTCTAACGGAAACAGAATGCCAAAGCGAGGTGCCACGTGGACTTCCCCTAGAGCCAGGAACTATTTGCACAAGCCTGGGAGACACACACAAACTTGTTTGTTTTGTTTGTTTGTTTGTTTTTTAATCTTTTTTTATGCTGTTAATCCAATTCCTCTTCTTTGAAACCCAACTTCTCCCCAATTATCTGTTCACGTTTGTTTTACTCTCCAGCAGGGAGATTCTTACCAAGGCAAGGCCTCTCTAAGTTTTCACTGCATAGACACATCTGCTACATGCATGGCTCCAATTTAATTTGGGTTTAAAGGTACATATCCTCTGGCGTTCTTCAGAACACGTTAACCCTTTTTACTTTCAAACTCACAGAAACAACCAAACACCTGAACAGGGATACATGTACCTACTGCAAAGTGAGAAAGGAGAAAAAAAAAAAAAAGGAATGCAAATTCTTTAAGGAGAATCCAAAGCATATATGATATTCCTGAGCACACAGAGTAAGGTCTGCAACTGTATAGGTCTGCAACAACAACTGTAAGGTCTGCAAATCTATACTAAAAAAAAAATAATAATCCCCACTTATTTCCCAGATAGCTCCATATCTACTGAGAAACACTTCTGTCTTTTCAGCTAAAATGTGGAATTCATTTTCTCATTTGAACTAGTCTTATTTTTGTCAGTCGGGAATACTTGAATTGCGCATTCTTATAAAATACTCCATTTTTTCTGGAAAATCTCATGAATAATTAGATATGAATTTTAAGTTAAGGTAAGTATAGTGAATCTAACACAGGATGAGGATTTATACATGGTGAATAAATTAATGTTAAAATGACCACTTAAAAAAAAAAGTGAAATGTTCCAGAGCTTGTGCTCATTTCAATACAAAAATCATATCCTATATCCTTAGCATGCTCATAATTCTCTAACATGTCCCCATTATGTCTCGGATAAAACCAGAGTCCTTCCTGTGGTCTACAATGTCCCCACTACCTTTCTGACAGCGTCGGCTACTGAGCCCCTCCCTGTCTTTGCTGTAATCACAGTGGCCTCGGCTGGAAGTCGCCAAGCCTCCCTGCATCCTGAGGTCTTTGCACTTTTCTTCTTTCTTCATCAAAGGCTTTAATCCGGATACTGAGAGAACTCGCTTTATCCCCTCGGTCGGCCAACAGCTTAAGTGTTTCCATTGGCAAGGTCCTGCCGGTGTCCTCCCCGATCCGTCTGCAGCACCCACCGCCAGTCGGAGTGACAGGTGGCCGCGGCCTGCTCTCTGCCTGCACCGCCAGGGCACACGGCTCACAAGCTTGGGAGGCCGGTCGCGACGGTCACTGTGGCACCAGCGGCCGGTGGGAAGTGATCCACGGAGTCCGGTGGGAAGTGATCCACAGGAGTCCGGTGGGAAGTGATCCACGGAGTCTGGTGGGAAGTGATCCACGGAGTCCGGTGGGAAGTGATCCACAGGAGTCCGGTGGCAAGTGATCCACGGAGTCTGGTGGCAAGTGATCCACAGGAGTCCGGTGGAAAGTGATCCACGGAGTCTGGTGGGAAGTGATCCACAGGAGTCCGGTGGCAAGTGATCCACGGAGTCCGGTGGGAAGTGATCCACAGGAGTCCGGTGGAAAGTGATCCACGGAGTCTGGTGGGAAGTGATCCACGGAGTCTGGTGGGAAGTGATCCACGGAGTCCGTGGCAAGTGATCCACAGGAGTCTGGTGGAAAGTGATCCACGGAGTCTGGTGGGAAGTGATCCACAGGAGTCTGTGGCAAGTGATCCACGGAGTCCGGTGGCAAGTGATCCACGGAGTCCGGTGGGAAGTGATCCACAGGAGTCTGGTGGGAAGTGATCCACGGAGTCCGGTGGGAAGTGATCCACGGAGTCCGGTGGGAAGTGATCCACGGAGTCCGGTGGGAAGTGATCTACAGGAGTCCGGTGGCAAGTGATCCACGGAGTCTGGTGGCAAGTGATCCACAGGAGTCCGGTGGCAAGTGATCCACGGAGTCTGGTGGGAAGTGATCCACAGGAGTCCGGTGGCAAGTGATCCACGGAGTCCGGTGGGAAGTGATCCACAGGAGTCCGGTGGAAAGTGATCCACGGAGTCTGGTGGGAAGTGATCCACGGAGTCTGGTGGGAAGTGATCCACGGAGTCCGTGGCAAGTGATCCACAGGAGTCTGGTGGAAAGTGATCCACGGAGTCTGGTGGGAAGTGATCCACAGGAGTCTGTGGCAAGTGATCCACGGAGTCCGGTGGCAAGTGATCCACGGAGTCCGGTGGGAAGTGATCCACAGGAGTCTGGTGGGAAGTGATCCACGGAGTCCGGTGGGAAGTGATCCACGGAGTCTGGTAAACTGAAATGAACTCGACGGGTCACAGTTTGCGGAGCGGCTGAGACACGTGCTGCTGGTAAAACTCTGGGTTTCCCAAAAGCACCGTTACTGTTATTCTTAAAAGTGAAGAGAACGAGGACAACGGAAGAAGCAAAAAGGACAAGACCTTTCACTTTCAGAACAAAACCTTCTCATTCTACTTGACGTTATTTCAACTGTCATCCTACTCTTCCAATGTCATTCCTCCTCCTTACTAACTTCGGTAACTCACCCCCATCCTCCCCACACCGTTTGAGAACTCAGACCTTCTCCACATAACAGACACGTCGAAATCCCAAGGCCACGCGCCCTGCGCCGGGCCCCGCGGGCACCCACACGCCTGCTTCCGCGGTGTGCACCCGCCTTCTAATCATTTCAGAGAGGAACGTCTCTTCCGACAGACTACATCGATTTTGCGTGTCACCCATAGACTTTTCACTATTTTTAAGCAGCAATGAGTGGGCCCGGGTGGAGGAGGAGAGCGGCGGCTCACGTTTCCTGGGGCAGCGGAGGCTGAAGGGCAGGACAGCGCACTTCCGTGCGGGTTCACTTACCTTGGGAGGCACCCCCACCTGCTCCCCAGGGGCGGCTGCAAGGACCAGCCTTCACCAGAAAGCAGCCCGGTCACAGCAACGGCGCTGACCGCCGGGAGTTCTGGCTTTGAAGCAAATTAGCCACGGAGCAAAGAGTGGAGGAGTCTCAGGCCGCCCGTGTCCAAAGAGAAAATGCAAAGGGCAGACTGTAGTACAAAGACAAAACATTCGAACAATAAAACTCCAATTTTCCTGGACACCGAACACAGGGAAAGACTGGTTTAGTAGATGGCCGCTCGCTGATGGTGGCGGTGGCCCTGCCCTAAGGAGCTCTCCACGGTGCGCAGGTTGTCGCCTCGCACCGTGACTGCGAAACTGTAACACAGATTTCTCTGCATTTAGGCACTGAACTAGTAGGTACTAAGGCCTCCAAAGGTATAGACCCAAACCTCAAAAGCCTTTCTGTCTGGTTAGGAAGGCAAGAAATAAAACCAGAACGTAACATATATAAAACAGCACTTACTCCCGGCAAGTAAAATCCCAACTACAGATGATGTAGATATGGGAGGTTGAGAAGGCTTCATGGACGAGGCCGCTGCAAAGTCTGGTTCTCAAAGGAGGACACTAAAGGCTAAATTCCACTGGGATCTACTAAAGCAAGGAGCAGTGTCAAGGCCACAGAAACGTAGAGACGGTGTTGCACCCCTGGGTTTCTTCTCAATACCAGACCATATCCCACAATCAAATCTAGCTGTTGTAGCCAGAAGGAGAGAAATGGCCACACACACACACACACACACAGGCACATGCATATATATAATATATATTTATTTATGCTTAAATATATAAATTACATATAAATATATATAAATAATATATTTAAATATATAGAACTATATAGTATATATAAATACCGTATATATAAACATATGTACTATATAGGAACAAATATATACTATATATAAGCTATATATATAAATTGGACTATAAATAAACATATATTATATATAAATCTATATACTATATAGCACATATAGTACATATATCATTGTGCTCAGAAAACGGTATAGGACATATGAAGAGTTGGGGGAAAAAATGAGTAAAATCATTATTATAGCTCTGAAAGATAAATAAAATTTCCTTTTCAGTGAATATGCTTTTCACCATTCTTGTTCCTTCCATGAAATAAAAGGTAAACTGCATGGTTTTTACAACTCAGAGGCCAACTCTTTTTTTTTTTTTTTTCAAAAATTCAAGCAAAATAATTGATTTATCTTCTCCTTCATCAGGCAGGCAAAATACTTACCGCCTTATGGTCTGCTTCCCAATGGTCTAACAGCTCACTGAACAAGAACACATGCTTTTATTATGTCAGCTGGGCACCGCCAGGCTAAACCCCAGCACCGGGCAAGTACATGCAGAGGTAGCAGTGATACTGAGAAATGGGGTGTGAGTCACAGAGAGCAGAACCAGGAGAAAATGCATTATGTTAATGAAATAAAGAGAAGATGTATTCCTTTCCTTATCCCTGTAGTATCAACAGTAATCCCCAGTGAGTTATTATTACATATTCCTAGATAATGTTTTAAGGTCTTTAGGTGGGGAAATGAGTAAAAAATGAAACAAACAAAAATGCTGCCGCTGTTTAAGTGTGTGACTATCAGTAAGCCCCCAAAGGTGTCGCATCTATAAAATGACGGATTTAAAATAAATATGTTTCTTTCCACCAGGAATTCAGAAAGTAGGTAGTACAAAATTTGAGGTTCATTAAGTCATCACCAAAGAGAAGTATAATTGGGAGGAAGGTTTACACAAATATGACATACATGACATCAGAATTAAATGAAGTAACTATACAAATAAAATAAGACTAAGTTAACCTGTAGTCTAAAGGGAAATCCTGAAAAGAAAAAAAATATATATATCTATCTATCTTAACAAGACCCAGTGAAAATTAGAAAATAGCTCTACCCTAGTGTGCTGTACTGACAGAAAACATATGATCTCTTCCTGACATACTGCTTCTTGGCAGCCAAGTAAATATTTGTAAAAAAAAGGAAAATGCTAGGTAAATACACACATTCAAAAAATACATATGTATGTCGTGTCAAATACTACCTCCAGTCAAATGATGACTAAAACAAAATAAACAGTGAAAATTTGGTTGCCTGTAACACTTGTCACATTTCTCTACGTTTCCTTAAAAAGTTCATTTTCAGGGATCCCTGGGTGGCACAGCGGTTTAACGCCTGCCTTTGGCCCAGGGCGTGATCCTGGAGTCCTGGGATCGAGTCCCATGTCAGGCTCCCGGCATGGGGCCTGCTTCTCTCTCTGCCTGTGTCTCTGCCTCTCTCTCTCTCTATGTCTATCATAAATAAATAAATAAATCTTAAAAAAAAAAGTTCATTTTCAACTCCCAACAATTAACATGCTCTATAAAGATTTTTATAAAAATATATGTCATAAGGGGCCCCTGGGTGGCTCAGTGGTTGAGCATCTGCCTTTGGCTCAGGGCGTGACCCCGGGTCCTGGGATCGAGTCCCACATCGGGGTCCCCGCAGGGAGCCTGCTTCTCCTTCTGCCTGTGTCTCTGCCTCTCTCTGGGTCTCTCATGAATAAAGAAATAAAACCATATATAAATATATGGCTGAGAGAGAGAGCGCGCGCGCGCCTGGGTGGCTCAATGGGTGAAGCATCTGACTCTTGATTTCCACTCAAGTCATGATCTCAGGATTGTGAGGCCCAGCTCCTAGTCCGGAGTCTGCTTGAGATTTTCCTTTCCCTCCCCTCTGCTCCTCCCCACCCCATCGTGCACTCCCTTAACAACAACAACAACAACAACAACAACAACAACAAAATATATATACACACACACACTCACACACACATATATGTCACAATATGCAAAAATAAAAATGGATGTTACCCATAGCATGGCTCCTCATCGGAAAGATACACTTGGTACTTCCCAACTTGTAAAGATGTTTTTGATGAACGGGGCCAGCAATATTTATGTGCAGATGCTGATGCAGGGGAAAGTAATTCTACTCATTTTGAGTAATAACTGGGTAAACCAGAAGTTTCTATGTAAACGATTCCACAAGATATACTCCCAATATTCCCCCCAAAGCTATGGAGTCAGAATAGTGATGGTTAGCAGGAAAATATTTAATTTTTTAGAGTCTTATACGACCACACTAAGTTTTCTGAGAGCGTTGATGTAATTCGCCGTATTTGTTTCTGGTGACAGCACACTACAAATGAACTTCTTTTTTCCCAGATTTGTTCAGGAATCAGAATATAATTTATGTAGTTAAAAATCATAAAATTGCATTTTAAACATAAACTTTATGGAACTGCCACATGGTAGCTTTCTTTCCCATAGGGAAAACTTTGACGAAAGCAACTCTTTTAAAATTAGAGTGGTGGAAGACAGAACTTATATTTCTCAAGTTTTTAAGTTTTACATTATGAGGAATGTGACAATCCCTGTTTTAAAAAACAGAGGTTTAAATGGTTAGTAATGGTGACCCAAAAGGCAGATGTTAAGTATATAAGGTCCTCAAATTCTCCAATGCGCCCCCTGGGGCCGTTTCTAACTCACAAGTCACGAACCCAAGGTACAATGTCAACTGAAGCTGCACCCTATTAAATATTTTTTGCCAAATCATTTTTGATTATTGATAAACATTTGGAAATTTCCTAAATTTGGCACCGTTTGAGTACCACCCCCTGAATGACAAATAACTGGATGCTGCTATCTGCCAAAGGTCGTTAGGACAAAAGAGGAATTCCATTTTCTTTTCCTCCCAAGGCTGTTTAATAAGGCAGCAGTTAGAGCTTATATTATGGAAAGGAGGGAAGTGGGGGAGTGAAGGTCAATAAATATGCAGAGAAAGAAAAGATGAAACCGAAGAACAGATGTATACGGCTACTCTATCTAAACACTGTTCCAAAAAATCTTGCTGATACTCTTCTTTCCTGATTTTTTAAAAACTGTGCTCTTAGTGTTTCTGACTTTAACAGGGGTGGGGTAGGCTTAAAATGTTCTTCAAAGCAACAGTTTTACTGGCAAATTAAATAATTAGTTATATAACAAGCATGGTTAAGCTATAGTTTAGTGATATATTTGAGATTTGGGGCACAAAAATGATTATTAGATGAATACATGCGAGTTCTAAGATAGACCCACCCATTTCTTCAGACCCAAACCCAACAGAACATTGTTTAAAAGGACCTGGGAGGTAGATAAATCTGCCGGTCCTGAATTCCAAAGCTCTTTTCTTTCCTGCTCATGTAGAAAATGTTCATACGAGCCAGATTTTTGATAGCCACTGTTTAGGGTTCCATTTTCGCTTCTATTATCATTCATTGATGAATATTAGCTCTATTAAAAATATCAGCCAACTATAAAAAGGGCTCAGAAAGTATATTGGGAAATTCTCGGTCATCTATCAGACACAGCTTGATACTAACTCACACTACTGCATATTTTCCAGATAGTTTATGCCTGACTCCTGGGCTTATAAGTAAAAAAAAAAAAAAAAGAAAAAGAAAGAAACAACTACAGTGAACAAATAAATTCAGGCAATGGCTTTTGTTGAGTATTTTCTGTTCCTAAAGAAAGTAGTTGAGACATAATGCAAACAAAGACACCCAAAAAGCAGGATCTTTTTTAAGAAATATCTATTTCTCTAGGAAAATAAAATAAATTATAAATATATTTTGATGAGGAACTGAAGACATCTAAGAAACTTTTTTTAGATTACAAAGCATATACTTTCTTAAATGTTCAGATATGCTTTTCAATAAATGTATTCCGATTGCATCAACATTTCTATGTCTTATAAGTACGACTGCTATATTCCATCAGGATCATTAATTAGCTTAATTTCCAGAAAATTAAAATTTTCTACTTCAGTGAAACTTGAGTCTTAAAAGTAACTCCATTTTGCTTCCAAGTTTTGAGCAACTGTATATACTTAATTCTTCTAATCTACTTACGTACATAACGGGTGAACTAAGTTCATTTCATAGATTTGACTTGGGTCTTATGATTCAGTTTCTTAAATCGTTTGAAAAAGATGCTTTTTTTGTTGTTTTAAGATTGTATTCATCCATTTGCGAGAGACAAGAGTGAGAGAGGGAGCAGGAGCAGGGGGCAAAGGGCAGAGGGAGAGGGAGAAGCAGACCCCCCACCCTCCCACCCCTGCCCCCGGCTGAACAGGGAGACCTATGCAGGCCTGGATCCCGGGATCCCGAGATCATGACCTGAGCTGAGGGCAGCCACTTGACTGAGCTACCCACGCTCCCAAAAAGCAGATGCTGATAAGTGTCTCATTTATATTAAAAAAAAAAAAAAAAAAAAAAACTAATGGCTAACACTTCCTCTTTTCCTTCCTGAAAACAAAAATCAATTTCAAAATAAAACTCAAAAAATTAAAGTCATTTCATTTCAGGAAACAAATTTTAAAATAAGAATAACTTCTCATGTTTAGAATAGAACTTCTAGCCAGATGCAGTTAGCATCCCATCAACCTTCATTATAATACCGATACTCAATCACATACACAGTATAAGGCATTAAAATGATTCACTGACACTTCCTGAAAAACGCTACCATAGACACCAAATTTTTGAAAAGTATATTTCCTTTTAATATTTCTTTATTTCCTCTTAAAACAGAGTTCTCTTTTTATTCATATGTATTTCTGATTTGAAGTCCTGAAAGTGATTTGCACTCTCCAATTGTCCTACCAAAGATTTCAAATGACACAAAGACAACAAGAGCCAAAACCACATACGTATATAAAATTCTCTTTGATAAGAAATGAGCACCTACACTACGCCCTCAAAATCAGTCACAGAACTAACTACCAGTAGGATAAAAAAGGACATATAAACAGTAGGATTCAAATTTTCACTACTTCATTTTTTTTTTTTTAAAGCACCAGCAGGTCTTAAAAAAAATTCGTGAAGCTGAATCAAACTCATGAGTGTCGTATTTTAGTTTAGCATCGTTTACTAATTAAATTAGCCAAAAATTCTTCACACATAAAATATCCCATTAGTTGGCCATATGACAATATGAGAATTTCTGTTCCACGCCGCATGGCTAATAAAATTAAGTTGGCTTTAACCACACTGTCATTTAAAGAAGACAAATTAGCCAGAAACAAAACTTTAAAAAACAGTCTTGGGAATAACTTTTTCTTACAGCCATTACCAAACCCTTACTGAACTGATGAACTATGCAAGAAAAGCAGCTTAGGCTGAAGAAAGGGCACCAACATCACTACCTGGCTTACCTAAGAACTCATAAAAGTAAAGGGCTCTAACCATTTTATTTTATTAGATCCTATAATATAAAAATTCTGCCACTTTTCTGTAGTTTGATTAACACTAATCATTTCATCATTTCATACTTTTCCTTTTTCCGACCATCTAAAAGAAAACACTTTAATTCTACCTTCATATTTATTTTTTAAAAACATGATCTGGGACATGCCCCCTTGGTTGCAAAACACCATTACTCCCAAATAAAAGCATACACAGAAGAATTCTACAAGGAAATTAGAAGGCTCAAAACTCTGTAATACATTCAGCCCCTGGGGACCATCAATGTCACCAGATACTGCTCTACTTTCTACGTGTATTTAACGGTCATGGGCCCATTGCCTGATGGGATCCGTAGTTTCTAAAATAAAAAAATGTGTGAGAGTCACTGACTTCTTGTTTTGAAGCTACGGACCTACAGCCCCAAATAGGTTGCAAATCTCATTCTACTGCATTTTTCTAGAGTTGATCAGTTCCAGCCCTCCTATTCTAAGACTGTGCAACCTCTCAACCACAATGAAAAGGCGAAGGGTATGAACAGGTGCATACACATTATGAGATTCTTGGATCACGATATCTGTAATCTGCGTTCTATAATGTGGTAAAATAAGAATCACGGTTCTTAGAGGAAAAATGAATGCCCAAAGCGTCCACTTTTAGGAAAATAATACTTCAAATATACCCGAGAACTTGTCATTTGGGCACCTTGGGACACTTTCTGAGCATCGCAACAGACCTCGTGCACATGCATACCTTTCTTTGGACGCCAATTTTGTGTGTGTGTGTGTGTGTGTGTTTTTCCTTATAGTATGTCTCTGTATTGACACGAATCATATCATCTTTCCCCACAGTCAGGAATTCTAATGTGGTAAAATAAGAATCACGGTTCTCAGAGGAGAAATGAATGCCCAAAGTGTCTACTTTTAGGAAAATAATCCTTCCAATATACCCGAGAACCTGTCATTTGGACACCCCGGGACACTTTCTGGGCATCGCAACAAACCTCAAGCACATGCATACCTTTCTTTGGACGCCAATTTTGTGGGGTTTTTTTTGTTTTGTTTTGTTTTATGTTTCCTTATCGTCTCTCTGTATTGACACGAATCATATCATCTTTCCCCACAGTCAGGAATTGCACACTTTCTCTGCACAGTCATCACTTTGGGGCACGAATGGGCAACGTGTGCCGGCGGGTTCAGACTACAGACTTCCACCGCTGTAGCATCCCCGTGTGTCACAGGGGGCGGGGGAGGGGTACCCGGGAAGAGTCCTTCACATGCATTTCGATGTTGGTTTCCCAAACCGATTAGAAAAGAGGAAAAGAGCTGCCGCCTGCCTTGCATCACCTGGACCAAGCGTCTCAGCAGGGCAGCTACACGTGCAGCATCCCGCACCCCCCTCCCATCGCATCCCATCGCGTCCCACCGCGTCCCATCGCATCCCGTCGCGTCCCACCGCGTCCCATCGATCCCGTCGCGTCCCATCATGTCCCATCTCGTCCCACCGCGTCCCACTGCGTCCCACCGCGTCCCATCACGTCCCACCGCGTCCCATCCCGTCCCCCCCAGCTCCCCGCCTCGCAGGGCACCTACCCTAGCGTTGTCATGGTGACGATGGTATACCAGAAGGCCGCGGGGATGCTGGTGAACTTGCTGGCCGAAGACCCCTTCTCGGCGTAGAACATGACGGTGGCAAAGATGATGATGGCCATGGTGAGCGAGAAGAGCAGGAAGCCCAGTTCGGAGGCGCAGCTCTTGAGCGTGTACCCCAGGATGCGCAGGCCCTGCGAGTGGCGGGAGAACTTGAAGATGCGGAAGACGCGGAAGACCCGCAGCGTGACGAAGGCCCCGCTGACGTCCTCGTTGTCCGTCATCACCAGCCCGATGTAGTAGGGCAGGATGGCCACCACGTCGATGATGCTCATGACGCTGCGCACGAAGCGGTAGCGGCTGGGGGCGGCGGCCAGGCGCAGCAGGTACTCCACGGTGAAGATCATGACGCACGCGGTGTCCAGGCAGAAGAAGGCCACGGCGTAGCGCTCCCCGCACGGCAGCTCCTTGGCGTGGCCCGGGCTGGCCCCGCACGGCACGGTCTCCACCACGTTGGCGATGACCGACACGGCGATGAAGAAGCCGGTCACGTAGTAGAAGACGAGCGCCATGGTGCTGGTGTGCGGGTTCTCGAAGGCGCGCCACACCCTCTGGCGCGCGGTCATGCTGGGCAGCGCGCTCTCCCCGCCCGTGTCCGTGTCCGCGTCGTCCTGCAGCCGCTCGGCGTTCTCCCGCCGCCGGTCCTTGTACTCCTCGTAGCAGCAGTCGCCGATGATCTCGGGGATGAGGCCGAAGAAGGCCAGCTCCTCGTCGTAGGCCGAGATGCACTCGTGGCGCGGGTAGTGCAGCTTCCCCGTGCGGTAGAAGTTGAGGATGTGCCGGAAGATGTCGGGGTCGCGGTCGAAGAAGTACTGCTGGCTCTCGGGGTGGTAGAAGAAGTCCCGCTCCGAGCTGCCCAGCAGCGTGTCCGGGTAGCGCTCCAGGGTGTCCTGCCACGTCTGGAAGCGGGTGCCGCTCACGTTGAGCACGATCAGGGCGTCCTGAGTCCGCTTGCGCTCCTGCCGCGGGGGCGCGGGCATGGGCCCCGAGGCCACGGGCATCCAGCCGATGGCCGCGGCGCGCGCGAACGGCAGCCAGGCCGCCACGCCCGCCGCCATGGCCCCGACGGAGGCGGCCCCGGTGCCGGGCGAGCGCGAGGGTCACGCGGGGCAGGGCCCGGGCCGAGGTCCCGCGGCCGAGGCAGCGACGGGCGCGCGCGCGCGGCTCGCTGGACACGCGGCGATCGCTTCAAACAGGGGTCCCACGTGCGCGCCGACACGCCCGGCGGGTGCGGGTGCGGGTGCGGGTGCAGCTGCAAGTACAGGTGCAGGAGCGGGTGCAGGTGCAGCTGCAAGTACAGGTGCAGGAGCGGGTGCAGCTGCGGGTCCCGGTGCAGGTGCGGGTGCAGGTGCAGCTGCAGGTGCAGGTCCCGGTGCAGGTGCAGGTGCAGGCGCCGCGCGTCTCAGCGGGGACGCAGGGCCCGCGCGGGGCGCAGAGCTCCGGGGGCTCTAGAGCGGCCCCCCCGCCCCCGGCCCCGCGGCTCCCGCACGCCTCCCCCGCCGAGGGGCCCTTCCCGCCAAAGGAGCCCCAGACGGGCGACCTGTTGTCGCCGCCTCCGCGGTGCGGTCCCCGCCCCCCCCACCGCCGCGCGCCCCGGAGTCCGCTCGCCGCCTCGGCTCCCGGGGCCGCGTCCGCGGAGATGGAGGCGCCGCGCGGGGCGCGCCGAGCCGGCTTCCCCCGCCGCCACGTCCACGGGCGCCCGTCGCGCGGCCCACGGCGTCCGCCCGGTCGCCCCTTCACTCCCGCTTCAAGTTGGGCTCGGGTGCGGCGAGGCGGGGACACAGCCCGGGAGCCGCGGGTCGCCGCCGCCGCCGCCGCCGCCGCGGCAGCATCTGCCTCCGCGCGGAGGGCGCCCCGCTCGCGGCACCCACCTGGCCGAGCGCGCGGCGGGGCTGAGTTGCCGAGACTTTGCGGCCGCCGCGCACCGGAACGGGAAGAGCGGGGCCGGCAGCCGCGGAGCCGCCGAGTGCGCGGCGCCCGGGGCGCGGAGAGCCGGCTCAGCCGAGCGCCGCTCCCCCTGCCCCCACCCCTCCCTCCGCGCCGCCCTCCTCCTCTTCACCTTCCTCCAGCCGGGCGCAGGCGAGCCGAGCCGAGCCGAGCGGCAGCAACAAGTTCAAAAGGTGCGGGGGAGGCGGCCGCGGGGGGACCGGCGCCTGCCAACTTACTGCGCCGCCGCCGGGGCCGGGGCCGGGGCCCGCGCGGGGCTGCGGGGCTGCGGGGCGGCCGGGAGCGCGGCCGGGAGGGCGGCGGCGGAGGCGGCGGAGGAGGCGGAGGAGGCGGCGGAGGAGGCGGCGGCGGAGGAGGCGGAGGCGCGGCGGGGCCGGGGCCGGGGCCGGGGCCGGGGCGGGCGCGGGCAGCCGCGGGAGCGCAGAGGCAGGAGGCGCCGGGCGGCGCGGGGGCGCGGGAGGGCGGCCGGCTGCTCCCCCGCCGGTGGGTGGTCCCGCATCTCCCCCCGCTCCCCGCGCCGCGCCGCTCGGCCGAGCCGCAGATGGGGACGAGATAAATCAGGGGCGGCGCGCGCGCCCCCCGCGCAGGTCCGGGAAGGCGCCCCCCGCCGGCCCCGGCCGCGACCCCGCGCCCCCGCGCCCCCGCGCCCCCCGCGCCGTGGGCGCAGGCGGACCCGCCGGGGAGCTCGGCAGCCCGCGAGGAACAAAGGGAGGCTCGGCGCCCGGGGGGCAGGAAGGGGCCCCGCGCCTCGCCGCCGCCTCCCGGGACCCCGTGGGAGGCGAGCGAGGGGAAGACGGGGGCGGCCGCGGGGGAGGCCGGAGCGGGGCGCGCAGGAGCCGCTGCTCCTCCTCGGGGCGCTCCTGGCCGCGAGCCCCGCGGGGCCCCGCGCCCGAATTCTTAAGGGCCTTCCCACCCCCACCCCCCGCCCCCGTCTTTCTCCTTCGCTTTTTATTTGTTCAAACCAGATGTGAACGTTGCGGGAGCTAAGAGGTCATCTGTCCAACTTGCGGAAAAGTCAGGCAGCCGCACCCCCCCCCCGCGCCCCCGCGCCCCCGCGCCCCCGGGGCTGGGGCTCCGCACAACTCCTCTCCTCGCCCTTCGGGGCGACAGGAAGGATTTAGAACCCGTTCCTAAATGTCAACGTCAAGGGGCGTGAGGCTCCGCGAGCGCGCGGCCCCCTCCCTCCCTCCCTCCGCGCATCCCCGCGCATCCCCCGCGCATCCCGGTGCATCCCGCGCATCCCCGCGCATCCCCGCGCATCCCCCGCGCATCCCGCGCGCATCCCGCGCATCCCCGCGCATCCCCGCGCATCTCCGAACATCCGCGCGCATCCCCCGCACATCCTCGCTCATCCCCCGCGCATCCCCGCACATCCCCGCCTCGGGTAAAGCCCTCGAGGGGGGCGGGGGGTGGGGGGCGAGCGACTGGGGACCCGCGGCGGCCCTCCGCTGGGTTTTCCGAGCACCCCGCCCCTCCCCCGCCCCGTCTTTAAGCATCTTCCCTAAAGCCGAACCCATACCCCGTAGAACCACTAGATGGCGGGAATGGAGAGAAGTTGAATTCACACCGAAGGTCTGGACGCTTTGGGAAGGTGGGGGATCCCGGTGAGGCCACCCAGCAGCAGCGCGGACCGCAGAAACACCCTGGATCCCCCCGCCCCCCACTTTCCAAACATCTTTTCAGTAGTTCTCTGGACACGCAGCTCAGCCTGGAGTCCGCATTCCCATGGCCAGGGCAGGGATGCGCAGAGTTGCCTGTGGAAACGCGTTTGAAAATTGAATTTCGCTTATGCACAATAGGAATAACAAAGGTCTTTAGAAATAGTTAAGTCTTCATCTATATCGACTAAGGGGAGAGGCCTCATTTTTACCAAAAAGTTACCTTTCCAAAGCTTACTGTGTTCGAAGTTTGAAAAGTAAGTAGACTGTGATGTATAGTTTATAGGGTTTTTTTTTTTTTTTTAAGATTTTATTTATTTATTCATGAGAGACACAGGGAGAGAGAAGGGGGCAGAGGGAGAAGCAGGCTCCGTGCAGGGAGCCCGACGCGGGTCTCCAGGATCAGGCCCCGGGCTGAAGGCAGCGCTAAACTGCTGAGCCACCCCGGGGCTGCCCTAGTTTATGGTTTTGAATTGACTTTAAGGCCCTAGAGATCCTAGGCAGGATGTGTTAACCTTAAAGACCTGAAAGGGAACACCTCAACAAGAAGGAGAGTAACAATGCAGTACACAGAAACCCACCAGAGAAGGAGAAAAACCTTCTAAGGGGCAGGAATTTTTTTTTTTTTTTTTTTTTTTTTTTGGTGGGAGGGGGTAGGTTTTTTTTTTGTAGAGAGGGAAAGGTATTTCTTTGTTTACTTGTTTACTGGTGTGGAGGTTTAGGGAATCCCATGTTAGTAGTTAATGAAGTCAGAGCTAATGCAGCATGAAAGTTTGGAAAACGCAGAACTGAAAACACCTGCTGTTTATCCGTTTGGATGAGCTGCGGGGAAAGATGCTTGTTAAAGGATCTATATGGCCTGCGAACACGGGGAAAACGTTAACTGGAAAATAGAGAGGGGACTATTTAACAGCTATTATAAGAAAATTAACCCCTTCCTAATGCAGACAGTAAGGTGCCAGCGTGACAGGTGTCTCCAGAGAATGGAGAGCCATGAACCTTCAGTGGAGGCCAAACCCGCATGACCTCCCCTCAAGACCGGCCGGCCACCGAAATGGAGCCTTTAAATGGAGCAGAAAACTGAACACTTAGAAACATAAACATAGATGTTTGAGTCCACAAAAACCCTTAAATAAGTAAGAATAGGAAATCTGCAATTTTTAAGAAGACTTTGGGATCTGTTCTCCCCCATTCTCCACAAGCTCCCTGCTCAGATAGAAAGACTGTGGGCTTAGAAGATAATAAACCCCTTTAGATTCAAATTCTACTCCAAGAAATTGCTCATAGGCTTTATGCTTCATCTGGCAAACTACTTAACTTTTGTTTCGAAGTTGCAGACACTAAAACTTTTTAGGCCTATCGTGAGGCCTAAACAGGATAATACGTCTAAACACCAACGGAGAACTTGGTACACGCAAATGGGACTCGGTTTCAGTTCCTTTTGACTTCATGGCCAAATGGAAATGCAAACGGTTTTCTCCACCCTATGAAATTCCCCCAGGTGGGGGATCCTGGGTGGCGCAGCGCTTTGGCGCCTGCCTTTGGCCCAGGGCGCGATCCTGGAGACCCGGGATTGAATCCCACATCGGGCTCCTGGTGCATGGAGCCTGCTTCTCCCTCTGCCTGTGTCTCTGCCCCTCTCTCTCTCTCTCTCTCTATCATAAAATAAATTTAAAAAAAATTAAAAATTAAAATTTCCCCAGGTGTTGCTGCGTTCCCTTGTTCCGAAACGCCGGGGACTCTGAGATTTCAACTATCCGCTCGTTCGTGGAAATGCCACAGGAAGTGTATGGATACGAAATCCGGCCGAGCGGTCTCACTCCCAATGCTTCTCTTGCCCAGGGGTTTCCGTTCTTCCTTATTATGTTCTCATTTTATAAACTCTGCTTGGTTGATGGAAAATAACCTCAGCAAGAGCAAACTGAATTCATCACCTACTCAGGTGTCACTCCTGATAGATAAAGCCCAACGTAGGAAACCCGGTGGTCGTTCACAGACCAGGCCCACCGCGTCCTCCTCTCCCCAAACACCCACACGCTCATCCAATGATCCAAGAAGCTCGCTACCATCTATCCTTAGGCTGTATCCACGGTGATGTCTTAAAAAATATTTTGAAATAATGATAGAGTCAATGCAATCGTGAGAAATAAGAGACCCATCACCTAGCTTCCCCCCAAAGGTGACATTTTGCATGTTGCAGTACAGTATCACCACCAGGAAAGTGACACCGATGCAACCCACTGACCTTATTCAGATTTCACCAGTGTTACATACACTGACTTTTGCATGTTTCTATTTCGTTCTGATTTTCTCACACACATAGGTTTGTGTGACCACCATCCCCGTAAACATAGATTCTCACCACGAAGATCCCCTTTTAAAGTCATAACTGCCGCCCTCCCTCCTCCCTTCCCTATCCCTTGTCAACCACACATCTGTTCTCCTTTATAGTCTATCAATTCAAAAATTTTTATATAGAAGGAATCGTGCAATGTAAACTTTGAGACTGTCTTATTTTACTCAGTAGGATTAGGTGAGGTCTATCCACATTATCGAGAGTCCATTGCTTTTTATTGCTGACTTAATACCGCACTTGGATGAAGCAGTCACCTGCTGAAGGACATCTGGAGAGATTCCAGTTTGGGCCTTTTATGAATAAAGCTGCTGTGAACATTCTCGTTACAGGTTAGTGGGTGAACATGAATTTTTGCTTCTTTGGGATAAATGCCCAAGAGCACAACCGCTGGGTCGTATGACAAGTGGATGTTTAGTTTTGTGAGGAGCTGCCCTAGTCTTTTCCAGAGCGGCCGTAAATCCCACCGGTAAACTCTAAACGAGCTGGTTTCGCAGCATACTTGCTAACATTTGGCATTCTCACTATTTTTTGTTTTAGCCTTTCTGATGGCGTGTTGTGACATCTCATTGTGGTTTTCATTTGCATTTCCCTAATGGCTAATTTTGTTGAACTTATCTTTATGCACATATTTACCATCTGTATATTCTTCACCAAATGCATGATCTGTGTCTGCTCATTTTTAATTGAATTGTTTGCTTTTTCACTGCTGACTTTGGAGAGCTCTTTATGTATTCTAAATAATGGTCCTTTGTTAGATATGCCCCTTGCAAATATTTTTTACAAATCTGTAGCTTGTCTTTTCATCCTCCTCACAGGAGTTGTTGCAAAGCAAAAAAAAAAATAATTGAAGTCCAGATCGTCCATTCTTCCTTTTTTATGGATCATGGTGTTGGTGTCAAATCTAATGACTCTGCCTCACCCTTTGCAGCAAAGATTTTGCCTTTTCCCCCCCTAAATATGTTATGGTTTTACATTTTATATATATACGTCTATGATCTATTTTGAGCTAATTTTTGCATAAGGTCTGAGGTTTAGACAAGGTCCTTTTTATTTTTTTGGCCTATGGATATCCAGTTGCTTCAGCACCATTTGTTGACAGTCCTCTCTCTCGGGTGTGGAATTGCTTTTGCACCCTTGTCAAAAATCAGTTGGGTGCATTTTGGTAGCTTATTCTTAGGTCCTTTTTTTATTGTTCCAGGGATATTGTCTTATCTCTTCACTAAAGCACAGTAACACTTAACATCAACTACAGTTATTCCTTCCGCTTTATTACTCTTTTCCAAAACTGATGAAGTTTTCCTAGGTCCTTGTCTGTCTATGGACATTTTGTTTTATTTTATTTATTTTGTTTAAGTGGGTGGGGAGCTTGAACTCAGGACCCCGAGATCAAGAGTGGAGCTGAGATTAAGAGTCAACATTCAACCGACTGATCCAGCTCCCCTCTCTCTACATTTTAGAATGAACTTCTCCATGTCTATAAAACATCTCACTGGGATTTAAATACACATTGCATGACCACCTATAAATTAATTTGGGGGAAGAGACATGTTTACTCTGCAGAGTCTTTCAATCCACGATTGCCATATGTCTCTCCATTTATTTAGCTCTTCTTTTTCTTCCATCAGCATTTTGCAATTTTCAAGATACAAATCCCATATATATTTTATTAGATATATGCTAAGTATTTCATTTTCTTTGGGGCAATTATAAATATCTGGTATTGCGTGTTTTTTAAAAATCTTAGTTTCCATATGTCCGTTGTTAGTATAGAGAGGTTCAGTTGATCACGTACCTGCAATTCTGTTGAACGGATTAGTTCTTGGGCTTTCTATGTAGGGAATCATGTCAGTTTTATTTCTTCCTTTGCAATCTGTATGCCTTTTATTTAGAGCGTTTTTTTTTTTTTAATGCACTTACAGTCACATCACTACCCCTTTCAGTAGTGTTGCATCTTTTTTAGAAACTAGTCCACAGCAGTGAATATTGAACCCTTCAGGATCTCAATTTCCTCCACCCTTTAAGCCTCATCTCATGCTGTCATAATATTAGCGCACTTCACCATCTCCTTCAACTATTTTTAGCTTTCAGAATTCGGTGCGTTTTATCTTGATTCCGGGGTCTTGGTTCACACATCTCTTTCTCATAACTCTCAAGTACTCAGCTTGTCACAATCTCTAGGAACCGCTGCCTAATCTCTTCTAAATTATGTCCATCTCACGTGCTCTATCAGAGACTGTAATAGGTTAGAAGAGATGTTGTGTGTTTCCTTCTTTGTCTTCACCAGTAGACTGCAGCCTCTTTGAGAGAAGGCAGTGGTCTTTTATCTCTGTATCCTCAGGATCTGCCATTGTACTTGGCATGTAGTAGAAATAAAGTGAATATTTCTTAAAGGACTGGATGCTCTTATTAGATAGTTAGTAGGCACGTTTTCCCCACTGTAGATTATTTCTGTAACTCTCCAGAAGACTCGTAGAGTATCGAGCTGATTTTTTTCTACCACGATGTACAAAGGAAAACAAATCACCTTAACAATGAGACAAATGACCCAGATTTGTATAGCTGTATAAAAAGGGCTTTCTCGATATACTCACTACAGTCGGTTCTCAGAAAGGCCCTGTGATGGGGGTGTTAATCTTATGTTTATTTTATCCACAGGAAACAAAGCTCAAGAAGGTGAAATGATGTTCCAAGATTACTTCGTATACCTGAGTGGCAAAAGCTGACTCATTTCCAGGCCTTCTAACCCTAAGTCGCATATCCTTTTAGGTCTGCAAACACGCCAGTATCTACAATAGCAGAGTCTTTGTCAGTTTGCTGTTTTCATGCTGGTGATGAATCTGCAGACAGGTGCATACTATGTTATTCAGCCTCCGTGGCACATCTCTGAGAGGTCTTTGGCCAGGGCAGGAAAATCCGTCGGTGGTCATGGAAAACGGGAGTACTGCATCTGCTCATTCCATATTTTAACCAATTACGCTAACTGCCCAGAGTGATAAGCACATTTTAATGTCTCACTCAATGGCATATTTCACATAAGACAGTTTTAGTATTTCTGACTACGTTCTTAGAACCTCTTCCAAGACAAGCCTTTCTGAGAGTCTGTATTAGCTTATTTTATTTTATTTTTACCTATTTTTTACTTAGGTATAATTGACACATGACACTGTATTTGTTTAGGTGTACAGAATAATGATTTGACGTATGTATATATTGCTAAAGGAATAAATTTAGTTAAAACCCATCCCCACACATAATTACACATTTTTTCTTGTGATGAGAATTTTGAGATCTACTTTCTTAATAGCACTGTATTATATATTTGGAAGTTGCTGACTGTAGACAGCATACTTTGTATTCCATCCCCATAATTTGTATACCTCATAACTGGAAGTTTATATCTTTTGAACATTTTCATCTATTTCCTAATAACCCTGTATGAGGTTTCTTAAAATACAGTATCATCTTTATTAAAGAAACAAAATCCTACATTAAGAAAGAATTCAATCGACTTGTAAAATGAACAAAATTTTTGGCAAGAAACTAAAATCTTATGCATTAAATCTTGATTAAGTTCTAGCAATTAAAAAGAAATTTGTTTTGTTAAATATCAGGAAAGAAAATAAACATCTTCACCCTAAAATATCTGATCACAAATTGTAAACAGAGAAACATAGAGAAATAGAAATAAAAATAAATTTTATTCACATTCTAGATTCCATATTATTCCGAGTTAGGCCAATAAATGTACTTTATCCAAAGGTAATTTTGGTTTGGTTTGAATCCTTTGGTCATCAGAAGTACACAAAAAGTACACACAAAAAAAGCTGTCTTCTAGGAAAATAAAAATAAAATCTGACATACCAGTAAGGTAGGGGGGACATGAGAAAGTCACAGAATGGGTAAGGGCTAGTTAAATGCTTAAAACATACTTGAGATTTCAAATACCTCACAGTATCCCTGGAATATGGTCATCAGGGAAAGGGCGGTGACCCTGTGTCTTTTTTTGGACCACTATTAAAAAGATAGGTTGGCAACCTACGTTTAACTTCTTTTTTAACTTCCTTTTCCCCTTTATTAATACTGCAAAGTGCTCTTCAAAGTCCTCTTCAAAGGATCTTCCTCTCTTTAAGTTTTGGACCTTGAACATCTCCTATTAAAAATAACCCATTTTCAGGAACTTTATGCCTCATATACAGAACATCTTAAACATATTTTATATTTTATATGAAATGGACTTGACTTTCCAAGTTCCCACACAGAGATACAAAAATCTAGCCATCAGGTTACAGCTTCCGTTCTGCCTCATGGGATGGCGATTGTTATGAAGAAGCGTAGGGGTTGTTTTTAATATAAAGAACATATTTTTGTTGTTAAAATATTCATGAAATGACAGACGGTGGTGCACATGGCGTTCCCATGATCTAAAAAGGCAGGGGACGGATTAGAGGGAAAACCCCAGTGTTAATCACTTACCAGGTGCAAAGCACCGCATTGCAGGTGCCCGTGGCCCAGCATGACCTGCCCTCGGGGAGCTTGACCCTGAGGTGCAAAGGGGAGCACGGAAACCTCTCTTAACCCAAAAGTAACCCTACTTGTGAGTCTCATTTCAGACTATTTTCCCCAAATGCTTTACCCTGAGAAACTGTTTGTGTGTTAGGGATGGGAAAGGAGGGAAGGTTTGCTTCTGGGTCTCATTTTCATACTTAGGACTTTGGGATTAATTGCTACGGAATAATTCCAGCGCCGTAAAAACAGGAGAATTGTGACTACAACCTGGAAGAAGCAGCGAGTGTTCCCAAGAAATAAAAGCGTTCTTTCTCTAAAACTGCGGAAAAGTAAATTTTTGCAGATGTTCCTAACGTGGGCAAAGAAGATAAATTACTCCGGATAGTTTACGGTCATTGAAAATCTTGAGGAAGTCTATAAAGTTCTCACCGATTAAGAAGCCACGTTCTGTGAGAAAATTGGCAATTAATTTGCTTGTTTACTCTCTTTAAAACTGTTTGATATGCTCTAGCAAAGCCACTTTGATACACAAGTATATTTGCTTCATTAGTTCTACGCACGATCATGTAGTTGGCTTTAATAAATCACTCAAAATAGTGGCATGCAAGGCAAAGCAGAACAATGTAATACTTTAAGATGTTTGGCTAATAGAGGATCCCTGCACTCCCCCACTTTTTTAGGCGTTGGTATTATGTAAATCTTGCTTGTTTACAATTTAACCTGTGCTGGATTTTAATTTAAATAAAGAAAATTATTTAATGGAGGGTTATTAAACAGGTTTCACATTGCAGGTGTTCCAGTCCCCCAGGTGGA
This sequence comes from Canis lupus familiaris, assembly GCF_011100685.1. Lineage (NCBI taxonomy): Eukaryota > Metazoa > Chordata > Mammalia > Carnivora > Canidae > Canis > Canis lupus. Next base: position 58,559,462 of record NC_049235.1, on the reverse strand, counting down.
TACTCACTAAGGGAGCTTATTAAAGTTTGTTCGACTTATTTATGTCGCAGTCCTTTTCCTCCTCCTCTCGTGTGAAACCTGCGTGGCCCAGAACTCCCACTGACGTTCCGGCAGAGCCTGGGTTTATAGATTTGGGAAGAGCAACACGCTTGAGGCTTGGGATGCTCACCAAGCAATCGCGTTTGATGTCTCAGTCTAGATGTGTTGGATTTTTCTACAGCATTTCTGTCTGGGAAACGCGAATTGTACTCTGCATAAAGAAATTATTTGGAAATTTGGTTCCCACCCTCGCAAAGAGAATCGCCGGAGGAAGGGGGTATAAAGAATTGCATAAACATGTTAAGAGTATTTGAAATATTTTATGATGCATAAGCTTTTTAAAGCATTTGTAACATGAAAAGCCAAGTCGGGGACAACACACGATGGGAGGGGAGGCTACCGCGTGGGAAGCAGGGGTTGCTTGTGATGGAAAAATAAATCAGGAAGTTTGAGGAGAAGGAAGTTCTGACACGGCTCCTCCTCCGTCAGACTGGGCCCTATTTCTATAACTGGTTTCAAGAGGAGGAAACAGATCTGCTTTGTTTCATGATAGTCGCATGTGGGAGGGGGCTGAGGAGAAGAACCTGGGAGGATAAAAAAAATGTCTAGTCCAAATAAAGGGTGTAGTTTTCAAGAGTAAATGTAGGATGGACATAAGACAGCTTGTGAGGGGAAAAAAAGAATGTAGTATGTGTGATTACTTGACGTGGGAATGTAAGGGGGACAAAAGGGTGGGGACACCAATTTTGAGACTAGTGATGGAGAGAGTAAGGACAAGACACAGGAGAATCCAAGCAGCTGCTACCCCCCCACCCCGCAGGCCGGTGGGGACAGAGGTGGCGGGCCGCTATGCCCGCAGGACTCCCGAGGCTACAGCTCCACTCCTCCTAGAAGTCTACTTTTTTGATATTAAACATTTGGACATTCATGTCCTGTTCTCGACCTGCAATTCACTTCTTCAGATCTCCTTCTTAGATGCGGTAAAAGAATCTTGAAAAAGGGGAAATGAAGATGTCCAAGGGCATGTTAGAGGGGGCGCAATGATGCATTTCACGGGCTCTCACACTCTCTACTCCAGAGCTTCTTCCCGCCTAATAAAGGAATATATTTTCATCAAAACAACCAGTGGACTAGCTGGTTAAAATATTTTGAAATGTTTAAAATTCTCTTGTGCTCATATATTAGGACCCCAGAGAGTGGCAACATACATGTAGCCTATTAAATTCTAAAAATCTGACTTAAATATCTTTCTATCTCTGTCCCTGTCTTCCTCTCTCTCTCTCTCATCTCCGTCTTAAGAACCATGAGTTGACCCTGATATTCCTACCCCATAGTTGTAGTACCTTTCCTTAAAAAAAAAAAAAAAAAAAAAGATCTTATTTATTTATTTATTCATGAGAGACCCAGGCAGAGGGAGAAGCAGGCTCCATGCAGGGAGCCCAATGCAGGACTCGATCCCAGGACCCTAGGGTCATGCCCTGAGCTGAAGGCAGACACCGCTGAGCCCCCCAGGCGCCCTGTAGTGCCTTTCTGACAATGAGAGCCCTATTTCTCATTATCCTACATATGTTCCCTTATTTTATTGATGCTCTTTTATGCAGCTCATCACCTATGGCTGCCACTCTTACCTATACTCGGCCTCCAATACTTTCTGGGGGACACCACTGCATGGCCACCCCCAGTGGCCACCACCCCCTCCCACCAAGGAACCGAAATCCCGCCTTGAGCCTCCATCTGTGTGGCCGCCTCCATCACCCCCTCCTGGTTCTGACACGTACTGGGTCGCCTCCCCACTTGGTCTCCAACACCCCAACAACAGGGCTGTCCTATTCCTGCCCTGTGGAATCCCTCCTCCCTCCTCACAGCTCTGACACCCTGCTTGGTCCACCACAGCTCAGCCCGCCTCCTTTCCACCTCCCATGGGGACACATGCTTAGCTCAGCCTTACTTAAAGTAGGAATAAATTGTTCAGGAAAGAAAGAGAGAAAAAAAAAAAAAAAAGATGGGAAAGAGGGAGAGCCAAATCGACTTTAAACCTTAAAAAAAAGGGACTTGGTGATTCATTATTTAATTCTCAACAAGCTTTTTCTAAGTGCCTACTATTTCCTAAGTTTCACGTAGGGAGTTTCATGTTTCGTCCCTGATAATATGGGAGAGAAGCTAAACATATTGGTAGAGTGGGAAACACTAGGTAGATGTGTACTTACATATCACTGAAGATCGGCAGCCACCTACCTCTCCAGGAATCAGAGACAGATTCCTTAGGGGGCTACTTCTTGTGCAGAAAGAAAAATAAAAGGTTACCATAGCAGGCCTGAGCCTGCTATCTTTGGAAGGACCTGCTTGAGCTCTTGGCCCGTGGCTGGCGTCTGGAAACCTGGCCCCAGTCAACAGTCAACTGATAGATTCACCGTGTGGCCAATACGCTTTATGCTACACACCTTCCTTCCTTCCTTCCTTCAGGTAGCCTCCTACCTGCTAGGCAGAGGGTGCTCGCGTGACCAGGCCGCAGCCGGCTCTCCCTGTGCCTCCCTGGGCAGGAAACATTGCACACATGCTGTGGCGTCTCCTTCCTGGACAAAGAGGACACCCCATGGGACACTGCACGGGATGGAGGGAGCATGAGAAAACCACCACATGCGCTCCTCCAGACACTGTGCCTCCTTTGCCTATGATCCAGCCCCGTTTCTTCACGACATCACTGTCCCCCTACCTCTTCCTGGTAAGTACACCTCTGTGCTGACTCCCAAGAGTCTTTCCAGCCAATCTCTGAAAGTGGGGGTGGTCTTGGGGACACCAAACACACCCCTGGAAGGAGATTTAAGTCCCATTTTGTCAAGTGAAAATGGCACTCAGGGCATTTCACGGCAGAAGAAACGGGAAAAACAAGACATGGAAATGGGAATCAAGACGACACTGAACAGAGGAGGAGCCATAACTGATCCATTGTTTCCTCAGCAGTGAGTTCAAAGAAAGCCATGTCCAAAAATAAAAGCAGAAGGCGGATCTCAGAAGTTCCTCTATTAAAATAGTATTACTTCTTAATGCTTTAGAAAGTATTCAGGATGGAGAGGAAGTAAAATTGAGCGATTGGATGGATATCTTGGAGAAAGGATGACAGGTTTCTATCCCTCATTCATGCTTTTGAGTAAAATTATTTGTGCTCCTATCAGTACACTATTGACACTCTGGAAAATTATTAACCAATTAGCCATTTGGTATTTTAGATTTTCAAAAATAGAATCATATAGGAGTTCTCAACTTAATAACTATTTCTTGCAATAGACTATCATACATTTTTATTCTACTCATAAATTCTGATAAACATCAGAAGAGGCAATAAATTTGGCATTCCTTATTCAGTGATATTAGCATTTTGTTTTATATGTTTTGGGGTGTTTGTCAGCTTTAGAGCCACCTTATAAGTTTCAAAATATAATACATCTACAAAATGAAATTTATCACTTATGTATTGTATGCAATGTGAAATACTCTGTCAACAACTTAAAATACAGTGTCTGTAAAATATGGTGTCTGTATGGATGAGGCTGTTACATATTTGCCTTTGAAAAACAAGGCTGTTCATCTTCATTCCTTGCTAGACCACCTTGGGAAAAAATACCGAGACCAGTAGGTTAAACCTAAATACACTACTGGTGGGGTTTGGTGCTGTTATTTTATCTTATTACTATTATTTCTTAATTTCCAGAACTTCTCATTGGAGATCATTTCAAAGTAAAACGTTACTAACTCTGCAATTTCACATTAGCCATAGAGTGTTTCTAGTTTTTAAAATACAAATCTGTCTTTTAACAAATTTTAAGTTATTTGCTATACCTAGATAATTGCTTGAATAAAATAGAATACAAAAATGCTATCTTAATAAAATTTTATTCCCACAAATAGGGCAATATTCTGATAGTCTAATAAACTTCATTTTAAAAATACGTAAGATTGCAGAATTTCCTTGAATTGCCTAAGCCAGTGATTATTATGACAATAGTCAATGAATAGTTTTGCTGTTTTTTAGAACATATTTGGATATCTTTGTGGGAGGTTTCTAAGATTCATCATAGATAATTTTATATTGCAGAAATATGCCTAATAATATCATACTCAGTGACTTTTTACTCAATAATTTTTCTTACACTGATTTTTATGTGTCTCTGCCTATTTAATGTTCCTCCTTGTCAATCACACATGGAATGAGCTCTGCATCACAATGCAGAGTAAATAATAAAACATGTTTGGTAGTTATGGAATTTTTCCCCAAAAGCCTTATGTATTGCTTAGAGAGGCTATGCTTTGCTTCAAGTCAATAAGATGGAAAACGCATGGCTGAGTCTGAATCTCTGGATTGTTATTATCTGCAGGAATCTTCTCATGTAGGAGAAAACATTAAGAAAGACACACCTATTTTGCAGCCTATGTTCTAAATGAAGAAATCAGAAGATGACAGCACATTTTGAAACAAAATTACATGATATTTGAAAGAACCCTTGAAAAATACATTTGGAGATACTTAAATCAATTCCTGTATCTCAGGTACCAGTAAAAAAATAAATGAGCCAGACTACTCCATCAAAACTTGGTGTATGAAACTTAGCAATACTGTTGAGGGTCAAGATAAGTAACATGTACTTGAAATGAAACGTGAATTGAACGTGACAAAAAGGTATCTGTTATATTTTGAGATTCTCATAGCTTTAAATGTACAAAAGTATTTTTTGCTAATTCTTGTGTATGCTAACATTTTCATAAATTTGAGTAACATTTTGGCAAGTTTCAATTTGCAAACATTTTTTTTAAAAAGATGTATTTATTTGAAAGAGAGAGAGAAAGAGTGCACACGTGGGTGGGAGAGAAGGAGAGGGAGAGAGAATTTCAAGCAGAGACCACACTGACGCAGCACTAGGATCAGGACCTGAGCGGAAACCAAGAGTTGGAGGCTTAACCAACCAAGCTACCTAGCACTCCTCAATTTGAAAGCGTTTTTTATTGCGTATGTTTTACAAAAACTTTTATTATCCTTATGATTTTTTATTTTTACATGTCTCATTATAAACTCATTATTGGGATGCCTGGGTGGCTTAGCGGTTGAACACCTGCCTTCAGCTCAGGGCGTGATCCTGGGGTCCTGGGATCAAATCCCACATCAGGCTCCCTTCATGGAGCCCGCTTCTCCCCCTGCCTATGTCTCTGCTTCTCTCTGTGTCTCTCATGGATAAATACATAAATAATAATATCTTTAAAAATAGTAATAATAATAAAAAAATAAACTCATTATTATTTTATGTGTTGAATACTATGGGCCAAACCCTGTACTAAACACCAAAAACACAGAATCCAACCAAACACAGGAAGCGCCATTGTTCTAGAGGTCACATTTGGATTATAAGGACATACTCTATAATGCAAGAGGTAGCTCTTATTGCTTTATTTACTTTTGTTCAGGTCACTATTGCCTTTTAACAAAGCATGTCAATACTGCAAGGCCTCTGGCAATAATCGTTTCATTTTGCTCAGAATCTGTAATGTGCTTCAGACTTGGCAAGGAAGGCCATCTCTAAACCATGCGACATAAATCCACATGGCTGACGGTTGGTGCTAGTTGTTAGACAGAGGCTCAAGACAAAACTGAGGGCCTGCGGCCTTAGTTCCTTTCTATGTAGACCGCTCCATGTGGTCTTCCTCTATGTAGACCGCTCCATGTGGTCTTCCTCACAGCATAATAGCTGGGTTCCAAAGGCAGGCATCCATCCCGAGAGCAAGGCAGCTCGACCACTTATATGATGACCACAATCATCACATAGTGCCACTTCCACTGTATTATTGCCTCAAGGGGCCACCCAAGGTCAAGAGGAATGGACATAGATACTGCACCCTTTGATGGAGGAGGGGCAAGATTCTAGAAGATCATGTGGTACTTGAATTTTTTTTAAAAAATAAAGGTCTCATATTAAGATAGCTTTTATAATCAAGGTGTAGTTACAATAACTTGTCAGACTCCATACTCAAAGCCTTATTAATAAACTACAGTTAGGTATATACTTCCATTCTAGTGTCCTATTTTAGTCATTGAAATGATGTTATTTAGGGGTATCTTGGTGGCTCAGTGGTTGAGTGTCTGCCTTTGGCTCAGAGCATGATCCTGAGGTCCTGGGATCGAGTCCCACATAGGGCTCCCCGCGGGGAGCCTGCTTCTCCCTCTACCTATGTCTTTGCCTCTTTCTATGTCTCTCATGAATAAACAAATAATTTTTTTTTAAAAAAATGATGTTATTTAAATGTAGCAACACTCTATAACCAATAGTTTGTTATTAGTAGCAATGACACCTTGAATAAGTCAACTTGAAAGTTAGGTATTATGATAAAACTCTTCACAATCAAAATTACAATAAAATAAATATGGAAGATTATATACATGAAGATAAATCTGAAGAAGATTTATCATGAAGAGAATTCAAGAGTGAATTCTCAGATTTATGGAGGGACTTAAAGCTATGTTTATTTTTTGTATATAGACTTGAGTGAAGATGAATATACACTTAAAAATCATAAATACGACTTGGCAGCTTCTTATCACTTGGAAACATCATGAAATTAGGGTTGAGTATGAAAAAATTTTCAACATAATATTTATCAAGCATTTATGATAAAAGATCTGTCACAGATTGTTAAACATAGCAGGGTCCCTACCCTCAAGGATCCTTGAAGATAGTAAATGTACCAAGGAAAATAAAAGCTAGAACAGAAGGAGCACAACATGTAACATGGGAGCAAAGAAGGAGGATAAATCCATTCTGACCTCCGTGAAATGATGAAGAGAATCATAGTGACGTATTAGATGCATGAGGGATCCTAACAAGAGGACTCATTTTTGGATAATGAGGTAGAAAGCTTGGATGAGGGGGCAAAATGGGATTTCTTCCCAAAGTAGCAGTGTGACCATTGGCTATGTGAGAAAGTTTGATTCAATAGGGTAAAATAAGCATTTGGATGGAAATACTTGTAACATTTTCTGGGTTGAGTCAATGAAAAGTTTACCAGCTACTTTTGTAAGTAAAAAGTGCTTTTAAAAAGATATAAAGTCACTCTCAAGTCTGTCCATTCCTTTTCACTCCTGTTCCTTCCATAGACTCTTTTCCAGGCAGTTTATGGCCAAAATCTCCTAACCAGCCCCTTACAAGTTTCTCTTTCCACCCAGGCAAGATCTACAGAGATATGTTGGAGATTAAAAATTACAAAAAAGGAGAAAGGCACTTACTTCACTCCTCTGCTGAATGCTTGAGGAGCTCATAATTATCTGGAGCACAAAGTTACAACGCTCTCTGCAACGGTTCCATTTTATTTCCTTCAGTCCGCACGTCCCCCATCCCTCCCCATAACTCCAAAACGATTACGAACACACGCGCATGGTAACATAGCCATGTCAAAATACCTGCAAATTTCCAGCTTTCCTTTTTATGTCTTTGCACCCGTTGTGTCCATGACCTGTGATATCAATGCTATTTCTCCCCCTCTCTATCTGGCAACTTCTTGCTCAGATATATCCTATTCTTTAAAATGTGTCTTCAAACCTATAAGTTGCACCCTTCTTCCTCTTTATTCCTGTAGAACTTATATCTCCATAATAACAGCTACCATGTTTTACATTTTGCAAGGATGAGGTGGTATTCAACTATCTTCGTGTCTCACTTACTAAGCCCAAAGTAGGTGCTATCTTCTGACCCTAAATACAGTTCTCTTTACTGCCCGATTCCACGTTACTTCTTGAGAAAAGGAAGCCATGAGAGGCATCCACCAAGTGACTAAACATGATTTAAAACAAGCTAACTTATGAAAGGAAATAAAACACCGTCTTAAAAGAACTTTGACTCTATCCATCATTTTAGAGGCATGTTTACAGGCACAGGTATTATTGGGAGATTGCAGAATCGATTGAAGGAACTAAATAGCACTATAAAAATATTTACCAGTATAGATTTAAAGCTAACATTGCTTGTGTATAGATTTCTGCTAAATAATTAGCCATAATACTTGAAATTGGTATATAGGATGGCAAATGGTGAGGATATACTTTTCCAAATTCATTAGACTGTATGCACCTCTCTTTCCTCAATACTTCAGGGACATTATTCTTATCAATGAATAGAATAGTGTTAGTAGACCGCCACTTGTAGTCAAAAAATATGTTTTATGAAAGGAAAATATAATTTGACTTCAAGTCACAAGTTGCAAAGTGTCTAGACTCTACAGAGATCTGTTCCTCTCGTCAATTTCAGTTTACAAAACATGCTCACCATTGAATTTTTATGTGTAGGCAAACTTTTATGATCTTTAGAAGGATTACATTGAGCTGCTGAGCCTACTTATATGTATAGTCAATAGGGATATCTCCATCTACATGCGAGTTTATACTGATTTGAACAAAATAAAAAAAAAAAAACCTGTAGATAATTTACAACACCCGAAACAGCAATGTTAGAGTCTGAATAATTGAACAAATGGGTATTATATATGAGCCATAAATGTAGATTTGAAAAAAATATGTGACACAAAAATCACGACTAATGCTCAATTTATCAAAGGTTTTAGAATTGGATATCTAAAGATACAGCAGGTCATAAGCCACCCGGTCGAACAAGGTCACTTTAATGTGTGTATCATTAAGCTCGGCATCACAGATACATTGTCTGGACACATAGGAAAGAGTGAAGGGAGCCCCTACCACACACCATGTAGTTCTCATTTTTATGGGATGAAAATCTGGATATAGTCTGCTTACATCCCTGAATCAGTTTCTAATGGACAATCAGTAAAACTTGGCTGAGTTCTGACGTTTACAATAATGTGCAAATATGCTTAATAAGAGCACACATGAGCATTAATAAATACTATGGTGCCTTTAAATTGATGGAAATAAGGCAAAAGTTCATGTTTCCTATTGGAAATTGAATAATAATTGTATGACTTGTCTAGTCTAGACTCCATTGCCATAGTTACTGCCTCATGATTAATTCCACACTTATGGACCCAGCAAAAGGGGTAATTTCTGGGAACAGAAAGGAAGGGCACACATTTGGAAGGAATTCAAATTTAAACTTATATTTCTCATAGGATTCCTTTATAAATCTCTATAAATGCCCTTGAAAATATATTTCAAGTTGCCTGGAATGTAATCACAGGTCATTTATGGAGTTCTAAGCATTTCTATTTTCTTAAATATTCAAGCAGTTTTCATTTGAAATACAGTATAAGTGCATGAATAGCTCAAAGTCCATCTTCTAAGTAGAAACTTTAGTATCATCAAATTGATTTTCCAGAGGAAATATGACAGCAGGGATATGGATATATGTACACAGATCTTTCCCTCCACTACTTTTGAGGTGTTCATCGTGAGGCATTTTGGAATCTTGGTAGAGAGAAAGACTGCTTATGAATATGGCTCAGATCAGCCCAATTTCAGAGTTTGCCTAGGTGAAGCCACACCACAGAATATTAAAAAGAGACCAGAGACCCAGAGAGAGAGGCAGAGACACAGGCAGAGGGAGAAGCAGGCTCCATGCGGGGAGCCTGATGTGGGAGTCGATTCCAGGACCCCAGGATCACGCCCTGGGCCCAAGGCAGACGCTCAACCACTAAGCCACCCAGGTGCCCAAGACTTTTGGTTTTTAGGCTCAGGTCATGGTCTCAGGGTTGTGGGATCGAGCCCTGCATCAGGCTTGCTCTCAGCACAGAGTCTGTTTGTGATTCTCTCTCTCTCTCAGCCTCTCCCTCTGTCCCTCTCTTCCTCTCTCTTCCTCTCTCTCTCTCAAATAAATAAATAAAATCTTTTTAAAAGTCCATGAAATCAACTCCAGGCAATCACTATCTGTTTGTGTGCAAGCAAAGGATACATCCTTTATGCCTGAATAAAGGTCCTAGAAGGATTTGTTTACAAGTCTTTTTGAGATATACTTTTATTTCCTTGGGTAAATATCTAGGATTGAAATTATTAGGTTTTATATATATATATATATATATATATATATATATATATATATAATATATTTTTTATTTAACAAACTGCTAACAAAGTTTTAGAAAGCAGTTACAGAATTTGTATTATCTTTAGCAAGGAATCACAATCTCACCAATGGTTGGTATAGTCAATCTTTACAAATTCAGCTATTTTAAAGAGCACATATGTAGCAATATCTAATTGTGGATTTAATTTGCATTTCGCTGATAACATACAATGTTGAATATTTCCATGTACATTTTGCTCACTTATGTAACTTTCTTGTGAGCCATCTGTTTAAATCCCTTGGCTATTTTGTGTTATTTACTTATTTTTGAGTCATAACGTTTTAAAAAATATTCATCATACAAATTCAAACTGTGATACATGTATTGTGATATCTTCTCCTAGTCTCTGGCTTGCTTTTGCATCCTCCTTATAGATTCTTTTGAAGAGTGTAAGCTTGTCATTTTGATGAAATTCGATCTATCAATTATTTCTCATGTTCATGCTTTTATGTCCTAAAAAATTTTGCCTATCCAAAAGCTTTGTAGTTTTTCTCCTATATTTTGTTCTGAAGTTTTATTTTAGTTCATTTTTTACCTTTTAAATTTAGGTGACTCATTTTGGGTCAATATGTATGTATGACCCGAGCTAAGGGTCAAAGTTCTTGTGTTTGTTTTTTTGTTTTTTTCTCCCATTTGAATATGTAGTTTTCTCCTAGGACTATTTTACTGAAAAGATTCTTGTTTCTCTCCTGAAGCACCTCGGTAGCTTTTGAAAATTAATTGACCATACATTTGCAGGTGTATCTCTGGATTCTGGATTCTGCTCCACTCATCCATAGCTTTATCTAACATCAATACTTTTTTGGACTATAGTAGTAGCTTTATAATAGATGACTTTACAAGTTTTAAAAGCAGGTAGTCTAAGTCCTCCTACTGTGTTCATATTTTCAAAATTGTTTTGCCTATGCCAGCCCTGTTGCAAAGCCATATAAGTTGCAGAATCATCTTCTTAATTTCTACATAAAAAGCCTGTGGAAGTTTTATTGGCATTGCAATAAATTTATAGATCAGTTGGTGATAATTGTCAATTTATGATGAGTGAAGATAGTATAGCTCTCCATTTATTTAGTTCTTTAATTTCGCTCAGCAGTGTTCTGTAATTTGCAGAGCATTTTGTGAATTCATACTTAATTACTTTATATTTTTAATGCTATTGTAAAGTGTTTTTTAGACTTTTCCATTTCCAAATGTTCCTAGATAGGGTATAGAAATGCAGTCAAATGGATATCATGTGAACTTATTGACTAACCTAGTGGCTTTTTTGTAGCTTGTTTGCTTCTTTTTTTAGTGCACATGTGCCACAGTCTACATATAAATATAACTTTTATTCCTCCCAATTTGTAAGACTTTTACTTATTTTTCAGTGGTCTGGGTCTCAAACACAATGTTTAATTGAAGTGGTGAAAACAGGCATTCTCGTCATGTTGCTGCTTTTAGAGAGAAAGCATTTAGTCTTTTACCCTTATGTATGATGTTAGTGGTTTATTTTTTCTAGATTACCATTACCAGGTTGAGGAAATTCCCCTTTATTATTAATATGCTGAGTATTTTTATCATGAATGGATAGTCAATTTGTGAAATTATTTTCTGCAACTTTCAAAATAAGATCTATTTTCTTCCTTATTCTGACAATATGACAAAATATACTCTGATTTTTTCATATGAAACCAACATGCCCTACCAAAATAAACTTGGTCATGGGTTTCCTCTTTACATAATGCTGGATTAGATTTGCTAATATTTTAATAAAGATTTATGCATCGTGACCATAAAAGATATTGGTCTTTATTTTTCTTTTCTTATACCTCTCTGGTTTTGCTTTCAGGGTAATGCTGGCCTCAAAACATGAGGCCCCTCTTCATTTGTTTTCTATAAGAGTTGGGTAAATAGATGAGGAAACAAATAAACAGAGAGATGAGGATAACTCTTCCAAGATTATACAACTGGTAAGTAAGAGGCAAAGCTGGTTTGTAATACCTGGCAGTCTGACTCCAGAACCTATGCTCTAAATCGTATTCTACTCTAAACCTTAAGAGAGCTAGAAATACAATTCCATGTGAGTTCGGAAGAGACAAGTCGGCTTCTGCGCTGACCTTAGAAGCAAAGGTCAAGCCTTGCCAGAGACAATTATGAAAGAATAGAGGCAGGGGGAATTGTCCATTTGTCATGTTGCTGACATATAACTTAGAAAGTGAAAAGAAACTTCGTCGTTATCTAGTGCAAGACACTCTTTTAAATTAAGAACATGGGACATAGGAATGATAATTGATTCTTAAAAGGTCATACAGCTAATTAGAGAGAAGTCTGGGAATAGGACCTTGGTTTCCTGACTTTTGGTTCAGAGCTCTTTCTACAAAACCTCCTACTTTGCATACATATTGAACAGATTGTTCTATTATGTGCTATTTGCACAAGGCTTTCTTTTTCAACAGGGCTATTCATCATTCTGAGGGCAGGGGCTACAGCATATAGAGCCTAGTTCCAAGAACAAAGATAAATGATACCTATCAAAAAAAAAAAAAAAAAAGAAAAAGGGATATTACCTCATAGTGTTTTTTTTTAAAGAAAAACATCTATGGTTCATGCATTTAAATTAATGAAATGTAATGAATTTTTAATAGTATTTTAATAAGTATATGGTAAGTGCTGCTATCTATCTCAGGTGATGGAGATACAAAGATGAAGAACCGTGAAAAGATGATTAAATACACAATTGATTACACTTATCATCCTCCCTCATTATTTGATGAGTTTGCTTGAAATGTCCTCCCCCATGATATCCACATCCATTTCAAATGCTTCCTCCTCTGAGAAGCCTTCCTTAACTCTACCGCTTCTATCCTCTATTCACTTTGCCCCTACCTCTGTTACCCCGCTTAGCACACCGCACCACAATGTGGTGTACGGCAGCTTGTCACTCCTATGAGACGTGGGCGACTGGGAGGTCACATTCTCATTTCCATATTCAGATTTGTATCCTCATCGAAACAAAATCCAACCAAGTTCCAACACAGTTATTGACACACAGTAGGAACTCAATAAACCAGTCAGTGTGGAATAAATAGTAATATGCTTTCAGCTTAAGGATAGAACGGGCTTAATAATCAACTTGGGAAAAGTGTTTCCCAAAGTCCACGTGAATTAAATCAATGACGTAATAATAATAAAGCACTGACTCTTTATTCACTTGGTTCTTGTGTCTCCTTCCATTTTCAGATATCAGTAAATCGTGATATTTACATAGATTAAATTAATAGAAACTGGTTTTACCTTAATTTGAGTTTGAAACATTCCCAACATTCACGTCTGAATGGATCATTAGGTGTGCAAGGTCTCTCATTCAGATGGCACAACACAAATGTATCGAAAAGGCTTATATTTACGGAGTTGGGATTTCAGTGACAAGCAGATGACCCACAGCACAGTTACTAAGAGAGCAGAGAAAGTGAAAATCCTGAGATAATTTAAAGGAAGGAAGAGTAAGATCAATCAGCATATTACATGAAGCCAAAAGAGGAAGGAGACAGGAAAAAGACCAGCATCTAACCTCAACAATCAGAAGATCGCTGGTTTCTTAAAGGAAAATTGAAGAATAGGGGGGAAATACATATATATCCTGGGGAGGAAAGGAGATTCTATTTATGGACACGCTTATTTTGAAAAGAAAGGAACAAAAAATGGTCAATGAGCTATCTATCTATCTATCTATCATCTATCATCTATCTATATTTTTAAGTCCTAAAACTAAAGGAAATTTGCCAGACAGAAAGGTTGATGGCGCCTAACAAAACAGATGAAGCAAACGGACAAAGACACATCATTACAAAATTTAAGAAAACATGGGCCCCTGGGTGGCTCAGTGGTTGAGCGTCTGCCTTCAGCTCAGGCCGTGACCCCGGGGTCCTGAGATCAAGTCCTGCATCGGGCTCCCCACAGGAGAGCCCGCTTCTCCCTCTGCCTGTGTCTCTGCCTCTGTCTCTGGGTCTCTCATGAATGGATAGATGGAATCTTTGGGTAAAAATATATTTAAGAAAACAGGAAATCAAGGGAAAATGACACAAGTTCCCAGAGAGAAAGAGGAAAACACACAGCACAGACGCAGATTCTCAGTGAAGCCTGGTTTCCGACTTCTCAACAACACCAGAATTTAGAAGGCAATAAAAGATGTCCTTAGAATTCAGAAGAATAATTCTTCCCAACTAGAATTCTATTTCAGCCATGTGTGAGGTTAGGATATGGGAAGGCAGGATGTAAAAGACTCTCATTGACGTGCGGGCCTGGGCCTGGAGCAGGTCAGAGAGCTCGATGAAGGCTACCCCAGGAAGACAGAATGTATGAAATTCACTTGCTTCTGGACATCTTGATAGGTGCTTTAAAGAATAGCAAACACTTCGGGGTTACAATAATATAATCGCATAGAAAACTAGTCCAAAATGATAGTCTTGAACTCCGGGGAAAATGAAGACTTTTTCAGGATAAAGTAAAAAAATGATTTTAGAGCTTACTACGAGTGGGCTTACATAATATTAATAATGTGGACACTGAATATTGATTTAAGCACCATTACAATGTGACCACCTTGGATACAGGAGGAGATGGAAAGAGTGTGGCGGGGTGGTACTGCTGGGAGGATTACAAATCGGCCTTGCTATGACCCTGCCTAGTAAGATGTCATAGATATTACCCGCCTAGGTACTGAGTGGTGTCCCCTCAAAATTCCCACGTCGAAGTCTTAATCCCCGGGGCCTTAGAATGTGACCCTCATTGAGGTAGGGCTTTTAAAGAGGCAATTTGGTAATGTGGGTGGACTTGAATCCCACATGAGCGGACCACAGGCTAAGAGAGGATCAGGACACAGACACCTGTTAGACTGAGACCCGACCACGGGATGACGTGGCAAGAAGTTGGGCAGCACCGGGCACGAGAGAATCCCCAGAGGAAACCAAGCCTTCCACCCCCCACCCTGATCTTAGACCAGTCGCCTCGGGAGACTCTATGGGACCGTGACGTTCTGTTGTGGAAGCTACCGGTCTGTGACACTTCATTCTGGCAGCCCAAAAAAACTACCGGATCCCTGGGATTGGACAGTTGAGGAGCCACAATACAAAAAAGTTGCATAGAGCAAAGAAGGTGAATTAGTGCTACAAGAGAGAGAAACCAAGGAGAGGGCAGGAGGGAACTGTTATTTTCTGCAACAATCTTTAGGTAACCGGCTTCTGAGAACAGAAACATGAATAGTTTTGACAGTGATTAAAACTAAACCTTAAAAAAATATGAACTTTTCTTCACTGGTTAAATAAATATAACGTGTAAAGCAAACTTTTTTTTTTTTTTTTTTTTTTACCCTGACTTTATTTTTGGAACTCTAGGAGGCTTTGAATTGATGAGCCCCCGGAAAACTAAATTCCACTCTAGACATCTTATCACATTGTAGTAGGTGAACACATCATAAAAAGCCAGTCTGAGGGCCACCTGGGTGGCTCAGCGGGTTAAGCGTGTAGCATCAACTTGGGTCGTGATCCAGGAGTGCAGGGAGGGAGCCCCAAGTGGATCCTGGGGTCCAGCTCTCAGTGGGCCTCCCTGCTCAGTGGGGAGTCTGTTTCTCCCTCTCTCTGCGGCTCCCCTCCTCATGCTCTCTCTCTCTCTCACTTGCTCTCAAATAAATAAAATGCTTAAAAATAAGCTAGTTTGAACTCTCAAAAAAAAAAAAAAATCCCATATAAATTGACCAAAGATCTTCCAAAATGTAAACTGTTACTATTGTTGTTATTATCATTATATTTTTTAGGCTCAAGTTGGGAGAATTATAGGGTCAGCGTGTGGAATGTTTTCCTTTTGTCCCTCCAGATACACATTGCACCTTTCTCTGGCCCTCTGCCCTGCCGAACTGAGCTTGCAGAATATATCTACAAACAATCACGCCTTCTAGATCAGATCGGATCTTGAAAATGGGAAAGCACTCCAAGTCAGAGGGAAAGAAGAGAGTGAGATCAGCGTATTTGATGTGGTTTTGCTCCTGCTGGGATGCCTCAGGTTGGCTGCGCCGCTCAATTAAAGACGACGATTCCTCCTCCCAAGGCTCTTGATTCTCCAGGGCTCTCTCCTCCCAGATTCCAGCAAGTAGCCTTTCTGCCCACCGCCCCCCCCCGCCCGATCCCTAGCTCACTGACTCCAGGTTACCGCACTAGCCAAGGTTCCCCTACTCCCAGTCCTCGTAAGCGGCCCCTCGATGAACACTCAATCCTGGAGGTATATCCTATTTCGAGTGTGCTAATGGATCTCTCTTGGGAATCTGACTGGTATTGTAAAACGTGGTTAAATATATTAGACATTAAACAACCTTCTGATCTTATGGCTTATTTTCAAATGGGTAGGATTTTCAAAGCTACTTTGAACTTTAATGTGATTATCACATATCAAGATTTCCAACCCTATGATACGCAAAGAAACTGTAATAATCAACTTCGTGTAAGCAGGAGGTGAAGCAGGAAATGACTGGGCACTTTGATGCAGCTGCTACAAGAGGATGCATATAATTATCATGCATCATGTTCAATACATTATCTATCTATCATCTATCTATCCATCCATCCATCTATCCATCCATCCATCCATCCATCCATCCCAATTGTTCTAAAATCGAAGGGAATAGCTTTGTCTTTCAAGTAGCTATATCACTTGAGTAGAACACAAAAGAAAGGTATAAACTAGAGTGGCTAAGTACTTACTTAAGTCCTTATTTCTTATTATAGACCGTGGGGTTGCTTTTAACTTCTTGCTGATTGAGAAAAAGTGTGACAAATATTCATTTCCACTTCACTGGTGAACTAACGTAGGATGATTGGGAGGAGACTGAAGAAGTGACTTCAAGCCTTATCAGCAATTTCTGCCTACATTTGACCCGGTGTACTAGCTTGTGTGTACCTTGTAAATCCTAAAGGACCCTTTTTATTTCAAGCAAATTTTATGCCCTGGAGAACAAAGTTGCCAGCATTCATTTAGGAGAAATGTTATGTACTTCAATTCACTTAGAGATTATAGAAATAATGCTGAACAAAGAAACACCACTTCCAAAAGTGCCTTTAAAATGTTTCAAATCAGTACACAGGAGATCTTGGTAGGGTTTTACATCATTGAACTTAGTGTTCTTTCTTTCTTTCTTTCTTTCTTTCTTTCTTTCTTTCTTTCTTTCTTTCTTTCTTTTTCTTTCTTCTTTCTTTCTTTCTTTCTTCTTTCTTTCTTCTCTCTTTCTTCTTTCTGTTTTTTTTGCATTCTTTCTTGCTTACTTTTCCTTATTTTTGTCTTACTATAACTCTTGTTTTCAGACTGCAAAATTATAAAATTGTTTGAAAAATTTGGAAAAGAATAAAAAGGAAATAAAATGCACACCAAATCTTATCATATTGTAGTTAACATCCAGTGATGATGTATTTATAAATGAGGCCACGCTATATACATTTAATTTATATTTTCACTTCTTACATAATGTTGTATAGTGAGACTGATGCCATTATGTACTTTAAAAAACAAGGTGAAAAATGTATTCATTTTTAATAATGGCAGGAATAAAACTTATTCATGAATTATATGCACATATTGTGATTATTGATCAAACCTTGATTACTTTTTTCAACCTCAGTAGATAATTTGGAAGGGAGGATAATGGGTTGAAGTGGAAGGGTGGCAGTGCTGGCAGGTGATGCCTAAGGAGGTCAAGACCAGTCCAGTTAGGTGTGGATGGCTCATTGGATTAAACATCAAACATTGTGCATTACAGACCAGATGCTACCAATTACTAACTACAAATTGGATGAATCAATCAATCAACAACAAAAATGTAAATAGTTGCATGCTCAGGCATCATGCATCTATATCAGATTTTGAATGATTAATTCCCTAATAATGGGTATGTCAGTTGATTTCAGTTTGTAACATTAAAAAAAAATGTGAACATTGTTGTATATAAATGAGGCCCCAAAGTGCATTCCTGACCACCTATTCCTGAGAGACCATTAATTTCTGCTGTTCTTTCTGTTTGTTCAGCCCTTTGATCTAAGTGCAAATATGGAACGGTAGGGATTCTCGGTGGAAAGAAAAATGGCAAGGCAATGAGATCAAGGTTGAAATTCTTGGTCTTCTTTCTAGGTATTTCAACATCAGGAATTTATTTAATTTTTCTTAAAATAATGATGCAAGCATTCGATGAGACTACATACAGGTTTTTCACTCCTCCTCCCATGTGTGGTTCCAGGACATATATACTCGACCCCTTGAGGACACAACATGTTAAGAGCTGCTGGGGGGTGTGGGATCTGGTAAGACCACCACAGTCAATGGTCATGTGCCTCCTTCTGCACCTCTTTGCTATAAAGTGGTTTGTCATGCTGGGCCTGTCAGAGGCCTGAATGCTTAAGTTTTTAATTAGTGGTGCAGAAAAGGCAAACATATACCTTGAGTATGTGTTCTTCTTGTTCAAAATGAACTATCGGCTTTTTCAGGGAGGAGGGGGTCCAATGTAATCAACGTGGCACCAAGTGGCTGATCTGTTCCCTTTCTGTAGAATATGCCATTTCAGGATGTAGATGTTGGTCTTTGTGGCTGGAAGGCTGGATGTTTAGCAACGGCAGTAGATAAATCAGCTTTGTTGACTTGGAAATGGTGTAGTTAGTCCCATGCATATCTTCCATCCTTCCTACCACCAAGTCTTTTGCAAATCTGTTACCCCTGCCATGCGGTAGACAAGGACAAAATCCAGCTGATCCAGCTCAGAACCACCAGGCAAGTAATTCGGTCTTGTTTGTGGTTCAGCGCGTCTTCTGTAGTGAATGCTTGTCAGTGAGGGTTAATAAGAGGTGTAGAGACCCTCACCTTTAGTGTCCATTTCAATAATGCTGTCTGCATGTCTTTCCCCGGTACTTTCTTACCCCTGATCTTCATGTATTTCTCTTTCCAGCCCACGGCCAATTAGCCAAGCCACGTATCCCCAACTGTGTCTTTCAATAGTGTTATCTTGTGCACCCCTCTTTCTTTACAAAGCAATGACTGAGCATACGACCTGAAGCTTTGCTCACTGAGTCGATTCTCCTCATTGCCGTCTTCAGTGGGACAGAAACACAGCAGATCATTTTACCTGCATTCACAGAGATAACCTGTCTCGGAACAAAGCTTGCTCTTTTCCCTCCTCTATTATCTGGTGTAATGTAAGACTGTATTCCACCCCGTGTGGCCATAGGTGAAAGGTGGACAAGGGCATTAGAGAAATCGGTAACAGCAGTGGGGATCTGGGCCACGTGCTTTGGATGTGCTATTGCAGGTTTACTCCTTCTAAGTACCTGGCATCTCCTTATGTCAACAGGATCAGGGTCTGGAATCCAGGCTCAGTTCCACAAACTTGGTGAAAGATCACGACTGTGACACAGTGGGCTTCCATTTTCTGATAATTCTCTTTCTTTCTCCCTCTTTGTCCCTTCCTCTTCCTCTCCTCTTCCACTCACTCTCTCACTCTCTCTGTTCACTCCTCCTCATTCTTTGGTTGATTGTGCAAATTGAACAATGAGCTCATTGGCTATCCAACTTTCTTTCTTTTTTTAATTTAAATTCAATGAGCCAACATATAATACATCATTAGTTCAGATGTAGCGTTCAAGAATTTATCAGTTGCCTATAACACCCAATGCTCACCACATCATGTGCCCTCCTTCCTGCCCATCACTCAATTACCCATCCCCCCACCTCCCCTCCGCAACTCTCAGTTTGTTTCCTATAGTTAAGAGTCTCTCGTGGTTTGTCTCCCTCTGATGACTCCCTCCCTTCCTCCGAGCTGTTTCTTATATTCCACATAAGAGTGAAACCATATGATAATTGTCTTTCTCTGATTGACTTATTTCACTCAGCATAATAACCTCCAGTTCCATGCATGTAGATGTAAATGGTAAATATTCATCCTTTGTGATGGCTGAGGAATATTCCAGTGTGTGTGTGTGTGTGTGTGTGTGTGTGTGTGTGTGTAACACATCGTTATCCATTCATCTGTTGATGACCAACTTTCTTGACCCTAGAGATGCTGTGTTCTAGTAAACGTATCCATATCCATATCTCTTTGCAATCAGGCTTTCTTGGCTTTCATGCCAACCTTGTCTCTCAGTAGGATTATTGTAATTCTACTTGCTTCTGACAATGAAATACTTCCACTTGGCCTCTTTTACGGGGGTGGAGGGAGGGTGCAATCTCCAATGCTATCAGGGAGCTTAATTCTACAACAGTATCTATCATCACCAGCCCGTTACAGAGCACAGGGACCATCAAGGTTAACAGTATTATTAGTGTTCCTCTCATCAGTGCATTATGTACCATTTTGGGGTGTTCTCCATTCGGGTCCTCCTGCAGAACATAGGCAGCTAGCCAATTTCTCAGCCTCACAGAGTATATTCACTCTAACTTACTTCTCCGAGCCTCTTGATCTTTTCTCTCAGCATCTGTCATGTCCATGCCATTTTGATTTAACATAGTATGGGCCTTACTTTCTCCGCACTTCCAAGAGCAGCTTGTTAATATTGTTTCCTGAGATCCTTCCCAGAGTCTTACATTCTATATCATAAGAGAATGCCCAGAATTTCCTGAGCCTGTTGTGACTTGGCTTTAGTACTGCCGGTTGGCAATGAGGGAAGGTACGGGGTGATCCTAAAGGATATACGTGTTGTCTTGAAAGGCAGAAGTTTCTACCATCCCTTTAAGAAGGAAGGCCTCTACTCTCTAATAGTAAGGAGTGGGCCACTTCCGCAGGTCCTCAGAGTTCAGCGGGGCCTGGAGTCTCAGGGCTTTCGGGTCTGGTGCAGTAGATCTCCTCGAGCCGGGTGTCCGTACTCCACTCTTTCCCAACTATGCTTGGCACAGCACATGTGGAACATGAAGAGGGAGCTAACAGTTGTTAACCTTCTGTCAACTTTGCTACCCATATAATTAGATCCTGGTCCAATTCATTAGATTTCTCTTTCCTCTCTCCCCTGGAAATCTACTACTCTAATTAAGTCGCAGACTTCTTCCTTAAGTTTTTCTGCCCTCTGGCTGTAAGAGATGAGTCTCTTTATGCTGCCAAGGAAGACGTCTTCCTTGCACACTTACTTTCATTCAGTGATTAATTACCTTCTACTCCTTAATGTCTTTCTCCAGTACATAAATGGCACCTAGCAAGAGTTACCACAATACAGTGTTCTTAAAATTTGCACTTCCAAGGAACTTTAAAAAAATCTTATACCTGTCAGTGCATATTTATTTTATCTCAATGATATTAACCATTGGAAAAATTTCCCAGATGTATTGCAACAGCCTGTAACCAATGGGGTCTTATTTTGCACCTGGGTGGTATGTGGTCCGCCTCCAAAATCCTGTTTTAGAGTCTGCTTCCTTGGGCCATTCCTGGTAACAACAGTTTTGTGGTGATTTGCCTGGGAAAGAGATTATGAGGCAGAGATTTTATGCAGAAAATTTGTAAGGGACTGCCCTCAGGGTCAACATCTGTGGAAGAGTAAAGGAAGGAAGATTGGACAGAGGGAAGAACTGAACTATAATGCAGTTGCACCAGTGGTCTCAGTCATGGAGACTCTAGAGATGGGATAATGCTTCAGAATTGCTCCAATCTGAGGCAAGAGCACCAGACGTTTATATTCCAGTATCAACCACTCGTTGAACGCATGCTTGCCTCCATGAAGATGTGACCTCAGACAGGGTATTCTTTTCAGCTGAAGACAATTTCCTGAGAGGGAATCAGCAAAGAGCCATCAGTAGCCAACATTCCCAGCAGCTGCAGAAAGGTGTGCTTCCGTCTAGAAGGGAATCTAGGTGGCACGTGATACCACTCCAGTAAATATATAGTTATTTTAAGCCAGATTAATATTAGTAGGTCTGTTTTACATACTTTGTCAAATATTCATAGCAAATATTGTTGGTATTAGCATAAAGTGTCAGCAACAATACATGAATGTACCATTATATATGGATTTATGTGTATAGAGACCTGTCTCACAAATTGGATGAGTTTTATATGTTTATTTATATGTTTCAAATAGCCTGAAAATATATAGATAATTATAACCAACTAGAATATCAAGTTATTAGTATTACCTTATAAAAACCTGAGTATGGTTCTATTTTTTATTATAATAAAATCTGATAGTGAAAATGAAAAAAAAAAAGTAGAAGCAACAAAGATATGCTGCATTATTTGTAGCTTTCCATACAAGAAAAAAAAAAAAAGACAGAAATAATTCATGGTAGCCAAAGGGTTTGAAGAGAATAGAATTTTACAAATACTTTGGAGAAAAGGGAACACAAGATGTGAGGAAGGGGCATTAATAAATAAAGACTGGTAAGTTAATGATGGTTCTGAAGAGTCTGAGCTATTGAGCTCATTTTTAAAAATTCATACTGGAAAGAAATAAAAGAATGGAAAGCTTTGGATTATTTAGCAATAATCAGACATATCTTGGAGAATTATTGAATGAAAAGGAAATATGGTTTACATAAGAAATTAGTGTTAACTTAAATAAAAAATATTAATAACTGGTCTTAGGTTTCTCACTTTCTCTTAGCTTACATAATTTATAAATTGATAGCCTCTACTTCTCATTTCCTCATTCGCTGGCTCTTGATTTTGATCCTTAGGCTGTTTCTTTTCAACAGTGATTTCCACTCCTCTGAACTGGAGGACACCCTTCTCCCCAGACAAGTGACTTTTTTCCTGTGGTAGGCAACAGAGCAGCCGGCTCGTCCATTACAAAAATGTCAGAGATCCTCTCTCTCTCTCCAGGGACCTGTGTTTGTCCAGCCCTGGCACAGCCTTCAGGCAGCAGCTGCAGGCAAATATAACACTATGCCCTCAAGAACTATGACATGATATATATGTAAACAAAATAATCTTGATCTGGTAATTTTCTTTCTGGTAATCTTATCTGTTTGCAAGAGCTCTACATTTTATAAAGTAAATACCATCTCTGTAAGAGTTCAGTCTATTTCCTACTCTGGATTTGAAATTAAAGTAAAACAAAACCTTGCCTGAGAAAAAGGTGAAATGGTCATACTATCCTCAACCGATATTCCCAGGTTCGCAAAGAAGTGCTTTCAGCTCTCTTTCATATCCCAGGTAAGATGACCACTGCCTGCTTTAACTGCTATGTTGCTACCAATATCAAACCTCAATGAGATATTTTACTGTAAAATCTATTTTTAGATTATTTTTAATCTATTTTTTATGATAAAATATAGTAGGGACAAATTTAATTCATGACCATATTTACTCACTCTCACCTGCCCAAGTGCCCATTAGAGTTTTCCTTTGCTGGAGTGATTCCTGGGCCATGTTTATACGAATCACAATAAAGAGTAATGAGCAGAAGTTGTGAAGCCAGAAGGGCCAATAGAATTTACCCTGGAAAGAACAGAGAGCCTCTGAAAAGAACAAAGAATATCTAATAAATGTGAGCTACAGGACAAGTGAAGGTGTTAAGGGCTGACTTGGATCCCCCTACCCCCCCCCTACAATTCAGATGTTGAATTCCTAATCCTTAGTACCTCAGAATGTGACTGTAATTGGAGATAGGGCCTTTAAGGAGGTGTTTAAGTTAAAAGGAGATAATTTGGGTGGCTCCTAATCCCATATGACTGGCTAAAAAGTGGAGATTAGGATACAGCCACATACAGAAGGAAGACCAGGTAAAGAAAGGTAGTAGACGGTCAACTATGAGGCCTACAGGGAAAAGAGGCCTCAGAGGAAACCAACCCTGCCACACCTTGACTGACAGCAGACCTCCAGCCTCCAGAATTGGGGGAGGATACATTTTCGCTGGTTAAGTCACCTAGTTTGTGGTACTTTGTTACGGTAGCCCTAGCAAACTAGAACACAAAAGACAAAAATTCAAGATGGCCTAATAAAGGCTGTGCTCTGAGGGGGTAGCGTGGAGCAGTCTAGATGGAGGAAGAACTACAGCATTAGAAACAGCTGCCCTGTGGTTTAGATTTTGGGACAGAATTTATGAATGAAGACTGTAAAACAGTTGACTGTATTAGTGACGTCATCTCCACTGGAACTTTCTTTTTTTCTTTTTTTTTTCTTTTTTTGAGAGAAGGTATGGCAAAACATACTTTTAAATTACTTTGTTTTTCTATATTGAATAAATGTTCTTTGAATTGGCAGAGATTTAAAAAACCACCAAGTGCTTAATTCTGTACATATTATTAACTCTAATTAGCTATGGAGCGCCTACTCTGCAGCAAAGCTTTAAATATATTACTACCTCTAATCATCACACACACACAAAAAGTTCCTAGGCCAACTGAGGTGAAACAATTTGTCCAAGTTAAGCCAGAAATTACATTCGAGAGCTGGAATTTAACCTAGATAAATCTGATCCTAATAACCAAAGTCTTTCTAGATTATACTGTACGGTTTCTCCAAACTCTTCTAAGTGTGTTCTTGAAGCTGTTGCTGGTCATGGTAGCCTGTCGTCGCCTTACAAAGATCCCACTGCTGGGCTGAGATCACCCATTTCCCAATTTCTGTGAGTGGTAGCTGCTAAGAGTTGAGATCTATTCCTTCCTTAGAATTACTGTCAGGGTGTGGGAGACACTTTGCTTCAGGGTAGGATGGCCCTGTGGACGTTCCTGTGCTAGAGAGGCTGGATTTTATCCGTAGGCACAGATGTGTCGGCCTCTTCCCCTCCCCTATTTTTCTCACTCCCTTATATGTTTCATCTGAGAGGAGCATCGTAATAACCCACTGGCTTAAGAATCTTCATCCAGGAACTAAGCTCCTAGAGAATCTAAGACAAAGTTGTAGTAACTAGCTACATAGCAATAGGATTCAAGCTCGTTACAGGTAAATATAAATAAATAAATAAATAAATAAATAAATAAATAAACAAACAAACAAATAAATAAACAGACAAATAAACAAATCCTAGGAGTTTTTGACATTTAAGTATGGGTCACATCGCAACAAAATGATAAATGGAAAGACATTACCTGGAAAAATTGCTTATTGAGATCCACAATATTATGAAGAAATTAAAAGCATTATTTTTTTAAGCCTAGCCCTGTGCAGTTTTTGCTACAGTACATTGCATGGTACATAAATATCACAGGTTTTTATGTGTCAGGACTATTTTTGACGGCAAGTGATAGA
Organism: Canis lupus familiaris; assembly: GCF_011100685.1. Taxonomy (NCBI): domain Eukaryota; kingdom Metazoa; phylum Chordata; class Mammalia; order Carnivora; family Canidae; genus Canis; species Canis lupus. The sequence goes on along the minus strand of NC_049235.1, from coordinate 58,534,177 downwards.
ATTTCGATTCAAATTAGCTTAGTCCAAAAGAAAATTCATTGTCCCTTGTCTGTGGAACTCAAGGGTAAGTTTACTTTATAGTTGGACCTAGGGGTTTCAGTTACACTCTCCACCCTTCAAATTTTTATTTATTTACTTATGTAAAGATTTTATTTATTTAATCACGAGAGAGAGAGAGAGCGAGAGAGAGAGAGAGGCAGAGACCCAGGCAGAGGGAGAAGCAGGCTCCATGCAGGGAGACCAACGTGGGACTCGATCCCGGGTCTCCAGGATCAGGCCCTGGACTGAAGGCGGCGCTAAACCCCTGATCCACCCAGGTGTCCCACCATCCTTCAAGTTTATTTGATTTTATTTTCCATAAATATAAAGATGCTTCTGTAAAGGTAACTTTTCTTTCCTAATGCTCAGGAAAGATTCTAATGGGCCCTGCCTAGGACATATGATAATTTTGAAATAATTACTGTGTCCTAAAGTATGTGGAACTCACATGGAACAACCAGGGTAGTACATCTACCACTGCAATGGGAAGAGGCAGATATAGGACTGTGGCCATACACATCAGGGAGTTTCCCAGTGAAGCCATGAATAGGGGAAAGTGAATGCATATTAAGCAGACAAAAAATAATGTTACAATAGTCTGCTAGTGACAGTATGTTCGTGGAACATGAGGTCCAATAGGTTTGGAAAATGTTGGATTAATCAAATTGGAATTCATTTATTAACATGTGACTATTCAGTTCCTCAAAATGCTACTAGGAACTTTGCATTTCTACGATGTATATATAGTTCTACATTATTTTCATAAACTTATTTGATCTTGGGATCTATTTTTCATGATGTATTTTATGGAATCCAGACAGACTTGGGTTCAAAACAGATTAGCTATATTAGCTATATAACTCTCGATTATATAACTCTATAACCTCTATTAGCTATATAACTTTGGAAAATGAGTTAAATTCTCTGGGCCTTAGTTTTTTCAGCTGTAAAACTGGGATAGCTAAATACACATAAAAAGTTTATTATGAGAGGCACCTGCGTGACACGGTCAAGCATCTGCCTTCAGCTGAGGTCATGATCCCAAGGTCCTGGGATCAAGTCACCCATCAGGCTTCCTGCTCAGTGGGGGGTCTGCTTCTCTCACTCCCTCTACCCCTCCCCCCGCTTGTGCTCTCTCTTTCTAAAATAAATAAATAAAATCTTTCTTTTAAAAAAGAAGTTTATGATGAGCATCAGGGAAAATGCACTATAAAGCTTGGCTTCATAAAAGTGGTCTGTATTGGACCAACTAGTATCAAGTTAGAGACTTTTGAATGACTCTCAAAAGTATTAAATTGTTTTCTTAAAGTGAAGTTAAAGTACTTTTTGCTTTTGTTTTTCAAAAGCTGCTGACCAGTGAAGATGGTGTTTATGAGGATTGATTTATGGATTGGGTATAAGTTGGATTGAATTTGGGGTGACAAGAAGGAAAGGAGCCAGAGAAATGGAGGACAGTTGAGAGGTTATTGTAATAAATTCTGAATTGATGGGTAACTGAACCAAGGGAACATCAGGCAATACTGTACAACTATTAAGAACAAACCATAAAAATGATTAGAAGACTTTCAGAATGACCCAATTCAGCAGTTTACCGTGAAAATTTTATTTTTCAAATAGTCTATTTAATTGAATAATGATGGGTGCTAAAAGATGTGCAAGGTGTCCTCTTCTCCTCAGGTTAATAAAATGATACACTGTGAAACACGATAAAATTTCAGAAGTTTAATCATCATCAGTAAAATCTTCCTTTATATACAATCATTCATTTTGCATAGTCCACATTTCTGCTAATAGAGTAAGATATAAAATAGGGATTTTACTTCATATGGTGATCATTTAAGAACAGTCCTATTTTAGAGTATGTACTTAGATAAAATGCCATATGCAGTAATGATATTTGAGATAATACTGTAAAGTTAAGTAGCCGATTTTCAAATATTTTAGCGGAGTAATAACCATACAAAAACTCAAGTTTCCTCAAATATAGAAATGCATTTCTCAGATTAGCAGTAGAAATTAAGAAAAGAAAACAATTGAAGTGAAAAACACTGTCACTGATTTATTTCATAGGCTTTATAGAAATATAACTTTACCTATATTTGGATCATTTCTATTTGTTTAAAAAATACATTAGAAGCAAAACAAGAAAATTATTGTCCTTATTGACAAACTTATGACTTATTGTAAAATATGGTAGTAATTAAGCATTTATCTCAAGCTCATTAACAAAGAATAATAATAAACAAAACCAAAAAAAAAAAAAAAAAACCCTCCGAATTACAGAACACAGATGCTTCTTCAAATAGATTTTTAAGTCACTGCTTTCTTAGGTAAGCTATTGTTGGCTGCAAAAGAGGAAAAACAAAAGCTTGAGCTAACTTAAGCAATAAAAGAGAATGTCAACGAATCAAAAGAAACATCAAAAAATAAAGGTTTCAGAATGGGCAGAGAGAGGACAGTTTTCTAGTATGTTGAGGCCACACCATTACTATGACTCAGCTTCCAGCTTTAACTTCCTATACTTGGTTTTTCCATGTGCAAAGTAATAAAATTGGCCCAACCTGGCTTAGGAATCAACCTTAAGTCAATTGGCTGTGGCCAAGAGTCTGGGCTCTGTCACCAAGGGATCCGTCTGTCCTCAAAGAAGAGCTAATGCAGCTGGTCTCCTGTGCAGAATCCCAGTAGGTGAGCAGGACATTTGCTAACTCTAATCGATGGACTTACAACTTGATCTTTAAACAGGGTTAGCAGAGAAAAGATATACACAAATGTGTTAGCTTAAAAATATCCTAACCTTATAATTCTTGTGTTTTTCTAGACAAATTTGGAGCTGCCCCTTGGTGCAGCCAGCTGTGCATCAATCGTATATTCCAAAGGTCTTGAGTTTTAGGATGGTCGATGAATGGATTCTACCTAGGAATCACTATTAGCAGTCTCTATTTGGAAAAAAAAAAAAAAAAAACAACACTAAGATATAGTACAATGTTTTCCACTGAAAATCTCTTGCTTGCGCTGTTTAGTTATTGGAACTATATTTTAAATTTTTCAAATGCGATCCTAACATCAAACCCCAACTTCAACATCAATCAAAATGGGGTTGCTTTGACTGAAGTAGCGGGAGAAGAAATTGACATTCCTACTGGCTTTGATTCTCTTCCCCTTACAGTAACCCCGAAGTTCATTTCCAGAGACACATATCGCTGCAAAATACAATCTGAAAATCTACTCGTGTGGATTAAAAAGCAGAAGGGAAGACGATGAAGACAGAAGTTTTTGAATCAAAGGGTCAGAGTCTTATAAAATGCTGATTCTGGTGCGTATTAACTTGAAGACAGACTAGATCACTTAAGTTCTGCAAATCTTCATTTGTTCGGCTGGTGACCGTAGATAATATCTATGCCATCAAACTCACCCCTGATGAGACGTGCCCCGCAGGAAACTGTGCAATGCTCTCCACTGTTAATTGATGCTGTGATGGACATTGACTTCCCCATCTTCTGAGGGAAACAGGAGTTTCCAGATGGCTTGTTCCTTTCAGGGTTTCCCCAGTTCCACTGACCAACCATTCTTCTCCTTTTAAATAGTTATCTTGGCTTCCAAGGATATATTACTCAGCAGCATCCATATCCTAACAAAAGCTCAATTATTTAATTATTCTGGTATCACATGGCTCCCTCCAAACATGCTAGTGGTTATTTATCTTCTGTGGTCCTGGAACAGTGGGATGAACAAGCATGAACCCAGAGAAGGCTGCTGAGTCACCGATTTGACCCCATCCCCGGAGCTCATGCAATCCAAATGTGAATAGCGGACTCCGTCTCCCTCCAAGGCTCCTCTGGGGAGGATACAGAAGAGTAGCTGGGGCAGATCCCTTGTTCATGGGGGTACAGAAGAGTAGCTGGGGGAGATGGAGACGGAGGAGACAAAAGGGCCTTCGTGATAATATTCACTTGAGAATGATTATAAACCAGGAGATGAGTGACAGCTAAAAACTGCTTGAGTTGAGGCGTACATTTTCACTCTATTTTGGATTCTGGTACTCTGACAATGTATTTTGAGCTCAGCATTTTGTTTTTTTTTACTTCTCATTCAGCTGCGTGAAAGCCATTCTTCTCAAGACTGAAGCTTTTCTGTAGTAATGTTGTCTGTTTAGATTTGAAGTCACCAGGGCCCTGGCACATATGGCAAGCATACTCTATTTTTAAAGATATATTGTGTCTGTTAATACAAAGGTCATGATGTAGATTTTTGCACTTAGCATCAGCAGGAGAAAGTGGGACTGTTCTTGCAGATCTTGGCTCCATCAGCAAATAAATTAAAATAAACTGGAGGCTTGAAATAGAAATAATCCTCCTTCCAAGTGTTTCATTTAGAGAATGACATCCTGTTTTCTTCAGAATATCATGGCAATTCTGCATATGAATGAATTTGGGACTAGAAAAGGCCCAGCAAATGAAATACACGCGAAATAACTTTTAGAATTTCAAGCTTCAGTAATAAAAATAAGTGATGATGCTTCTCTGTTCAGAGTATGAAGGGAAATAGGAAACCTGAAAGTTACGTAAGTTTTAGAATTTTATACCAACTTGTGATAGCATGGTGAGCTCAATTCTCCCTATAAGATAATAGAATGAGTATATCTTTAGTGCAATTTACCATTTATATTATAAGGAAAAGGTTGAGACAACTGGTTATTAGCTACAGAAGTCAGACAGCTTTCTGATTATAGTCACAAGTGCAAAAGGTATATTTCAAAAATGACTGGACTCAGGCATCATTCACCTGGAAATATCTTGATGAGGCTCCCAACTGAGTCTGGAAAGGCTTTAACTGAAGTTCAAAATAACTGTTGTCAAAGTTGTAGAAAATCTTAGTTGTCAATGAAGCCCCATTACTATTTAAAAAAAAAAAAGTACTGCAACATAATACATTGAATTAAAAAATAAATGTCACTTCAGAACCTTAAATATATACATCTTCCATATGTCCCTGCTAAAACTGACTCAGCAGTGGTTGCAATCTTGGCCCGTGTCTATACCTTGTGCCTTTATGCTGGATTTTACTACTATTCTCCATTTAAAAGGAATTGGGAACATAGCTGAATCGCTGTCTTGAGCAAGGAAAAAGATGAAGAGGGATCTTTTTTATCCTTTCCTTGCCTAGAATAAAAGAGGGGTCCAACGGTTAATCAGCGTCGCTTGTTGCAAAGAGAAAAGAAAGTTTAAATATTGTGATTGATGTGTTTTCTGGGCCACATGTGTCTCAAAAGGAGAACCGCTAGGGAAGACACAAGTCCTCGCCTCCTAGGAGATGAATTTTCTAATGATGATGCTATGATTATGAAATACTAATGAGGCAGGAATATGTATTTTTAAAAGTTTAATTGATTGATTGATTTTAGAGAGTGGGGAGGGGCAGAGGGAGAAGAAATCTCCCACCACCCTGTGACCACACCCCAGTGGAAACTATGAGTTGGGGGCTCACCCAATGGAGCCACCCAGGCGTCCTGGCGTACATACATGTTTAATAGTGCTACATACGTCAAGATATCATGATATTAAGGCAATTGATTCTATAATGCTGCTAAAACAAAATTTCAAATGGGTGGTATATATTTTGAAACTCAAACTAGGCTTTGAAAAGTAAAACTGATATAAATGATTAAACAAACAATGCTTAATTAACAAATCAATACATTTAACAAATACGTGTTTATTTATTGAGCACTTACTAGTTTCCAGACTGTGCTCTCCATGTTTGAGATATGGGTACCCACAGCCTACATTTTAACAAGTTTAACTGTCAAAAGGAATCTCAGCCTGATGGTGGTGAGTATTTCAAGTTTGAATCCCCAAAGGGAAATAATCTTAATCCTGTATTTTGACAAGAATTAGTAGATGGATAACTCAGATCCTTGGCTAGCTTGATTAGGTGTTCTTTTAACTTCACTTCTAGTAAAAATAGTGCAAACCTCTTATAAAGAATCAAATTTATATTGTTAGAACAATTAAAGCTATAAATAAAGATAGAAGCAAAATATTAGATATAGTGAAGACATATACTTCCCATGATGGTTCTATGTTAAGTGATATAATATTTTAAGTTTTTAGTATTCATCATTTTTAACAATTTGGTTTTTTTTTCTGCTCTTTAGGATGTTCAAAGATACCTATAATAGAAAAATATATCAGGGCCCCTGGGTAGCTCAGTCAGTTAAGCATCTGACTCTTGATTTCGGCTCAGGTCATGACTTCAGGGTCATGAGATCGAGCCCTGTGCTGGGCTCTGCCTTGGCAGGGAGTCTGCTGGAGACTTTCTTTCAGCCTGCCCTCTGACACCCCCTACCCCGCCCCGCTTACTCTCTCTCTCTCTAAAAAAAAGTAAAATAGATAAATCTTAAAACATATTCACTGTAAATTTAATTGAATACAATCACTGTAAATTTAATGAATACAATCAATGGGATAATCTGTAGGTAACGCCTAAAGACTTTAGGAAATTTGGTTTTTAGTGTTGGATTCATCTGGTCTAAACTCCAGGGAGATCTGATAGTGTGATTCCAGATTTGCCTTCTTGCAGCTCTGTCTTCTGAAGAGTCCTGAGCTAAGGTAGATGTGGAAGATTGGCTGGCTGATGCTCTCTCAAGCAGCTTGTACTCAGGTATCAGAAGTGCTCACCACTAAACCTCTGCTTTGTGGGTTCCAGCAGTAGTCAGCTGGCATATTCCCCAAGAAGGGTTATTTGCAATAATATAAAAGTTATTCGAGGGACGAGAGGGGCTCCATTTCCCCGGCTGAAGTGGTCTATACCTGCTTCAGTTTCACGTCTTGCAATGGAATGTTCCTTCCGAGGCAGAGCACCTGTAATCTGCACCTGAGATGTTGCAAGAAGTCCTGATGCAATTGGTGTTTGGCCGAATGCTATTCCCCCTTGCTTGTGGACTTTGAAGTTAAGGAAACTGGGCATATTTCGTGCCCTGTGAATCTTCCTTCTCATTCCTAATGCAGGGGAAATCCAAACGGAATCAGTGCTTGTATAGCACACGGGGTTTTACATTTTATGTATTTAACAGAGTAAAAAAAATATATGTTTTTCCTGTGGGAAACAATCGTTGTTCATAAACAAACTCATGTATAAATGTATGTTATTTTAATTAAAATAATCCTACGGGTTCTGCTATTCTTGAGGTTAGCAAGGAGACACAAGGACAACTTACTCCTACTAACCTCCAGCCCACCACTGACTGTGGAGGCTGTGCTCCAAGATGTGTGCCCCTAACATTAGACTCCCCCTCCCTCTCCCTCCCCTTCCTCCTCCTCTCTCCTTCGCCTTCACCCTCTCTCCTATCTCCCTCAATCTGTCTCTCTTTTGTTCTTCTTTTCTGTCTCTATCCAGGCCACCGGAAATAGAGGATTCAGCTGGACTCTTTTATCACAGGCAAACTGAATTAGACATGAATCCCTACTCTTTATATAGACCCCTGGTAAGATGCTAACTGACCGCATTTTACTCGACAGAGAAATGCTAGTTCTATGGGACTGGAAAGTCTACTCAGCAGGAGTTGGCACATAAAATTTAAATTTTATTTTATTTTATTTTTTTAAAGATTTATTTACTTATTTATGATAGACATAGAGAGAGAGAGAGAGAGAGAGGCAGAGAGGCAGAGACACAGGAGGAGGGAGAAGCAGGCTCCATGCAGGGAGCCCCATGTGGGACTCGATCCCAGGACTCCAGGATCGTGCCCTGGGCCAAAGGCAGACATTAAACCTCTGAGCCACCCAGGGATCCCCCAAATTTAAATTTTATAATTTAAATTCTTTCTGCCTCAAAAGTGGGCTTTGAGTTAATTTGAACTTGTATAATTGCAATAACAAAATGCAAAATATTTGAAGGGGAACGATCATATAAAAATTCTCATCTAATATGGCTTCAATTGAATAATATATCTTGTTTCCCATATATCAATGAAAAAAAGGATATCATCCTAATGCATGTTAAAGGAAGAATATGCCCTTTTGTTAGGAGAGAAAAAAAATTTGCCACTACTCAATTATAGAAGTATCATGCATATTATTATATAAGGGTGTGCTTATGCAATCTTCTTTATTACCCATTTCTTATACTAAGCCGTATGAGTATTGAACTATAATCTAGAAAAAATGTCAGAGTGTTAAAATAATATGGTTCAGGTATGAAGATAGAAACAGGAATAAAACTTAGGGAAGACAGGATATTATGTACTTACCCTTTTTTTTCTTATCTTTCTCAAATAATGATTATTTTAGTCAGTTTTTGGCAAAAGCTGCTTATAGCTAACTCAAAAGTGGTGTCTTGGTTAATACTAATATTCTGAATAACTTTGTGCATTATTTTGATTTTCTGTTTTACAATAACCCCATGAAATAAAACAGCTTCTCTGCCCCTTTTGTAAAAATGAGGATATCGAGGCACAGAGTTATGTAATTTGAACAAAGTAATATAAACATGAAGAGGCAAAGCTGAGATGTGGTCTCAGGTCACCTGGCTCTAGCACTTTTGCCTCACATCACTGTGCTATCATGAATCATTAGGATCTGCGTAGGTGCGTGTTCTCATTACTGATTGATAGGTGATCCCTCTGCCTTCACAGAAGCACAGTAAATGAAGTCATAAAATAGTGAGCTTGCATCTGCTTCTGAGAATTACCATCATCTCTCAACCTGGAGCAGTGTTTCACGGGGGCTGCAGACGAGGCCAAAGATGTCCTAAAAATTATCTTTATATTTATTCGAATAACTGCCTGAAACCCTCAATTTCCATGTCATAGATTGAAGAGATAATTTAGTATTTAAAATTTTAAAGTTAGGTATTAGACATTAGGCACTTTCATTGAAATAGAAATTATTAAGCCTACCAACTTAGGGCCTGTCATGAAATGTTAGCTATAAAGAGTTCCACCCCCATTCCTAGGTCATTAAATAATTGACCTATCTGAATGAAATTATTTAGCATATAGTCTTTTTCAAGACTGCAGTCAAAATTATTCTGTGGAGTTTTAGTACAAGTTATAATGTGAGGCTATTTTTCCAGTATTAATTTTCTTGTCAACCAATTACTTTAACCAATTATTAAACTATCTGTAATCAGTGGATTACAGAACAGAAATGACTTTCGTTTCTCCAGTCACTCCTTTTATTGTGCTGGTGAATTCCCCCCCCCCCCTTTTTTTTCTTCCTGTTATTCCTAAATGATACCTTTAGAAAATCTATAGATTTTAATCTCTTTTGCATAAGTTTCAGTCTAGTTTAGACTATTCGAAAATTCCAATCCCATACCCAGTTTAAAGCTTTGTGACCTCCTCCTTTTTAATCCAGACTAGTTTAGACTTGTGCTCACATGACCTGGAATGCAAAGCAGTCTTCCTCCTGAAATAGTTAAATGCCTTCTCTTCTTTCCTCTTCTCGTAGTCTACTGCTCTAGCAGACTGGGGTGAAGAAGGGGAACAGCAGAGGGCTCTTTAGTGATGCTGGCTGACAGTGCGCTCTGTGGGGCAGGTTTCCAAATACTGTAGTATGATTGTTATGGGAGGACCCCAAGAAACCTCCAACTGCACAGTTCACTGTCCTTGAACAATGTCTGCGATCAGACTTCTTTACCTTGTACTCCACCCCCACCCCCAACTGCTGCAGTGGTCTACACATGACGTAACCATGGGGGGACTGTAGCCTGTTCTGTGGAGACCTCACTGACCTGCTGTTTTTCTCCAAGTCTTCCTAGCATCTTCTCAAATGAGCACAGGAGGCAAAGCACAATTTACTATATAAAAAGATGTCCAGAGGCTCTTGGGTGGCTCGGTCAGTTAAGCCACTGACTCTTGATTTTGGCTCAGGTCATGAACTCAGGGTTGTGAGATCAAGATCCACGCCAGGCTCCATGTTGAGTGTGGAGTCTGGTTAAGATTCTCTCTCTCCCTCTCCCTCTGCTCCTGTCCACATGAGATCTTTCTAATTAAAAAAAACAAAAACAAAAACGAAAAACAAAAGATGTCCAGCTGTCAACTAAGATGCCACTCTCTCTTTCGTTTTGCATATGCCCAACCCCTTGTCCATCAATCTCTATGAGTGGTTCTCCTGCATTCCCTCTATTTTCCTTGAAGGGAACCCCTTCACTTGACTCAAGTTTAGAAAGAGAAAAAGCATTAGTTATCCCCTTTAGCTAACATCTTCTTAGAGTCATGCACATATATATGAAAGAAAAGATAAAAAGGAGAAGATTGGACTAGAAATTTGAATTCAACCATGTTCTTGTAAATCCTATAAGACGCCTTTACCCCTATTCTCTTCATTTACTATCATGAATTGATTGATATTTGATATTTCCCCTCGTGGTATAGAAATACAACTCATTTTTGCATCTTTATTTTTTTTACTCTGCATCTTTACTGAATTCATTTATTCTAACAGTTTTTTTGTTTGTTTTTGTGGAGTCTTTACAGCTTTCTTTCTTTCTCTCTCTCTCTCTCTCTCTCTCTCTCTATATATATATATATATATATATATATATATATATTATATATAATATCATCTGCCGAGAGACTGTGTTACTTCTTCCTTCCCAGTTTGGATTATCTTTTCTTTCTTTTTCTTCCTAGTTGCCCTGGCTAGGATTTGTAGTACTATGTTGAATAGAAATGGTGAAAGTGGCATCCTTCTCTTGCTCCTAATCTTAGAGGAAAAGCTTTTAGCTTTTTAGCACTGAAAATGATGAGAGCTCTGATCTTATCATATATAGCCTTTATTATATTGAGATACACCCCATATCTAATTTGTTGAGAGCTTTATCATAAAAATGATGTTGGATTTGTCAAATTCTATTTTGGCATTTATTGAGATGAACACATACTTTTTATCCTTCATTTTGTTAATGTGGAGTATAACATTTATTCATTTATGAATATTGAACCATCTTTGCATTCCAGGAATAAATCTCAATCCTGGTGTACAATTCTTTCAATGTGCTATTAAATTCAGCTTGCTAATATTTTGTTCAGGATTTTAACATCTAAGTTCATCAGGGATATTACCTATAATTTTCTTTTCTTGTAGTGTCTTTGTCTGGTATTGGTATAAAGATAATGCTGGCCTAGTGAAATGGGTTTGGATATGTTCCTCATTTTTAAAAATTTTTAGAAGAATTTGAGAAAGAATGAAATTGATTTTTCTTTAAATATTGGATAGAATTCACTAATGGAGCCATCTGGTCCTGAATTTTTCATTGTTGGACGTTGTTTGATTTCTGATTCAATTTCGTTAGTTATAATTTATCTTTTCATATTTTTATATTTCTTTATGATGCAGTCTTGGTAGGTTGCATAGTTCCAGAGATTTATTATGATTCTACCTGAGAAACACTTATCATGTTTTACTTAGACATTTTTGTTTGTTTATTTGTCATATCTATCCTCTCACATCGTTGCATTTTATTTTACCTTCTTTTTCATTTTCCTCTTCATGCTGGAGAAATCTGCAAATATTTTCTCCATAATATTGATTAAAGCATCAAGTAAAATTTTGTTATTTACCATCAATACCATTTACTTATAATGCAGATTTCAGATACAGTGCATAGAAAATAGCACATTGTGTGTAGACATGTATGAACGAGTGTGTTTGTGTGTGTATGCTTCAAAGGGATGGCTCTTTTACTCAGGCCAACATGGAGCGCTCTAGTCTAATATTAATCTACACTACTGATCATCACCCAGTTTTATGTTGATGTAAAATTTGAATCTTGGTATTAGCAGCAGTCACTAAAATATTATCTCTAAATTATCTATGAAGATTTAGCAAAAAGTCAAAGCACTCAGAATTAAAGATTAAATTCCAAACTACTGCCAATTTTTCAACAAAATTGCCATCTCATGCAATTGACATGAGAATTGCAATCTGGAGCTAATGTAGACTCATGTTAACTCCAAAAATACTGATTGCTAGCCAGACATCATATAAAACAGGAATCTGCTCAGCCTTCTGTTGCCCTAATGTTATAACAATAGTAGTACATACATATCCTGGACAATTTCTTCTCTCTTGTATTCATTAAGATACACCATGCAAGGAGACCAGGGTCTAAATAGCAAACCAAATTGCTTACCAAAAGGTCCCTAGGAAAGAAAGTCACTGTGCTGTCTCCTTCATCAGAAGTGTCCAAAATGTGGTGGGGCTACACAAAGGGACAGGATGAAAGTACAACATAGAGGTGATAGATGGTTAGGCTCTTTCCTGAGGATATAAACAATTAAGATCATAAAACCATGTAAGCAGCATTGAAGATGTTATTTTATATTATAGCAGGAGGGCAAGCATCCAGCACATTTAAAATATGTATCTTAAATTAATTGCTTGGTAAAATAAGGCAAAGTAATAATTCAGCCCTAAATTACACAATTTGAAACTGGAATTTCATTTACCAGGAACTATTTTCCCTTTATTCTTATGTATGAAGCAATACCAAAAACGGTATATAAAGGTAAATCAATAACTTGAAGTATGAGTCATCTTGTTTAGCTGATAGATGTTCTTGACCATGTAACCAGATGCTATGAGTCTTGGATCAATAAATTGTGATTATATATATAAATATATATATATATATAACAGATACATAACTATATGTACATATAGTAGGGTAATAATTGTACATAAACATTTTGAAACCTCAGTCAATCTAAGAAATGAGCTTTGCAGGATCCCCTTGAGGAGAAAATAAAGCCCAGTATGTTGAACAAATATGAAACAATCTAAAGTGTCTACATTTTATGTTTTATGTTTTATTTTTTCATTTTATTTTGATTAATTTTATTTATTTTCATCATGATAAATGTACTCTTTAATTCCCATCCCTTATTTCCCCCCTTGCCCCACCCAGCTCCCCTCTGTTAACCATCAGTTCTTTTATAATTAGGAGTCTGTTTCTTGGTTTGCCTTTTTTTCCCCCTTTGCTCATATTTTTGTTTGTTTTTTAAATTTCACATATAAGATCATATGATATTTGTCTTTTTCTGACTGACTTATTTTGCTCAGCATTATATGTCTAGCTCTATCTGTGTTGTTGCAAATGGCAAAATTTCATTCTTTTTATAACTGAATGATATTCTTGTGTGTGTGTGTACACTTATACATACCCCAAATCTTTATCCACTCACCAATTAATGGACAATCCGCCTGCTATTGTAAATAATGTTACAATAAACATACGGGTGAATATATCCCTTTTAATTAGTTGGCGTTTTTTTATTTTATTTTGGTAAATATCAAGTAGAGTGACTCCTGGATCATAGGGTAGTTCTGCTTTTAACTCTTTCAGGAAACTCCATATTGTTTTCTCCACAGTGGTTGCTCCAATTTGCATTCCCACCAACAGTGCAAGAGGATTCCTTTTGCTCCTCATGTTTGCCAACACCTGTTTTTTTTAACTTTAGCCATTCTGATATTTCATTGTATTTTTGATTTGCATTTTCCTGATGATGAGTGATGGTGAGTATCTTTTCATATGTCTGTTGGCCAACTGGATATCTTCTTTGGAGACATGTCTGTTCATATCTTCTGCCCATTTTTTATTGGATTATTTGTTTTTGTGGGGTACTGAGTTGTATAAAACTCTCCGCAAAGTAGATCTGGAGGGAATACATCTCAACATAATAAAGGCCTTATATGAAAAACCCACAGTCGACATCATATTCAATGGCGAAAAGTTGAAAACTTTTTCCCTAAGGTCAGGGACAAGACAAGAATGTCCACTCTCACTACTTTTACTCAATATAGTACTGGAAGTCCTAGCTACAGCAATTAGACAAATAAAGAAATAAAAGCCATCCAAATTGGTAAGGAAGAAGTAAAATTCTGAGGCACTTGGCTGGCTCAGTCAGTAGACTATGTGACTCTTGATCTCAGAGCTGTAGGTTCAAGCTCCATGTTAGGTGCAGAGATTACTTAAGAAAAAAAATCTTTAAAAAAGGAAGTAAAACTCTCACTATACGCAGATGACATGATGCTATATGTATCTATATTTTATTTTTATTTATTTATTAAAGATTTTATTTATTTATTCATGAGAGACACAGAGACACAGGCAGAGGGAGAAGCAGGCTCCATGCAGGGAGCCTGAAGTGGGACTCAGTCCTGGGTCTCCAGGATCACGCCTTGAGCCAAAGGTGGCGCTAAACCACTGAGCTACAGGGGCTGCCCCAGTATCTACATTTTAGAGAAATAATAACCCTTCAAACAACTCCTTTATATAGATTCTGGAGTTACTGTAACTGAACGTTTAAGATTCAAACAAATTTGGATCATATTTTTTTTTGGATCATGTTTAAATAAAACCTGATTTTATACATGTATTTTATTGTTTAGGGTTACAAAATTACAATTAGATGCTTCAAAAGGAACACTTTAGGAAAATAATCTTGGGTCTTTAAACTCAGAGATATCTCTGCTAATGGAAAATTTTGCTCCACAAATTCCTTTCTTTAATTATATATTATTGTATTACTTGTATATCAGTTGATTCAATTGCCTTTCAATGGTTTCAACTGTACTAATTATATTTGTATTGGTACATTCAGCTGCAAATATATTCTATTATACACTGATATTAACTATAACATTAATACACAATATTACATCCAATATCTTTTATGAAATCCAGCTTATTCTTACAAAGTTACATATAAGATATTTAACATTAATAAGCTATCTTTTTACTTTAAGTCTACTTGCTGGCATTTGTTGATTTTTAATAAATGGCCTATAAATATTTTAAGAAGAAATATGCAGCATTATTAGTAACCTTAAGAGAGAAAGGGGCAAGAATTCTGGATGCTTACCCATGAGGTACGGAAAGCCAAATTCAGCCTGTCTTAATTCTATTTGTGTGGTTAATGAGGCTTTTCTTAAAGGTATCCTTAAAGTAGAGTGGCTGTTGATACTGGGCACCACATGCTTCCTTTTTTGCCTTCTTAATGATCCTATCTACTCAGTTATATAAACTTAACTAAAGGTGAAAAACAATACTGATAATTAAAATAAATATTGAAATGAAGTTTTTACCTTTAATGAAATAAAAGCAACATTTTCATTTTGAAGATATAAAATAACTAACATTTGAATAGTCAACTGCACTAACTTTCAGAGTAATAATCCTGAACTAGTAATGAAATAATTTTTCACATCCTTTCATGATATTGCTCTAATAATGCAGCAATATTTAAGATTTAAGAAGGACAAAGATTTGGAGAAGATGCTAGGGATCTTCAATACAGTATTTGCAAAGACCATCTAAATGCATAAAGATTAAAGAAGTTGAAAAGATAGCAAGTGAGTATAATTTTAAAAAATATTTTGCACCGAATTTATGCAAACTGTTTTCTTTATGTATCTTGGAGGGATTTCTTTACTTTATAATACATATATTAGAGAACTGAAAATGCTCTTATCTGCAAAGAGAACAGCACATCAAATCTATATAAGGAATCCATGGAGGTTGTATTTTGTAGTGAGAATTCTAGATATCATCTGTTTCTTCAGTGCCATTAGAAGAGAACTTTCATTTCTTCCAAGAAGAAAAAAAATTAAAAATATATTGTGCAAAATAATTCTTGCCATCATATATTCTATGACACCTTCTGTAATTTAATTATACTTTAAATTATTTAAATTTAGATTGAAGATGGTTCTTTTTTCAACCACCACTAATACAATATCTTAAACTTATATAAGTACATAAAAATAATTAAGAATATAATCTATGAAAAAATTCAGATTAGAGAATAATTTAGGTAATACACAAATGCATTATTTTGAACTACATGCTATAAAGAGGTGAGATAGATATGTCATCTCTTTCATTTTGTTTGTTTTCTAAAGTATCCCAAGACTAAAGTAATTGGTCCAATAGTAAATCTAACAGGAATGGTTTTATAGATTGTGAAATTGAGGTCCAACAGTGTCAAGACAGAAGGTCATAGAACAAATCAATGGATCAGAAAGGACAAGAACCTGGTAATTTCTCTTACTCTCACTATTACTCAATGAAAACATGTTGAAAAATGAGGTTAAAAGCTGGCAGTTGTTTGATGAGTTAAGATTGTCCAGATGGTCAATATATAAAATTTTGGATATGTACTTCTTCCATTTTTTTTTAATTTGGCAGTTTCTCTTGATTATATATTTGTGTTTGGTTTTTATTTGACAATTTTCCACTTTCTTCAATTGTTTAAAATAGCCTTAGGCTCATAGATTTCTTTGAGTTGGACTTATAAAAAACAGAAACAAACAATAGGCAGAGGCAATTATCATGAAGCAGGAAAACAGGCCAACAAGCAGAACTCAGTACCGTATTTGTTGTGATTAGTTGTAATTATTGACATTTTATGTTTTAAAGATCAACAATAAACTGTTTTATGCTAAGTAATCACACATCTCTATTTAACTTAGAGTATAACATAGAATCTTTATCTACCAAAGTTAGATCTATTTATCTATCTATCTTTGTGTGTGTGTGTGTATGTGCATAGACATATTCATTGCATTTGTATATGCATCTCCATATTTGTGTTTGGCTTATAAATTTATTTCCTGTACAGTTATAAAAAGTTAAACATTTTTTAGTTTAAATCAGAGGAAGTAATTGAAATCCCAGGTCTTTTTGCAAAGATTTATACTTTAATGGTTTATTTTTATCCTTTACCTTAAAGTTTCTGGATACTCTCACAATACAAGATCAGCTTACAAAATTGCCTACTCTTTGGTGAAGTCCACCCTGATCCAACAAGTAAACATCCAAACTGGGAATCAAAATGGAAGAGTAATACTGGGTCCTAGAAGACAGTAGAGTCATGACTTCAAATTTCCGATGGTATTTAATTTTCAACATTGGAGAATAAATTGAAGAGGAACAGAATTGACAATAAAATATACTAAAAAAAAGTTTCAACTTAACAGCATTTTAGAAGTATGCTAACAAAATGAAGAAAAAAATGGCTTGAATTTAAAAATGGAACCCAAAGTACAGAGAGTAGAAAAGAAAAAAAAAACAAGAAACAAAAAACAGATGGATTCTGTTTAATACCAACTGTTGTCTATAAGGTATTAAGAAAAAGAATGTTCTGTTTCTCCACAAAGATTTTAAAGAGATACATAGTGAAAAGAAAAAGTGACTCTAGAGGCATGAAAAATATAGCCTAAACCTCAATCCACTCAGCATATTATAATAACATTATACATAAACAAGCTGATCTGGAGGAAAAGTAAGCAGATCTGTGGCCCTACCCTGAGTCAGATATTGGATGGGAAGTTAGATAAGGTCAAAAGCTGGATCAAAAATAATTCTTTGAATAGGTAAATCCCAGCCTGTACATCTGGGAACTTCCAGGTACTATAAACCTCTTGCCTCTCTCAGTGGCATGGAAGCTGATGAGCTTTTCTACATTGCTTTGTCTGCTACCAATCTGAAGGCACTGGGTTTTTTGCCTTTGGGTGTACTTGTCAGTTGAACCAAGACCATGGATCTCAAAAGTCCACTGTTCCCTATGACCTCTCAGAAGGGAGACTATCCAGTGAGTATGGGGAGACAGATACCTAGAGTTGGCCAAAAATCCTTCAAATGAGACGATGCAATACAACACTTTTCATGCAAGGAGTCAGAAAACAGTTGATTCTTTTATAATCTCCCTTTTTAGAAAGACTGGAGAATATGCTAAGGACAATCATAAACAAAAAGAGGTGACATTCATGAAACAAGAGATTCCCAAAAGTGAATCCTGGAAGGCATTCCCCATATCAAAGGCTGCATAGTCAAAATTAGGGTAGGAAGATGCTCTGGAAGGGTGGTGTCCAAGGGGATAAAAGGAACCTGATGTGCCTGGGCATTTAGAACAATTGTTGTGCTTTGATAGATCTGTTTGAGCATATTAAAAACTAGCCACAGATAACCAAAATAAGTAATTAATAAATCCAGAGAGAAAAGTTTTACAAGAATGGAAACTTCATCCCAGTACATTTCATGGTCAATAATAATGCAATCAGCCAACAATTTTAATATCAATAGAATAGGTAAGGTAGGGGGTTTGGGATTCAGGGTGGAACAGAAGATTCAAAAGAGCTAAATGACTCATTAACAGGAGATCAATAAATATTTTATAAAAATTTGTAAATATAGAAATAACTACATTAGCATATTATTTAGAAACATGGACATTGATGCCTGAAGAAATAAGAGTTTTGAAGGCTGTTGACTATGGGAGGGGAGATTAAAGGGCACAGCAGTGTGCAGAAGATTACTATTTTTGAAATGCCTTTTAAGAGTCCATTTTTGAAAGTCTGTGCTTACCTTATTTTAAAAAAAGCTAAAATAATTTTTAAAAGTAAAACATGAATGATCGGTATATTTTAAGAATGCATTTATTTCACATTGCTTTCTTATCCATCCTATTCAATTTTAATAACTCAGTTATTAGTCCATAAAGTTTGGTAGGGTGTATCTTCTTATCCAGTTTTCAAACAGGAGTTTGAGCCTCAAAGAAGCTCAAATAAATAATTTGCCTAGGGTTACATTTTCATAAGTGGTGCTGAGAGCACAACCTGGGTCATCTTCTGGGTTAGTGCTCTATTTATACACGCTGCTGCTAAGATGTTGGTTGTGAGTTTAATACGCTTTATACACAAGGGATATATTTTACTGGAAATGTCTCTATACAATGTTTTATCTCCACTGTGAAAGTACTCGTATGATACGATATGTCAAAACAGATGAAAAAATTTACCCACTTAGTAATTCTTATTTAAATTGTCAAAAACACAGGGACTCTTGAGTGGATCTAATCAAGTTTAATAAATTTATAAGTAGTTTATATCAATTTTCAGCAGGAGAGAACTTAATCTTGTATTTTTTTTTTTTAAGATTGAGTTGTAGGAAAAATGTGTTCTATGGCAAGTTAGAAAACAAAAGAAAATGAGCTGTCCCTGTGGAGATCTGTACTGTGTACAAGGATAGATCTCTCTTGTCCTGCGGTGTTAACATCAAGGATGCTCCAGACACCTACTAGATGTGTTATCAACCATGCTCGGCAACTCCTAGAATCCAGTTTTTTAGGATTCAGTGAAGCTATGGAAACGAGTGGGCTTAACAAAAGATAATTTAGGTTCTTGGATCATATATCCAATTATGTCACAGTCTTTTTGTTCGAGCTTGATTAAAAGTGATAAATTGTGGGATGCAGAGCTGACAGCTAGGGAATATGTTAAATATATGAATGGATGGGAGGATTTTTCTTTTTTACAGAAGAGCAGAACCAAGGAAATAAAAAACATAAGGAGTAGATTTAGCTGATCTCTTCTCCCTGTTTTTGAGGTTGTGAGTTTTATTTCCTCTTGCCTGGTGAGAAAACAGTTTTGCCAACTACAGAAAAGATGTGTTATGAAAGACACAGTATTTAAACAGATGACTTAAGTATAATTATCAAAGACAAAAAATATATAGCATATAGATATGTCTAAAGGAGGAGTTGTGATTAACTACCGAGCTAAGGGCATTAGTGATCTTGTCCATCTTGGTCTTTTGAACTCTACTTATTTTCTCTTTCTTTCTTTCTTTCTTTCTTTCTTTCTTTGTAGGGAGGGTAGGTAAAAGGAAGGAAGGAAGGAAGGTAAGGACAGGAAGCTAGGAAGGAAGGAAGGACGGAAGGAAGGAAAGGGAAGGAGGGAGGGAGGGGAGGGGAGGGAGGGGAGGAGAGGGCTTTATTTCTTTCTTTCTTTCTTTACTTTCTTTCTTTCTTTCTCTTTCTTTCTTTCTTTCTTCTTTCTTCTTTTCTTTCTTCTTTCTTTCTTCTTTCTTTCTTTCTTTCTTTCTTTCTTTCTTTCTTTCTTTCTTCTTTCTTTCTTTTTTTTCTTCTTTTTTTAAAGATTGATTGATTTTAGAGAGAGAGAGAGAGAGAGAGAGAGGGAGGGAGGGTCTCCAGCAGATTGCCCTGAGCATGGAGCCCAACATGGGGCCTAATCCCCAAACCCTGAGATCATGACTTGAGCCAAAATCAAGACATGTAAGAAGAGGGCATCCCTCGGGGCCCCTGGGTGGCCAGTGGTTGAGCATCTGCCTTTGACTCAGGTCATGATCCTGGAGTCCTGGGAGCGAGTCCCGCATCGGGCTCCCTGCCTCTGCCTATATGTCTCTCTCTCTCTGTGTGTCTCTCATGAATAAATAAATAAAAATATTAAAAATAAGAAGAAGAGGGTGTCCCTCTTCTTTTTTCTTTAATAAGCCAGTTCCAAATTGGTTCACTTTTTTCCAGGTAGATACTTGAATAACAGTAATATCACGATTGCAAAGAATTCTGGGTGTTTTTGTTTTTTTTTTTTTTTTGTAATTGTTCAAACCTCAGGTAGTAATATGCAGAAATTTTATCAACTTGTATTGCAAGAACTTTAGTTTTTCACTTCTTGTTATTGAGATTTTGGAGATATTGGAGGCATGATTCCTAATCTATGTGCAGATACTTCTGGTAATTGTTTCTCTTTTGCTGAGATGGGGACAATCTCAGAGCTATTTTCTTGAATCATAGATCCCATCCTTACTTTGCCACTTTTGGCAAGTATTCTTTCAAGAGGCAGTAGCTGTGAGTAAAAATGATGGAGTTTAGTTTCTTAGCCATTCCATCAGATTTATATGTTTTTTGTTTACGTAAGAGAAAAAGTCAATGACACAGGTCCCGTGTTTGCTTCGAATGTTTTGCCAAAATTGTATTAAGACTTTCTACTAGTCAGCTTTTCTATACATCTACTCTGAGTTTCAGTGATCAATTCTGCAAAGCCTTTGTTAAATCATTTCTCCACCAAATATATGAGCTCTGAGAATATGCTGCACTGGACGCTCAGGTGTCTATACAGGCGGCAAAAAAAGTAGTCAAATGAGGCAATAGATAAAATCATTAAGACGTTGTGATTGGTAATTATTTTAATTGTGATTTTGAGGAAATACAAGATTCTAAAGTATCCTCTAAATTATTAAAGGATATTGTTGATCCTGGTAGCATGGTGACAAGCAGATTATAACTACTTTGTTAACTGGCCTTTGTGTTAGTTTCCTAGGACTGCCTACAGAATACCCCAAACTTGGTGGCTTAGAATAACAAGAATTTGTTCTTTTAAGTTCTGGAGGCTAGAAGTCTGAAATCGAAGGGTCAGCAGGGCCATGTTTCCTCTGAGAGTTGGAGGGAAAAATAGTTTCCTTGCCTCCCCTGGCTTCTAGCGGTTGCTGGCAACCTTGGCACGCCTTGCCTTATAGCTGTATCACTTCGGTCTCTGCCTCTGTCTCCATGTGGCTTCTTCCTTCGGTGTGTTTCTATGTCTCAGTGTCTTCATATGACCTTCTTACGAGGGCATCCATCATTATATTTAAGGCCAACTCTAATCCAGTGTGAACTTACTGTAATTAATTATATCTGCAATAAGCCTATTTCCAAACAGCATCACTTTGTGAAGTTCTGGGTGGACATGGATTTTTGTGGGACGTTATTCAATCCAGTACGTTGTTTATAGCTCAGAATACCAAACAGACACTTTATGTTGGTAGAAATGATCATTTATTAGGAAAAAAAGAAAAAGAAAGAAAGAGCTTTGAAATCAAAGACCTGGGTTCAAATTCCTTCCTTCCCATTTGACCTTGGGCCAGTCAGTGATCCACTGTTCTTTGTAAAATGTGAGTAATAGCTGTCTCAAGTGATTTCAGATAAACTGATTTATTTAAAGCCAGGCAATGTCAGGTAGATGTCATCTCCTCCCTCATATCTGTATTTCCAAAGGAAGAGAGACTATAACAAATCTATCCAGTGATAAAAAAGTGATTCTAGTGTCAAGTTGGGGAAGCTAATGCAAATGGTAATTGGAGTGTGTCTATGTATTGAGAAAATGTAAATTTTTTATGGGGGGAAATCATATTTAAGGAAATCCCTTGCATTTAGGAGAATGATTGCTATGCAGAAAAAGGCTTGTTCTAAGCCCTGGTCTAAGACTTGAAGTTGTCAGGACTCCGCTAAAAATCCCCATTGCTGAGACTTTGACCTCATCCTCCCAAGATGAATCAAGCATCAATAATGCAGTTAATATTCATTTTTTATTTGTCTGGAATGAAGACATGATGTAATATAGAAAGGGATTTTTAGAGAAACTTCAAGTAATTTGCTGAAGGACGACTCACCATTGCTTCTACGTCTCCTTGCAGTAATATCCTACTGGACTAAACTTTACATTGCTCTAACTGGGCCAGTTATTACCCCATCCACTTTCTTTCTTTGATCTTTTTATGAGCACATCTTACCTCAAATTCCCCTGCCAATGGAGTCAGGCCCATCATACCAAATTGATGAGGATTCTTTACGCAGTGCCCCTCATCAGTTTAACCATTAATAATAGCTGAGTTATCTAATCGATTTATACTTTTATTTCTCTGTGCAACTTTTAAAATAACACTTTGTTTAACTTAGTAGAAAACCTTTCAACATCGTCTTTACTTTTTAAAAATTCCTCTAAACTTGACTTTATTCCCTAAGTTCTGTTTTTCAAAAGTCCGGTAAGATAGACATATTCATTGTCATCTGGGACAACATAAAAGAGAGTAGAGAGGCAAGAGCATGAATCTAACTTTCTAACTTTTCTAATTCCTAAAATCCTTTCCTGGGGTGAGGATGGGCCATAATACATGACAATTTTTATAATATTTAATGCTCTTTATAAAGACTCTGGTCTTTTTTGCAAATATTTATATACACGGGAAATAAACTATCACTAGGATGTTCTATGTACCAAAATATATAATTAAACAACTTTAACACTAAGAAAGTGCATTTTGGTAGGAAATTCCAGAGTTATAGCTTAAATATTCATAACCAATATTTTTTATTTGAAAAGGAGATCCTCATTTTTACATATTTCTAACTGTGTTTTTCGGACTTAATTGATGATTTTGGTTTCTGCAAGCAGGTGAAATAGAACCCTTTACAAAAATTCATGCCTCAGTAATGCTATAGCTACAACTCTTTCAGTAATAAAACTCTTGAAACCCATAAAAATATAACTGCCTTTGTATATTATGCCAAACTAGTTTGGCCATGCTGAGGTCCCAATATATGTATAATGAGTATAAAATATTATGTCTTCTTGAAATATTAGAAATTCATTCTAGCAAGGAGCACTTAAATGTGAAGTGATCAAGATGAGAAGAGTTGTATTCATAGAAAAATCATACAATATCATTTTTGGTTTTATGGCCCATATGTTATTTTATTAATTGCTTTTTCTACTCATACATGAAAGATAAATAATTGAAAAATAGCAGCAGATCATCTACTATAATTTGGTATCAGCTTATTGTTGGACTATCATTGTTTTTGGTGAGAATATTTAATTTAAAAAAGGCGAAGTTTATGTAATCATCATTATAAAACCACTTTCATGCAAATAGTATATCATACCATATAAAATTAAAATATGGCATCTTTATTTTTTGCTCACATTATACCGCTTAAACATAATGTACTTAAGATTACATTAATTGCTTCACTGAACCTTCAAATAGCAATGTCTATCATTTTTAACTACTTCCTGTAAGAAATTGTTCATGAAAAAGAATGATTTTGCAATTTGTTTTAAACTCTCAATAAGATGATACCTTGAGCGTTATTTCTGCCATTTACACGATAGTTCATATTAAAAAATACAGAAATTTCATCTTTAATATTGGAAGGAGCTCAGTAGAAGTAAAACATTTATCTCAACTGGTCTGTTTGCTTTTGACAATTAACATAACATAATCTTTTACATTGTTCATTTTGCCTTAGTTGTCAGGAACCTAAGAGGAACTATTTTGTTTTGGCTCTAGTACAATTATTATATTTGTTTCTCTAAAAGTTAAATTATCGTTTAATTATCTACATGGTACATGTACAAAATATCCTTTTAATTAAAACAAATTATAGATAAAAGATTATCCACAAAGCTTACACTAATCTCAAATGGTGACCAAAGTTCTATCTTCAAGTTACCTTTCTTAAACTTACCTCCTGTTTCATTTGTACTAGTATTTCTTCCATTTAGATTCTGAGACATGGGACCAAAATTTTTAAATGCCAATGAATGCTTCCAAATTGACTTCAGAGTAACTGCAACAATCTATACATTCTATACAACAGCATCTGTGCATTCACTAAATATATATAGAATTCCTCAGTGCTGTAGGTTATAACATATTTCTTGCTCTCCCAGATACATTGCATAGCATTTTGTGTCTTGTTCTCTGCACCAAGAGGATCATCTATAGGATCATACAAATTGTCTTCCTTATTCTCTGGCCTCGGATTGGGTTTAGACTCAGTGATGTGACAAAAAAGGCAGAAGAAGGAAGGAGAGTAAAGCTGAAGCTCCCTTTTTGTTCAGCTTCCTTGGGATGAATATGACTCTTGTAAGGAAGACACAGCTCCTCACTTCTGCTAGGTTCTAGGAATCCCTCTATTCTGTTTGATTCTTTGGGTATCAGTATGATAAGAGCCTTAGCACTGCTAGACCTAGAAACTAAGCTATCCTTTATGATCCCCCTCTATCTGATCACACCTATGTGCCCTTCATTAAACATTCCTTGAATTCTATTATCCTAAATAGAGCATGCCATTCCTTTCATGCTGGGACTCTAACTGATCCAAGAACATTTTAATTACAAAAGTCTGCTTTAACTGCTGGAAATATAGTGGAGGGTGGGAGGTGGTGCATGCACACATACACATAATAACTTCTCCCTCAAAGAAAAGCCCAGGCCCAGATGGCTTCGCTGGTGAATTTTACCAAATATTTCAAGACAAAAAAATATAGAAAATATAAAAAGACAAAGGTAGACAAGTAGAGAGATCATTTTATAGAAAACAGATGGTTTAAAACAATAATTTATTTCACTTACAATTCTGAGTAAACTGTGTTGGGTTCTGATGGGTAGTTTTTTTCTTTGTTTTGTTTTGTTTTGGCCTTGGCCGACCTCTCACATGTATTTGCAGTTAGCAGCTGGTTGGGCTGGTCTAGGATGGGGTCATCTAGGAAAAAATCACTTTTCTCCATGCAGTGTCTCAGTCTCCAACAGGTTAGCCTGGGCCTGTTTGCAAGGCAACGAGGGCACATTCACAGGTAAATGATATCCTTTCCTCTAAGCTTTTAGTTATATTCTTTTCAACCTCTGAGCATCTGGCCAACCTCTTAGCTATTGCCCATGAATTCCTGCTTCTATTAAGTAGATCATGAGATAAACACGTTGAATTGATAACCATGGGTAGGATTTTCATTCTGCCCCACTCTTGAATAAGGCGGTGTAACTGGTTATCTAAGCATGTTGCCAGGAACCATTTGCCAAGCAACACCCCCCTTTTCTTCCCTCCTTGGTCACATGGGTATTGTAATAGGCAACCTCCATGAGGCTAAACATGTGATTTGAAGACAGTTAGCAATACAGCATGAAGAGGTATAAGGAAGTGGAACCATAAAATACAAATGTTTTTTGTTGGCAGGGGGCGAATGTCAGGATTTGTCAAAGTTCAGTCCTATAAATACTTCTTCTTCTTGAAAAAGGACAGTTGTTGGGTACTCAGTTCATGACAGGCAGCACAGCCGAGTTATGAGACTTCTCATATCTTCTGGTCAGGCAACCCGTTAATGGCAAGTTAGTAGTTATCAGATGAAGAACAGTCATTTGTCTGAGGAGGCCAAGAGTTTTTTTCCGAATTTTAAAGACCTTCTCA
Organism: Canis lupus familiaris; assembly: GCF_011100685.1. Taxonomy (NCBI): domain Eukaryota; kingdom Metazoa; phylum Chordata; class Mammalia; order Carnivora; family Canidae; genus Canis; species Canis lupus. The sequence goes on along the minus strand of NC_049235.1, from coordinate 58,508,331 downwards.
GTGTTACATCGTGTAGCTTACATTAGACTCCATACATTACTCTGATCTACTTCAGAAGTATCAAGCAACATGATATCTTGGGAAATAAGGGCCAAAAGGTAGCATGGGTTGAACTGCAGCATAGAATAGCTCGAGAAACTTCCTTTTTTCTTTTTAAAAAAAATGATTTCACTAAAAGGGTTTGAAAAAAGCACACAGATATGATATGTATTTATCCAATAGCTAAAGAGACCTACTAAGCACTGTGTCCCCTTTTAGCAGGAGGGAGTCCATGAGTTTAAATATGTCTTTTTATTTACAATGGTTGTGATGACATATCCCACAACACTGGATCTCCCAGAAAACCCACTGAGATGGTGGAAACCTGGAATTTCTTGGGATTTATTTCCTGTAACTAGCGTCCATTTCCAAGACACTTAGGGTACCTGCCGTGTCTTGTTCACAAGAATATATCATTGTATGTCATCAACAGAGTGTATACTTTGATGTTCAGTGGCTGTGATACACATGCACATTGCACACTGATACATATATATTATATATATGACTAAGATCTCCTTGGATTGCTATATGATAAATAGGGAAGTTTATGCAAATCTGAGACACGATTGCGAGGACTGTGTTTCCCCTGCTTGGTAAAAGTCAACCGTTTCTAGTGTTCTTCTCTCCTTATAAGGGACAGAAATGAAGTTGCCAGATCAGTGGATACATTCCATGATCCACAGATTATGCAATTTTCTCAAGTTAAAAGATCCCATTTGTACCAATAGCTCTCTTCAGTATGGTCAACAGGGACTTGAAGGGGAAAATGATAGTGTTTCCCACTGAGAGAGATTGTCTTCCTTTACTAAAAAAAAAAAAAAAAAAAAAAAGTGTTCCTTTACTTTTACTTTTTTTTTGCAGTAGTGGGAGAGCCAAGACTTCTACTTGCTTCCTCATACAAACCCAGTTCTAGGGGGATCCCTGGGTGGCTCAGTGGTTTAGCGCCTGCCTTTGGCCCAGGGCATGATCTTGGAGACCCGGGATCAAGTCCCACATCAGGCTCCTGGAATGTAGCCTGCTTCTCCTCTGCCTGGGTCTCTGCCTCTCTTTGTCTCTCTGTCTCTCTGTCTCTGTCTCTATGTCTCTCTCTCTCTCGGTGTCTCTCATGAATAAATAAATAAAATCTTTAAAAAAAAATAAAACAAAACCCAGTTCTAGATACTTGGGAGTGGGTGAATAAATCTGTTCCAAACACATACTCAAAAACTGGACGAATAATCATAAAACTAAGGGTTAACTGAGCCAAGTATGAACATCAATATAAATTCTGTTTATTAATGACTACCCTCATTTTTACCATGGTTCGACAATGGATAAAAAGTACATGCATGGGGGCACTTGGGTGCTCAGTGGTTGAGCATCTGCCTTTGACTCAGGTTGTGATCCTGGGGTCCTGGGATCGAGTCCCACATCGGGCTCCTTGCAGGGAGCCTGCTTCTCCCTCTGCCTTGTCTATGCCTCTTTCTCTGTGTCTCTCATGAATAAATAAATTTGAAAAATCTTAAAAAAAAAGTTCATGCATGATGGATCCACTCCAAATGTCCTAGTTCTCTATTTATTTGGATTCCTCTGAATTCCCTACTGTATTATTTTCTGGATTCTCTATTTATTTATATTCTCTATATTTGTATCAGGTAGGGTCCAAATGGACTACATACAGTGCTTAAAATAGCAGGAATTTAATATAGAGAATTTGTTAAATGGGTGATGGAATATCTGAGAAGCCACATAATAAATGACAAAGAAGTACCAGCTTCTTGCAATTGCTATCATCTGCCAGCTTGGACTGACAAAGGAAGGAGGTCGCCTTACTATATTCCAAGAAGCATAAAGCCAACCAGGAGTTCAAATCACAGCAGGTGAAAGCTGGAGCCGTGGGCAAGATAACAGTCACTGAAAGGTATTTCATGTGACTCAGAGAGAATGTGCGAGCTAAATATCCTGGCTTTTCCCTTCCTCCCACTTTTTAAACTGCTCCCAGTTCGTCTTGCTTACTGAACTGAGCAAGCAGTGAGCCAGCTTACAGGAGTTTGGAAAAGCAACTTGTCCATCTCATACTTGCTGCGTTACAGAGCAGAGCAGGGGAAAGATGAAGGAGAGATGGGGGCACCAATAGGCCAAAAAATGATGTTACACCAAGTGTTCTGGTTATTGACTGGCGAGTATTAAACCAGCCCAACACTTAGTAGCTTACCACAGCAAAAATATTTATTTTGCTCATGAATGGGAATTTGTATAGGGTTCTACCATATTCAGTGTCAGCTGGGGTAACTTGGAATCTGACATCACACCTACTCACTTGCTGGGTGCTGATGATTGTTATCAATGAGGACCTCAGCTGAGCTGGGGAAACTGTATCTGGCCTTTCCATGTGACAGCTTGGCATACTCACAGTAGAGTGGCTTGGGTTCCAGGGTGAGGATCCCATACTGATTAGATGTAAACTGTTATTATTTCTATTTCTTCTTCTTCATCATCTTCTCCTTCTCCTTCCTCTCCTCCTTCTTCTCCTTCTCCTTCTCCTTTTTAAAGATTTTCTTTATCTGAGAGTGAGAGAGAGAGGGAGGGAGATCACCTGCGGGGGGGGGGGGGGGGGCAGAAGGAGAAGCAGACTTCCCACTGAGCAGGGAGCCCAATGTGAGATTCGATCTCAGGACCCCAAGATCATGATCTAAGCTGAAGGTAGACACTTCATCAACTGATCGACCCAGTTGCCCTAAGCTATTGCTTCTGATGCAGTCACAGGCCTGCCTCGATTTCAATGTTCAAACCATGTTATAAATAAAGCATGTCAGACAGAATGTATGGATCTGGGCATACTTAGAAGGTATATGTGACACACCACGAAACCCTGGGAATTCACTTTTAGTTCATGCCAACATTTAGCCTGTCTATCAACCAACTAACAAAGCCAGAAGTTATGTCCCTCTCCTTATTGATAAATTTAGCTCTCATCGTAGAATCCATTCCCACACATTCCCAGGTTTTTCTCAATATAAATTAGTAGATCTCAAGATTTCAGTTCATGCTTTTTTGTGCTTAAACGTATATTATTCCTGTGGGGAATACTGGACTCTGACTCTAGAAGCCTAGAGGATGTTTGCCAGTAAGTGATGAAAAAAATCTGTGTTTCCCTTTGCCAATAAAGCGCCTTAGAGACATCATACAACATCTTCCAGGAAGCTATCCAGACCCTCATAAAATAGAAGAAAAGCTTTTCTTATTTCCACAGGAGACCTCCATTTCTCTGCTATTCCTCCCCTTCAGTTCATAGGTCTTTTCACAGATGGTTCTGGTCATGACTCTGAATTCGGCTCATGTTGTAGTTTGGTAAACTGCAAATTAAATGTTATGGCTATGAGCAATTCTTTTATAAAATTGGAGAAAGTCCTCATCTCTTGGTAGATTTTTGAGATGAGAATTTTGGATTTTAAGTTTATAATTCACTTTCTTTAAAAAATTTCTGTGTGGTTAGAGAAAATCAGCCCACCAACTCTTTCTTGAATTGCCCACTACAATATATATTATCTTGATACCATATATATTATTTTGATATATATTTTGATTATTTTGATATATTATTGGTCCCTCAAAGACTTGCCTTCAATAATCTCTTCATTATAGATGACCAAAGGTTATTTTTTACAATTCAGAGATGTAATGGAGGCTGCACTCTCATTGGTAAAAAACAATAAATACCAATTATTATTATTATTATTATTTTACTATGTGTATGAGGCAGGAGTACATTAGATTTTGATGTACATGATCTGATTTAATTTTTAGCATGCTCAGTCTGGACATTCTGCTAAGAGTAGATTGTAGGAATAGAGATAAAAGCAGGGAAGCCTGCAAGGTATCTATTGGAATGATACAATGACGGTTAATAGTGAATTGTACAAGCTATGGTGGAGGTGGGTATATATTGAAGGTAGAGTGAACAGCGCTTGATGAGTAATTGTGGATAGGATATGAAAGAGGAAAGTCAATGGGAAGGATATTGTTGCCACTTGTTAATATGGAGAAGACTGGATGAGCAGCAGGATGAGAAATGAGGGAGGGGTGGGAAGTTTCACTTCCGACATGTTAAGTTTGAGATACCTATCAGATACTCAAATTTAGATGTCAAGGAAGTGGGTGAATATTTGAGTCTAGAATTCAGGATGAGGTTTAGGCTGGATGTACCTTTAACCATTGACAGTATATGGAGGCTGTCTATTCATTTCGGGTATTCACGAAGTCATATGGGATCCCCTAAGAAGTCATGTAGACAAGGAATCAAAGTACAAAATCTAGGAGCGCTACCACCTTTCTAGCTGCTAGTATGAGAGAGATTAATTGCAATGTTAACAGGTTGCAGGCCATAAAGCCAAAGGAAAACAGGAAGACATTGAACTGCTTCAAGACGCAAGTAAGTCTTGCCCAGAGAAGGGTCATCCGCGTGTCGAATGCTGAAGATAAAGAAAGATAAGATGCAGGCTGAGAAATGACCACTGGGTACAGCAACATGGAGTTCACAAAAGCAGTTTCCATGGATAATAGAATGAAGGACTGATTGTATCAGGTTTAAGAGGGAAACACAGACGGTGAGCACACACCCCTACAGGGCTTTGCTTTAATGGGTATCAGAGACGTTGAAGTCATTCCTTTTTTCTTTTTAACATGCGATTTCTGTTTTATAATAGTTAACACATTGTTTGTATTTGATTATAGTTCTAGCTCATATTCCTATAATTTATTGTGATTACTAACTTCCTGCTCTGAAAGATGAAATGATTAGCACTAGAACTTTCACTTCAATTTCTCCCTTACTACAACTTTTGCATTTTTTAGAATACATTTAGTCAGACTTCACAACACTTACATTTTCTAGTCTGTATCCACAATTCTCCTTGTTTCAAAATCTTGGTTCCATATTTATAGGATTTCAATATACACCAGCAGTCCTTCTAAATGGCATCTTCATTTCCAAATGGTGTATTTTTGGTGAGTGAGGTTTCAGTAAGTGGTTTTTCCCAAAAGTGCCTGTGAATACTGTCTTCTTTGAGTTTCCTTGTATTTGAGCATATCCTTCCTTTTGTTTTTATACTTGGATGAAAATTAGGCTAAATGTAATTTTCTTGGTAAAAATATTTCCTCAGCGTTTTCAGAAACTGTTTCAAAACGGTTTCTGGTTTTGTGACTAGGTCTGAGGCCAGCCTGATTTTCCCTCTGCAGGTGACTCTCATCCTCTACCTAGATGAACTAAGGATACTTTAAAAAGCGTTGACCTTTATAACATCCAGTGTATAACTCAATGTTGATTTTTATCTTTTAATTCACTTTGGTATAATTGGCATATTTTAATCTACTTATGCAATATTTCATTTCAGGGAAATTTTGCTGTGTCATTTCTCCGAATACATTTTTTTCAGGTTTCAATTGATGCATTTTCCATTTTAGGAAACTTCTGTTAGGTCAGCAGCCTCTTTGTACCTATTATCTCATTCTTATCACTAACCTTTCTGTCCCTTTCCTTAGCGTTTAAAGTGACAACAGAGATTTCAACATTAACTGTTCTTCCTTGCTGTTTCTAATTCATTTTATTTGATAGGTTATTGTATTGTTCCGGTTTATAACGTGTTTCCTTTGCCCTGTAATTTTTTTCCATCACTATTAAGCAAACAACATATGCACCTGTGAGTTTGCATACGTGTGTGTAGCTTGTGGGATTTTTAATATCAAAGTGGTTTTCTGACAGTGCTTGTATCACAGAACTTTTTCTTTTTTTTACCTTTTAATCTATTTTTTAACCTTTTAATCTATTTGTTTTCCTCTCTTCATTCAGGTTTGCTTTTTTTTTCTTTACTAAAAAGAAAAAGCTCAGAAAAATTAGGTTAAATTGTCTTAGTCAATGTATAGATTGACATTAGAACTTGAGTTTTTTCCTAGTCTAAGCATTATTCTATTATTTTATGCTTTTTTTTTTAAAGTAATCTCTAACCCCAACATGGAGCTTGAACTCACAACCCCATAATTAAGCATTGCAAGCTTGGCCAATTGAGCCAGCCGGGTACCCTTATTATTTTATGTTCTTCATCAGAGCTTGGGTCATTCAGAATGTATAAATTTCCAAATATTATACTGTTCCTCAAGATTCATCATTTTAGTCTGTAAAAATAGCTAAGGAGGCTCTTGGTTTCAGCAGGTCACTACTTCTGCTTGTGGTATATCGGTTAAAGTTTCTTCCTTCTTCCTTCTGGCCTGGTCTTTTCTATTCTGCTTCCGAAGTCAAAGCAACTACAAGCCATGGGCAATAAATTTAAATAAGCATCATCTGAATGGGGTTATTTCCTTACATATTTTGACAGATTGATGATTAATATGCCTGGTCTCCTTCCAGTGTCATCACAATGCTGCACCCCTTAAGGGCTACGTCAGGGGTGCATGGACAGGAGGGGCATATGTGGGGAGGAGGAAGGAGTCCGAGGCACTAGAGGTGCATTAACCATGAAGCTAGAGAAACACGTCTTTTCGGGTTCCTAGTTCGGCTGGACCTCTGCAGGAAAAAAACAAAAAACAAAAAACAAAAAACAAAAAACAAAAAACAAAAAAACAAAAAACAAAAAACAAAAAACAAAAAACAAAAAACAAGTTTTATTCTAACAATCGGAGTTCCAGCAATGTTTTCCTGGATTAGCTCCTTTTGTTAAGTTTTCAAGTAGAAGATAGGTGTTCTTTAGTCATGACCACTTGCCAGTTTGGGGTCCCCTTCAGACTCCCTCTTGTTAAATGGCACTGCAGTGGCTGCTAAGATTTGGGGGGATCTAAGGATGAGTTGAGTTGGGGATGTTTAGTTCGGGTGAAAATGAGATTTCTGCTTGCATTTGCTTTTGCCAGGAGGAAAAAAAAATGATACTATTTATCTGCAACAACGTTATTAACTTTGAAAATTCCACCCTAATGTGCTCACAGGGGGTGAGTGTAGACTTGCCTTCATTTCCAGATCTTAGCTGCTCTGTGATGTCTGACCCAAGGTAAAGCAACTGTGTGCATCGATGAAACCAATTAATTTAGCTTATCTTTTGCTTCTTTATTTTGTTCATTCTTGTGTATTCCTTCTTTTTTCCTATGAGCCCCAAAATGGTTTAAGAAGTACATTTGTAGAAAATCAGAGCTATTTGCATTGTAGGGTAGGTTTTTTCCTATATGTGGTCTTCAAGAATCAGAAGTCTCTTAGCATTCAATGTTTAACAAACATTTAAACTTAGGCTGCCCAGGGATGTACAGAATTAGTCAGTATCTATATTCTATGTCTTAGAAAAACAAATAACATCAAATTTGTGATTGTCTCAGCTATCTTTGGTCAAATTAGATAAGGAGGGAGTATCATTTCCTCACCATCAGTGTTCACTTCCTCTAATGATTGTGTCTTGCAATTTATCTCCAGATTTATTAATTTTTTCCCACATGTATGTATTTTTAGGTAACATTTAGCATTTTGCTTTACTAATTTCTCTGTTCCTATGGTCTTCCTGCAACCTAATTCTTGGATTAAAGAAGTGTATGCTCGAGGAATTCTTCCATTGGGAATTTATAGATGATACACTCTTGAGAATTTTTGTGTCTGAATAATTTTTACTTCAACATCCCACCTGCTTAGCTATAGAACCTGTTAATTCTTCTTTGAAAATGCCATTCTATTTTAATGAGATGTCTGATATTCGTTTGATTCTGATTTATTATAAATAATAACTTCAGATTTTTTTGTTTGGTAATGGTATCAATTTTGCTACTGCATATCTATATATCCATATCTATCTATCTATCTATCTATCTATCTATCTATCTATCATCATCTATCTATCATTTTTTCTCTACCCTGAGCTTCATGGCCTTTTCAATCTGTGTATGCCCCTTTTTTGGTCAGTTTTGGAAGAGCCTTCTCTTTTATTTCTTTAAAGAGAACCTTTCTTCCATTCTCTCTTTTCTCCTTCATTCTCCATTAGACTTAGAATGTCTGTTTCCATTTCCTCATTCTCTTGTCTTTATTTCCATATTTTTCATTGTCACCTCCTTTGTGCTCCATTTTGGAAAGATTCCATGGGTAGATCTTTTAGAAAAGTAACATTTTATTCAGCTCTTTAAAAAAAATAAATCTGGCATAACTATCATTTTACTATTTAACATTTAAATATTTCAAAATTGTTTCAACAACCACTTAAAATTTCCAACTGCTTTTATCTGTGTTTCCTTTGATAAGCTATCTTGTTGATTATATTTTTGTACTTAATTTAAAATTGCATTCATTTTAGAATCCCATAGGTCACTTCTGTGTCAGACTTTAAAGTTATGAACAGTCATTTATTAAAAATTAAAATGTATCTAATTTTCTGCCCCTATTCAGAAGGCAGATATAGACATAGTACAAAAAAAAATTGGGTAGTAGTGCAGGAAAGTTCTAACTTAAAGTCAGCACAGAAAGTCCAAATTGAAACTGAGATTATAAAATGTAGGAGTTGATTTAACTCTTTCCTCATATTAGACTTTTAGAATATTTTATGTAACTGTAATTACTATGATTTATCACTATTAACCTTTTATGTTATTGGCTTTCCTCATATGTATGTTGAGTCTTAATTATACTTTCTTTGTATTTGAAATTTTGTTACATATGCTTTTGTTCTGTTTGCACAGTTCATTTGTCTGGATGCGCTACAAGTTATTTATGTTTATTTTCTGCCTATCTAGGAGGAGGGTGGGCAAGGATGCAGAGAGGCAAGGTCTGCAGGTAACTTCTGGGTGGGGTCTAAATTAGCAGTCACTTGAGACACTGTTTTGGCTAATTATTTGGAGGTGCATCCTGTGTGGAAGGGAAATGATACCAGATAGAAGCTCCGTGATGCCTAAAAAGAATGAGTAGCAGCATAAGTGAAAAATATGTAGGCAAATTTTAAAGGTATTCGTATATTTAAAAGCAAAAGGAGAAGATTAATTATGACATGTGAGTTTAAAGCAAATAAAACCTATGATAATAGCACAAAGGTGAAGAAGGGGGTAAATGGAGTTGAATTGTAAGATGCTCAAGTTGTTTGAGATTTGATAAAAGGATTTATTTGAGGTAGACTATATGTAGCAAAGTCACATATTTTAATCTCTATGTTACTAGCTAACTAGTAAAGGAATAATACAAAATGGCATAAATAACCTGTGCATAAAGGAGACACACAAAATAATAAAAGATACTTTATTATTCAAAGGGAGGCTAGTAAAGAATAAAGAAATAAACATTATACAGGGCAGTTAACAAATAAATAGCAAGATGGTGATTTAAATCTCCCCATATCAGTGGTTAAATGAAACATTAAAAAAAAAAAAACTTCCAAAGAAATGACAAAGATTGTCAAAAAAAGATTAAAAACAGGAGACCCAATTATTTTCTCATTACAAAAGTCACACTGCAGATGAGAACATAAATAGCTTTGAAAGAAAAGTGACTAAAAAACAGTACATGGTGAAATATGCAAATCTACCCAAAGATTTTTTTTTTTAAAGATTTTATTTATTTATTCACGAGAGAGAGAGAGAGAGAGAGGCAGAGACACAGGCAGAGGGAGAAGCAGGCTTCGTGCAGGGAGCCTGATGTGGGACTCGATCTCGATCCCGGGACCCCAGGATCACGACCTGAGCTGACAAGTGCTAAACTGCTGAGCCACCCAGGGATCCCCAACCTAAAGACATTTGACATAATGATAAGAATATAAAAAAGTTTAATATAGGAAATACTACTAAGAGCAAGAAAAGACATTTTATGGGAATAAATGGTCCTTATAAAAATGGAGGTAAAACCATCCTAAATTCAGTTCAAAATGCAAAAAGCCAAAATTTGAAGATATAAGAAGGAAAATAGACAAATTTGCAATTGTAGATGAATATCTGAACACAAATCTCAGTAACTGTTAGAAAAGGTTGATGCAAATTGTAAAAATATATGTTTGAACAACACATTTCACCAACTTGTCCTATCTCAAGAGAAGCAGAATGCACATCATTTGTAATAAATATGGGAAACTTCTCAAAACGAACTATATGCTAGACACTTAAGTATAAAGAAATTTCAAAACATTAAAATAATACAGAAGATTTTTCTGGTTAATGTGGAATTAAGTTGGAATGCTTTCAGTGGAATAACAGAATAATTATGAAGTCCAAAGCATAAACTTCAAAACAACCCACGGGTCACACAAGAAACCGTAATGACATTTATAAAATACTCGTAACTGAGAAAAAATAGTACGACTTATCGAAACTTGTGAGATGCAGTGGAAGCAGAGCATATAGAGACAATTATCACTTTCCATGGATATCTTGGAAAAGAAAAAGGGAGGAAACATTTCAAGAAGCCACAAGTTGAAGAATCATGAAATTTCCTATGTTTTGAGTCTCATTCTACATACAGGATGATAACTCTCAGAGCATCATTTTGTTTATAATTTACATATTTTCTGTTGTCTCAATATTTCAAGTGTCTTAAAATGAAAAAAAATATACACACAGCAAGGAAAGTTAGGCACTGTAGTGATGAGTACGTATTATGTATATGACATTAATACTACATTAAAATATCGTTTTTTTTTGTTTTGTTTTGTTTTTCAGTAAAGATGATCTATGGTTTGTCAGCTCTAAATTGAACTCTGCTCGATTCTCTAGGGATTCATCTTGCTGTGAGCTGGCTCTAATTGAGGTTGGACAGTAAGCACTGGAGAAATTGGGGCCGTGGCCGTGGGAGTTGTGGGGAAGGTATTTACCCTGTTTGTATCTGTTGCCTTAGAAGCAGCAGCAGGCAAATCCCCAGATTTCCATTTTTTGTCATTTTCAGAGTCAACCTAACTGTGTTCCCTACAGGTCACAGAAGCATCCCCTTCCTCAAGTTCTGAGAATCAGCTCGGTCAGGTCCCTTCTTCAGAGCTACTAGGTTCTTCTAACGTCACCTCTTAGAAGAACTCCACCTCCAGACTTAGAAGCGGCCCTGCTTCCTATCATGACTAATATTTATTTTCTCTGAATCCCCTTTCCAACTCTTTATCTATTGCACCAACCATGTAACCAATGTTCCTCTTTGAAATGACAAGGGTGGTTTTCAATTTCTGGATGGCTCCTGGCTGATCCAGTTCCTATTGAAAGAGGAGAATGAAAACTATTCTAAAAACATCCCTAGAAATTGCTAGAATTCATGCTAATTAATTTTGTTTTGTTGAAGTCTGTAAGTTGGCTACATAACAAAAAATAAATATCCTCATCATATCTCATAGTATTCAATAATGTCCACAGATGGGATGAATTAAAGAAAAAAAAAGTCTCTAATCTCTAAGTTATAGCAAGATGGTGACAAACACACACCAGAGGCAATCCACATGAGCAAATAACTAAATGGTTCTTCAGCTAACAGAGTTCTCTTAAAATATTCTGTGAACTGAGTCACAAAAATCAAGATGGCGCACCAGGCCATGCATCTTTACTTCTTTCTCTCTTAGCTTTATATTTCAGTCCACAATCAGTCATCATCGGTCTTAATCCAGGTCCCCAACATTGCCTCAGGTGAGACAATGGCGAGAGTGGAAGGGATTTCTCAGGAGCCATTGGAGAGTCAAGTTTTAGACTCCAAGTGGATCGTATTTAACAAAAGCTTACTTGGGATAATATTTAACAAAAGTTCAATTTAAAAATATTTTACTTCTAAGTTTCTAACGGCATCTCCTAGGTGAGGTTTGTGGATATTTGAACCAGAATATTCTGTGGTTCTTGTTAAAGATACACATACCGGATTTCACTCCAGGTCTATTTTATCTGGATTTTTGTGGTTAGAATTGGGAAACAATGCATTTTTACTGTTTCTCTAGCAAACTCTAAGTATTAAATATCAAAATACTTAGACACACTTCCAAAGAGTAGTTGCCAGAATACTACTCTAGACCATGTTGAATGTAATGTGCATCATCCCCTTAAGTACTCCAAAAGTCCCCCCCATGAGAGATCTGTGCTTGGCTTCTTTTTGGAGTAAAACGGCACGTCTACTACTACAGGTTCTTGAAGATGTGAAATACAGACACAAACATCAGATTGGCATCAAAGTATCAGTTTTCTTGGGGCACCTGGCTGGCTCAGTCAGTGCAGCATATGACTCTTTATCTTGAGGTTATGAGTTCAAGCCCCATGATAGGTGTAGGGATTACTTCAAAATAAAACTTGCCACCACTCACACCACGGTCACACTGTCCTGTCCCTGTTCAAAGGTGAGCGAGGCTATGTGTGTGCTACTGGCTGATGGGGGCCAGAGCTGGAAGGAAGAGGCCCTTGAAGCCAAGGAGGCCCGGCTTCAGGGCTCATTCAGGGCCTGCTGACCATATGGGCAGCTGCCCACGTTCCAGGACAGAGGCCTCACCCTGTACCAGTCCCATGCCATCCCATGATACCTTGGCAGCTCCCTTGGGCTGTACGGGAAGGACCAGAGGGAAGTGGCCCTGGTGGACGTGGTGAGTGATGGCCTGGAGGATCTCAGCTGAAAATACCTCATCCTCATCTACACCAACGAGGAGGCGGCAAGCAGGAATGTATGAAGGCGCTAGGGCACCCGAACACTTTTGAGACCTTGCTGCCCCAGAACCGAGGGGCCAGGCCTGCATGGTGGGCAACCAGATCTCTGCTAGCCTTGCTGCCGGCTCACCAGATCCCCGCTCTCGACTGCCTAGACTCCTTCCCCCTGCTTTGGGCCTACAGAGCAGGCCTCACGCCCAGTCCATGCTCCAGGCTATCCTGGCCTCCCCTGAACACGTGAAGCTCCCCATCAATGGCAACAGGAAGCAGCGAGAGCTTGTGGCACCTTTGGCAGGAAGTGGGGGCTGCCTGCCTTCCTTTCTTCAGGACCAATAACATTTCCAAGCAGAAGGCAAAAGTAATATAAGTAAGCAAATTATAAAATCTTTGAAAAATCAGTTTTCTTTCTGGGAAGACTAGATTAGAAAAGGCTGCACAAATAGGGACATCTGGGGGGCTCCGTGGTTGAGCATCTGCCTTTGGCCCAGGGCATTGAACCCGGGGTGCTGGTGCTGGGATCGAGTCCTGCATTGGGCTCCCTGCATGGAGCCTGCTTCTCCCTCTTCCTCTCTCTGTGTGTCTCATGAATAAATACATAAAATCTTAAAAAAAAAAAAAAGAAAGAAAAGAAAAGAAAGGCTGCACAAACATAAGATTTCTGCCACCTTTTCCCAAATCCAGATCTGAGATCCAGGCACAAGGAGGTTTGGTTTGCAGTTGGGAAATTTACTCAGGGAGCCCAAGATAAATCACTGTTTTATACTCGTCTCATCTCGTCCTGGATTGGGGCTGAAGTAGGCTACAATTCAAACTTACTTCTAAAAGGCAGACCTGGACACGTACCTGGATGTGCTTATTTTATGAAACCGACATTCAGTAAAGAATGATCTGTGGCCACAAGGTAGACTAAAAGTGAAAAAAGAAGACAACATTGGAATGGTCATCTTGAACGCCTCGACCCTTAATATCAGAGAAAGTGACACCAGCAGCTACAAGATTCTTCTCATTCTACAAATCAGAGCAATCATTTCTCCTGAGAAACAATAATCACAAGGGTGAAGGGAAAGGCAGAAATCGCTTTCCCAATAATCCGCCAAGGGAAGACGTTTCCGTTATAAGACTCCAAAGAATTTGAGAAGAAAAACCTCCACAGCCCAACCCTCCAAGTTGCCTCCCTGAATGATAGACTTTTGGAAGCCTTTACATTTGCTTTTACTTAACCAGCTCTAAACATTATTTTTGGACTATGTAGAAGAATATGCAAGAAATAGCCAAAGAAATGTGTTATGTTATTGATTACAAAGATGTTGCTGAGAACGTTTGCTCAGTGTGCAGTGTGCTAAGCTGTCTTGAAGAAGACTCACAGGGAGAAAATGGCCTCTGTTCTTAGTTCCAGAAATAACTGTATTTCTCCTAAGTGGCCTCAAATACATTCTTCTCCCTGTGTATTAATCTTGGAGAATCAACCAAAGATGGGGTGCTATCCTCTCTTGGTTCCTCCTCCTCTTTCTTCCCATTCCACTTATGAGCAATCACTAAATTTTATAAATTCTACCTCTTTTAATATCTCTCTCTTCCCACGACAACTACCTCAGGTGCCTGGATTACGTCAACAGCATCCCAACGTGTCTCATCGTTTCCTGTCTTGAACAACAGGCCATGTGTTTTGACCAATTTATCACAATATTTAGGGGGTGGACTGAAATGAGGCATTCCTGTACCTGTCTCTCAGATGAGACTGTAAGTACCGAGAAGGTAGGGATTACGTCACAGACACTGTAACGAGTAGAATTATTTTTCCTTCTCATGGTCAACGTTTGTGAACTTATCCCAATTTTTGTGGCAATTCTGACAATGAGATGGTACCTCACGTGTTATTTTAAGCAGTAACATCTCCCTGACTGTATCGTGTTTTGTCTGGTTTTGGATCTTAGCTCAGCTATTTACTCATTTACTCACTTATTCCTCTTGAATGTATTAAGTCCAAATCACTTTTGGAATTAGGCAGGATATAAATGAATTAAGCAATACAAACATTAATTCAACTGAGAGACCCGGGCTGACAGACAACCTGCAATGTCCTTGGGGACAACCAGTCTCCTGTAAATCACATTTGGAGAACCATGAATCTGGTCCAGTGCATGTCTAGGAGCTGCTGTGTCCTTTTTCCCGGTAGTCTCAGGGATAACATGCTTCGATCCCACTCTGCTCCTAACCGTAGGGTAATGCATGTAGCTGTAGAATGCTCTATTATTTCATGCTTCACATGTTCTCTGTTTTTGACCTTTTAAACATTATTAATAAATGTCACAACTCTCTTTGACCTCATCATCTTTAAGAGACACCTCTAAAAGCACTGCTGAGAGGCAGGCTATTTAACAAAAGAATTGGAAAAAAAATGCTGCAGATAAGCTTAGAGTCATGAAAAAGAAAGAAAGAAGAAAAAGAAAGAAAGAAAGAAAGAAAGAAAGAAAGAAAGAAAGAAAGAAAGAAAGAAAGAAAAGTAGTTTTTTCATTCTGTTACCCAGAATCTTTGGATTATTTGCAGATATTTTGAGGGCAACTGTGAGGGGGAGGAAAACAGATAGTTGACTAGCAGGATATTTCTCTTTTCCTTCAGTTTTGGCTTCCGCCATAATATTCCACTCTTTGGAAATTTGTGGTGGGGAGTTTTAAAAAATGTTTTAACAAGGACTACGTGATTTAAGACCTATTTAATTGTTAGAAGCTTTTTTTTTTGTTCTTTATTTAACAAATTTACTGTTTTTATTTATTTTCCAAATGAACAGAGGACTCAATGTTCATCTTCATAAATGCTAACACAATGGGAATAAAAGCATTTTCACTTAATCAAGGACTTCTCTCTCTGCTCACCTTGCCTTAGTAGGCCTGCCCACATACACCCAACTCACTGCTATATCCTCTTTATTATTCTCATCTCTCCTCAAAGCCCTCCTTCTATGTATGTTGATGCTTTAGTTAATCATGAATGGGCCTCCGTTTTTATCTAGAGTTTAGTAGGACTAATCACGCCATTCAAAAATGTATTAGCCTTCTATCTACCTGCAGGAGGGCTAGAATCTTGGTATGTAAATCTTTGAAAAAGTGACAGATTATTCTCATGTCACAGGTTTTATACATGCTGAGGAGAATTGCATCAGATTAAAATGAAGTTAAGGGGGAAATATTAAGTACACAGGACTTTGAAAAAGAAAGCATGAAAAAGAACATTTTTAGCAGTTAACTCTAATTCAATCTGTGTTGCAGATCAATCTGGAACTGAGGGGAGTATAAATTGCCTTCTAAGTACTTCTGTTTCACTTAATCAGGAAAACTTCAAAAAGCAAATATCTCAGGATAAATTGCACTGGGGAACAGTTGTTACCAAGCATCTGGCAAAATACCTAAAGAGGATTATTCTCATTAATAAGATTTTTTTTAATCTACATTTTAAGGCCATTAAATGAACTTAATCTTAATCTGCATGATCACTACTACTCCATTATCTATTTAAGAAGATAAAATACAAGAACCAGTGTTTCCTAGATGAACCAGAACATTTCCAGAATGATGAAAAGTATTCCAGCCCACTGAGTATAAAATTAGATTGCCGAATGACTGTGGCTGGCTCGATTCTGAGGTCATGATGACTCTTCCTTATGCTAAGCAGATGAAATGTCAGAATAAAATCATAGCCTGGCTTTAGTTATGAATCTTAAATTAAGTGAGATAAAAAACCTTTTGAAGTGTCATGTACTATGATTAAGTTTTATCTCCTTATTCTTATCCAGGGTACGGGAAACCTTATTATATACCATGAAGACAACTTGCTAGCTAAATTGACTTTAAATGAGCTTGTACTCACCTTATGAGACCAAGGAGGCATCTTCTCAGTGACATTAGTTCACAACCAAAGGCGTACTACTCGATTCACATCTTGTTTTACTTTCTATGTTAATATTGTCACTGGTAGCGAGCAAAAGATTCGAAGCCCAGCACATCACGTGGTGCATCATTAACCACAGATTTATCTCCTCCTCCCTCTCTCCCCCAGTGCAATATACACTAAAGTACACTTGGCTTTTGTTTTAGGCACTCTGTGTTGGCCAAGAGTCTCTAAATGTTCCAGTCAAGGATACCAACATTATATTCTCAACATATTTGGATATTAGAAATTGGTATTACCACAGATTCTCTAGTGTTGGTAAGGTTTTCATAGATTTGTGTCCCAGTGACATCATCTGTTACTCAGGCTTCTGGAATTTGGATGTTAATACTTTAGTAGTACAGAATTTTGATTTAAAAATTTCCCTTATCCATGTCAAAGTTTTGGAACAAGTAACATTCTCTGCAGGGCTAAGAATTTCAGAACTAAAAGCAGGAATAGGGCCCTCCAGGTTTATCTCATCCATTAAGCTCTACCTGGGAGAAATAAAAATCTAGGCTTTTCAAGCACATAGCTTCCTAACTCTCTCTCTTTTCTTTATGGTTGTCTCTGCAAATTTTCTATCCCTTTCATCTGATGGAAAATTATATGTGTCAACATATAAATACACATACACATGCACATATACAGATACATCTTACTTATAACAATAAATAAAATTAAAATTATGAGGCTCAGTTTTGAGATAAATTTTTTTATTTAAAAAAATAAAAATGTATTTCATCAAATACTCCAGGATTCTATTCATACGTTTAGTGTTGCACTATACAGAGACAGGTTAAGTGTATTCTGGGATTTGAATTAACTTTTATATTAATGGAGTATTAAGCATGGTCCTCAACTTCACTTTACATATCAAATTTTTCAACCCCCTAATTATATCTTCCTAATTAACCATTTTCTACTATAGAATTTTAAATGTACTTTTGGGTATTCCCTCTCTGCCAATGAATTGAATGGACTGCTTCTATCATTTTAAGGAAACTGATTAATACTTCCATGTATCATCTTTTAAAGGTCTTTCTAGAATTTTAATAGATACCTTGGTTCCTTTCAGATGTGACCCAATACACTATCTTAGGCCTGAGACAAATTGATGATAACCATAAGTTGGATTATAGTGTTCTGTAGGACCAAAATCTTGAAGAAATATGAAAAATAGACTATTTAAGATCAGAGTAACTGCTTTAAAATAAGTTAAGCTGTATGTTCAACATTAGAAAAGGTAGAAAATGGAAAATGATGATAGCATCAGTTAAAAATAACTTATTTTCTAGAATATTAGGTTCTATAATGTGGTTGCCATGAGAATCATCAGGGGCAGTTTTAAACAATAGTGTCCAGGCACAATGTTTCTGAAAGAGAATCTCTAGGAATCTGCTTTTCTGAGAAGCTGCCTACATGATACTTCCACAACCATTCTGACTGGAAAAAAAAAATATACCAGGCATTTAGAAATCACTAGTTAAGAATTTTTTTTTAATTTTTATTTATTCATAACAGACAAAGAGAGAGAGTGAGAGGCAGAGACACAGGCAGAGGGAGAAGCAGGTTTCCTGTGGGGATCCCAACGTGGGACTCGATCCCAGGATCGAGATCCCGGGATCACGACCTGACCCAAAGGCAGACGCTCAAACACTAAGCCACCCAGGTAGGTACCCCAAGAATTTTAAGCACTTAATTTGAAGCATAAAAGCACTTAATTACACTTTGAGTTTCATTTCTTACATGTAACAAACTTGGAAATCATCACATCATCCTTAAAAGAGCAAGCTGGAAAAATATAAAAATCAGTGACGTGTAGGACAAATCAGAGAACTGAGGTTGCAGAGCCCCAAATCTGTCGAAACAGGCATGACCTTGTCTAGCAAAGCGATCTGCTTACCTGCAGTAAGTGGCACAGGAGTCATAAACTGGCAGGAGCACTTACCTTGTCATTTCGATGCACTGCTGAATGTACACTAATGTGAGATGGAGAAAGTCCTCAGGACCACAGCTTTACCTCTAGAAATGTCACCAGTTTCTCATAGTGAAGATCCAAGAAAGGTACCTTCTTGGCTCTGGTAGAGAGAAGGAAAGAGTAGTCAGTATGCAATATGTCCAGAGCCTTCACCATAATAAAGGCATACTCTCTTGGGGAAGGAATTTGAGCACAATTCTGAGCCTCATCTAAGTCCCATACAGTCTTCATGTTTCGACTAAAGAGAGAAAAACAGAGCCTCTAGGGTTCTGGAACAGTGTAGCTAGAGAAGAAAATAGGTGGGGGATGGGGGCCAGGTGGAGGGTGAAGGGAAACAGATGTGGAGTTCATAGCTCTAAAAAACAGGCCACTAAAATAATGAGACTTAATTGGAAGACTAGAAAATGCTCACCCTCCTCATACCTTGCTAGCCTATGAAAGTGAAGTATAAAGAGAAAAAAGAATGAGGAAAGGTAAAACTTTGGGACAATTTCAAAAGTCTAAAATACATGTAATAACAGAGGAGAATAAAAGAATTGGAAAAAACAAAAACCTAATAATGGCTAAGTTTCTAAAATTGATGACAGACACCAAACTACAGAACCAGGAAGCTCCGACAAACACCAAACAGAATGAATACTAAGAACAACATAAACAAACAGATAATAACAAAACTAAAACTAAAACAGACAACTTACTGTGGCTAAACATATCATAATCCAACTGCAGACAAGACAGAGAAATTTTAAAGTGAGCCAGATGAATGGTACCATATGACTTATCTCAAGGTCATGAGTTTGAGCTCCATACTAGGTGTAGACATTACTTTGAAAAGTAAAATAAAATAAGCCAGGTGAAAAAAAAAAATCACTTTCCCCCGTGAAGAACAAATATAGGATTACAGTGGATTTCTCATAAGAAATCTTGGAAGAAAGAAGAGAATGGAGTGAAATCCTTAAGAATATGTATAGATATATTTAAATTTTGAAAAAGAATGCCTATGAAGGAGAAATAAAGATTTTTCTCATGAAGCAAAAACTGAGGCAATTAATTGCTAACCAGACTTTCCCTGCAAATCTTAGAAGAAATTCTAAATGCAGAAAGAATAGCATATAGATAAAAAACTTGGATCAGTATAAGGAAAAAGAACACAAAGAAGGAGTAAATGAAGGTGAAATATTTTATGTAATTAGTGATCTTAATCCATTGCTTACTTTAGTAGCAATGTTTTGGGGATTATATCACATGGATAAGTAAAATGAATGATGGTGATATTACTAGAAATGAGACGAAAGAATTAGGAATTCTCTAGTTGAGGTATTTTTACTATATATATGAAGCAGTATAATGTTATTTGAAGGTAGATTTAGAGTAGTTAAATATGTGTATTGAAAATTCTAGAGCAACCACTAATTTTTTTTAAAAGCAGTATAATTGATGGGCTAAGAGAGATAATCCTATAAAATGCTCAATTAAAAAAAGCAGAAAAGGGGGGAGAAATGAAACAAAGAACAAATGCAACATACAGAAGTTAAAAATATGGTATATGTTTATTCAATTATATCAATATTTAAATATAAATGGTCTAAATACATCAATTAAAAGACAAATTGTCAGAATTGATAAACAAACAAACAAAACCAAGATCCTATATGTTGTCTAAAAGTAATTCATTCATTTTAAATACAAGGAAACAGATACAAGGATAGCAAAGAGATGGAGAAAAATATTTTATGCCAACATTAATCAAAATAAATCTGAATTAGTTATACCAGTTGCAGACAAAGCAGACTGGTGAACAAGGGTCATTATCAATGATGAAGAGGTACATTAAATAATGAGAAAGGATTGATCCTCCAAGAAAATAAAACAAATGTATATGAACCCAACAGTAGAGTGCCAAAACACATGAGGAAAAAACTGATAGAACTAAAAATAGAATAGATAAATCCACTATTTTAGTTGGACGCTTTGGTACTTTTCATTTAGTAAATTAAAGGCCAAACAGAAAAAAATCAGTAGGATATAACTGACCTGAACAGCAAGATAAATATACTTGTTTTAAGGGACTTTTATAGAATGCTCAATTTAACAAAAGCAGAAAATATAATATGCACATTATTCTCAAGTCATATAAAATACTAACCAAGATTTGCCACCTTTGGGGCCATGAAACATACTTTCACAAATTTAAAAATAGAAACTATACAAATTGCATACAAATTATATAAACTGGAAATTACTCCAATCTGTTCATTCTTAGAACAAAATGGAATTAAACAAGACTCAAAAATAGAGAGATAAAAAATAGATAACTAGAAAGCCTCTAGATAACTATTAATCAGCACTACCAATAATTTACAGATCAGAGAAAAAGTAAAAATATAAATTAAAATTTTTTGAAGTGAATATAAAAATACAATGCACACAAGTCTGTGGCATGCAAGGGCAGTGGTTAAAAGAAAATTTATAGCATGGAATAAGCATGTCAGAAAAAAAGTTGATATAAAATTAGTAATCTAGGCTTTCACTTTAGGAAAACAGAAAAAATGAGAATAAGGTAAGCCTAAAGCCGAAAGGAAGAAAAGAAACAATAAAAGAAAAAAAAATAGAAATCAGCTAAATTTAAAACAACAGGAAAAAAAATAAAGCCAAAGGCTAGTTGTCTGAAAATTTCAA
Source organism: Canis lupus familiaris (assembly GCF_011100685.1). Classification (NCBI taxonomy): domain Eukaryota; kingdom Metazoa; phylum Chordata; class Mammalia; order Carnivora; family Canidae; genus Canis; species Canis lupus. Next base: position 58,487,131 of record NC_049235.1, on the reverse strand, counting down.
TAAAATTGACAAACTGGCTAGGCTAACTAGACAAATTTTCACTTGGAAAAAATGAATTTAGAATACATTTAGATTTACAGGACAGTTGTGAAGGTGTTAAAGTTTCCATACGCTCAAGCCCAGTTTCCTTTATTACTAACGTCTTACATTAGTAATATATATTTATCATAATTAATGAAATATTATAGACCCATTATTATTAACTAAAGTTCATACTTAACATTAATAGCTTCTTAGTTTTTACCTGGGTCCTTTTATCATTCCAGGGTCCAATACCACAAAGCAATTAGGAATTTTGTGATTGTTCTAACCTCTGAAGTTCAATGTCGACCTCGGTTTTGATTCACAAACATATTTTCTTATTTCCCTGGGAATGCATACGTGTTATAATGTCGTTTCTATACCGGTTACTTAGAGAGCTTTCTTAGTTTGACACTCTACTGGTAGTGTTAGATACTCTAAGCATATCTGTTTATTTAATTAAAAATCGTATTTGAATTTATAATTCAATTTCCTTTAAGTAAGGCACTTACAATTAAGGACTTAATTTAGCCAGAGATTGTCCTTAGACATTATACGATAAGCTCTTTGTTTTAGAGACAGTGAGATCAAAAGCACAAAAGGGGAACCGCCTTGCTAGGATAACAGCTAGTTAGTGGCGGAGCCCAGACTAAGACACAGATCTCTACACTCCTCGGTGTCTTTTCCTCTTTCCCACATTGATATTTTTCCAGCTTCATCTCTGGTCTTGTGCTTCCAGCCTTAGATATAAATTAGGATAATTCCTCCAGTTTTGTTCCCGCATAACAGAATAAATTAGACTAGCATCTGAGTAATCTCTAAATATATATCTTTCTAAAAAATTTACAGCTGCAAAATATTTTTTGAAATATAATGCCTTTTAAAATGTTTAGAGATTAAATTCTTTTCAAACATCTCACAAGTGATTTTTTTTTCTTGAAAATGTATGCATTTTATTTTTATGGCATCTTTTATAGTAAATCATTGCAGTGAAGGCTTGATATTTTTTATCTTTGAGATATTACAAGCCATTTTAACCAAGAGATGGCCTATACTTATACCTGTACTGACCTAATAGACAGTAATGGCTCATTTGTAAGTTTTATAACCTAAGGGTTTAATATTTCACTGGAAAGACTCTAATGGGCTTTGGCATGAGAAAAATCTATGGAGAAGTCAGATGACTTTTTATAGATTATTAAGTAAATAACAGTCATTTGAAACAATATACACTTCAGTACCAGGAGATTATGTAAATGTTACAAAGATCTTTTTCTTTTTCTTTTTTTCCCCTATCAACTGCTTGAATTTCTATTACATTTATAGTTTTCTATCACAGTTCCAGTTTGTAAGAGATAGATATGCATGTTATAAATGATTTTTGAGCACATTTGCTTAAGAGAAAGCATACTGTGGGGCACCTAGGTGGCTTGGTCAGGTAAGCGGCTGACTCTTGATTCCCACTCAGGACACGAGCTCAGGGTCCTGATATAGAGCCCCATGTCAGGCTCTGTGCCGAGCATGGACCCTGCCTAAGATTCTCTCTCTCCCTCTCCCCTTCCGCCCGTCTGCTCATAAATGCATGTGCACGCCCCTCTTTCCCTTTAAAAAAAATAAATTAATTAATTAGAGGGAAAGGGTCCTGAGATCATATAAACCTTGTTACCTCATCACTGTCTCTGCTTCTTTTAAATTACATTCATTACAACAAATGTTTCATACAAAACATAAAATGGTTGTTTCAAATATTGGTTTTTATGATAGGTATATAATAAGGTGTTTGCTTAATTTCTAATACATTTTTCCAATTACTAATTCTGCACCCCCACCAGCTTATTAACACACTTTAATGAACTGCTATACATTTCGCCCATAGCTGTGCTATTTTTAATAGAATTTTTTCAAATATTTTTATTTTAGAATGTTTTTTTTAGAAAATTATTCCTATTAGAGTCATGTTAAACAATTTTCATGTGAGTGGCCCAGCCTGACAAAACTCTGAAAGATCTGACACAGTATGTTGACCTACTTATCATTGTGGGTGTCAGACAGTCCTGTAGAACCAACAGTATCAGCCATACTCCAAAGACAGGAGTCTGCTTTTTCTGAAAAACCTATCATACTTAATTGAAACAAAAGATATATCAGTGCGTGGTCTAGAATGATTCCATTTGATTTCAAGAGTCTAAGGATAAGCAAAAGAGATAGTTCCCTGAGGAATTATATAGATAAGAAATTTGAAGGAATCAATCTCTCAATGAGGCAAGGAAGTAGGGGGTGATGAGAGAGATGACCGGGTTAGCAGCCATATAATTGTTGATCTTGGTTGGTTCAAGGGAAGCAGAGAATAGAAGAACTCACCCCTAACAGGAAATGCCTGCTATCTGAACATATGGAAAGGTCCATCCAACAGAAGCAAAGGACATGTTATCCTCAAGTTCATATGGAACATTCACCATGATAGACCACATTCCACACCATTAAACACAGTTCAATGGATTTAAAAGAACAGAAATCATACAATGCCCTCAGAACACATTGAATTTAAACTAGAACCCAAAACATAAAGACAGCTAGAAAATCCCAAAATATTAAAATATTTGGAGATCAAACAACACATTTCTTTTTTTTTTTTTTAAAGATTTTATTTATTCATGAGAGACACAGAGAGAGAGGCAGAGACACAGGCAGAGGGAGAAGCAGGCTCCATGCAGGGAGCCCCACGTGGGACTCGATCCCAGGACTCCAGGATCACACCCTGGGCTGAAGGCGGTGCTAAACCACTGAGCCACCCAGGCTGCCCATACAACACATTTCTAATATAACACATGACTTAGTGAAAAATTCTCATAAGAAAATATTTTGAATGTAAGAAAAATGTAAACATATTAAAAAAACATGAGCGTGATGCAGCAAAAGCAGTGCTTAGAGGGAAATTTACATCATCTGGGAAAAAAAAGATCCAAAATCAATACCCTAAACTTCTTCCTTAGGAAATGAGAGTAAAAGAACAGTTTTAAATCTAAAGCAAACAGAAGGGAAGACATAATAAAAATTACAGAATACATAAAACTGAAAACAAAAAATAATGAGGAAAATCAACAAAATCAAAAGGTACTTCTTTGAGAAGACTAAGAAAATTGAAAAGCCCACAGAGAGTCTAACAAAGATGAAGGAGAGAAGACATAAATCACAAATATCAGAAATGAAAGAGTGTCATCACTTCGGATCTCATGGACCTTAAAAGGATTATAATGGAATAATACAGATAGTTCCATGCCCTCAAATTTAATAATATAGATGAAATAGAATAATTGAAAAGCACAAACCAAAATTCAAACAAGGAGAAATCAATGATTGAAATGGACCTATAGCTATTAAATAATTTGATGACCTACTAATAACCAGAGCAGGGAAATGCATTACAAAAAAGGAAAACTATAGTCAATAAATATCCTTCTTTAATACAGATGCAGAAGCTCTCAACAAACTATTTGTAAATAAAATCTAATAATATATTAAAGTATTATACTTGGGGCGCCCAGGTGGTTGAGTGTCTGCCTTGGGCTCAGGCCATGATCTCAGGGCCCTGGGATCCAGCCCCATGTTGGGATCCCTGCTCAGTGGGGAGTCTCCTCCCCCACCCTCCAATCATACTCTCTTTCTCAAGTGAATAAATAAAATCTTCAAAAAATACTAATAAAGTGTTCTACTCTGCAACTCAATAGGATATTCTAGTTATGGAAGGTAGATTTAACATTCAGAAATCAATTAATGTAATGTACCATATCAATAGGCTAAAGAGTTTAAAAATCACATTATAATATCATTAGTTTAAAAAAAAACTTTTTACAATTGCATTTAAGTCTACAATTATCTCAGCTATAAAACACAGAAATTGAAAAAGACAAAAAATGGCATCCTGGGATAAAAAAAATCTCATGTTTTTTGATCGACTACTTAATATCCTAAAGACTTTAAGTAAGTCTTAAAACTTTTCTGAAAGTTTATATATAAATTATATATAAACTTACTGTGGCTCAATAAATACAGAAAAATAATTTGGGGGCTTAGAAACACACACACACACACACACACACATCAAGCCAGTAAGTAAACTCCAAAAAAAGAAGAGAAATTACGTAGGCTTACCAAAATTCAATATAAAATAGTACTGCCATTACAATATGTTTAAAAGTGTTTTATTGATAAATAAATTAGTAGAAAGTCCAAAACCACCCACAATTTTGAATGTCATGTATCATAACAGCAGGGAAGATAAATATTTGATGAATGACACTGGACAACAGGACTGTCATCATAAGAAGCGAAGTTCCATTCTCTCCTGCCACCTTATGCATTTCAAATTTCTAAGTGGATCTGGAATTTAAATATGAGAAATTAAACCATAGAAGTCCCAAAAATATGGGATAATCTTATAATATTGGAATAAATAAGTCTAACATAATATCTACATATTATAAAAAGTAATAACTTCATGTACTTTTAAAATAATTGTATAAAGAAAAAGGTATATAAAAATGACAAGGGGAAAAATGAGAATGTATCTGTAACTCGGCTCACATAAAAAGGGCTAAGTTCCCCGTCAAATACATTTGAAAGGTCAATATACCCATGAGCACAATAAAAAACAAAAAGGATATGAACCGAGAATTCAATTAAAAGCCAATACTTGACGGGATGAGCACTGGGTGTTATTCTGTATGTTGGTAAATTGAACACCAATAAAAAATAAATTTATTATAAAAAAATAAAAGTATACAGTATGGGCAAAAAAAAAACAATACAAATAGATTTCAAACACATAAACGTGTTTGGTCATACTCATAATAAAAAAAAAACCCTCAAAATCATGATATGCCATCGTTCCTGGTTTCAGGAGGCACCTTTTGATGCCATACTTAGAGGAAGTGAGATGATATGCATTGTACTTTGATGTTTTGAAGTTCAACTATAATGCAGTTAGACATATTTACCAAATTTAAGATTTTTTACATACCCTATAAGACAGCAATTGTATCACTTGGTTTGTATTAGAGGATGTGACGATATTTAACTCTGGTCTGACTCTGCATACGTGTGCATAAATATGCCTACGTACACAGCTGTTAAAAAGAATATAGAAGCTGCATACATACTTACACAAAAATTTCAAGATATATCACTTATTAAAGACATCAGTGTACGGACTACTGTGTATAGTGGGCTGCCTTTTGGTGTATAAATGTTTCTGCTTACACGCCAATGCATGTGCATACCCAAATAATTTGAGACTATCTTTGAAAGCATTTCCAAGGACAGACAACAGCGGGTGCGTCTGGGAGAATAATGAAAAGCTAGCGGCAGGGGTAAGATCCAAGCTCATTTTCCCATACTGCATGTATTACTGTTAGCAATGGGAAAAAAATAAAATAAAATGTAAATAAAATATAAAAAAGGATTATACGCTTTAATTGCTCCACCAGTATCAAATCTATTTCATTTACCTTAAAGGGCAGCACTGATGCTTTATTTCGGTTATCTCTTCCTAAATACAAAATACATCTTAAAGGGTGTTCCTCTGCCTTGTGTTCTGGGAGAAGCGTATCTTTGAACTACCTTTATCCTGATTGTTCTTTCCCTCATTCCATGTTAGCAGATTTAAATTTCACAGTATTATGTAGCTATGAGTTTGGATGGTTTATTTTCATTCTTTTTCTTATTCAATATAAACATTTAGAAAGTACAGCTGAAATGATTTCCGAAAGTCGGCTTTGTGATTTCCTGGACTCATTTACCTTTTGAACTTGCTTTCCTGAGAACATTTCTATTTGTTATCATTAGTAAAAATCAATTTCTTGAAGCTCATTTCTTTAACAGAGTAATTTCCTTTTCTCTACTCTGTTTATATTTAGGGGGTCCTCCCTCAAACTTGCCTCTCTCCACCTTTGAATAATGCCCTAGGTGCCTTTAATTAATCCCATGTTATATATCCAGCTATATGCATAAGTACTCTGGAGCTAATGTTTTTGTCCTTATTTGGCTCACAGGGAATGGTACCACTGGCCATTTCTAAACAACTTATTTGTTATTTATTATTCTTTCTAAAAACTCAGGACCCTCTGAAGATGTTGATGTAATAAGCAAACAATCTACTTGTTCTATTCGAAGGCTTTCTTTTTTTTTCATCTGCCTCCTTGATATCTGGAGGAAGACTTTTTTTTTTTTTTTTTTGGAGGAAGACTTATTTAAGCATCATACCCAACTCATAATTTAATAAAGTGCAATGCAGGTATTTTCAAAGGGCTAATATTTTTTGTTTGTTTGTTTCTCTCTTCTTTCAGTGGGATGTCACCTTTGCTGTCTTTCATTCCCATTACTTCCCAAGTTGCCTCTCATATTTTGCAGTTTTTACATACTTATCACTAAATAATTGGTTTCTTGAACATTCCTTTTGACTTCTTTGAACTACCAGTCTATGGAGACCACTGGATGGATAGTTTTGCTTTCTCATTATTAAATATAGTCCCTAACAATACGGAAAATTAGCATCCTAGCTCACAGAGAAAGCGACTTTTTGAAGCAGGGCTCCGTCTTAGCCAAACCCAAAAATATGTGGCATTGACTTAACAGCTGCATGGCAAAAAGTGAGAAAACTAATACTGGAGACTTTAAAAACAGTAATCCATGTTTGTAACAGCAAAAGATTTACTTAATCATCATCTGCAACAAGGAAGGAAAAAAGAAAACCAAAAAAACCACATGTATTTGCTGGGTCAGCTGTTCCAGGGGAGAAGCTAGAAACAGGAAGAATATGAACCCTTGCTGGGTTGTGCGAGCTTCTGTGGGGCTGGATTAAAACCCGTGTGGGAAGAGACGGGTTTATACCTGAACGAACTGGCCAGCTGGCGGGCACAGACGAAGGGATGAAGGGCTTTCCAAGCTGAAACCACCGATTCTAACTCCAAACAATGGAAGATCCAGAGTTTTGGTATAATATCTCTATTGGACAGTGTGCGGGAAAGAGAGAGAGAGAGGGAGGGAGGAAGGGAGCACGAGAGAGTGCTCAAATTTGAGACCTGAATTGAGGTGGGGCACATGGGAGCAAAGCAGCAGGAAATAAAGCAGATTTGATACCTTTGATTGGGGAAAACTGCCTGCCCTTAGGGACGAACGCAATGTCTAGCGAACTTGGACTTGTGAAGGGGTCTTGTTTGCAAAGAAACCGTGAGGTTGAACTAAACACACCATTGACTTTTGGAATCACTGAGACCATTAGTCTTCCATAAGCAGTAGGCTTTAGAGGGAGTACGATACCCAGGGTGGAGGGCCCCAGAATACCCGTTCACAGAAGCCGTGACCAAAGAGCTCGATGGACAGGAGGCGTTTCTCGACGTGTAGAGCCAGGGGTCATGACAAACAATGGGCAAGATAGTTCCTCCAGGAGAAAAGAGCCAGGGCCTCATAAATGCTGGTGTTAATTTTTATTGTGACAGCCCAACAAATGGGCCCTTGTTAGAAACATGAGTCTTAATAATGCTCATCAAATTTTTAAAAAGAAATTTTTAAATTTCTTTTTTTTAATTAAATTTTTTTTCTTTTTAATTAAAATTTTTAAAGAATTTGACTTGATTCATTTGTATTTGAGAAGAAGGGTGACCTCCAAAATGACTCAAAGGCCACACGTTATTGTTATTTATCATCTATACTCCAACAGAGGCTGTATTGTCTATTACAAAGTATATCGTTTTCCCTCTTCTCTACTAATCTGAACATGTAGGTAAAGGCACCCAGGCACGTGCACGTACATATCCATGTATAATTCTCTAAGAGTATAGCTACTTACATCAATGTTGAGGATTATAACCGCTATGTATACAGACGCACGTTGCTTTCCTTTGTATAAGGACATATTTTGTCTACTACCCGTAGGCATTGCTAAGTACGAAGAGAAAATTTATTTTTAAGAATAAAGAAGACTTCTGGAAACAAGATAGGTGATTACACAGGGAGGAGGTGGGGATGTCTCAGTGATGTGGAAATGCACGAACATTTATATACTTATCATTTACTGGATACTCTGTTTTGTGTTAAGATATTTTACTCACAGTAACTACATGAGAATATTATTGTCCACATTTAAATGAGGAAATATGACAAAAATGAGTTTTTTCTTCACTTTGCACAACCAATAAGTCATAGACTGAGATATATTTTATAAGTGAAAGAGGTACTGAATTGACTCAGTGTAGGGATGACTTAACAAAACCACCTTCAGGAAAATCAGGTTACTCAAAAAGGACACAGCAGTTATTCAGGGATCATTTTACAAGAAAGAGTCGAAACTAGTATTGGGGGTGGTGGTAGGCAGATGGGACTCCACTTGAGAAAGGCTCCCTCTCTGCTGGTTTTCTGCTAGGCCCCATTTACTCATGTTCCACATTTTGCCTCTGAATAAGCCAAAGATGCTGCATTCCCAGTTCTAGGGGAAGCAAGAAAGTTAATCATTCTCTGAATTTTGCCCTAGGCCCCAAACACCTGATAACACCTAACAAGAGCCAGATCCCAAACACGTTCCAGGACTTAGCTTCAAACCAACCTGGGCTGACACTGGCATCAATGCCCCTACCTTTGATTATTTATGGAGTAGCACCTATTGTTCACTTCACATCTGCCCTTGGTTGGAACCTACCCTGAATTTCTGGAAGAATGTGTACCCTCGACCCTTTCCTAATTTAACCCCCTAGCTCTACATGACATCAAGATTCACTCTCCTTTCCAAGCCCAGACACTCTGTCTGCTATGCCTGTCGTTTACACTACACAATAACCCCTCTTTTCAGTTCCTCTGGCTCATGTTTGATTCCTGCCCTGCACACAGCCAAGGACCCGATTGGCTAGTCCTGTGGGACCTGCTCCTGGGTTCCGACTGGGTCTGCTTGCATCAAAACTATTATTATATTCTCTTCTCCTTATTACCAACTTTTATTTTAGCGTGAAATTTAGATCAAAAGACTGCATATCAGCTACAAACACATTGATTTTTGAAATAAATTTACCTTTCTAATCATCATAGAAAGTCTGATTTAGTATACAATACAATTAGTATACAATTTAGTATACAATATTTTATTTTTTGGGAAAGTTACAGATTTATACAGCTGATTGGAGTACCCTTAAAACCTTGTAATTACAAATCTAAAATTTGAACATTAGACAAATTATTGAAGGAATCTTTGATAGATAATGACTGATTTGTGAATGATTACGCAATTCATTGGTCTAAATTCTTTTAAACATTGCCTGCTAAAACATTATCTCTAGGTAAATTATTGATGTATTCCTTTAATGAGAATATTACATGCAATTTAAACACGAACTATTTTAGCAGAAATTATTTTTTTAATTGGCTCAACTGCTGATTGTAATCAACAATTAATTTTTTCCTTTAAGAATCTGAAGTCTGATATCCCAGACACACATTAGGCAAAGTAGTACTTCAAAAAAAAAGACTATATGATGATTCTAAGACATGGGGCAGCAATAATACAAAACTATAAAAGGATGAACATTTAGATGGATTATAAATGCAACCATTTCATGAACACTTTAAAATATTATTGTAGAAAAGAAAAAATCAAAGCATTTATTTTCAAAATATTTTAATGACAAACAATATATTTCAGTGTAAAGGAAAATCTAGTTGTCTGTATCTGCCCTGCCATATGCATATAATAACCCTGGAAACCAGTGAGTGACAGCGACAAATGTTAATGACTCACAGGTCTATTCATTTTTGGCTGCTTCTCTACTAAGCAATATGCTGTGATTTGCAGAGATGACCTCTGCTAGATTTAGCTGTGATTGGCTACAGACTAAGTGTTGGGATTAAGTCTCCTCATTCTAGGACACAACCTAAAGGAGCAGCTCTCCTCTGGGACGTGGGGTTTCAGGGAAGAGGAAGGATTCAGAGGAGTAAACAGAAACATCCAGTGCCTCTTCCTGTTTCTGCTCAGAACTAGCAGAAACCACCCCAGCTTGGGGAACTCCTGTGCCCTCGTTCCAGGGCTCATTAGGAACAGTTCTACCCCAAAGTTATGTCAGGTGACGGTTTTACCAAATTTTGTTCACTATTTTACATGGGCTGAATATTTTACATCTGCAATAACAGCCGAATGCCTGAACTATGAGTCTCTAATGCCAATGCCACGCTGTTGAGGTTTTGTCCTGGCAACGTTCTACATCTGGTGTCACTCTTGGCATCAGTCTGGTTTTGTCGTGATCATACACAACATTCAACTGGCAACTCTGATGTTCATAATGTCTTGCATTTAGGTCTTGCTTCAGCGTCTGAGAGTCTATAGTGACTCTTGAGTGCTCTACAGGGTTTATCGTTGCTGGACCTGGACGTAGGATGCAAGCTGGGTGAGACACTGCTCTGTGTGTTTCCTCGCTTTGGGATCCAGGATGAAGGGGCCTATCTTACATGGGATGTGTTCCCAGAGTGGTCAGTGCAAACACACAACATCTCTAAAAACCTCTGCTCGGTAATGGTAAATCTGTTCTATTTGTATTCCACTGGCAAAAAGAAGAAAGAAGAAAGAAAGAAAGAAAGAAAGAAAGAAAGAAAGAAAGGAAGGAAGGAAGGAAGGAAGGAAGGAAGGAAGGAAGGAAGGAAGGAAGGAAGGAAGGGAAAGAAAGAGAGAGAGAGAGAGAGAAAGAAAGAAAGAAGAAAGAAAGAAGAAAGAAAGAAAGAAAGAAAGAAAGAAAGAAAGAAAGAAAGAAAGAAAGAAAGAAAGAAAGAAAGAGAAAAAGGAAAAAAAATTACCTGGTCAAGGCAAAGGTCACTGGAAAAGTAGACTTTTTTTTTCCTCCGTATTAAACCATGGCAAGAGTGAGGAAAAGAGAAGTATCATGAATAAATAATACAAAATAGATAAATACCCCTGCATTTTTTATGTGCTACTGTTAGATCTACTTTATTTCATAAATAAGTATTCTTGAAAAATTATTTCACAAAGCTAGATGACACCATCATCAAGCTGGCTCATTTTGCCTCTCTATGTTGTAAAATTAATGCTATAGTAGTGTATGCAAATCATCAATTTTAAATCTATAGCTTTCAATCTCTACACAATAGAACAATACAAAGACTGATGTTTCTGAAATAAAAGGCTGAGACAATTATTAAATAATTATAATTATAGTGACAAGTATTCAAAGTGTGAATGTTTCTAGACATGTTGTGCATCTGGCTAATCAATGTCTCCACCTATATGTTAAGATGTGTTGGAAGAGGAAATTATTGATATTTTCTGCTCTCAAAGGCGCTGCAGTAGCAGAGGATTTGAAGATTATTTGTTTTTACGTGACTAACATATGCATACGGTCATCGAAAAAAGAAAAGGAGCTGTCCTTGCCTACGTGCACGGTGTCATGGATTTCATCACCAAGGAAGGATGTGTGCAGTGATGGCAATTGCTATTTTTCAGCTTTGACAAAAATCTAGCAATGTTATTAATCAGAACGATTCTGTAACGAGTTTGAAATGAATCTGTGCACAAGTAGTTAGACACGCCTACAGGAGACGTTTTGCCACTAAACTTCTTTGAATATGACAAGTCACTAATTGTTTTGCATTGATATTTTATTAAAACATGGCATAAACTAGATTTAATTTATACATTAGAAACTAAAATCCTTGTTCATTAAGACCGGTCGACACCATTTCTTAGGCACACACAATGGGAATGAATATTACAGATATCGCCTTTTAAACTCAGACCAACCTCAAGAATCCTAAAATCACACAAAATGTTTTTATACCTGTAATGGGCATACCTATTACACCGAAAGCCTTGACTGTTTGCTTAGGGAATAGTGAGCGGCCCTCCAAAACCCATCTTTCCTTCCTTCTGGGAACATGGGAACAACGTATTTCTCTCTTCCCTCGCAGGGAGGAGCGTCCACCCAAGCAAATTACCAATGGAGTGTGAGCAGAAGTGATGTTTTCCACTCTCATGTTGAGTCCTCAGGATTGTGGCCGTATCCTCTCCACTGACAGAGCTGCTAGGGACCAAGCTGATTCAGCGTTGAGACAATGGAAATGCTGTACGGGATGTGGTTTCATGATGCTGGAGGTATCCAAGCTGCCAAATATCCACGTAGAACAGAATTGTTTTGTGAAGGCTGACGATTAATTTAGAACTATTACATAAAAGTGAAATAAATTTGCCTGTTTTTTTTTTTTCCAAACGCTGTGATTATGAGGCTTATATAAACACCAAAGAACTCATTATGGTCATCTGATTTAGCAACAAGGTGGAGCAATTTTAATGCGACCTTCTTACGTGGCACATACCCAGAGAGGTGCTGAGATACAACCTTCTCATCAACGAAAGAGTCTCTCTTCTTTTTCACTTTGTCTTCACATAGGTTAGCGAGTGGTATGTTTTTGGTAACGAAAAGGATGGATCCCATTTTATGTGATTTTGCTAAATCACACAAGATCAATATGCCAAACATCAAAAAGTACTATTGCTAAGTGATATAGCAATAAAAACATATCAGTTTTGAGGTTCCTCACCTAAAGGTAAAATTAGTTATCGCAAATTTCTTTTCAACTTTGTGTTTAAAGATCTTCTTTTCAAAAAGAGATGTTTCAAAGATGGAATGTACTTGAAAGATTCACTAGAAAACAAACAATCTTCAAGATGACATTTGGAAGGATTATACACAAAGCCTAAAGATTCTTACTGATAATATACAAAAAAAAAAGTCACTCTTCTGTATTTTAACTGCTTCTCTTAAAATCTAGGGCACTTGGGTGGCTCAGTCTGTTGAACGTTTTCTGCTCGTGTCATAATCCCAGGGTCCTGAGATCGAGTTCCACGTCGGGCTCCGTGTTTCTCAGGGCACCAGCTTCTACTTCACCCCCCCCCCCGCCTGTCCCCTGCTTGTGCTCATTCTATCAAATAAATGAATAAATTAAAAAAAAAGAAATGTAATTTTTGAAGTTCCAGGAAAAATAACTGTTAAACATGAAATAAGATGCTCTGTGCTTTATTTAAGATGAGTTCTTTTCTACAGTTTAAACCTAGAAACGTACCTAGGAGCGGCAGGGATGTAGGCACTGGCATAAAGCATAAGGATGAATACACCCTCCTGGACAAAACCTGCTTGAAACCTATTAGTACTTTGTAAGTATTGACTGAGTTGTTTGATGCATAATTTTAATGACTCTTGAATTAGTTGTTTTTTCCCTTGATCCAGACAAATAACAGAATAAAAAAGTTTAATCATTACCCACTTGCTCATTAATGACTTTTAAGTGTCCATAGTTTGGGTTCTCCACAGTGTAGTCCTGAGAAGCCCAGGCGGAGAGAGAGGAGAGTGGGACAGAGAAGAGCCCACAGTGAACATATTCATGAGGAAGTTGCTCCTAAGAGTGACGACGGCTCCATCCTGCCTGGGCGTAGGGCCCTCCGAGCATCACTGTGAAACTCACCCAGGACCCTCTTACCTACTGGAAGCAGGTTGACCCTCGCACTCTCCTGTTAACCCTCATCCTGCCCCAGGGGGAGCGTTGCTCACAAGGGTGATAAGCTGCAGAATTGCATCTGATGGTGGGGAGCAAGCTCCCTTAGTGGTGGAGAAGCTCTCAGGCAGAGAAGGGAGATGGACCAGGGCTTCTGGTTAAGAAACGCTGCAAACCGCCTCTAGCTGCCGGTGGCCTCAGATGGCCCAAGGCAGACGTGCTGGCTCATCGATAGCATCTGCCCTCTCGACTTTGTGACTATTATACTGTGTCTGTTTATTCATCCAATATTCATGGAGCATCTTTCATTGGGAAAGAGTTCTAACTGCTTAGGAAATAATGATCAACAAAACAAAATCCTCATTCTTGTGGACGGTATTTTAATAGGGGAAGAGGGACCATAAAAAAAATGCGTATATAATTGGGTGGTATAGATAGAATGGTTAAGATTTATTTTTTTTAATTTTTTAAAAATATTTTATTTATTTATTCATGAGAGACCCAGAGAGAGAGGCAGAGACACAGGCAGAGGGAGAAGCAGACCCCCTGTAGGGAACCTGATGTGGGACTCGATCCCAGGACTCCAGGATCACACCCTGGGCCAAAGGCAGGTGCTAAACCCCCGAGCCACCCAGGTGTCTCAAGAATTAAGATTTAGACAGTAAAACTGCCTATATCCTGCTTTCCCCCCCTCCCACAAGCACCTGTGAGTGACAACCAGCAGTTTTGGGTTTAAGTAAATACTGTACTCTACAGGCACCTGAAAACAATGAAACAGGTTGTCTCTTGAATGAATTTTTATTGGTCAAGGACAATGTAGAACAATTAGTAGACTATATGAGGTGTTTGATTAAGTCATTACACTCCTTTCTGACTTTGAGAGAAATAATGAATTTTAAACTTTTTTGGATTCTTGACTTAACCTGCAAAAATTCTGACCATGTTTTAGAGTTAAAGAATAATATTTAAAATATTCATGTCACCAAAGAATATGCCTTGAGTCAAGCTGGATATGTCTTTTCTCACAGAAAATCTTCTTAACTGTGTTCAGAGCATATGCATTAATTATTAAATTTCCAGCCTGCAGCCTAGCACCTGACACGTAGTATGTGCTACATTATCTGTCCAAAGTATATACGCATGGACTTATTTTAAGCAATGATTTAAGTATCTTGAAATTATTATTGCATGAGCATTTTAATTTCCATATTTGTTATCAAGCCATCGTCGCATACATTTTTTTCCACATCTATTTAAATTTTTAAAGTAAGTTGGCTACAGGGTTTAAAGAGGAAAAAAATTATCCTAAAATTTAATTGAGAATGTTCTACAATAGAAATTGTTTAAGTTTTCAATACAGTGATACTTATCTTCTACTGAAATGCATGTTAATTGTGGAAAGCATGCCCCAAACACACAGTTCCTAAAATTTCCTATATGAAGTGTTTTTGGTATACAAATACCAGAAAATGTAAAAGATTAACTTTATGGGATAATGTATACATAAGTTAAGTTGCTGACTTCTCTTGATTATTTTTCTCTGAACCAGAAAAAATATATTTAAAAAATCATAAGCCTCTAAATAAATAGTGGAGATTCTTGCCTCTAGGAATAGTTTTAATAAAACAATAGTGCTATATAAACATCATCTCTGTTGTTTCTTCTTCTTTGAGAAATATGATGCAGATTCCTTTAAATAACCATATTTTTGGGGGAGAGAGAGAGCATGAGCGGGGTCGGGAGGGAAGTGAGAGGGAGAGAGAGAATCCTGAGCAGGCTCCATGCCCAGGATGGAGCCCCGATACAGGGTTGATCTCACGACCTTGAGATCATCACCTGAGTTGAAATCAAGAGTCAAACGCTTAACTGATGGAGCCACTCAGGCGCCCCTAAATAACCATTTTAAACAAGTGAGATGGGACACCTGGGTGGCTCGGTGGTTGAGCATCTGCCTTCGGCTCAGGGCATGACCCAGGGTCCTGGGATCAAGTCCCCCATCGGGCTCCCTGCAAGGGAACCTGTTTCTCCCTCTGCCTGTGTCTCTGCCTCTTCCTGTGTGTCTCTCATGAATAAATAAATAAAATCTTAAAAAAAGAAATAAACAAGTGATAAGGCACATCATAGCTTAATGTGAATAAAGCTTCAGACATCCCAAGGAAATTACTATGTCTACTACACGTGTATACACACACACACACACACACACACACACACACGAAGCAGAGGCTTCAGTTAAATTCTATGGTAATTAATAAAGTTTGTATCAAAGCATTATAGTCTGATACTTCCAAATGAATTTTTAAAATAATTTACATACATATTTTGGTTGATTCCAGAAACTGACAAAATAATGACAAAATCATGGTCATGTGATAATTACTTTCCAGGGATCATTTCTATTAGGTATGTAGCTTAATAATAGTATTTGTTAAGCTACATGTTTTAGATTTCCATGAACTTTTGATATTTGTGTTCTAAAAATGTATCTACATATCTACATTACACCCTACATTATAAAAGAAAAATATAACGTTGGAGAAGATGTGTTTCTTAATCTATATTCACAAGGTATTCTTTGTGTTCAGTTGAGGATGACTTGAGATCTCCAATATAGATTTGTATAGATTTGTTTTTAATGACTTGAGATTCTGAGAACAGCCTTCCTTCCTCATGATGGCATTCTCAGTTCAGATTCCCAAAACACAGGCCTGGTAATAAGTCACGTTTCTGCTACACAAATAGGTAGTGTTATGCTATAGGGCAATGGTGGCCTGGTGTTGAATAAGCATAAGGACACTGTGCCTTAGGGGGGAAAAAACCCTAATTCTAAAATATAAGTGTCACGTTCATTGGATATATGTTAATCCTTACTTACTTGTCTCAGACATATCCTCAAACAAGTTTCCAATCATCTATAGGGAAAATGTAAAAGAAGTTTCTGGGTGGTTCAGTGGTTGAGCGTCTGCCTTCAGCTCAGGGTGTAACCCTGGGGTCCTGGGATCTAGTCCCATGTCAGGCTCCCTGCATGGAGCCTGCTTCTCCCTCTGCCTGTGTCTCTGTCTCTGTCTGTCTCTCATGAATAAATAGATAAAGTCTTAAAAAAAAAAAAAAAGATGTGGAAACGGACCTTATGGCCATTTCCAAATATCTAATTATTTCAATAATTTTGCTTTACTTAGATCATATCTATAAAGGTGATGTACATTGGTGCATTTAATGTAACAATAAAGCCGGTACATGTGATCCATTCATTATATCTCAATCTGGTTGCATGTTTAGATTCGGTCATATTTTCTTTCATGTGACCTGGTTTTATTATATACATAGTTCCTACCATATTGTGTCAGATACTGAAAAAGCCATGGAATAAGCAAACAAAAGAAACAATCCTTCCCTTCTAGTAGTCATAACAGCTTAAAACATTTTACTTAGGGATAGCCAGCACAGAAATAAAGCTTATTTTGTATTGAGGGATACTTGGTAGGACACAATTAATTTGGGTCTGAGTTGAAGAAATTAAGTAGGAGAGCCTTTTTTTTCCCTCCACCTTTTTTTCATCTTCTATATCTTTCATCTCCCCCACCCCAACCCTGCTTTCAGCTTTCCCCTTCTTGTCTCCTTCCTTGCCCACCTCCCTCCCTCCCTCGGTCTTTCTGTCGCATAATTGTATTCGATTATAGTCAGGAAAACAAATAAGAAAACCTGAATTCTTGTCTGCCCAGTGCTGAATTGAGCCGAATGCACAGATGGAAGTGAAGTGAAGGACATGAAATATTCCATATGTTGGTATTAAGCACCGAATACGTATCACGTCCTGAGGTGTATAAAAGAATGCCACACATTCTTTAATTTTCTTTTTCAGGGAAAGTTGGAGTCTATTCTTATTTCCTTTGAATCTGGGCTGGCTCAAAACTGCTTTGATCAATAGAGGTCTGTGCTCACACTCTAAAACATGTAGCAACTTCCATCTTAGCCTCTTGGAGCCTGAGTTACCATAAAAGATGTCCAAATGTCCAACTACTTAGCTGGGAAGACCATCTGGGGAGGCCCTAAAATTATATGGAAGAGGGGTTCTGAGCTCAGCCTTCAGTCTTTCCTCCCCCACGTGCCAGACAGAGGAGTGAAGCCATCCTGAACCATCCAGATCCATCTAACCGCCAGCCAGATACTACCACTGGGGCATTGCTAGGGCATGAAACAGGAAAGCCACCCAGGAGCTGTGCCCATATTCATACCTTACAAAACAGTGAGGCATATTCAGGTAGTTGTTGTCTAAAGCATTCAGTAATCTGTTGCTTATGAATAGATAAAGATCATGCCCTGCAAACATGAGAGAACTCTACTGAGTGTGCTGTTCATATGATTACGGCATATTTTTTCACATTATCAATGACATTTCACATCTAAATATTGTGGTTGTGACTTGGACTGGGTCCGAGTTGAGGAAAGAGAAGAGAATAGCACTGAATGGTTTCTTCCATCAAACACCTTGATATATTCTCTTTTCCCCTTCCTTTGTTTTATGATTCTAGAAAAAGGAACAGGGCCCTGACAGGAGTACAGATACACAAACAGGACAACCTTAGTGGAATGAGTCAAAAGCTAGCCAGCTTGTTGTCAACCCCCGTTAGCACTGATCGAAAGGAGAGACGCCTCCTCAACTGGGGTTGGAAGCTGTGATTCAGTGAGGGCATCGCTGCTTATAACTCTCCAAAGAAGTTACTGGAGAAGTCATGCTCTGTTCAGGCAACTTGCCGTAAGTCTGAAATCATTTTTTTGTGTGTGTGTTTCAGCAGCTCCCAGCTCTGTGACACAGTTTCAAGTTGTGCTTCAGTTTTCCTTTGAAGCTTTTTCTTTCCTTTTTTTTTGCCTACTCCACTGCTTATAAAGGCCCTCTTTCAGCTTTTAAAAAAGATAAAAGGGTTGCATGAAAGTCAATTATTTTCAGAAGAGTAAGATGGAAAAACAATAATAGGAATGGAGAAGTTGGGTGAGACACAATTTTGTGACCTACTTAAAACAGGTCAAAACATTTGAGATTTCTTGATGTCAACTGTTCAAACTGAGTTTAATAACATGTAGTCTTCCAGTCCACATACATAGAGAATTCTGTTCTGTGGTTGCATTGCCCTGGGGAAACGTCACCCAAATAAGACACAGGCGTGTGGGTAGTCACATCATTATCTGTCGGCTTATGCTGGTTTACTACTGACACAGAACTATAGAGAACTTCTCCCCTGAGAAGTGTGACTAAACAGTATTGGAGAAATATCTTCTCTGCTATGACCAAATAATTTGAAAAAATATGGAAAGCTGAGTTGGCTTATTTTGTGTTCATAAAAAATCCAAAGTAAAAGTCAGAATTTAAGAAGTCACCAGACATTTCGTTGCCCAATTTTCACAAAATATTTCAAGTATTTGAAAAAATATGGAACAGTACCCAAATTTCATCTTTACAAGGAAAAACCAACAATCTATTGCCAAAATCTTAGATGATTTTCTACTACCAGTTGCTTTAATGAAATATACAGCAAAAAATAAAGAAATTCTACAGTTTGAAATAATGACTTCCAACAAGGGCTGCTGAGTTCCTATTGAAATACTCATGAGAACACAGAAAAAAGATACAATGTTATAAAACTACTAAGAACTGGGGGTGCCTGGGTGGCTCAGTCCATTAAACATCAACTCTTGATTTCACTCAGGTTATGATCTCAGGGTGGTAGGATCTAGCTGTTTTGGTCTCCACATCGGCATGGAGCCTGCTTACGATTCTCTCCCTGCCCCTCTCCACTGCATGTGCGTACACTCTCTCTCTCTCTCTCTCTCTCTCTCTCTCTCCTTCTTAAAAACAAAACAAACTACTAAAACCTGAACCTCTGGTCAAGAGTTTTCCAGGTCCCAAAGAAATCGTCACCAGCCATAGCAGAGATAGGACCTTAACACAAAAAAATGAAAGGTGTTGAGAAGATGATGGCAGGTTTCCATCCAATCCCAGAGAAAACAAGTCTTCCCAGACCAGAAAGGATAAATATATGTTCCATTTTCTTGCCAAAACTTACATCCATACACCTTACAGGAGTAGCCTCTGTTTTTTTTAAATTTTGTTTTGTTTTGTTTTTCCAAGAATGTGAACCACATTGGATGCTCTAGTTCTCATTCATTTCCATTTCAGGGCTGAGCTGGACATCCAATGGCCTGTCAGAGCTTAAGATGTGAAGTTCATCACAGGGAGGACAGAGATAGAAAAAGCTGGAGTGTTGGTGTGTAACAGGTTACAGGCACTCATGCTTCAAATATTCCAGTAATAAATTCCTGTCATTAAAAAAAAAGAAAGCCCTTTCATTCCTTTCCCCCCTTTTCATTTCAGTAGAATACTAGTTGGGGACACATTTTACAATTCAGATTCATTTCTGACTTGAAGAATTAGAAGAGCAGAAATAATTTACCTATTCTGTTTATGTCAAAACCTGAGCCAAGTCAGAGCTCTCCCCATTTAACGACTGGGAAACAAAGAACATCTGAATTCCTTAATAAAGCCAATGAGAAAAAGTCAACATAACAAGTAAAATAGCAGTGAAGATAAATATGAAAAATATAATTGAGTTCTCCTAAAAATTCAAGAAAATATTGACCATATAAAATAGATAAGAGGTGAGATAGCAATTAATTCAAATGAAAAACGTAAGTGACTAACAAAGCATGGGGAGGTTGGTAGGAG